>NC_039358.1:209054006-209796100 GCF_003573695.1 Papaver somniferum
CCCCCCCCCCCGAGACAGTTTATTCCAGAATTTGGACGAGTTAGTCCTTTTCTCCACCGATCTGATTTTTTTTGGTACCCAAAATGTCCTTAAACCATAATACGTCAGTTTTGGAAAGAGAAAAATTAGATCAAAGAAAAGTGAGGGAGAGACAGAAAGGCGATTTCAAACCGGAGATGGAGAAACATTTGATTCATCTCGATTTGATTCAAAATAAGCACGAAAGACCTGAAAACTATCATAAAAAACGCTTGTTCTTGGAGATCTACTCGAAATCAGTGATATAAAATTGATGAGCATCGTCATGAAAAATTCAATTTGAAGATTTCGTCACCAAAAATGATTACGAAGATAAGTTTCATCTTTTCTTACCACTTATCTGTATCTTGAACATTCTATTTGAAGTTATTAGTTTACCATTTTTGAAATTGAATTTCGTTCAATTTTTTTCTAGGGTTTTTATAGGACTAAGCTAAATAATTCTTTTGATTAACATGTTAGATTTGCAATTATAAATTCTTTTTTATTAGATGAGATTCATAAAGAGAAAGAAAATTTAATCGATGAACTTCACATATGAATTTCTGTTTTTTGTGTTCATTTTGATCTCATCGCTTCTTGCTAGAGTACTAATACTATCAATATGCACGCGTTGTTAGTAGGCAACAACATGACAAATGGCTAAGGCGCTAAGCCAATCCACGAACAAGCAGATATGTTCAAACTCTGAACCATGGTCATGATTAATTTACAAAAAGTTGGGCAACGTACAGTACTTTAGAAAAACGACAACAACCACATTGTTATGAGACATCACAACTGCAAATCCTATAGATGCACTATTCAATAGAAGTGCTACCCTCTGAGCTTCACAGTTTATCTTAAATCCTTAATCTATTAGGTGCTTAAAAAAAGTAGACAAGAAAGTATGTGCTACAGTTTTCTAGTGACCATGAACTACTTTCTTGCTACTTACAAGTACCATTAGGAACATCATAATCTATCTCAGGAGTGCAAAGCATGTTTGATTTGATTACTTTATTATTATTATTTATTATTTATTTTTTTGTAAGCTTTTGATTTGATTACTCGATATAAGGTATATCCAATGTCTTTTTTATTTTACATTCACTTGCAGTAGAGATTAATGTCATTGATGTATATCCGTAAACTATGTGAATCAAGATGATACTAGCGGTTTTTACATTATTTTTACACGTTATAGAAACTACGTTATAAGATATAAACTAGTCGTTAGTTGCCATGCACCTAGTAGGTAATAACAAGGGCAGAAAATGGACTTCTATCGACGGAGCACTAGAATCTGAGCAAGTGGAGTGTTTGACAGTCGTAGCACTAGTCAAGTGGGAAACAAGTTTGAACCTGCAACTTCTTATTATTTATGAATCTTACAAATTTGCATCTGGTTTAATTTGGGTACGTACATCTCCTATATGGGAATGCAGATGCATAAGTCGAACTGGTTGTGTATCCTTTTTGTCTTTTCTAAAGTTTTCCTTCCCTAGTCCTACACTCCTATTATGATTTTTGTTAGACATTAATCATAGTACAAGCAGCATGTGTATATTACATATAATATTATTATTAGTGTTACTATTCGAACTTCTAAGATGATGCGCGGGAATGCATCTCATTTTTGAATCCCATTAAGCTTGCAGAAAACACTTACATTTTTGTATAGAACAATGCCAAAGTCGCGGGACCTTTTATCTCTACATACTTACAATAGTTTTCCACTAAATACTTATTTGCATAAAAATTATTTTTATTTACTTATACATGATTAGGTTCTTTGTTGGATTTCATACGCTGATCAACAGCGTGGCTGATATTAGTGGATTGCAACTGGTTGTTTAGCTTGTATGTTGCGAATCTATTCTCACTTTCAGTTAATTTTGTTTTATGGTTGCTGTCAATTTTGTATTTCCTCATGGTACAAGTAAAAATTGACTCTATAAGCTTATGCTTGCACAAATAATTAGGGTATAGAAACTGGTACACACGTGTAAAAGTACACTGAAACATATTTCTAGCAAGCAGAACTAAAATCATATCTCTAGGAAAACCTAATTTATATTTAAAATTATTTTTAAAAGTGTTAGATCCTTGAATACTATGTGATACTTTAAACAGTCGCCTTACTATTTTGTGTATATTTTGTTATTGAATTGTTAATGTGCACAAAATTGTAAACCTGTTGAATGTGACTCTGTACAAGGTGTACTTTCGTGTACACTAGTTAAATTGTTAATGCGTTGTTCTACTTTTTTCTTTTATGTGTTGGTTTTTGTATTTGTATTGTTACTTGTTTTCTTTAATTGTAAGTGTCAGAGATAGAGAACTACATGCATAACCTTTCCATGTTGGGTGAGACTGATTGATGGGGAAGCACTGAATGAAAATAGACTTGCTAAGTGAGCTTGCGGTTTCTACAATATAGATGTATTTTCATGTACACCAGCTATACGCGGTGTACATAGAAGTGCACTTTTCTTTTTGTCCTTGTTATAAGAGGTGTATATGCTTGTACACCACTTATATGACTTCTTGTATATTCCACATGGACTATTTTTAGTTTTACATATTAAAAACTTGGCCTTCCTCGTGATGAAATGGGTATCGTAACGATCTTTATGACTTCTTGCAGAGATATTACCTCATGTTATTGTATGCTTTTATATATTAATTGGGATAAATAAGGGTAGATTCATTTATTTATTTCTCTTTTTCTTTTTCCAGAAATGGTCGAGAACAAAGGTCATGACTATTCATCTGGATGGTGAAAATTCTTTTTTTGGTTCCACAATTCGAAGCCGAGACGCAAAAATAAATATTTAAAAGGTATTACTTAAGAATTTCCACCCTTTTATTTTTTTTCTTTTATTTTGCATCCTGGTTATTCTATTTGTTTGTTGATAAGTACATAATTATATAAAAGCAATCAAGATTCCTGCACCTTTAGTATTATCGCGTTCCTATTTAACTCAAACTAGAATCTCTTAATGTGTGTTGCGATGTGTACATAGTTGTACACATGCTGAAGATTAATGTGTACGTAATTATACACCTATTTATTGGGTCGATTTCTAGGTGTTGATCGACAATTCAGGAATAAGCTTTGGTTAATGTTTAATCCTTCTACTTGTAATTATCACTAGTATACTTTTGTTTTGATTTCCAAATTTCAATTCGGCATGCAAATTTGATAATGGTAGACTGGAGTTTATATCAACAAGTGAAACACTATCATTGGATCGCAATTCAAGATTTGTTATGAGGTCAGTACCATCTTGGCTTTTGTTCTTTTTAATCATTCACTTTGTCTTAACTCTGGATAACTGAACTCATAAACTTTTTATACACATATGGTGCAAAGAAATATTTTTCCACTAAACTCTCTACTTGCAGCTCCCGTTGAGAAGTTTCATGTGAAATTACTTAGATTAACTACTTGTTTAGGATATTCCCAATTTTGTGTTTTCTTTTTCTTTCTTTTTATTGTAGACTTTTTATGTGCAGACGATTCAAGTTGTATATGTGTATAAACTTCTGCATTTTGTTTCGTCTCATGAATATACAACATGTTTTGTGTACGCGGATGTTAGATTTTCTAGATTTTGGACATGTGTACATGGTGTACACTATTGTCCTGTCTCATTGATATATGACATGTTTTATGGGTATGGAGGCTAGATTTTCATGATTTTTGTAGATGTGTACATGGTGGTTGTACATATTTGTACACCTATAATATAAGTGTATATTGTCGTACACATGTGACAGAAATTACATGTGTACATAGTATCCCATTTTAGGAATCTTAATCAAGTTTTAGTGAACAATCTTTTTTTTGTTTTTTTCGATATCGAATCAGTGATGTTATGATTCACTAGATGTTGGTTACGATAGAATGTTAGGGATGTCTGATTGCTCCAATACTGTCAATTGTATGAATACTTCTCCAGCAAGCAGCAATTCAAACATCTTTCCACTATAACAACGTAGAGACTGTAAAATCAAGGCTAAGTGCAGCAGTAAGTTAAATTAAAATCCAAAGTCGTTGAGGAACTAGATCTGATTCACATAATATAAACACATGCTCGCTAATGTATCAATCCAGCCAAATAATCATATCTATTGTAGCTTTATAAATGTTGCTTCTATTTGACCACAAGAACTTACATCAACGGATGCAACCCAAATTGGCAACAACCTCTCGAATCTTGGTCAGATATATAACAGAAAAGATCATTCAACAAAAGTATTGGTAAGCACATATTCTCAAAAATACGTAAGAATTAACTGGTGTATTTTCTTGTACACCAGTTATATGAGTGCATATAAAAGTGCACCTTTTTTTTGTGCTTGTTACAGGTGTGTTTGCTCGTACACCTTGCTCTTAGAGATTCAATGGAGATAGAGAGGGCAAGAAAGGACACTGCTGCAAGGGCTGCAGAAGAAAAAGGAGGTGTACAAGCTTCAAGTTCACATGATACAACTATGACTGAAAACGCTGGCATTATGTCTGATGGAGCTAATACAGGCGATTTGATGGCAGGTCTCATGCTTGCTATTGGTTGTCCTGGGGTTGAATCTGTGGTTAGAAACAGAATGTAGTTTATGATTGTATATGAATTAGAAGATGTGGTTTTTTGCAGTGAAGAAAAGATGTGTTTGGTTTGATTAGAGTTTATGCCTGCTCAAGTCTGAAAGAAGATGGTGTTACTGAGATTTCAAGGTTGTTAGAACTGTTGATTTGATGAATATGAGATGGAGACAGTACTGTTACTTTGTGTGATTTAGAGTATGCAGTGAGTAAGCTGATAACGAAATGAAGAAGCGCGTGTATTGTTGTTGGCTGAGCAATTACAAGGTATGGATGAGATGCAGCTGGCTATGAAGCAATTGCAGGTGATGCTATGGGAAATTTGGAAGAATGAGTTTGCTTCTATGTTGCAGTACAAGGAATGGTGCAGCTGAGTAACTGGTGCTATTGAGATGGTAGAACTCTGAAGTGGTGATCTGGTAAATAAATATGAAATGTCGATGGAATTGAAAAGATGAAATATGAAATGTGTGTTATTGGTGGTACTGAGGAGTAGGAATTTATGTTGATGTTGGATGGGTAGTGTTGCTGCAGAGAAGCTATAGAAACGGATATAAAATTTGAGTTGAATTGCTGTGGTGCTCTAGTTGTTTGCAGCAGCAGGGTTAAGAGTGGTTGAGCGTTGGAGTTGGTGTTGGCAATGAGTTTGGTTGTAATCATGTTGTACTTTTGTAGATGTGTACACGTTTGTACACCAATGTAAACTAAGTTTTTTTTTAAATGAGAATTATATAGTCATATGGGTACTCTTTTTGTAGCTCTCGGAAAGAGCTTTCCGAATATATAAAGTTTGTGAATTTTGGACAAACGGTTTGAAAGATAAATTGATTTTATTTATTTTTTTATATTATTTAAAACTGATGACATCATCATGAGTCATTATGGATTAAACTGCAAATATTTGGACTAAATTGAACCAAGAATGTGTACTTTCCATAAAAAAGGACTAATTTGTACCTAGTTGAATGGGTTAGGACTAACTAGTATATTTGGATGGGATTTTGGACTAAACCGTATTTTTCCCTATTTTATTTCGTAATTCATACCTGATATGTTTAACCAAGGCTAACCTAGCTTGAACTTACCAGAAAAAAGAAAAGGTTAAATATAGAGCTGGCAAACAAGCCGAAACCCGCGGGTTAACCCGTGCCCGGACCGTGAAAACCCGAACCCGGACTGGCTGGTTTCTAAACAAGCCGGGTTCGGGTTGGAGATATGGTGACCCGTCGAGAAACGGGTTAACCCGGCCCGGACCGTGAAACCACTGGTTAACCCGTTAACCCGCACTTCATTCGTGTCGCCTCTCCTTCTCTGGGTTAATCGACTGAGAGGATAAACTCTCATTTATATTTTCTTCTTCTTCTCGTTTCTTTCTTCTTCTCTTCTTTCTGTTTTTCACCTCTGGTGAATTCTTGTGAGGGCTCTGAGGTGGTGAGGTTGGGATAATTAGACAAGAGTCATGGGTTGTTGCTGGAGGTGGTGTTGTTCTTGGCTGAACAATGAGAGAAGAGGAAATATTAAATCAGTGAAGATATGAATTAGAGTTTATAGAGTTGGATGATGTTATGAAGATTTAAAAGATAAATTATGAAGTTATTGTTGTTGAAGATTCATGAGTAGTTTTTTAATTTAAGCCTTGAAGTTGATTCAGTGACGAATCATTGAAGAATCAATAGTTAGGGTTTTCTGTAATTGATCGAGAATTCAATTAAAGGTGAATAAGGAGAAGTTATAAGATGAGTTTGTTTTTGATTGGTATTTGATGTAAATGGTGGAGTTATCCTGAAAAATTGATTAAGAAATTGCAGATTTAGGGTTCCTCATGTTCTTCCCCAATTTATGAATTAGAGTTTCTCAGGGTTGCTGATTATGAGACTCAGATCGAGACAGAAGAAGGGCAGAGTTGGTTTTGGTAGATGGTGGTGATCTTGAGATGAATTCTGAGTCAGGTCAGAGTAAGAAGAATCTAATTCAATTGCTTGAGTTGGATTGGTTTGAGGTAATTATTCTTCTCAATCGAATTAGTAAAGTTATTTATGTATGTTGTCGAGACTATGTGGTTGTTGATGAACCAGGATTTGAGATGAGTATTTAAGATATTGTATATATGTTGAACTGATACTTGGATGTGCATGCATGTTGTTAGGTTGAACTGCAGTTATTAGCGCAACACTGAAGTGAGTTAGTATTAGTAATATGCCTGGTGTGATCGAATTACTAGTAGTATTGTTGAATGAGGTATGCCTTTGTTTGTTGATAATTCTAATTGAAGTATATATGGTCATGTGGATATAATTGCAGTTGTTGATGATAATTCTAATTGAAATTGATTTTCATCTCTGTTTTTATTTCTTTAAAGAGTGGAAGATGATTTGGTTAAATGTGATTGTTCTTGTTTGGAAAAAGGAGAGAAATAGAGAGCTATTGATGGCAGTAAGAGTTGGTGACTAAAATGGCAAGGTTCGTGCTTGGAGGGTGGTTGAAAAATTGTCTCAACAAAATCCCTTGTGATTTGAAGGAGCTAATGCACATATTCTTCTGCAACATTTTTGTAGTTGACTCAACAAAAACCAGAAATCCCTTGTGGTTGGGAAGGAGCTTTAGATGGCCTGAATGTGGCCGGAAATAGCCCAGAAATCGATTTCTGGCGAGTTGACTCAACAAAAACCAGCTAACCCGTGAGCTCCCGTGAACCCGCAAGCTTTACCCGGGACGGGCGCGGGTTGGAGAAATGACCACCCGTAAAGAATTTCAACCCGCAAGTTTAGGCTTGTATTAACCCGTAACCCGCGGGTTGGTCACAAGCCAGATCCGGCCCGCCCGTTTGCCAGCTCTAGTTAAATATGTGAAAGGGTAAACATGTCCAATCGGGGGCCAAAGATAAAAAAATAGCCTTTTTTATTTTATCGAAGCATAACCAGGTTGAATTACAACATCTGGCCGTCAAGCTAGGTTATCTTTTTTTTTTGTTGTTGTTCATATAGAAGAGAAAAGAGGGAGAAGAAGTTTTGGCGGTGCTAGTGTCCAGGGTTTATACTTTTGAATTCTACTAGTTCCATAATCGTTGGCAACGACAAGAGAGGAATTCCGGTTCACTCGTTGGTTTCTTCCTTCACATCCTTTCAAACAGTAAGGCGGTGGTGGGTTTACATAAATTAGGTATGTCCTGTTAATCTAATTTTGGGGTGGTTCTTATTCAGTAATCGTCAATTTTATAGCTATTCTCACTGAAACTTGGTGTTTATTTCTTCAATTGCTTTAGATATGTCGGCAAAATTCTCACCAACTTTACAAATCAGTGATCTCAATGATTACATCGCCCCATCACAAGCTTGCATAGTCTCTCTAAAGGGGACTACTACGGCTAAGAAGCAGGAGACAGCCCAGGTGGTGGTCACTGTAGTTTCAATAAGAATTTTATTGATTTCTAGTTGCTATATCAAATGATTTTTGACTAATTCTTGTTCTTGTTTTTACAGAACCAAGTGGTGATTGCACCTTCTGTCAAACAATTGAACACAGAACCAGTTACAATTTCATTGAAAGACTGCTTGGCCTGCAGGTACGGTGTCTATTTTATCTGTATCATTTGTGTGTAATCAGTAACGGGTGAATTGGTACGAATCCGTAATAATCATGCCACTGATACATTTGTAAAATCTACATCTCTGCAATACGATTTGATCAATAGAATTGATATAAAGAAAGACAATTATTTGTTACAGCGATCTCTCCAGGTTATATACTCGACTCGACTCATTCTCTGGCTCTCTATAAACCACACGTGCACATGGCACGCCTACACTAACATGCACTCTACAGCACACACACTAACATATGCTATCACCCTCCCTCAAAGTCAAGGTGCCTGGAAGGTACATTGATCTTGTTCACTCTACAGCACACACACACACACACTTACATATGCTAATAGAAAAATAGCAGCTTATCACCAGTTCGGCATCAGAAATATGAACATAGTCACTGTAACATGATAAGTAGGTGATGTTGGGCATTTGCAGGTGTAGATTTAGCAGCATATCCAGCAGAAAGAAATGACAGACAGATGTACCGTACACAAATAAAAAACCAACAGATAAGAGTTGCAGTTCTAAGTTGGGTAGTACCGTACTCAGATAAGCAAACAGCTGCAGTTGAGTGTGACTGTAGAATCATAATGTTGTAGCAGCAGTAAAATATACTGATAGAAGTAGTAGTTGTAGTAGGTGTCATAGCAGCAGCACGGACACAGGCAGCAGCAGGAGTAGGTTGCGCAGTAGAAATAATCGAAGAGAAATACGAGCACATACCATCAGCACAATTAAACCTGAAGTACACAGGAGCCAGCTACTAGTAGTTAGTTGTTCAAGACCATAATGAGAGGTAGGTGATGCTGCAGTTCACAGAAAGTAAGAGATGGGAGCAAACAACAACATCAGTTGAGTCTTGTATCATTGGAAACAGCACCAGTACAACTGCAAAACTTAACACCAACTGACTATACTAACTGTACCACCATTTTTAGAAGTAAACAGTCTCACATACTGCAAAGTTTATCATTGGCATATGACATTCAGCACATATCCTGAGTGAGTTCTTGTTGCTGCAGACCATATAATATTTCATCACTTGTAACTCAGCAAAACCAAATAGAAGCTTGAAATAGAAATAGTGCTGAATGATAGTGAACCAAAAGATGTCCTGCATAGTTGAAGTACAAAACCAGCAAGAATTGAAGCTTCGTTTCAAACACGAACTTGATATAGAACAGAAATCCTTGTGATAGACAGGTGAATATGCTTACTATGCTGGTAACAAACCAAACCATCACACACACTTAACCAATATAAGCCCTTGGCCTAGCACTTGTGCACCAGAAAGCTGCAGCAAACTCATATATCACAAGGGAAGTAATTAACAAGAAGTCTTGTCACATTTACCATCTCCACTAACTCAGCATTGTGAAGTTAAACCTTAATATGAAGTGTGAGAGCTTATTCGCTTATTGTTGAACCTTAATATGTATTCTGTGGGTAACTATCTGCGGAGAAAGCGGAGAAACAAGTTGTGTATCTTAAATTATCAGTTTGAGTGATGTGTTTCTGTCTAATTGCACATAGAGACCAAAAGATGTGTACAAATTTTTCCTATTGGACCAGGGTTTGGTGTATCCTTTCATTTTCTTGACTAAAATTAAAAAAGTTTTTATGCGGAATTTACTACTTCTAGAACCATGTATACGTATCCGTCTAATCATCATCTTTAAAGTGCTTATCAATGTTATCATCCTCTAATGAGTTTTTGTAAACAAAATGCGACTTTTAAGTATTATCTGTTTCGTTGGTTTCTGGTTTTTTCGTTTTGGCAGTGTTTTTCTTTTTTGGTTTATCTTCTTCTAAATGATTAATATTTTATAATGCAGTGGTTGCATTACTTCTGCAGAAACCGTTATGCTTGAGAAGCAAAGCTTGGAAGAGTTCCTTACCAATATCAAAGATGGAAAGGATGTTATTGTCTCTCTCTCTCCGCAGTCTAGGGCTTCATTGGCTACACACTTTGGCCTTTCTCCATCTCAGGTAATATCAATGCTGCCTGTGTCATGTTAGTTGAAGATGAGCCATCTATATATATGTTTCTGCCTATTGTTGTTCCTAGATGTTGAATCAGATTAAAATCAAAGTAGGGATACAAGCTTTCATGAACACTTGATGAGTTTTTAGCAGTATGTAGGAAAAAAATAACTAGTTCATAAAAAATCACCAGTGCTCTCTCTGGAAACTTGCTTTAGAGGTGCTGGTTTTTCAAAATCTGGAGTGCTACTGGAGACAGTATCGCATACAAATATAGCTCAGCATTATGTTACTTTTTATTTCTGAATATGGCCAAAGTTACGAAATTAGCGACGCTTAAAAGATGGTCAAGTTATCTTGTTTAATTTCGAGTTGTAACAAATCAGCTACCAATTCAAAGATGTAATCGAATTCCTTGATTATCATCTTTCAGTTTCTGTTTTTAGTGATTACCAGTTGGATTTTGCGTTTCTTCCACCACTTAACTTTTAATTCTGGCTTCCATACTGAAACTGGGTGAAGTTTGTTCACACAGTTTCCTCCTAATTTCCTACTGTTCAAGCAGCTTTCCATTATTAACATGATTGATAGTTTCCTTTTGTCACACAAGAGACAAGTTTCTGATACACATTGTTTTGAATTTCCAGGTGTTTGGAAAACTCACTACCTTTTTGAAGTCCTTGGGGGTAAAGGCTGTATTTGATACCAGCTGTAGTCGAGATTTATCACTCATTGAATCGTGTAATGAATTTGTTGCTCGATATAAACAACAACAGTCGTTGCCAATGATTTCATCAGCATGTCCAGGTATGTTGTATTCCTTTTATTATTTGCACCTCTCCATGAATGTCAAGGGTTGTAATAGAGCTGGTTTTGGGTGACATGACTTTCTACCATGTCAGGTAGTGGTCTGGTTTAGCAAGTGACGTGATATATTCTACCATGTTAGATAATGACATGATATTCCACA
This sequence comes from Papaver somniferum, assembly GCF_003573695.1. Classification (NCBI taxonomy): domain Eukaryota; kingdom Viridiplantae; phylum Streptophyta; class Magnoliopsida; order Ranunculales; family Papaveraceae; genus Papaver; species Papaver somniferum. The sequence continues at coordinate 209,065,174 of NC_039358.1, forward strand.
GGGCTCTGATTTAGCAATTTTAGCCGTTAATGAGGTATATCATTATAAAAATAAAACTGTCATGTTCTGAAGCCCTTTAACCTCCTCAAATCAGCCTTAGATGTTGAAGTTTCATCTTTTCTCTGTTGTAAAATTTACTTTATGGAGTTACAGAATTGGCAGATAATAGAGCGTGGTCATCCCTTGTGGTCCGCATGGGTCAGGTTGTTAATTGAGAATGCAGCAATAACCACAAAAATAAAATAAACTAATACGGATTACTAAACTTTCATGTGTTTAGTAATTAGTTCTATCATCCAGAAATAGTAGACTTCTGCACCAACTAGAAGTCTCGTGTCATTTCTTCCATTGGGAAATCCCTTATCAACTGCAGCTATTGTTAGCAGCACATATGTCTTGAGATTGCACGAATCTGTTAATCATCATTTTACTGTTCTGCATGGTTCTCATGTTATAGTTGCTCACCTGCTGCCTGAATTCATGTTTTTCTGTTTGTTATTCAGGTTGGGTATGCTATGCAGAGAAAACTCTGGGATCTTATATTCTACCTCACATTTCGTCTGTGAAGAGTCCCCAGCAAACAATGGGAGCCACAATCAAGAATCATATTTGTCAAAGAATGGGTTTCCGGTGAGTTCTTCTAACCTTTACTCCACTGCATATCATGAACATTAACTGCTGGGATTGTGAGCTCAATGTTTTAATCCGAATTTTAGGCTCTGTTGGTAAGGGAAAACACATATAGCTCTGGAAGCATCAATAATCAAATGATGTGTAGGGAATTACATAATCTCTTACTTATGAAGATATTATCTAAACAAAGAGAAAGGGAATTGAAAAGTTAGATTGTGGTCTGATTTAGCAATTTTGGCCAAGTGATGGCAGTAAACTTGTTAATGAGGTGTCCGAGAAATATTTTAGCTGGCAATTTCGCTCAACTATTTATAAACTTCATACAGAACTCTAATGAGAACCTTTCTATAATGGGTATTTATAATTTAAGATGGCGTTACTAAATAGTGTCGTTGATAATGCTTTAGTGGTCATAACAACTTCAGTAAATATCCTATTTGTCGGCTTCTAGATACTTACTTTTCTTTTCAATATGCTATTCTGCTTCCAGATGTGACCTTTGTCTTCTTAGGAAGATCAACCTAACCATATATCCGGTTTAGACATTTTTCATTTGTGGTTCTGGAATTGATTATCTATTTCCTGTAATGGACTCATACTATTATTATTGTTATTTGGTTCATGTGTTGGATCTGTTTTTTTTAACCATTTTATCACGAAATCTATCTGTCCCTGAAATATCAAGTATTATTTTGGATACAATCTAAGACGTGAGGGTCAATCCGAAGTTCTACACTCCTTTCAATGCATTTTCTGGTTTATCTTTCAATGATTTGACTGAGATTATTTGTAGGCCGGAGAATGTCTACCATGTGACAGTTATGATGTGCTATGATAAGAAGCTCGAAGCTTCGAGGGATGATTTTTTGTTTCCGCTGGACTCAAATGGAGAAACTAGGAATGATGCCGAAAACCCAATGGTTGCAGAGGTAGATTCGGTCTTGACATCAGGAGAGGTCTTGGAATTGTTACAGGTATTTGTGGTGGCAATTTCTGTCTCTGAAAGCAATGTATCATCAACTTCCTTTCCTTTTACTTGAGATTTAACTAGTATTGTAATTATTATTGTTATTACTATTTTGGACGGGGAAGAAGTGGGCAGTGTTTAAACTTGTTTCAAGTTTCTAAGATTTTAAGCTATGTTATTTGTGCAGCGAAACTCTGTGGATTTTAAGACCTTGGCAGGTTCACCATTGGATAGACTGTAAGTCACCCATATCTTTAAGATTCTCATTGGTAGTTGTAATGTGTACCGGCAAAGTACAATTGTTGTCAATCTTTTAAATACATGGAACTGCTTGCAGGTTAACAAATGTTGACGAGGATGGACGTCTGTATGGTGTCAGTGGAGGCTCTGGAGGCTACGCTGACACAATATACCGGCATGCTGCTGAAGTACTAGCTGGAAAAGAAATTGAAGGACCTCTTCATTTTGAACCAAAACGGAAGAATTCAGATTTCCGTGAATTAAATCTGGATGTGGAAGTAAGTGGTTACCTTTGGGTCTGCTGTCATAGTAATTTAACAATACCATGTATGTGCCTTTTAAATACCTATGGTGCATGCAATGATACAAAGCAAGATTTAGTTAAACAAATGTCTGTCTAGTTCCACCTGATGGAAACGGATACTGAATTACTTCCTTGCTATCTTATTTCCTGGCATACATATCTTACCAACCCTCTGGATGAGTGTTATGGACCTCTGCCTTACTATTATTATCATCCGATGATGACTATAGTAATTTCTTAGATATTTATTTTTCTGGGAATTCAGACAATGGAGTTATGTACCCCCTCCCACACGTTAGCTCCATGTTTTATCATACTAAAAGTTCGCGAGTTTGATACCTTCATAAAACTTTATTGATTCATGCTTAAACTATGCTAGTATCTAACTTCTTAAGTGCGTCATTTTGATATAGGTGGAGGGGGAGAAAAGAGTTTTGAAGTTTGCCCTTTGTTATGGTTTTCGGAACCTGCAGAATGTTGTCAGGCAAATTAAAACTGGAAAATGTGATTATCATTATTTGGAGATCATGGCCTGTCCGTCAGGTAAGTGCTTGATGAAAAGTAGTTCCATAAATTGTGAATTTACGAGTCTAATGTATTTTGAGATTCAGAAACTAATTTTGGATGTAATTTTGGTTTGTTCATTGACAGGTTGTTTGAACGGTGGAGGTCAAATCAAACCAAAAGAAGGGCAGTCGGCAAAGGAATTAATTCAAACATTAGAAAGTGCTTATATGGAAGATGTAAGTTGCTCATCTTTATGGAGATATGAGGTTTGCTGAACTGCTTTGGTATTTGGAAGTTATCATCATTTCCTAAGTTCTGCCTTTCATATTCTTGAGCGGTTTGAAACATCCAACTAATATCCTTATCTGGAGACGAAATGTGATCTCTTATATTCTTTGGTTCGGTTTGTGGAATGAATCAGTTTTTTTTGTCATCTCCCCTTCATTTTCTATCTTCTGTGATTTGTACTGTGTTTTTTTGTTTGTTGTTTTCACAAATTAACGGTGTTTTCACATATTAACGGTATTTACTAAGGGTTTCCCTTGTGCTGGATGATTTATGAATGCGAGTTGTTACTCTTGGAGTCACATCCTTGTCATACCCTTTTTTTTTGTTATATTCTCGATCTTGATTTCATCATTGCCCCCCAGTGTCTGCTGTTTCATGCTAATATTGCACTCTTGATCATAGGTGGATAAAAAGCACTAGCAGTAGCCTTGTCTTTTTATAATTAGTTTGTCTCTCTGCTTTGTGTACACTCAATGACATTGGTATATTTCATACAGGTGGTGGTGGCTAACCCTTTTGAGAATCTGTTAGTGAAGGGGTTATATGATGAATGGCTGGAGCAACCTGGTTCGGAGAAAGCTAAGAAGCACATGTACACCCAGTATCATCCGATGGTTAAAAACATTACCTCTCAACTCCATAACTGGTGAGGAGCACGAAAGAAACATTATTTGTTGGCTCTTTTTGTTTATTCAAGCCGTAGGCACCATCCCTTCACTACTGCTACTACCACGGAGAAGTTGAGTGTTGGAAGACTTCCTTGTCTATGGCGGCAGTTGTTCAATTTCAAGACAGCTTTCTCAGCACGTAACTCCCTTACTAGGTAGATATTATTTAGAGGTAAAGCAGATCATCTTTCTGTCATAATCTCATCACTTTTGAGAGAAAAAGAAACAAGTATAAATTATTCACCAAGTATATGGAATGTATATGTACGCAAGCCTTGTGGTTGACAGAATACCAGAATCTGAATCCAGAGTTTGGACGGCGTTTTTCCTGTTTCTTCAGCTGTGCAAACTACAAGTGATGAACATATGAAACTATGAAACAAGTCTGGTATAAGGGGTTGCGGCGTGTGTTCATCCAACTGTTTCTGCCATGTGTTGGAAAATGCTAAGAGGTGCCGTGGCTACCGATGGTAGAGTCAAGTCGATTGGTTCACCAGAATCTTTTCTAATAATAAGGTTCTTGTCATGCCTTATTAGTGCCCTTCAAGCTTCTTCATTGTTATTTTGTTTATCTAGAGTGATCCTGTATATAGTCACTCTTGGAAACAATTTTTATGTTATGAATTTTGGATCATTTTGATATTGTTAAAAAGCCAAAAAGAGCAACAGATATATCTTAAAATGTGATGTTTGTTTGACTGTAGTAATGCTGTTGACTACAAGGTTCTTGATTATAGAAATACCATTCTATATAAAAAGAAAGGTCCACAGGACGCCTTGAACTTCAAGTGCTTCAGTTTGCTGCACCAAAAGAGAAGGCACTGAGCTCTTACAGCAGCACAAACAATGCAGAAATTCATACTTCTCTTGCCTTTCCGGACAGGAGTTGCAAATTTATTTTCTGAAAACGCCTACATTGCATTTTTGGGACCAACGTTCCTGATAGGACGGACTCGAGCACAGTTGCCCAAAGTTAAATAACTCGAGCAGAGTCAATTGACCGGAAATTTCTTATCTTCCCTGCATAAAAAGTTCTTTTTTCCATCCCTCTGCTCTTGCCTAGAAATTTAGCTCCACCATTAGTTCCTCTAGTCTTTAAATTGACATGCTGAAGAACCTTAGCTACAAATGGCTATGTCGTGTGTGAATCTACGAAAGATAATTCCTTGTATGCCCCACCATAATGATAAGATCCCTAGTATCCACGCAAGTAATTAATTAGTGGAAGTAGCACTAATGGCTGATATTAAGTTTCTAACAAGATTGAAATGACATTTTAACGAAAGCTTATTTCAACTCTCAGCCATCATCTCATTCTTATTCAAGAAGACGACTAATTTCGTCTTTACATTATGGTAGCCGTACCTAATATTTGGTTATATAAGTTAAACTCAAAGATAAGGCAACATGGGGCGGTGGCTTGTTGGCTAGCTCGTAGGTCTCATAGCTATATTGAGTGATCCTGAGGTCGAGAGTTCGAGCCTCTCTCGACCCAATTTTTTTTTCTCTTACTTTTTTATCGCCTTACATCATGTATGAGATCACCAGTTCGAGCCTCTTTCACCAGTTAGTTGTTTACTGCTTCAATGGCCCTTGGCCAACAGTCATCTTGAACGATTTTTTGGGACCATGGTTTTATTTTGGGTAAAGGTATTAGAAGTAATTCTAGGTCACCCCATATCTAGTTATTTATGTAATACCTAATCTACCCTCTTAATTAATTTTAGGTTATGATTAGTGAATGATTTAGTTAAAAACAATTAGTGAGATTAAATTAAAAGATGGGTTTATTATTAGTTGAGTAGAATTATTGAGAGAGTAGAGTTAAAGAAGATGAAGGAGAAAAACATGGAAAATAATTTTTTTTTCTAATTCACTAAGTTTGAGTATTCAAATGATGAAAACTCATCTGATTCTTCATCTCCCTCCTCTCCTAGAATATTTGTTAATCTTCAAAATGATCCGGATTTGAACTGGATTTTGAACAGTTCGGTTACTTTATATGAAGAACAAGTAACCGAACTCATCTGAAGTTGTAGTTCGGTTGCCCCGTGAGATGAGAAAGTAACCGAACTCATCTGAAAGTGTAGTTCGGTTACTTGCTCCAAACACGCAGGTTACCGAACTTTCTAATAATTTCTAGGAGTTACAGCGTTATGTTCGATTGGTTCTCAACTAACCAAACGTTGGTGTACAAAGTTCGGTTGGTTCGCAAACTGCATGCACTTTTGATCTAACCGAACTTTACGTAATATAAGAGTATATAAGTTTATAAAGTTCGGTTCTTTCGCAAACTTGAACCTAACAGCTAACCAACCGAACTCTGAGTTCGGTTTCTGCGATAAAATTGTGAAGTTACCGAACTTAACAAACAAAAAAACGTGAAGTTCCAGCGTCTATTGGCTAAGTTCGGTTACTTTGTAGTTTTAATTTTTTTTGCGAACAAACCGAACTCTATTGGCTAAGTTCGATTATTTTGGAACTCAACATAGTGGCCACAACAACACAGTTCGGTTAGACTGTATTTGTTTTTTTTCGGTTCTAAGGGTGGAGTTCGGTTACTTTGTAATTTTATTTTTTTTGCGAAACATTCGAACAGAGAGTTCGGTGACTTAGTTTTAAATCCAATAGAACCGAACTGTTCTTCGTGTTCTTCATTTTCAAGAAGTTCGGTTAGTAAACTATGATTTTTTGGAAAATCGACCTAACCGAACATGGCTCTGTAACTCCTATTAAAACCCTATTTTGATGATTTCTATTCGATTGAAGCAATCAAAATCAAATTAAAGCGAAGGGTTTGTTGGAAAATACCTCCGGAGTGGTCCCATGGCAGAATCAGGTTGCGGCTGGCGTCTTTTATACTCGATAAAATTATTATGTAACCGAACTTAATTGTGATTGCATTGATGTTGTTACATTTCTTAAATAGGCGGTGGTGGTGGTGGTGGTGGGAGGAGGTGGTTGGTGGTGCTGATAATCGGAGGTGGTGGTGGTGGTAATCGGCGGTGGTGGGCGGTGGTGGTAATCGGTGGTTGGTGGTGGTGGTGGTAATCGGCGGTGGTGGGTGGTGGTGGTGGGAGGAGGTGGTGGTTATATATATATATATGTGGTTATTAGGTTAGTTTTAAATTAAATTAGATTAAGAATAGGTTAGTCATTTCAACGTTTTAGGACACCCCTTATTACTATAGGGAAGGTAGCCTAATAAAATCATGATCCCCTCAAAAAAATCATGGTCCCTAAAAAATCATTCCAAACATATCACGGATGCGGTACCAAAATGGGCGTGCTAGTTTGACTTATGATTATATTTTTGGTTTGCACATGATAAAGAAATTTGGTCTGTGGGAGTAATGATAAGGCATATGCACAGTTTATACAAGCAAAAAATTGGGGGGCAATTCTCCTCATTTTTTTCTTCTTTAGATGGTTTTTTAGAATAATTGACATGAACGGCTCTTCAATCTATTCCCTCCCTTTCCTTTACGAGCTTGTTCAATGGGGGCCCACTAATGTATTATGTATCTTGCTAAAGAAGGACATAGGATCTTTGGAAGCTTATCCATGTCTTGTATCAACTCTAAAGTTGCAAAAAGAAACTGTTATAAACGTGGTGTGATGATTAGTCACTTAACAAAACTCAACTCATAATTATGGTAAAGGGAAACTCCAATGACATGGAAGTAAAATCATCTATAACTTAAAGAAATATCCACAAGTATCAGCACTGCTCGGTCGAACTCGTAAGCGTTGTTATCTCAAGCTTGTTTGTCAATGTTAGTGATCAAAACTATAAGTCTTGATTTCTAGTCTACTTATAGTGATGTCTCGGACTAGGATAGATTGTGTAGTTGAGGATTAGACTTCATGGCGTTCATCAATTGAAGACGAAGAACTACTAAGGAGAGCTTGTGGAACTTCATCAACAAAAGGTATGTGGAGACTAAAACTCACCTATTACTTGGAAAGTCTATTTCTACTCTATCTCCTATATTGAGACAAAAATCGTATTACTATATAGTATTCGATTATACACATTTGAGATTTCGAGCTGAGTTTAACTCGCTTACATATTTCTCGAAATATGTGTTGGTAAGCTTTCGCTTCAACCAAGTTCAACTTATATTCTTGACGAAAGTCAAAAGATGATCATGTGAAAATCGCCGAGTAGCATTTTACAAGGTTTGTGTGATACAATCATTTGGTGTAGACTTGGAATGTTTCGTTATGATTATTTCAATAACTTGAAAATTTCTTTGATGCTAATAGTAAGTGAAAACGGATAATGTCATCCTATAAGAATGTTTCAATGATTGAAATAGAGTTTAGAACTATTGGATTATGAACATAGTATGCATTCTTGCATGTATGTGATCCATGACCAGAACTATAGTATGCATCGTATGCATACTTGTAGTTGTGGAATTTCGGGTACCAAGTACACATACCGGTACACATGCTTGCGTAATGTATAGGTCCGGGAGTTTTTGTTGGGTTTTGGATGTGTACTAAGGTATGCGTACCTGTTCACATACTGGCGAACCCAAATTCAGACCGGCTACTTAGGTATGCGTACCCGTATGCGTACTTGAGTGGTTAAAGTTCTAAAATCGGTTGGCTCATGAACTAATACATTTATATATTAAGGAATGCATTATTTGCAAACCATGGCTATAATGTTCATGAATTGATTCGAGTGAATCAAAACGATTTTGCTTCAATTGTGTTCTTGTATACTGTTAGAGCATTGCTCGGTCGAACTCGCAACCGTTGCTATCTCAAGCTTGTTTGTCAAATTTAGTTGTCAAAACTATATGTCTTGATTTCTAGTCTACTTATATCTCAGTTTCGGACTAGGATAGTTAAGTGTAGTTGAGCTCCAGACTCCGCGGCGATCATCTTACGAAGACGAAGAACTACTCAAGGAACCAGTTGAACTTCATCCGACTAAAAGGTATGTGGAGACTTGAACTTATATATCACTCAAAAGTCTATCTATTTTATCTCCTACTCTTGAGACAAAAGTCGTATAAGTATGATAGTTTTCATACATACACATTTGCTATTTCAAGACGAGTTTATCTCGCCTATCTATTTCTCAAAATATGTGTTGGTAAGCTTTCGCTTCAACCATTTTCATCTTTACCCGTGACGAAAGTCATGATGACGTTTCAATCTCTTGAAAATTGCTTTGATGACGATAGTTGTGAATAACGACTATTATAACATTATAGAAGAATGTTTCAATGATTGAAATGTAGAGTTGAGATTATGTAAACATTTATGGATATAAGCACATATAGTGTGTCCGCACATTAGTGTATAAATCCATGTACCGGAAACCAAGTGTGTGCATATGTGTGCATACAAAATTGGTAAAGGAGACAGGTTGGGTATGCGTACCGTACGCGTACTGGCGGAACTTTTCCTCCCGGAAAATTCTGCTGAGTTTGGAAACCAAAAACCAACTCAATCCGGTTGCTAAGGTACGCATACCCGTACGCGTACCCAAGCTGGTTCTTTTCTCAAATCGGTAGTTCATGAACTTAAACAATAAATTATAAGTAATGCAGTCTTTGCAAACCATGGCTATATTGTTCATGAATTGGTTCAAATGAATCAAACCGATTTTGTTTCAATTGTGTCTATGTATAAAGACCTAAGCAATTGCACAACTCTTCAATTAGTTCTTTTGAAGTCATTTGAACTAGTTGTGAAGAAGATGAATACGGTTAGTATGAAAGTGCTCTTATGGCTAACCATTGGTTAACTATTTGTGAACCGACTAAGTGTACACATTTAGGTATGGTTACTCAAACCTAAATGAAATATTTTTCATTTGTGTATGACAAGCTAAGTTTCGATCCAACGGTTGAAAGATATTAGCTTGTATCTAATCAGGTTTTCATCCAACGGTGAATATTGAATGCTTTGTTACTAATCTAACATTGATTGCAAACCCTGATTTGAAAACTATATAAAGGAGAACTCTATCAACTAGAAAAACTAATCACCACACCTCCTGTATGATACTAGTTGGTTTAGCTAGAGTCGATTCTCCTTTAACCTTAGGTTTATTCTCGAGACCCTGTAGGTTAACGACTTAAAGACTTCATTGGGATTGTGAAGCCAGACGAAACTACTTCTCTTGTAGTTGAGCGATCTGATCTTGCCATTTTCTATCGTACGAGTTCAATTGAAAGATTTGCTTGAGATTATATCTCCGATATGGGAAGATAAAAAGAAATCACAAACATCTTCATCTCATCGTTTGTGATTCCGCAATATCTTGTTTCGCTACCATACGATTAAGATTATTGTGAGGTGATTGATAATTCTAGGCTATACTTCGGGAATATAAGTCCGGGTTATTGATTAGTTCCCGTTCACCTTGATCTTATCAAAAGACGGAACAAAACTCGTAGGTTTATCTGTGGGAGACAAATTTATCTATTACCGTAGACTTTTCTGTGTGATACAGATTTGTTTATTCAAGTCTTCGACTTTGGGTCGTAGCAACTCTTGGTTGTGGGTGAGATCAGCTAAGGGAATCAAGTGTGTAGCATCCTGCTGGGGTCAGAGACGTAAGGAGCGCAATTGTACCTTAAATCAGTGTGAGATTGATTGGGGTTCAACTACAGTCTAGACCGAAGTTAGTTTGTAGTAGGCTAGTGTCTGAAGCGGCTTAATACAATGTGGTGTTCAATCTGGACTAGGTCCCGAGGTTTTTCTGTATTTGCGATTTCCTCATTAACAAAACTTCTGGTGTCTATGTTATTTCTATTCCATATTATATTTTGTTATATAATTGAAATATCACAGGTTGTGCGTTGTATTGATCAATTGTGAAATCCAACCTTTGATTGTTGATTGGAAATTGATTGATCCTTGGATATTGGTCTTTGGTACCATCTAAGTCTATATATATTGTATTTAATAAAGACTCGCAGATTTCTATTTGCTTGAGTATAGATTAAATCAAGAGATCGAGATATTAACTCCTTGATATACTTTTTATTAAGATTGAGTCTGACTGTCTAGTTGATTCTCTTAAAAGTATATTAGAGTTAGTCCATACTGATTGCTAATCAAAATATTGGGTGAGGTTGTTAGACCCTCATATACTTCTATGAGAATATAGCAATTGAAAAACTCTATAACTAGTTTCATTTGAGTCATTTCAACTAGTTGTGGTTAAGATGGATAAGGTTGATATGAGAGTGTTCATATAGCTAACCTCGGTTAACTACTGTTGATCCAACATGTGTACACGTTTAGGTACGGTTAATCAAATCTAAATGAGGGTACATTTCATTTGTGTATAACAAGCTAAGTTCTATCTAACGGTTGAAAGATATTAGCTTGAGCCTAATCAGGTTTTCATCTAACGGTGAATATTCAATGCTTCGTTACCAAGGTAACTTAGATTGCAAACCCTGATTTGAAAACTATATAAGGGAGAACTCTAGCAACTGGGAACTTAATCCCCACACCTCATGTGTGATATAGTTGCGACTAGAGTCGATTCTCCTTTAACCTTAGGTTTTTCCCGAAACCATGTAGGTTAACGACTTAAAGACTTCATTGGGATTATGAAGCCAGAGCCAACTATTTTCTCTGTAGTTGAGTGTTCCGATCTTGCCCTGTTCTATCGTATTGAGTACTATCTTCTCTAAGATTTGCTCGAGATTGATTCTCCGATAGGAAAGATAAAAAGTAGTCACAAACATCTTCGTCTCATCGTTTGTGATTCTACAATATCTTGTTTCGCTACCATACGATTAATATTATTCTGAGGTGATTGATAATACTAAGCTGTTCTTCGGGAATATAAGTCTGGTTTATCAATTGGTTCCTGTGCACCTTGATTTATCAAAAGACGGAACAAAACTCGTAGGTTTTTCTGTACGAGACAGATTTATCTATTCCAATAGACTCTTTTGTGTGACACAGATTTTTTTTATCAAGTCTTCGACTTTGGGTCGTAGCAACTCTTGGTTGTGGGTGAGATCAGCTAAGGGAATCAAGTGCGTAGAATCCTGCTGGGGTTCAGAGACGTAAGGAGCGCAACTGTACCTTGATCAGTGTGAGATTGATTAGGGATCAACTAGATTCCAGTCCGAAGTTCATTGGTAGTAGGCTAGTGTCCGTCGCAGCTTAATACAGTGTGGTGTTCAAAGCTGGATTAGGTCCTGGGGTTTTTCTGCATTTGCGGTTTTCCTCGTTAACAAAATTCTGGTGTCTGTGTTGTTTCTTTTCCGCATTATATTTTGTTATATAATAGAAATATCACAGGTTGTACGTTAAGATCAATCAATTAGATAATCCAACCTTTGGTTGTTGATATAAATTGATTGACACTTGAACATTGGTATTTGGTACCGTTCAAGTTGTTTCACATAATAATCAGGCTCGCGGATTTCTATCCATTTGATTTGCTGATGACATTGTGAAACAGAGATATAAAACTCATTGATAAACTTTTCTCTAGATTGAGTCTGACTGCCTAGTTGATTCTCTTGAAAGTATATTGGAGTTTGTTTATTCAGATTGTCGAACGAAATATTGGGTGTGGTTGTTAGTAATGTAATGTATCCTTATTTTTGACTTGAGAATAAGGATTACATAAATGGTGCCCAAGTCCTATAAATTATGGTAGTAATTTCTCATTAGTCTATTTTGAGCAAGTAAATATTTTGTTGTTAAGATAGATAATGGATCATGAACCGTGGAGACTTTTTCAAAGTTTCTTTAAGGTTAGTTATCCTATAAGTCTATTTATGTTCATTTGTAATCAAAATCGTTCTTCACGTTTTTATTTTTGAAAGATACAGTCTCATGGCACCTATAACTAGAGGTATCACAAAAAGGGATGCAGTAGAAGCTGTCAATGTGTATCTTTGTGAAGGAATCCAGTCCTCAGGGATGAAAAAGGTGAAGGAAACGATTAGTGATCAGGTTCTTCCTCTAACTGCCTATTGTCTATTTGTCATTATGATAATAACTTTAAGGCTATGGTGAAAGATTTCATCAAGAAAATAAATGATTTAAAATCTCAAATAATTTTATCTTTAGAAGAAATATTTCACTATGAACAAATATTGTCTCTTACAAAGAACACTTTGCGTGGACTGAAAAGAGAACTTAGTGAGTTAACTGATATTTTTGAAGATTTGGAAGAACTAAATGATCATATTATCAATAGTTTTTTCAATAATGAGAAGGAATTCTCTGTAGATGCCCTGAGAAAGCTCTACAATGCCTAGGAAACTTCTTATGAGAATTTATTCTTGTGTTTTTAAGAAGGATAACTAGGGTTTGGAATAGCCATTATTGTGAGTACACATAGCTATTGCCAACGTTTTCATCTTGCAATGCCTTTAGATTTATTTATTTAAATTCTAAGTTATTTGGAAGATGATTTTTGTAGTATTAATCTTTATGGTTTTATATATTGCAAATTGTTATGGGATATGTTGTTTACGTCCGTGAACCTTGACTGTCCCATATTTTTTCAAAAGTTAACTCTATTATATGTCGGTATGAAAGTATTGATAAAAGATAAAATGAACTTTTGACTGCAAGAGTGAAGCCTATTATGTCATTATGCAAATATTGATGGAAGATAGGATAAACTTTTGTTTACAAAGATTAAGTCTATTATATGTCATTGTGAAAATAGTGATGAAAAATATAATGAATCTTTGATTATTCCGCAGTATTGGTCTTTCCCTGATCCACATCTTTGTGTATGTACTGTGTGGCTCCACAAGTTCTCTTATGTTGAGCATGACCAATTGAGTTGATCATTTTCCTTGTGGTTAATTCAATTAAGATTTTTGGATACAAATTCATGTTTCATGTGATTTGTTAATGTCCAAAGAAGTCCTTCTTTTCTTGTAAAAGTAAGGTCACTCTTGTTGTTCTTTCGGGAATGACATTTTATGGGGGAGAGTTCTTAATTGAGCTTGTGCTTAATTTCCAAATCTTTGTGGGGAGTGTGGCTGTGGAATATTGTAGGAGTTATCTTGTATCTTTATAAACTCCTTGATGAATACACTAAGTTTCGAGTATGTGAATTCATCGAAACAAATTGGTATGTTGTTCTCTTTTGGTCATGAAGTATCTCTATGAAAATTTCATGAGGATTCCACTAGTTTTCGTACCTTTGTCAATTTATATTGACAAAAGGGTGGAGAATTAATATGTAGTTCACACTAAAAATATGGTTTACGGATCATTATGTAAGGGGGAGTGGTTTTCATTGTGAGATGAAGTATTGACTAAGGGGGAGCGATGCATATCACCATAGTATTGTTTTCAAAGTTGTGATACAATTGAACTTTGATGATGTGTAATAATACTATGACACTGTATAACAATGATTGAGAGCAACTGTTTTCTCATTGTTATAGATACGAATCTTCAACAACTATGATGCTGAGTTGAACACCTTTAGAATCATTGGAGTACTTGGAAGTGACGAAGATTTCGAGTAATGTTGAAGAACCAAGGAGATAAAGCATTTGGATGAGAAGCTACAAAAGTTTATTTATTTTGTAATCCATATGTATTGATAGTTTTGTCACTAAAATTGACAAAGGGGGAGATTGTTAGAGCATTGCTCGGTCGAACTCACAAGCGTTTTTATCTCAAGCTTGTTTGTCAATGTTAGTGATAAAAACTATAAGTCTTGATTTCTAGTCTACTTATAGTGATGTCTCGGACTTCGATAGATTGTGTAGTTGAGCATTAGAATACATGGCGTTCATCAATTGAAGACGAAGAACTACTAAGAAGAGCTTGTGGAACTTCATCAACAAAAGGTATGTGGAGACTAAAACTCATCTATCACTTGGAAAGTCTATTTCTACTCTATCTCCTATATTGAGACAAAAGTCGTATTACTATATAATATTCGATTATACACATTTGAGATTTCGAGCTGAGTTTAACTCGCTTACATATTTCTCGAAATATGTGTTGGTAAGCTTTCGCTTCAACCAAGTTCATCTTATATTCTTGACGAAATTCAAAAGATGATCATGTGAAAATCGCCGAGTAGCATCTTACATGGTTTGTGTGATAAAATCATTTGGTGTAGACTTGGAATGTTTCGTTATGATTATTTCAATAACTTGAAAATTGCTTTGACGCTAATAGTAAGTGAAAACGACTATTGTCATCCTCTAAAAATGTTCCAATGATTGAAATAGAGTTTAGCACTATTGGATTATGAACATAGTATGCATTCTTGCATGTATGTGATACATGACCGGAACTATAGTATGCATACCCGTATGCGTACTTGTAGTTGTGGAATTTCGGGTACCAAGTACAGATACCGGTACACATACTTGTGTAAGGTATAGGTCCAGGAGTTTCTGCTGGGTTTTGGAAGTGTACTAAGGTACACGTACCTGTTCCCATACCGGCGAACCCAAACTCAGACCGACTACTTAGGTATGCGTACCCTTATGCATACTTGAGTGGTTAAAGTTCTAAAATCGTCTGGCTCATGAACTAATACATTTATATATTAAGGAATGCATTCTTTGCAAACGACAACTATAATTTTCATGAATTGATTCGAGTGAATCAAACCGATTTTACTTCAATTGTGTTCTTGTATACTTTTATGAGAATGTAACAATTGGACAACTCTATAACTAGTTTCATTTGAGTCATTTGAACTAGTTGTGGTTAAGATGAATAAGGTTGATATGAGAGTGCTCATATAACTAACCTCGATTAATTACTGTTGAGCCAACATGGTGTACACGTTTAGGTACGGTTGCTCAAACCTAAATGAGGGTACATTTCATTTGTGTATAACAAGCTAAGTTCGATCTAACGGTTGAAAGATATTAGCTTGAGCCTAATCAGGTGTTCATCTAACGGTCAATATTGAATTCTTTGTTATTGAGGAAACTTAGATTGCAAACCCTGATTTGAAAACTATATAAGGGAAAAGTTTAGCAACTGGGAAACCTAATCCCCACACCTCCTGTGTGATACTAGTTGCGACTAGAGTCGATTCTCCTTTAACCTTAGGTTTTCACGAAACCCTGTAGGTTAATGACTTAAAGACTTTATTGGGATTGTGAAGCCAGACCCAACTATTTTCTCTGTAGTTGCGTGTTATGATCTTGCCATGTTCTATCGTATTGAGTACTATATTCTCTAAGATTTGCTCGAGATTGATTCTCCGATAGGCAAGATAAAAAGTAGTCACAAACATCTTCGTCTCATCGTTTGTGATTCAACAATATCTTGTTTTGCTACCATACAATTAAGATTATTGTGAGGTGATTGATAATACTAGGTTGTTCTTCGGGAATATAAGACCGGTTTATCAATTGGTTCCTGTGCACCTTGATTTATCAAAAGACGGAACAAAACTCATAGGTATTTCTGTGGGAGACAGATTTATCTATTCCAATAGACTTTTCTGTGTGAGACAAATTTGTTTATCAAGTCTTTGACTTTGGGTCGTAGCAACTCTTGGTTGTGGGTGAGATCAGCTGAGGGAATCAAGTGCGTAGAATCCTGCTGGGGTTCAGAGACGTAAGGAGCGCAAATGTACCTTGATCAGTGTGAGATTGATTAGGGATCAACTACATTCCAGTCTGAAGTTCATTGGTAGTAGGCTAGTGTCTGTAGCGCCTTAATTAATACAGTGTGGTGTTCAAAGCTGGACTAAGTCCCGAGGTTTTTCTGCATTTGCAGTTTTCCTCGTTAACAAAATTCTGGTGTCTGTGTTATTTCTTTTCCACATTATATTTTGTTGTATGATAGAAATATCACAGGTTGTGCGTTTAGATCAATCAATTAGATAATCCGATCTTTGGTTGTTGATATAAATTGATTGACACTTAAATATTGGTCTTTGGTACCGTTCAAGTGGCTTCACATAATAATCAGGCTCGCGGATTTCTATCTGTTTGATTTGATGATTACATTGTGAAACAAAGAATAAAACTCTTTGATATACTTTTCTCTAGATTGAGTCTGACTGTCTAGTTGATTCTCTTGAAAGTATATTGGAGTTTGTCTATTCAGATTGCCGAAAGAGATATTGTTGTTAGACCCCCGTTTTTTCAAAGGATACTATTCTGTAAGTTCAGATTCAGGTCTTCAACTGGGCTCATTCAGATGGTGGTTTTAATCTAGACAACATTATCGATAATCGGGACATTCATACTTTATTTCTATTCTTTGGGCATATGTTGCTTGAGGAATATCTCCAACTTGATTTGTTTTTGTTGTATCTCTTGAGCTTGTTTGCTAACCTTTGGTGGATGCTTTAAAAATATTGTTAATCTCTACCGATTAAAAAAAGTAATTTCATTGTTCTCTAGATTTAATGAGATTAAATCCGTTTTAAACCATAGCTAGTAAGTAGTAAGTTCTCCAAGCAAGCAAGAACCAACTAGGTGTATTAGCCTCTCTACAACTCAAACCACTGCGCTAGTCAATTTGGTAATGTCCGGATATACTAATTAAGAAGCAAAAAGGCCATAAGTTAGGTTGGAAACAAAGTTTGGGAATGAATTCTAGAAGTGAGAAAGTATCGCTCTGACTTTTGGAATTTATAGAAGCACTTCTGCTTCTCGTATCTGTTAGAGCATAGTTCGGTCAAACTCACAAGTGTTGCTATCTCAAGTATGTTGTCAAATTTAGTTGATCAAAACTATATCTTGATTTCTAGTCTACATTTTAGTCATGTCTCGGACTAGGTTAGAAGTGTGTAGTTAAGTACCATACTTCACTGCGTTCACCATTTGAAGACGGAGATCAATTGAAGACTTTGTAGGATTTCATCGACAAAAGGTATGTGAAGACTGAACCATTCCTATTTACTAAAGTATCCACAATTTTATCTATGAGATTAAGTCGTATGACTAAGTAGACTTTAAATTATAGCACAATAGAAATTTCGAGCCAAGTTTATCTTGTTGAATATTTTTCTCTAAATTTGAATTAAGCTATAAGTCAATCATCTACTTGATGAATTTTGTTAAGAGCAATTCATTGTTTATGAACTAGATTATGATTCAAGTTAATTTTATTGAAGTGTACTTCAACTTGTTTGAAGGCTTAATATTCTAACTCGCCGCCGTACTTGGATATACCCAAACTAATCGGGGGCTAGGTAATATGACAAATTATGGTCATTTGAAAGTAAAATCCCAAACCCCTTCCATATATCTTTAGCAATACCTAATCTGCCCCCTAACTAATTAATATTAATCTATTGAATTAGTTAAGTTAACAATGTTAGATTAAATTTGCTAACCGAACATTTTGATTATTGATTTTGTTAGATTTAATTTATGAATCTTGTTAAAAAAAATTGGAATTTTTTTGGTTTTTATCGTAACGAAAAATCGTCATGATAGTCATCCGACAAGCATGCCGACTAGTCAAAAATATAAAAGAAACTGTCATGTTAAGTGAAACAATACCATAACTGTTGCGAACTTAAAGCAACATAAATTCGCAACTGACATCCGCAACAACTACATTTATGTTGCGAATCTGAGTTGCTATATCTTGAATTTGGTTAGTGCTAACATAAATCAACTTTCAAACCTAATATGCTTCTTGAAGAACAAAATAAAGTAACTGATTGAGTATATGACATCAATTACTAGCTATCTCATTCTCTCGACGAATTAATCAACGATTTTTTTCATTTAAAAATAATGAAATATAGAGAAGAAGAAAAGACTTGATCATTAGGTTGATGAAGAAAGGGAAACAAGTGATTAAGGTTTTGCGTTTGGATTATTAGGGGAACTCCCGCTCTCACGTCTACATGTGTGACTAGTTGTGACCATTGTGTTGTGGCCTGTTTTTGTGAAACTTACGAGAGTAATATGTTTATAAATTTTATCATTATATAAGTTTACATTTCTTCCATATTTCAATTTTAATTTATAATGTAAGGAAATTTAATAATCAACCATGAATTTTCGATTCACGATTCAACAAATAATTTGATATTTAAAATTGAAAAACGATTTGTTCCGTGATTTATGATTTCACGATCTTGCTTTGGACCATGCCAATGTAAGTGCTATTTGGTGTGAGTTAGTTAAGACCAGTCGGCCGTCCACTTACTAAAATGAGATTTTTAGCCAATCATCTGATTCTTTTGGCCGGATATTTTAGTTATGCAGGGATAAATAGTCAATTCTCGACTTACAAACTCCTCAAAACTATTGAAAAGTAACATTTTCCCACAAATCTCTTTATACGTGTGTTTTCAAAACAAGATCCTAAAAACAACGTCGGGCTTCAAAGTCTTTGAATTGGAACTGAACCTTAGCTGCTAATGGCTATGTCTTGTGTGAATGTGCGTTGACAATTCTTTTTAGGCCCCACAAAAATAATACGATCGCCATTGTCCACGTATGTAATTAATTAGTGAATGCTAATTGGTGATTTTGAGCTCCTAACAAGATTGAAAGGACATTTTAACTAAAGCTTATCTCAACTCTCAGTCATCATCTCATTCTTATTCAAGAAAATGGCACCTCGATTGAGGCCTTACGTCTTGTTAAAGGTCCTCATAGCTGATGATATATCTGGATTGGATTGAAACAGCAACATGGGGCGGTGGCGCAGTTGGCTAGCGCGTAGGTCTCATAGCTATATCGAGTAATCCTGAGGTCGAGAGTTCGAGCCTCTCTCGCCCCATATTTTTTTTCCCTTTTAAATGCTAACATTTGGCTTAGCTTAGCTGATGCGTTGGCGCTTTTTTTTTTAAGTGTAAAATCGTAAAGACTTGAACCAGCAGTGTGATATATATATTGCATATCCGAGAGAAGCACTTCAATTTTTTGATCTATATGGGGACGTTTTTTGAAGGGGGCATGGGGACAAATAATACGTTTACACATATATTTGATATTAATTAATTCTCATGAATTATGGTTCGTTTTCTAAAATATCAACACCAATTAAAAAAATAAATCTTTTTTTTAAAAATACACTTTTTTTATATTTTTGTAAACATGATTCATTAATATTAAAGATATTTGTCAACATATCATTTGTCCCGCATGCTCCATCAAAAATTTACTCATGACGAATAATACATCAACACACTTTGTACAATCAATGGGGCCGTCTCTACTCATTTTTCCTTCTTTATATTGTACTGTACAGTATTTTAGAATAATTGACATGAACGGCTCTTCAATCTATTCCCTCCCTTTCCTTTAATAGCTTGTTCAATAATGGCCCGCTAATCTATTATGTACCAAAGAAAAGAGGGACATAGGATCTTTGGAAGTTCATCCATGTCTTATCAACTCTAAATATCCATGTCTTAAATATCACAAAAATTAACTGTAATGAGCATGCTGTGTGTTATGCCCCGTATTGTACTTAAGTATGCAAAATTCGTATTATCAAATCGTATCAGGCGAGACGGCACTTTTTAAACGTCTCATAGTCATAGCTATGGTAAGTTGTGTTTCCTTCATTTTAATCTTTGATGGAGCCACTGAAACTAAATAAGTAGGGGGGAGATGCAACATAGCATGGGCATCCTTCATTATTAGAGTGGTCACTTACAAACTCCCAACAACACCTTTCTACTGAGAAGTCAGAAGTGGAGTTCAATTCGCACCATCTCTCTCGCATACACTGTAGAATTTGAAGTTGAAAGGAGATGTCGATTTATATGTCTGGGCATGCATTTTATGGTCGGCCTTACCAATCAATGGAAAAATCAAATACGCATGATGTAATGTGAACATCCAGCTATATGTTGACACATGTCGAAAGGTGTTTAGTCAAATTGCGAAGCTCGACCGATGAATCATTAGAAAACATGTGGATTTGCCTACCCAATATTTGCATGGAGTGAGCATTATTATGTGAGGTGGTTAAGTGGTCTAATTTGAAATTTGATGAGATTTAATATAAGTTGATTGACATTGGTGGAGGCCACAATTTCTCATCTTTAATCAATTCAATCCTTTCTGAAGAGAAAAAAGAAAATAAAGAATTAATGCTGGTTGAGCGTGCATCTTGATATGCTTCTTTTTGTCTTGTGTCTCTTTCTGTTTCTTTTAGGTAGAATTTTCTTTTTCTTTTTTATTTAATAATTTATAGTTTAATGAAATTATGAGCGTATATTGAAAAAAGAAAATAAATGTCAATCAAAATAGTTTTTTTTTTAAATTAAATTTGAATACTAGTATAGAATTTGTACCGACTACTAAAGAAGAGAAAAGAAGAGAATGAGAATTATGCTTGTGAATGCAAAGGACGGCCGAAGAGTCTGCATTCCATTCTTCTGATAATTCTTTGGCAATTATATGTTGTGTCGCTGTAACCATCATTATCTAAAAATGGTCCAAAGAAATTACGTGAGAGCTATACAAATAGGAGTTTTAAAGCCCCAACATCACCTTTTTATAGAGTTAGAAACTTAGAAGTAGGTAGTTCTAGATTGATGATTAATTCGTAGATTTGTACCCACAGAAATAATTCTCAATGGATGATGTTGGCAAGGTTTATGAGCTGAATAACCCATTTCTTTTATTAAGATCATAAACAAATTACAACGATTTCCCAGTGCATACTGTCACCCTGGATTTACAATACAAACGGAACTAAGCAAGGGCAAGTGAGGGCTGTTTTAACTGTTAATTGGTTTTCAAAGCTTAATTATGCATACTTTCTATGCAAAACCCCTATTCATATTGTATATCAATAATATTTTGTTTTCCGTTCCTAGTGTCAATCCTACGCCACTTTACATGCACTTGCATACCATGTTACAGGCAAGGAAGTAAAAACATAGATAAACAGTTACTCTTTTATATTCTTCATCCAACTAATTTTTGCAGTACCGAGCTAAGTATCTAACAACTTTTGTTTCCTTCATATTTCCTCACTTTTTGATGATGGTTGCACCAACACTTAACACCATTAGATATAAGCAATCTTCTCATCTACTCTCCCACCCATTAGACATTTGTAGCGCGTAACTTAAAAAATATAGTTTAGTGCATGATGAAGAATCCAGTTATAGAGATGTGTTGATGAAGGGTCATGGCTGTGATGGAAAAGGAATATTGTTTGGAGTTTAAGTAGAGAAACATACACTGTATTAGCAGTCAGCCGTCATTGTTTAAACTTTGTATATACGAAAAACATGGAACAAAATGGAAAAAAACAATAGATTTATCAACTAATAAACCAGATTAATGACTTAATTAAAGAAAAAATTAGTAAAGGAAGAAAAAAGAAATTAAAGGTCCCCTCAGAGCCAATTAGGGTCATTCTAACCATGTGCTATCATGTGGTGGTTGGTCCTCTTGGTGGGCCCACTAACCCACTTCTCCAACCCCTCCTTTAATCCTAAAAATACAGCCTTCATACCCAAGTTTCATATTCTCCTCCTCCTCCTCATCCTCACCTCACCTTTCTTCATCATCATCTCCTCTAGAGAGACTCCAATCCTTAGTTTCATATCCCCTTCTCAAAATTTTGGCAAGATTTGTAGAGAAAAACAAGGGTGTTTT
This sequence comes from Papaver somniferum, assembly GCF_003573695.1. Classification (NCBI taxonomy): domain Eukaryota; kingdom Viridiplantae; phylum Streptophyta; class Magnoliopsida; order Ranunculales; family Papaveraceae; genus Papaver; species Papaver somniferum. Next base: position 209,087,329 of record NC_039358.1, read on the forward strand.
AATTGATACTTTGTGTCAGAAACTGGTTTTAATTTTACCTTTTGTCTCTCTGACAATAGGACCCAATTGTGTCCGAAGAAAATCTCTGCTCTGACAAGTACCATAATTCTAAGTCATTCCTCTCTCTCTTAATCACGTATATATATATAACTCATCATCAAGTGTAGGAGCTTCAAGAACCCTAAACATACCTTATATGTGTATGTTATAGGGATCCATATATATCTCTTGTTGCTTTCTCTTTTTCATTTTATTTTTTGAGACTCAAAGTAGTCTAATATTTTTGATTGAATTGTCGTGATGATGAATCAACAAAGCATGAGTTTGTCTTTAAACCGGAATTCTTCTTCGCGCAAATTTGCTATTCGTTTTGTAAGGGCTTTAACCAGAATAAAAATGGCCACACCGATTGTATCATCAGTCCAGAGTCGGAAAAAATGTAGCCGGAGAATTAAGTGTGCAGCTGATACATCCATGGCAGCAACTATTGGGTCTAGAAGAGCTTGGGGTCGTGCTATCCTTTTGAAACATCGAAACCAAGTTAGAAAACGTGTTTTGATGAGGCAAAAAGTTGTTGGTAATAATAAGGAGAATAAAACTAGGAAGATTAAGGTGATGAATAAAGAGAAGAAGCAGATTAATAAAGCAAGGAAGATTGATCATATTAAGGGGGTTCAGGGATCTGTAAACCGAGCTAATAAACTCCGAAAACTTGTTCCAGGAGGAGATGCCATGGATTTTTGTAGCTTATTGGAAGAAACTGCTCACTATATTAAGTCTCTTAATACGCAGGTACAGCTTATGCAGAAAATCGCTGACATCTACGAAACTTGATGGATCCTTTTTATTCTTACATCACAAATCTATACAAACATACCAACTTCAACGATGCGAAAAAGAAAGAAAGAAAAGGATCAGAAACAATATAAATCAAGAGTGTGACCATGGCCGGCCGTGGTGGTAAGTGATAATCATCAAAGTTTATAAACAACTACTACTTTACATGCACATATATATGTTATATATAATAATTTAATAACAGTCCTATATATGCGAGCTATAGAAGAAAATTAAGGTTTGGTTGTAAATTAGACAGAGAGCTAGAGAGACGTATATTGATATATAGATTTGTCGAAAACATATATACTGTTCTTGGGTGTGGACAATTACATATGTACATAGGTAATATAACCTGTTTGATGAAAACAATGCATACTGTTTGTTGAATTTTGTTATTGAGATCTACTCTCGTAGTCATCATCTTTCAGTAGTTCTCTGTTGCAGGGTGTTTTACTTATGGTTCCCACTTCTCAAGATATTATTGTCTGACCAGTATATATATCTTGATGAAAATCTAAGGCTGATGAGGATACTATATGTCTAGTTGCTACGTTCGTTGCATTGATTATTGCATAATTAATCAGCTAATGACTACCACATCTGTTCGTATTCCAGATCGAATCCGGATGTCGTGTGATATTTTCAGATACAGATGCGGGTCCGTTTACTCTCTTAACTAATGTCGTATTAGCAAAGAAAATACCGTAGATAACCACCAAAATATAAATGGTGATTGGTTATAGTGTCAGTCAGGTCCTACTAACATGCACTTAAAAAAATGGGTTTTCCTTTAGTTTGGAAAACTAGAGCCCTAGGTAGCTAGTTAGCTATATATATCTTGGGGTTAGTACTGTAACTGATCATATACACATAACTATGCTAGATCCGTGAAGCAATTCATCAATCATTTGTTTGCTTGTTAGGAGTGTAATGTTAGAAATAATCATACGACCATTTGTCTTGTGCAAGAATTATGGATTGATATACACATACGCGACAAGTTGCAAAAAAGAACAAAAGCACACAGTATCATGGTGATAGAATAGCTAATCTAGATTTGTCCATAGATTCATATCAGAATCATGGTGATAGAATTCACAAGCCGATAAGCAGTGCCTTTGAAATTTGCATAGTGTACCGCAATACTGCATTTACTATGCTAGTTAGCTAGCTAGCTGTCGTTAGTGAAGGGATATTTCATAAATATAACCACGTCAAAGGGTATGGTCATAGCTGGTGAAGATCTCTCTAGCTACTTAGTTAAGGCTTGGTATAACCAGCTATTATCAGTTTGGTAGCACTTCCATTTTAAGAGAAAGACAAGCACATGGATAATTGATAATTTTGGATATACAAGTATGTAATGCAGGAACTCCCTCTGTTTTTGTTGTAAGCTTAGAATATAGTGTTGCGTCTATGACAATAAAACACTCAAGAAAGATGTTAGAATAAAAAGATTAATTTCTGTAAGGTAAATAAACACTCAATTGGACTGCAAACAGAGGACAGAGTCACGTGTTCAACACGCTGTCCTTAACACGATATTTGACCGGTACGCCTCAAGAATGAGTGATGCCTATACCCTGTGGTCAAGTTCGTATCCAGGATAAAACTGCCCGTTGCGAGCACTGTTAGCATTACAGTACTTGCCCACTCTTACGACCTCAACAGCGATTGTGCATGGAATGAAAAATAAAGGACCACACAGGGGGAGAAGACGAAAAGAAGAGGATAGTAGCTCTTCTGAACACAAAACGAAATGAGAGAAAGTGATCGCTTTATATAGGGGAGAATAGAGAGAGGTCTCATAAACGCGCATTAAAACAATTTCAATTAATTCAGATTTTTTCCAACGGTTTTAAACGTTCATGCATCACTTAATATCGATTTGAAACGTTCATGCGTCATTATGTTTGATATAAAACGTTCATGCAAATTTAAGTTTGATATAAAACGTTCATGCATAAACATAATGTTTCCCAAAGAATTATTTTGTTTCAAATATTAATTCGATAATGCAAAAGAAATTTTGCCAAAAAATATAAGTCCACACCCGCACGGACGGACGGCGGCGGCGTGCTTCGTTGCGAAGCAACGCGCGTGTGTGAAAATGTGTGATTGCACCAACTAGCCCATTGCCTAAGTCCTCTCCCTCGCACAAAAGTGCTAATGACCCAAGGGCCACTCTAATATCAAAAAATTCAATACTTATGGAGAGGTATCATCTTTAGTTTTCCCTATGTGGGACTAAAGGTTCATTCACAAATAGTGAAAATGAGCTACTGTCCTTAGTGACCAATAGATCCTAAGTTCCAAACACACCAAGACCAAAAAAAAAACCAAATTATTGTATAAATTCATTTTCTCTGACATATAGTTATACTTGCCCATCTTCGAATCGAACTAGAACTACGAACTTTTGTAGCCAGAGTTCACATTATGCCCATATACATATCATCCATGCACAGTACCGATAGTTAGTTACGTTTTTGCATTTTTTTCAATATGGTAGTCTTATATTTTTCGAAATGTTCTCATTTTTTATTGGAGTAGAGAGTTTTGTAAGAGGAACATGTCACTAAAATATTAATTTCAAATTCATTTTCGTTTGGGTTTTATAGAAAACATGACGAAAACATATCGTAATAATGTCAATATAACCATGTCATTGGATCCTGCCCAACGAGTAGTAATACATTTAATTGAATTCCATTCACGCGCCGCGCCTTTAATGTGACTCTTTCCTAGACTTTGAGTTCTAAAGGCCCTCCTGTTATAGCATCATTCGTGAAAACTCGCTACGCTCATTTGGCATGGCATTGATATTGTCATCTCAATTTGTTATTTTATTTAAGGCAGTTTGATCAGACTTTACCTGATCAAGTTTCTTCATTTGCATGAAAAATTATTTCGAGAAAGAGACAACCAAGGAAAACTAAACGATACCAGTCAAACACCAAAAATCTGAAGCACATTTATGTACAGTATGTAGTAGTCAACCTTTACATTTTGGGCTTGAATATATAGATCCGTCGTTGGCCGGTCACCGTGAATGGTCTACAGGGATGTCCAAATGTATTATCCCATTGGATCCATACAATAATGTTTGTTCTTGCATTTAAAGGAGTAAAAAAAAGTTCAAAGAGACTTTGGAATATATGCATCGTTCATGGCGAATTTAATGCAAAATAAAAATAAAAAATAAAAAAACCCCTTCTACAACGTGGCTTGATTGGGGTATACCCAAACTAATTGGGGTATACCCAATAGGACAAAATCTGGTCATTATGAAGTAAAATCAGGCCACCCATTAACCTTATATTTTCTAAATGGCTAAAATGCCCCCATAATGATTAATACTAATTTAATTAAAATGATTAGATTAGTTAAATTAGTTAGAATAGTTAGTTGATTTATAAGTTGAGTTTTAGAAAAATTTAGAGAGAGAAGTAGAATGAAGTAGTAGAGGAAGTTTTGGGGGGTAAAAGTTAGGGTTTTTGAGAATTTGTGATATGAGTGATTCAAATCCTGATTTTGAAGTGGGGGAGTCTTCTAACTTTCCTCCTACAGATGAGTACTTGTATGATGATCTACCAGACCATGATCAAATGGATTACATGCATGACCCTCACTTTTGTTTTCCTCAAACTCATGATGGGCATGGAAGTGATGAATATCTTGAGCCAAACGTGGAATCCAATGACCAAGAAGAAGAGAATGGTGCTACAAGTAATCAGGTAGACAACATACGTGGTGAAGATTGTGATTTTTCCATGCAAATGATGGATTTTGATTTTGTTTTTCACTTTTGCTGCACATGGTCGGCAGGTTCGACAATTGTCGATCATGCCGACTGACTACACCGGCGTGGTGTGTATTTCAACAACGTGCCGTCTTTTCATGAGAAGTATTCGTGTCGGCAGGGTAGAAAATTTAAACCATGTCGGCTTTCAGTTTTACAACACAGGAGATCGTTACTTGAAAATGCTTAAGCCGGCATTTTAATCTTTTTGAACCCTGCCGACTCTAGTCTAGTCGGCACTGTTAAATTTTTCTTCCATGCCGACTATTTGTGGTCGACAGGGTTATATATGTCGACCTTGCCGACTTTGGTAATACATATCAACTAACTTTTGATGTTTTGTAGATTGTTGCATTGGTACCGATGACGGATCAACCTCAAGATCAGAAAATTAGGGGTCCTGATACTTCCGCACGTTACGCTAATGATTTGGAATGGGAGGATAAAAATGACGCGGTCAAATGGATTATTGAGAAAGAAAAAGAGAAGATCTGCGTTCTATTGAAAAACACCCAACAAAAATCTACACGGTTTGAAATGGTATGCGAGTGTTATGGGTCGCCAGACGAAAGTCACAAGAGAAAGGGTTATGTGTATGATGAGAAGACGACTAGGGTGTACAAGACGAAGTCAAAGAAGTGTTGATGCCTATTCAAGATTATTTTTTGGAGTAACAAAGAAACCGACAACATGTGAAGAATGAGTAGAGTTGATGTTGGTTGGCATAACCATAAAGATCCGGAAACTCTTGTTGGGCATTATCAAGTTGCCAAGTTGAAACCGCACGAGTTCGAACAACTAAGAACAAGTTGGGGAATTAAACCAAGCAAGCTCCTTAGTAAGTTCAAGAGGGACGACCCGGATAATCTTTCTCCATTATCTACAATTTATACTACCAAGGAAACTATTAAAAAAATTGAATGGGATGGAAGAAAGGTGATGGAAGAATCACAATGGTTAATACACAAATACAACTACACGGCGAGACATCATGAGTCATCGGAGGGGAAGGTGGATCGTATTTTTCTTGCGCATCCCGATATGATTCAATTGACGCGTTGCTTTTACCAAGTCTTGTTCATGGACTGTACTTATAAGACGAATAGGTACAACATGCCTTTGTTGAACATTGTTGGACAAACCTCGGATAAGCAATCGTTCACGGTGGCATGGTGTTTTATGGATCGTGAGAAGGATGATAGCTATACTTGGGCATTGAAAACTTTGAAGCTTCTCTACCACGAAGACGAGACTCCCGGGGTTATAGTCACCGACAATGAGCAAGCAATAATGAACGCCGTGAGGATAGTCTTTCCCAATGAACAAAATTTCCTTTGCACTTGGCATATACAATGCAATATTAGAAAGAATCGTAGAAGTCATATCCAAAAACCGAATGCAAAGAAAGGAACTAAACGTGAAAAAGAGGAAGATGAACGTCTTATCAAACTAACTAAAGAGGAGCGAGAGAAGGAGAAAGAGAAAGAAGACGAAGAATGGAAAGAAGGTGAGATCAAGTTTGGGTTATTCATGAAAGCGTGGGATAAGGTGGTTTGGTCGATGAGTGTTTCAAGATATGAGATAAACTTGAAGGAGTTCGAGGAAGATTGGGGGACTAATTACCCCAAAGTAGTGGAATATTGCAAGAAACAATGGTTGAGGCCACACAAAGAGAGGTTTGTGTATGCTTTTACTTACAACTATAAACATTTTAAACTTGAATCCACAAGTATGGTAGAGCAAGCTCATGGGAGACTAAAATGTCTACTTTTCAAAAGTCAAAATGGGATTGTGACGGTGCAACATGCTATCCATGAGTACACTAATAATGATATCAACAAGATAAAAAAAACAATTCCAAGAAAGTAGCTTCCGGAAGTTGTGGGAGTTTAAGGAGGATAATTGGATGCTTGTTGGTATACATTGCAACGTCTCGCATTAGGCAATACGTTTTATGATGAAATATCTCGCTTTGTTTAAAAAGTATAAAAAGTATGACGACCTGAGCACTCCTTGTAAGTGTAGGATAATGAAGGCTATCGGACTTCCATGTCGTCATATGCTTGGTAGGTATAAAACTCCCATTCCTCTTGATGATATCGATCCTTATTGGAAGCATTTATCTTTCAAATCGGCTCCAAGAGAAGATCCCGGTGAAGAGTTTGGCGACATGGAACTTGGGAGAATAATCCTTGAAAAGTACCCCAAGTTGAATAGGTTGGACAAACAAACTATGAAGCACAAGTTGATGCCGATTAGGGCTGCACATGGGCGGGTATGGGTGGGTATAAGCTAAAACCAACCTCGCACCCACAGACTGCGGGTTTTTTTTTCATAACCAACCCCGCACCCACAAACAACGGGCGGGTTTTGTTACCCGCCCGCTACGGGTTGGGCGGGTATGGGTTTAAACGGGTTTAAACCCGCTTTATATTCAAGTATTTAGAGTAACTTCTATTCTCCTTGATTAAGTGAGGAAAAAAATCCAAAACCCCCAAAATATTCATATCTAGGAAGTTCACAGATGAAGATTAAGTGTTGAATCTGTTGATTTTTCGATTGTTGTCGATTTCTGGTAGGCCTTTTTGATATTATATTTAAATGCAAAATGGTCCCCGGCAGCGGCGCCAAAAACTTGGTGGACCCGGGAACGTGTATAAAATTAAAGCGCAATGAAACGCGGGCCTACAGTAATACCGCAAGTGCACGGTCGTCGGTTGTAGCTCGTGCAAGTACGGGTCGATCCACAGAGACTGGGTGTGTTTTGTAGTGTTTAGCTATTTTGGGTTCTAGTTGCTATTGTTGGGCTTTGGGTACCAATGGATTTTGGTAACCAATGGGTTATGATTGTGCTTTGGGCCTTTGAGTTCTTTGGGAATGAACTGGGCTTTAGCTTTAGCCTATCAGTACACTAGGCTTTTGGATATAACTGTGGACTGGGCTTAACAGCTCACTTGTGAACTGGGCTTGGTCTCTGAATTAGGCTTTTGCCTTAAACCTGAATTGGATTGGGCCTTTAATTGAGTTCAGGCTTTTGGATTAAGCCCACAGTTGAATGAATTGGGCTTCAGTTTGTACAAACAATGAACAGTGGGCTTCAACTTTTGGTTCAAACCTGGGCTTGGTCTTGAACTGAGAACTGAGCTTGGGCTTTGATTTAGCTAGGCCTTTGGGGCAGCAGCAGACAGGGAAAAGGCAGCAGCAGTGGAGCAGCAGCAGGAAGAGGAAGGAAAGCAATGCAGCAGCAGCAGGAAGAGGAAGGAAAGCAATGCAGCAGCAGCACAAGCAATGGAAGGGAGGCAGCAAGCCAAGGGAAGAAAACAGGGCAAAACAAGGCAATGAAGAAAGAAGAGATGGCAGTGAAGTAATGGTGGCACTAAGCCAAGGTAACAGTGGCAATGAGGCACAAAGGCAGTTAACAGGAAACAATGGAAGGTGACAGACAGCACAAAAGCAAGGGAAACTACAAGCAATGAACAATGGAACCAAGGCCTAAGCCAAGGGCAGGGGAGATAGGAAGCTAACAAAGCAAAGCTAAGGCATTCATCTAGAGTGGGAAGAGAACCAGCTTGCTCACAGTCACTAGTGAGCACTAGTTTCTCCCCACTGCTCAATCAACTCAATGCACTGAGATTTCTAGCCTAACATTCCACTAAACTAACATTACATGGAACACAAACATCAACAGGAACAACACACATTAACATGACACATGTAAACAACATTTAACAGGAACAACACATCTCTTGATTATAGCACATGTAAACAACATCAACATTAACAGCACACATTTAACAGGAATTGATTGGAAACTGAAATTGAATATTAACAGAACAAAGTTCTGGACACTGGCTAGTCCAGCATCAAACCTCACAGTAACAGTTAACAATGGATAAAACAAGAGCAAAATATGAATAGCACAAAGATTGGAGAGAAAAAACATTAACAGAACATAGTTCTGGACACTGGCTATTCCAACATGAGTCTTTACATCACACCCACAGTCCCAATTTATACCCACAGACCCCATTTCCCCAAAATACAAAATTAGGGTTCTTCACCCAAATCCCAAAATCAAACAACACAGAAATTAGGTATTTGATTCTACCTAATTTGATAGTACAATTTGAACCCATGTTTCTCTCTATTCGTCTCCAGGCTTTTCCTAACAGAAATTAGGGTTTTCTATAAAAATCCCCAAAAACCTAATTTGGACAGTTGAAATTAGGGTTTCGAATTTCACTCACCAAACATGTGATTTGACACTTCAATCGTCGACCCATTATTTTCCTTGTTCACCTGCTCCATCCCATGCTTCAATTGCATCTTTCCAACTCGTCCTATTTTATTGATTTCTTCCCTAGGTTTTTAGAGAGAAATTAGGGGAGAAAACTATATAATAGAAGGCTAGAACAAGGGGGTAATGATGGAGAAAGATAGGGGTGATGATGGTGGAGGTGTGGTGGTGGCAGTGGAGTTGAAGAAGGTGGTGGCGTACATGGTGGTTGCAGAGCTCTCTGCACATGGTCTGTGAAGGAGAAGGTGAAATCGATGTTTTGGGAGAAGGGTGCGTTTGGGTAGCTGGTATAGGGTTTGGTGCTCCAGTGTGTGGCGTCTTCATCAAATTTTGATGTTTTGTGACTCTGAGCTGCGGGATGCGAAGATGGTTGGTAGATCTAACAATGAGATAAGAGACGAATCGATGCAACCGTTGGATTTTGAAACACAACGAAGTCAACGGTGTTAGATGATGTTAGGTACTGTAGTGTTAAGCGGAAGTATCGAGATTTGATGCGCAGGCAAAGGAGCGACCGTAGGATCTAAATGTGATCTAATCTGAAGGCTTGGAATTTAAGCGCTGTGGTGTTTGGCAGAGACTTCAGATTTTGATGCTCTATGAATGAGCGACCGTAGGATGATGAGTTGGATCCAATCTAACGGTTGAGAATGGAGGCGGGTATGGATATAGAAAATGGGTTTGGGTAAGGGTTTTGGGCCTTGGGTATGCCAAGCCCATATCTTCTTTAAGAACAATTCTTCCTTCTTGAGCCCATTCCTAACTTTTTGGTCTTGTGCTCCATTCTTTGCGGCTTCCTCGTGTAATTTCTTCCGGCTTTTCACCACTCTTCAGCTCTTTTCCGCTCCGCAAGTCATCCAGACTTTATTTATTACCTAAAAATGCAAAATTAAGTAAGAAAAATATTTATTCTTGAAAACAATGAAAATACAGAATATGGGATAAAATGTAGAATTAATGCACAAAAGATGAGTTAAATGCCAAAAAAAAGGGATAAATAAATACAATATTTGGCACTCATCAATTTCTGGTGAAGGTTCGAAGTTGTTGTTGTCGATTTCTGGTGAAGATTTCTGGTAATTGTCGATCGTAGGTGAAGAAGAAAAACTGAGGAGGAAGAAGAGGAAAGGCCGAACAGAGAGAAGAGTGTAGAAAGTGAATGAGGGTTATCAGTTATCCTATCTACTAGTATTAGGGTTTCATAATGGACGACTAGGATTAGTTTTATCTAATGATATATAATCTGCGGGTTTTTTGGGCGGGTATGGGCGGGTATTAGCTTAAACCAACCTCGCACCCACAGACAGCGTTTTTTTTTTTTCATAACCAACCCCGCACCCACAACGGGCGGGTATGGATTAAAAACCCACGGATTTAGCGGGTACGGGTGGGTTTGGGTATCATGGGCGGGTCTTGTGCAGCCCTAATGCCGATTGTTTATCATTTTATGGAAGAACTTCAAGAACCGGCGAAACAAGATCCTAACGGTAGACCACCTACCACAAAGACGAGGGCGGAAGAAAGGGAACAAATTAAAGAGTATTTGAGTACAAAGTGCGATCAATCCGAAAGGGAACAAATTAAAGAATATTTGAGTACAAAGTGCGATAAATCCGAAAGGGAACAAATTAAAGAGTATTTGAGTACAAAGTGCGATCCATCCTAAAGAAAACAAATTAAAGAGCATTTGAGTACAAAGTGCGATCCATCCGGACATGTTTATACCGAGGCGCAATACAAGGAAGAGCCGGATAAAAAGAAAAGAGGTCGTCCGCGGAAAGAAACAACTACACCAACGGTTTCAAACTTGAAATCAAATAGCACTCCACTTCTTGAGAGTCAAGCAAGTGTGGAATTTGTTGGAAAGAAATGGGGTCGGCCAAGGAAGGATTCAACTACACCAACGGTCTCAAACTTGAATCTAAATGACACCCTACCTCTTGAGAGTCAAGCAAGCTAAGGATATGTTGCGAAGAAAAGAGGTCGTCCAAGGAAGGTAGTATAACTGGTGTGGCAAGAGTATCGCGTACAACTCCCTCCAATTATTCAAGAGTTCGTTATTGGTACCGACGACGTCCCAAAAGATGGAAATTGTGGGTTTCACGTTGTCTCACAATAATTGGGACACCTAAGTGGAGCGGTTGAGGATAATCTCATCCAATGCCAATACATAAGAAAGAAGATGGCCGCCCGACTAGAAAACGACAAGGAGTTTCATATCTCAATGATGCTAGAAGGTTCCATGGAGGACAAAGAAGCGACTTTTAAAGATTTTCTAACTAGTGTTAAAGGCCCAGAGGGAAATGCACCGGTCAAATGGGAGCATTGGATGAGAATGCCGGAGTGTGGCCATCTATTGGCGGATACGTGAAATTGCGTGGTACATTCGTGTTTTGTGTAATGTACTTTGGCGTACTACAAATGAATGAAATTGATGTGTTTTTTTTGTGTATACTCCTTTGGTCGGCATTTTATTTTTCACATGACCCTGCCGGCCCTCCCAGGTCGGCATGTTATTAATTCGTCAGGCTGCCGGCTGCACTGCATGAAAGCACATGAAAATAGGCCTGGGACGGTCGGCAAGGTTTTTCTCTCTTACAGTTCCGACTGTCCGAGGGTCGGTAGGGTCTTGGTTTCGTCAGGTTGCCGACTTTTATCTGGTTGGCATGGTTTTTGAGGATAACAATGCCGACCAAAACAGACAAAAAAACTTGTTTCTGGATGTTCCCATGCATTAAGTCGGCAGGGTGTATGAGGAGAACCTTGACGATTGGAAATCCTCCGGAAGGTTTTATGAAGATAACCATGCCGATCAAAACAGAAAAAAAAACTTGTTTCTGGATGTTCTCATACATTATAGTCGGCAGGGTGTATTAGGAGAAACCTTCCGACCATATATTCACCGACATGGTTTGTAAACTCTAAACTGCCGACTGTGAAGGAGCCGACACGCTTTTAATTTAGTACAATGCCGACTTTACATCGAATACAAACCTTAATTAAAGCATACAAACGTTAAAAACTTAACCCTAACACATTTTGGAAATAGATAATATCTTTTTCCGGTGCACAATTTCTTAGGAAAGGTAATTAGCTTCATCTTACCGTCGCAACATGGATCTGTGCATGGTAGAAGGTTGATATTAGAAACTTCATCTTCATACGGAGTTAGGTGATCATATATCCAATAGAAAAACCCACAACAAGTGCATTGAAGCATACGGCTGATATACATCTCCTACTGCAGCTTTCATGAGAAATAAGAATCCCTTACAACCCTCAATAGTTCATTTGCTTCCTTCAAAGTGAAAATCGTTTTCAAAATGACCACTTAGTGTACAAAGACTACAAATATTTGATTGTGTTGCACTTGAAACTTCCATTCTTTATGCAAGGTTGAAGATGAAGTTGAGAATGTTTTTATAATAACAACACACCTAATATCTTATTTTGAAATTTCTAGCCGTTGAGCATTCAATGGGTTGTACTTTGTACCTAAAAAGTACAACTAACATATAAGTCGGCAAGGTCGAGATTTAAAACCCTGCCGACCACCACTCCCTGACCGCATTGTGGCATATAAATCCTAGTATGGTTGGCAGGGTAGAGTTTACACACCATGCCGACTCAGTAAAACATGAAAAATTGTCTAAAACTGCACAAAAAAGAATAACTTCTAAAGCAACTGAAACTGAAAATTAACATAAGTTTAACAAGTCTAAAACCAACACTTAACAGTTCAAAACATAAGGTAATCGTTCAAACCACAATCTAAGTTTCTAAACCAAGTGAAACATAATAAAATTTAAAAATTTCATGGATCCTTCTTGTTGTTGTTATCTTTCTCCACATCACTAGCTTCTTCACCATCACTAGCTTTTTCAGCAGCATCAACTTTTGCTTTCCCCTTATCTGGACCTATGTAATCACCGTCCTTATTGTAATAGGGGTTCACTCCAGAAAAGTCACATGCCCTGAAAAAAGTCATTGGATCAACCTCCTCTTATTCCTCCTCTGATAATGTGCATTCTTCATAGTTGAGGGGATTGCTAGGACCGTGCATAAACCTTAGGAATTCTTCAGGATCTTTCTTACCCATCAGAAGTAACTTCCTTACAGGGAAATTCTCTTCAGTTTCATCTTTAGGATCTTCTACATTGGGATAAATTCTGTCAATAATTTCTAATAGCTCTTCTGCAGTAACCGAACAAGGTAGATCTTCTTTTTTTCATATGGGAACCTAAATAATGCACAAATAAAGGATATAAATTTTTACACATTGAAACATGGTTATAGTCATCCAGTCGGCAAGGTCTAGAATCTAAACATTGCCGGCTAATACATAGTCGGCATGGTAGTAATCATCTTACACGCCGACTAATAAAAAGTCGGTAGGGTTATATTCAATAATAATGCCGACAGTTAACCCAGCAAAATCAGGTTTCTGTGACCTAAAGTAGGAACGGTACAATTTTAAGAACATGCCGACTAAAGGAAAGTCGGAAGGGTTTGTTTTGATTACCATGCCGGCCTTGGTTAATGTTTCGCAGTCGCCATGGCTGATATGAAAAGTCGTCATGATCTTCATGTTACTACCATGCCGACTGTTACTAACAATGAGAAGGCCGACATCTTATTTTAAAAAAAACCTTGCCGACCTAGAATCCTGAAAAACATAGTTTGTGATTTCTAACCTAATCTAACAATCACAAAACACTAAACAATAATGGGTTTGAGTTTAGAAATCACTTACAGTCTTCTTTTCACCGACGGAGGGTTGTTTTCAACATTCTCAGGGATTGAACTTTTGGAGTTACTAGTTCCATCTTTTCCCTTACCTTTTTCTATGATTTGGATCTTTTGATACTTCATGTTGAATCTGTGTTATCTATTGATCGTTTGGAATCAACCATTTTTCAGGAAAATCAAAATTTTCAATTTTCAGAGATTTTTTCTTATGAGTTTGATGGAAGATGAGATGACGAAGAAGAGAAGATGAAGAGAAGATTAACGGTTTGTTTAAGTTTTTAATTTTAGGGTTATTAGATTAAGTAAAAGGGTTAATTAGTTCAAGGGTAATAAAGTAAACTCACCCACATTTAGCCTCCCCTTAGTAAGGTACTATGTCCATATAAATCTGGGTATACTCCAATTAGTTTGGGTATACCCCAATCTCTCTAGGTTATAGAATTTAAAATCTTGGCTAAATTGGGGTCTAGGCCAATTATTTGGGGCCTATGAAATTTCTCTCCCAACTCTATCAAATGGCTATGGGGTGACAAACTTCTCAAAAAGCCTAATTTACCCCCAAATTAATTCCTAAAATTAACCCATATAAATACTAATCCTTACCATTTTCAGCAAAATCCAAAAACATAAAAACCTAAATTAGAAAAACTTTCGATTTTCATCCTAATCTTTCCAAATTCTCAAAACCCTAACAAAAAAAATTCATTCTCTTCTCTAACGATGTTCGATCCAACCAAGAAAAAGGTAAACCTCCATCAACCCGTTCTAGTATTCGCATTTCTTTATTGATTTACATGTTTAAATCTTCTATTTTTGAAAACCAAAATCTCTGATCTTACCCAGGATCGGTTTATGTTGACATATCGAATAATCTGATTCTGGGTTTTGTTCTTCGTCCATGAATAACATGCAGAGTAATCGGTTCATATGATGATTAACATCGACCGATTCTGTGTGCGAAATCGAAATATGGAAAGACATCACTGAAATCGGTTTATAAGTGCATTAGCATAAACCGATTCTGGGTACTATTTTGTTTTAATTCCAGGTTTCCACAATCGGATTGTATTTACTTGTTAATGTACCGATTGTGAAATTGTACCTTCAGATTCCATTTCATAATTGGTTTTTATATATGTATCACATAAAGCGATTTTTTATGTTTGACATTCCTGTGTGTTTTGTTGTTTAGAATCAGATTACATATGTTTAGTTATGTACCGATTATTAACTTGATTTTTTGTTTTTTTAATACATATGGACTTCGACCACCTAACATTTTACTCTCGAGATCTCACTCATGAGGATATTCACAGGGCACCACAACCCGTACCAGAAATAAGCCTTTACAAGTTTACATATGGGCGTGAGACCCGTCTGGAGAAAGCACTCGCACTGGTAGACAAGCTTGCACTGGAAGATCTCCATGAGGTCATCAGGTTCGCGAGGAGAAGGAGGGATTTGATTTCAGCTGAAAGGGATCGTCACAGACATTTGGAAGAAATGTTTGAAGAAATGGCTGAATATCAAGCCATGGCTGATGCAGAAGCTGCTGCTCTTGATGCTAGTGTTGGTGGTGGTGCTGCTGCTATTGTTGATGCTGCTACAAATGCTCATGGTTTTGTTGCTCCTGATGCTAGTGCTCCATGATTTATAAATTTAATTTCTAGGTATTAAAAGTTTAAGGTTTTAACTTTTAAGACTTGGTTGTTTAAGTTTATAACACTCTTTTGGGATGGTTAAGGTTTATATTTTGGATGATCATGGTTTGAAATTAATGCACTTAAATTTTTAATTATAGTCTTATGTATATCAAACAAGTTTATGCATGCTCAATAATTTTGATACCCAAACACATGCCAACAATCGGGATACTCGATATGTCAAACATAAACAGATTGTCTAGGGTCCATAAAGGAATCGGTTTATGTGTGGGGTAAGTATAATCCGATTCTTCATGTCTTAGAAATATTTTTTTTCTGTATGTTTTTCAAGCTACAAGCGGATCACATATGCATTTACATAAACCAATTAGTGTCGGTGAAAATTCAAATTTTTAACATGTCTTAAATCAGTTTATGTTGGTCACAATAAAGACCGATTCTTGGTGGCATAAAAACACAATTGGATTTTACTGACCTTCTAGAAGACCGATTATTCCAAATTATTTCACTTTTTCAAAAAAGAAAGTTGTTTGGGACTTCCTCTATATATAGAGACCTCATCCCTGGACCCCATTTGCCTCAAAATTGCTCATTTTATTCCCTCTCACTCCATACGTCCACAAAACAACACACACATATTTGCATATACTCTCCAAAGCTCATATCATCATCTACTCTTTCTAACTCTATTAGAGCATGGCTCGGTTGAACCCACCAAGCGTTGGTATGTCAAGTTTGGTTGTCATATTTTAGTGAACCAAAACTCATGTTAAGAGTCGCTTGATTATGTACTAGAGTTAAACTTCGTATAAATTAGCTTGAAAGTATTAGGATATGAGACATTACAAGTATTGCAAAGACATGAAGATGTGAACAAGCAAGGAGCTATAACGACAACAATCATCCTCTCACTTGAGGTTAGTAATATTTGACTTGAACTGTTTCGTTCCCTAACGTATCTTTCAAGTCGTGCATATTAAAAAAATAACTGCGAAGCATATTTGAACTCTAGATAGACATAGTATTAAGGAATACAATACGAGGTTTATTTCTTAACCATTAAACTTTGTAGATAAGACATCGCCATAATCATTTGAATGCTATTGCGATTATGTATGGGTATGAGGTGAGGATTTCATCCTAGGGAACAATGTTTACATGTGTTCTAAGGAAGTAAGTTCTTAAACTTGTTTGTGAACCGAAAAGGAAATTTCCAGGTGTTATTGGTTTTGTTATTCACTGCATATCTTATGAACAACCAATATGTGTGATAGAGTATAACCGCTCACAACTCGTTGTGTTCTTGGTAGAACTGTTCACAAAGGCCTGACTTATGTATTGGTGTATAACTTTTATTAGTAAAACCAATCTTAAGTAATCACTTGTGGTATGATCGGATTTTGTATGTCTGACCTTGTAAGGGAAAGGGAACCGATCCTAGTAAGAGAAAGGGAACCGATCCTAGTAAGGGGTGCAGTACATCAAAGGGAACCGATCCTTGTATCGGGTGCAACAAGGTTTATAGCAGAAAGGGGAACCGATCCTATGGACATGTACAACACATATAAGTTAGATACCAATATATGTGAGGAACCGATCCTAGTACCTAGTCAACCGAACTTTTGGGAAGCTAGTGTGACTATGCACAATACTCATATGGAGGTAGAACCGAAACTTGTTTTGGTAGAACCGTCAACCCATGATTGTGATTGAATGTTGGTTTGATCAATCACATAGTTCTTGAAAGTCAGATGAACCAATTCTAAACTTGTTTGGAAGTGTGGCAAATCGGTTTCAAGGTTGTAAGTGTGAAAGAGAACTTACAAAGTTAAGATGTCGACAAACTTTGAACACGTGCTATGAATGTTTATTTCTATAATTTTTCAAAGATATTCCTTAACGGCTAAGAGAAGAGAATCCCAGGATCGTAACATAAGTAAGTTAACAATCTTTTAATTAAGGTTATTAATTTCATTTTGTAGGGAAATTTCAGAATTAATGTGCATTTACTAATTATATTTTCCGAGAGATTTCGATCATTATTTTTGGACAGAGCATTTCCAGGAATTATGGAAATCGAATTTGTGCTTTAATGAATATCTTGAGAATATTTTCGGTTTTGGAAATTCCTTGGTGTCCAAACTTCCTTGTCTATAAATACACGAAGTTTTCCTTTTTAGCAAACTAATCCTTCGTAACAACATACTTCCTCTTTTGTCTTTATTACTGGTGTAGCCGCCTATCGGAGAGGAGAGTAATCTAATTAGGTGAAATCTCTTATGGCCGCTCGTTTTAAAGTCTTCTTTGGGATTGATAATCTCTAGCGCGACTCGTTGGTGGGAAACTAGATAATTGCGGTTTATCTTTGTTTTCGATTGATTTGATTGAGTAATGGTGGTTGAAATCTGATTGCACCTAGTTTGTTTATTCTTGAGAATCTTCTCTTCTGATATAAGATTCATTCAAACTAGTTTAGAGTTTCGACATGGATCTTTAGACTGTTGTTAGTTCTAAAGACGATCTTGTGATAATCCATTGTTAACAGACTTCGTTTTGTGCGTGATTGATCACAAGAGATTCAAGTGATTGTGTGCAGGTTTTTTATTTAAGATTTAAGAAGATTTGAAGACAAAGAAGATATTGAAGATCTGACTTGGGTTTTATAATCTTTGGTGTGCACAATACTTGTTTCGGTAAAAGAGGATCCACTTAATAATAGGTTTATCCTTGTGGTAGATTGGATTGATTAATTGAGTAGATCGGCATCAACACAGTTCTTTGGATTAAAGGTGTTGATTGGATTAATCTTAAACGATTACCTTTGGGTGATTGAACATAAGATAGATCTAAGGACCCGACGAAGGAGTTTATGTTAAGATAAACGGAAGATCCTTTGTCTGACTTATATCACCTGGTTGAATAGAGTTGAAAAAGCGGGGGTCTAACAATACCACCCAATATTTCGCTTAGCAATCTGTATGGAATAACTCCGAAATACTTTGCTAGAGAATCAACTAGACAGTCAGACTCAATCTAGATAAAAGTATGTCAAGGAGTTAATATCTCTCTCTTGTTTTGATATTACTCAAGCTAATAGAAATCAGCGAGTCCTAATCAAACACAATGAATACTTGGACGGTACCAAAGACCAATGTCCAAGGATCAATCAATATCAATCAACAACCAAAGGTCGGATTTCCAATTGATGATCACAAATGCACAACCTGTATTATTTCAATTATATAAAAAATATAATGCGGAAATAGAAATAACACAAACACCAGAATTTTGTTAACGAGGAAACCGCATATGCAGAAAAACCCCAGGACCAAGTCCAGACTGAATACACACTGTATTAAGCCACTACATACACTAGCCTAATCCAATCTAACTTCGGACTAGACTATAGTTGAACCCCAATCAGTCTCCCACTAATTCAAGGTACAGTTGTACTCCTACGCCTCTGATCCCAGCAGGATACTGCGCACTTGATTTCCTTAACTGATCTCACCCACAACCAAGAGTTGTTGCAACCCAAAATCGCAGACTTGATAATAAACAAATCTGTCTCACATTGAAAAGTCTATCAAAGGATAAATCTGTCTCCCACTGAAGAACCCTAGGTTTTAGTTCCGTCTTATGATATGAAATCAAGGTGAAAAGGAACCAATTGATATTCCAGTCTTATATTCCCGAAGAACATCCTAGATTAATCAATCACCTCACAACAGTTTTACTTGTATAAACAAGAGGACGTCGAAGAATCACAAACAGTGAGACGAAGATGTTTGTGACTTCTTTATCTTTCCTATCGGAGAACTCTCACGATCTCAAGCCAATCAATAAGATTGTACTCGTACGATAGAAGATGCAAGATCAGATCACACAATTACGATAAAAGTAGTATCGGTCTGGCTTCACAATCCCAATGAAGTCTTTAAGTCGTTAACCTGGTTATAAAGAAGAAAACCAAAGGTTAGAGGAGAATTGACTCTAGCGAGCGCACTAGTATCACACAGGCGTGCGGGGATTAGTTTTGCCCAATGCTAGATGTCTTCTTTATATAGTCTTCAAATCAGGGTTTTTCCTAAGGTACAGAGCAATCAATGTTCACCCTTAGATGAAAACCTGATTTAGATTCAAGCTAATATTTCTCAACCGTTAGGTCGAAAACTTAGCTTGTCACACACACTTGAGATATACGTTTACTGGGTTTGTGAAAACCGTTCCCAAACGTGTACGTGTATGTTGGTTCAACATAGTAACCCAAAAGGTTAACCATATGAGCATTTCATATTAACCTTGTTCTTATTCACCATAACTAGTTCAATTGACTCAAATGAACTAGTTAGAAAGTTGTTCAACTGCTATGAGATCTTATGTAACTACACAAGATACAATTGAAACAAAGATGATTCGATTCGATTGAATCGGCTCATGAACTTTATAGCCACGGTTTGCATACTTCATTCCTTAGTATTTAAGTTTCATGTTCAGAGCACATCTTTAGATCATAACCCACTCAAGTACGCAAAAAAGTTCGTAGACTTAAGACAACCGACAGAGTTTTCCAAACTCAGCAGAAAATCTCGGCAAGGAGACTTCCGCCAGTTCGCGGACTAGGTTCGCGGACTAAACACGTAAACGAGTTTTTTGGAAAATCCCAGCAGAAATTCTCGGTAAGAGAACTTCCGTCAGTTCGCGGACTTGGCAAAGCCAATTCCTCCGGTTTCTCTTAATCAACAAAGTTCGCAAACTTCGGATTAAGGAATAGGACTTATGCACATATGTGTTACCACACAATGCTTGTATCCATCATTGGTTATATTGACCTAAACTCTCATTTGAACCATTGAAATATTCTTAGAGGACGTTATATAGTTGTTACAGTATTTCTCGTCAAAGCGATTTTCAAAGTGATTGAAACATTATGACTTTCGTCATTAGGTGAAGATAAACCTAATCAAAGGGAAACACTTTACCAACACATGATTTCGATATATAGATAGGCGAGATATACTCGACTCGAAATATCAAATGTGTATGATCCAGTCTATATAGCATACTACTTTTGTCTCATAAGAAGTAGGAGATAGAAGAGATAGACTTTTGAGTGATAGATAAGTTCAAGTCTCCACATACCTTTTTGTTGATGAAGTTCCATGGTTCCTTGAGTAGATCTTCGTCGTTGTATGATGAATCACCATGAAGTCCTTGAGCTCAACTACACTTTTCTATCTTAGTCCGAGACTTAGCTATGTATACTAGAAATCAAGACTCATAGTTTTGATCACTAACATTGACAAACATGCTTGATATAGCAACGCATGCGAGGTCCACCGAGCTATGCTCTAACAATCTCCCCCTTTGTCAATTTTAATGACAAAACTATTAATACATATGGAATACAAAAAAGATAAACTTTAGTGGCTCCTATTCCATAGTCTAATCTTCAACATTCCCTGAAATCTTCGTCCTTCCAAGTACTCCAATGATCCCAAAGGTTGTAAGTTTAGCATCACCGTTGTTGAAGATCCGTAGCTATAACAATGAGAGAAATCGAGATTCTCGATCATTGTTATACAATGACATAGTATTATTATGTAACATCAAAGTCCAATTGCATCACGACTTTAACAATAATACTACGGTGATATGTATCACTCCCCCTTATTCAATACTCCATCTCACATGGAAACCAATCCCCCTTACACAATGATCCGAAAACCATATGTATATGTAGTAGAACTACACATTAATTCTCCCCCTTTTTGTCAACAAAATGGGCAAAGGTACAAGAACGGGATCCTAATGAAATTTCCGAGAAGAGACGTTTCATAGACTAAAAGAAAAAATACATACCAATTTAATTTAGATGCAATCATAAAGCCGAAGCTAAATGCATTCGTAAAGGAGTTTTAAGATACAAGATAACCCCTATAAAATTCCACAGCCGCACACCCGGCAAGATATTACCATTAAGCACAAGTTCAAAAGAACTCTCCCCCATTTGATGTCATTCCTGAAAGAACAACAAGAGCGACTTTAATTTCGAAAGAAAAGAAGGATTTTTAGTTGGACACCAAAAACCATAGGAATGATTCTCTATATCCAAAACTCAATCAAATTAATCACAAGTAAACCCATGATTAATTTAATTGGAATAGACAACTAAATCAAACCACAAAAGCGATCAATTTAATTGATTGTGCTCAACATAAGTAAACTTACGAAGCTATGACTAAGGTAATCATACGGAGATGACTAACTTAATCGTTCACATACTCAACATAAGGAAAACCTTACGAAATATATAACTATATTAACCAATAGACCATGATTATTATAGCCGTTCATGTACTCAACACAAGGACTTGTGGAATATATGAATACTCAACTAGACTAATTACAAGAGAACCTATAATTAATCTAATTGGAAAACAAAACCAAACTAATCACAGAAGTAATCAATTTAATTGTCAATTGTTTTGCTCGACAAAAGAAGACTTTCGGAGCAAATAACTAAATAACCAACCAAGATGATTAATTTAGTTCAAAGATGCTCGACATAAAGTACCTTACGGAACAACCAACAAAGTTAATCACAAAATAATCAACTTAGTTGTATCGTGCTCGACATAAGACACATTATGGAGCCTCACGGAAATACAAAAAGAATGGATCAATGAAGACCAATACCGTGGAATACATACAAGGATCTATTCTATCTTTCCATCACTATATGCATAATGACATAATAGACTTTATCCTTGTCACACAAAAGATTTTACCTCCATTCGTCCTTTTATCAATACAAATAACGACTTTACTTTTGACAAAATATGGGACCTTCAAGTTCACGGACGCAAACAATACATATCCCATAAAAATATTGCAATACTTCAAATCAATCAGATTAATACTGCAATAACATCATCCTCCAAATATTTTTAGAATTTAAAACCCATAAACCTAAAGAAATAACACAAGAAGATGAAAACCAAAAATAGCTATGTGTAGTCACAATCTTTGATATTCAAAGCACTAGTTATTCTTCCAACTAATCCAAAAAGAAGACATACTAGGTATCTAAACAAAAGCATTACTCATCATCTTCATCATCGGACAATTTCCAGGATGCTTGAATTGAATCCAACTCTTCCTTGAGCTCGGGATACTTGGTTCCAATCAATGCCACTTGATCTTTTAAGCACTTCACTCTTGCATTTACCTTGCACACACCCTTGTAAACCTTTTGAATAAGCCTCAAGGTGGCAGGTTGTTCAACATCAAGAGGAGTACCTCTTTGTCGCTTGCGAACATTTTCCCTTATACGCCGAAAGGTACATGGACGAACAAGTTTGGGAACCCCAAGAGAATTTCCAATAAAATCAAGTCCACGATCACGGCAAATTTGGCTAATCAAACAAGGGTAGCCTAACATCTTGATGTGAGAAGTCATTGTCATCATTTGAAAGATGATAAAACCACGAATATCAATATTTGTACCGGATGCAAGGAAGAAGACCAATTCTGCAAACTCATAACTCCACCAAGAATTCTCAATTGTGGAGGGACAAAGGTTAGAGATACCAAGTTTTCCAAAAGCCATTAAAGCAATACTAAGATCATTAGTAGGAAACTTTCCTTGACTCCAAACAACCTTCTTTCCACAAATTCCAATAGAGATATCATCATATGATGGACGTTCATCAATTGGTATAGGTAACCGTACGTTGCCTAACGGTTTTTCGGTGACCCTTGAAATTAACTCTCTATTAACAAGAAACCTTTCTCTATTTATCATGGATTTGAATTCCATCTTGTTAAAATCAACATCATAAATGTTGGCATAGAAAATCCTTGTTAGAGAATCAAAACCTTCACCAAGGCCGTTAATGATATTCCCAAGCTTGAATTTTTTGAAGCAAGCTAAATCCTCTTCATATCCACTAAAGGTTTCCAATCTCTTTTCTAGAATAAAACCTTTGGAAGCAATCATATCAAAAGTTCTAGCACAAGAATCATTCACAAACCTAATTCTAAGAGAATTTTGATCACAAGGAGAATTCAAGGTAGGGTTTTTTGAGCTTTTTGAACTCCTTTTCATGCTCCTAGAAATCATCATAAAGAGATATACCAGAGGGAATTACTTACTTGAAGATAACTTCAAACACCCTTCCTTTTGATTTCTTCAAAGAACTTTAATGGTGGAGAAGCACAAACCCTGGTTCACGTAAGCGGACGAAAGATGAGGAAGGAGAAGGTTCGTGGACCACATACATATATATCCCTCATTCACGGGGTTGAGATGTACACGAATCGTGACCCACATAAGACTTATGGTATTTTCTTAGCCCTTTCCACATTAAGTTATTCAACCAACATACATGTGAAAGATAACTGAAGCAATAGAAAGCTAACCAAGCACAACATAACTGTACACAACTCAAACCATTTCTTGCCCCACTTCAAGATATGTACAAATGGGGTAAATTCCAACCTTGTTACCAAGAGGCATAATGCGCAGAGGAGTTCTCATGCGACACGTCTGGTTGATAAGTGTGAACAGTCCTTGTAGTATAATCAAAACAGATTTAACACATACGAAACCTTTTTCGGAATGATTCTTAGACTTAACAGAATTAAGTTTTTCTAAGAATTTAAAAACGCCTTAGAACGCTTTGAACAAATCTTTATCAATCGATCCTTTATAATAGTATTCCTCAAAGATATCAAGAGTTAATCTAGTGAGGTTCCATATCCTTGAGCATGTTGAACTTTTTCTCAATTTTTCCTTCTTTTTATTTTTTCCTTCTGATTGCTTCTTAACATCTAAATTTCCCCTTTTAGATGAAGTAAGATTATCATGAGAAGCCAGAGGTTTAAACCATAATAATCTCTGAACAATCTTTAAGGAATTATGGAGTGCGTTACAGATGCCAGGAGCAAGCTTTCCAAAAAAAATTCCCATAGGGAAATTTATAAGGAACGAACAAACACAAACTTATTAGGTTTATCGTGTTTGCCTGTTCTGATACCAATTAAAAAAGCGGGGGTCTAACAACACCACCCAATATTTTTCTTAGCAATCTATATGGACTAACTCCGAAAAACTTTGCTAGAGAATCAACTAGACAGTCAGACTCAATCTAGATAAAAGTATCTCAAGGAGTTAATATCTCTCTCTTGTTTTTGATATTACTCAAGCCAATAGAAATCAACGAGTCCTAATCAAACACAAGGAATACTTGGACGGTACCAAAGACCAATGTCCAAGGATCAATCAATATCAATCAACAACCAAAGGTCGGATTTCCAATTGATGATCACAAACGCACAACCTGTATTATTTCAATTATATAACAAATATAATGCGGAAATAGAAATAACACAGACACCAGAATTTTGTTAACGAGGAAACCGCAAATGCGAAAAAACCCCGTAACCTAGTCCAGATTGAATACACACTGTATTAAGCCGCTACAGACACTAGCCTACTCCAAGCTAACTTCGGACTGGACTATAGTTGAACCCCAATCAGTCTCCTACTAATTCAAGGTATAGTTGTACTCATACGCCTCTGATCCCAACAGGATACTGCGCACTTGATTCCCTTAGCTGATCTCACCCACAACCAAGAGTTGCTGCAACCCAAAATCGCAGACTTGATAATAAACAAATCTGTCTCACACAGAAAAGTCTATCAAAGAATAAATCTGTCTCCCACAAAAGAACCCTAGGTTTTTGTTCCGTCTTATGATATGGAATCAAGGTGAACATCAACCAATTGATAATCCGGTCTTATATTCCCGAAGAACAGCCTAGATTAATCAATCACCTCACAATAGTCTTACTTGTATAAACAAGAGGACGTCGAGGAATCACAAAAAGTGGGACGAAGATGTTTGTGACTTCTTTATCTTACCTGTCGGAGAACTCTCACGATCTCAAGCCAATCAATAAGATTGTACTCATACGATAGAAGATGCAAGATCAGATCACACAACTACGATAAAAGTAGTATCGGTCTGGATTCACAATCCCAATGAAGTCTTTAAGTCGTTAACCTGGTTTTAGAAAAAAAAACCAAAGGTTAGAGGAGAATCGACTTTAGCGAGCGCACTAGTATCACACAGACGTGTGGGGATTAGTTTTGCCCAATGCTAGATGTCTCCTTTATAGAGTCTTCAAATCAGGGTTTTGCCTTAGGTACAAAGCAATCAATATTCACCGTCAGATGAAGACCTGATTTAGATTCAAGATAATATTTCTCAACCGTTAGATCGAAAACTTAGCTTGTCACACACACTTGAGATATACGTTTACTGGGTTTGTGAAAACCGCGCCCAGACGTGTATGTGTATGTTGGTTCAACATAGTAACCCAAAAGTTTACATATGAGCATTTCATATTAACCTTGTTCTTCTTCACCATAACTAGTTCAATTGACTCAAATGAACTAGTTAGAGAGTTGTTCAATTGCTATGAGATCTTATGTAACTACACAAGACACAGTTGAAACAAAGATGATTCGATTCGATTGAATCGGCTCATGAACTTTATAGCCACGGTTTGCATACTGCATTCCTTAGTAATTTAAGTTTCATGTTCAGAGCACATCTTTAGATCATAACCCACTCAAGTACGCAAACAAGTTCGCGGAGTTAAGACAACCGACAAAATTTTCCAAACTCAGCAGAAAATCTCGGTAAGGAGACTTCCGCCAGTTCGCGGACTAGGTTTGCAGACTGAGTTCGCGGACTAAACACGCAAACAATTTTTTTGGAAAATCCCAGTAGAAATTCTCGGTAAGAGAACTTCCATCAGTTCGCGGACTGAGTTCGCGGACTTGGCAAAGCCAATTCCTCAGGTTTCTCTTAATCGCAAACTTCGGATTAAGGAATAAGACTTATGCACATATGTGTTACCACACAATGCTTATATATATCATTGGTTATATTGACCTAAACTCTCATTCCAACCATTGAAACATTCTTAGAGGAGGTTATACAGTTGTTACACTATTTCTCGTCAAAGCGATTTTCAAAGTGATTGAAACATTATGACTTTTTTCATTAGGTGAAGATAAACCTGATCAAAGCGAAACGCTTTACCAACACATGATTTCGAGATATAGATAGGCGAGATATACTCGTCTCGAAATATCAAATGTGTATGATCCAGTCTATATAGCATACGAATTTTGTCTCATAAGAAGTAGGAGATAGAAGAGATAAAATTTTGAGTGATAGATAAGTTCAAGTCTCCACATACATTTTTGTTGATGAAGTTCCACGGTTCCTTGAGTAGATCTTCGTCGTTGTATGATGAATCTCCATGAAGTCCCTGAGCTCAACTACACTTTTCTATCCTAGTCCGAGACTTAGCTATGTAGACTAGAAATCAAGACTCATAGTTTTGATCACTAACATTGACAAACGCGCTTGATATAGCAACGCATGCGAGGTCGACCGATCTATGCTCTAACAAGAGTTGATACCAAACAGATTTGTTGTTCCTTTACTCTTTGGAATATGAACCAAAGGAATTGTTCCAAGTACGTGACTTATTCACAAGTCGGAGGCGTGGCAATACAGACTGAACTAAGTGAACTATAAGGTTAGTCATTTGGTCTCAACTATACGAAGTTAGGTGTAATTTTGTGTAGCGGCTTAATCCTGAGAGTATTCAATTCTGGACTAGCTCCCGGGATTTTTCTGCATTTGCGGTTTCCTCGTTAACAAAATCTTGTTGTGTCATTTTCTTTTATTTTCCGCATTATAATTGTTTTATTATAATTAAAGTAAATCACACAAACGTTAATTCCTATTTACTTGATAAGCAATCCTATTGTGTTTGGTTAAGTCCGAACCTTTGCATCAACTAAACATACTTCTTTGATGTATTGTCTCGATCTCGTATCGATAGACGATCACACGAAGTGTGAACCGATTAGTTTTATTGTCTCAACTTATTCCATAGACAATCACTTTCGGAGAAAGGACTTATAGGTAGGAAAAGTTTTAGCTTGAGGTATATTTGGGTACCGTCGCCTTTTCAATTGGTATCAGAGCAGGAAAACACGAAAAGATCTAACAATATGTGTTTAGTGCGATCCAACCTATAAGAATGAATCTAATAAGTGATTCAGTTAACGTTCCACCAAGATTTAATGGAAGTAATTATCCATTATGGAAATTGGCTATGAAGGCCTTTCTTCAATCCCGAGATTTTAATACATGGCTATTAATCGAAGACGGATACCAACGTCCGTTAGATTATTCGGAGTCAGATTTCAAACGAATAGCATCGTATACTCTAGAAGAAAGGATTCTTGCAAAAAGGAATTCTGATGGTTTAAACGCCATTATACATGCAGTTAGTGATGATCTTGTTCATCATGTGCTGTCTTGTAGAACTTCTAAAGAGGCATGGGAGATTCTTGAGACTGTATTCGAAGGAGATGAATCTGAAAAAGAAACTAATTAAACTTATCACCCTTTCATTTGAATGGGAACATCTCCATATGGATGATAACGACACCTTCGAGGAGTTTAATTCTAAACTTTCTGAGATTGTTAATGCATCTTTTCTCCTTGGAAAGGCAATACCTGAAAAGGAAATAGTATGCAAAATTCTCAGATCGTTACCATCCAGATATGAGTCTAAGAAACATGCCATAATAGAAGGAAATGATCTTTCTACACTTTCTCGAGGCTCCCTTGTAGGAAAGTTAAAGATCTTTGATAGATAAATTCTGCTTAAGAATGAAACTGGGAAACGTTGCCAAAAGGTTATGACACCTGTTGAAAAGGAGCTTGACTCAACTATTGTGCTTCTTGCGCAACGAATTAAGAACATTTTATCTTATGATAAACGTGTTCCTGATACCTTATCAGTTTGCCATAAAAAGGTTAATGATGAAGTTCAATGCTTCAAATGCCGTAAAATCGGACATATGGCAAAACACTGTCCCAACAGAAAAACTAGAAAGTGCAATAGGGCATATGTCTCCACTCTTGGTGATATTCCGGAGGAAGAAACCAATGAAGAAATATCTAATTGCAGTGCACTTCTTTCCAACTCCAATTGTGTTGATTCACATGAGTATAATCAACTCCTGGAAAAACTTGAGTTGGAAAATTAAGGAAAATGAAAGGTTAAGCCTAGTTCTTGAAAACCTTTTGAAGTCTATTTCAGATAAATCTTGTATGGTAGAATCTGAACCAGAAAAGTTGGGTGAAATACCAAGAGAATCGGAAACCAGTTTTTCTGATGACACAACTAGTTCTTCATGTGAAGAAAATGATCTCACTACAATCCTTTGCGAAATCAAACTCACTCATGCCCTTCGAAAAGGGATAAGGAAGACCGGAAAACTTTTTGGGTTACAAAAAGTGATCGCAAACTCTCCCAATATAAGAGAGAGGAAAAAAAAGAAGGGAACACAGTCCATCGTGGTGTTAAATCATCCTAAAGATGTTTTTGCTAAGAATGGTGAGAATAATTCTCACCTCAACACAAACTGATAGTGTTGAGTTTTGCATCCTCACTTGTTTCCCAAAATTCTGATTGTGAGGAAGCATAAAATCTGGGTAAGTTATTCATGATTGTTTCTTTAGTGAAAAATATTGAATATTTCTTATTTTTGGGAAAGAATATGAAAAAGCGAGGGTCTAACAACACCACCCAATATTTCTCTTAGCAATATGTATGGACTAACTCCGAAATACTTTGCTAGAGAATCAACTAGACAGTCAGACTCAATCTAGATAAAAGTATCTCAAGGAGTTAATATCTCTCTATTGATTTGATTTCTACTCAAGCTAAAATCAATAGCGAGTCTTTATCAAATACAAGGAATAACTTGGACGGTACCAAAGACCAATGTCCAAGTATCAATCAATATCAATCAACAATCAAAGGTTGGATTTCCAATTGATGATCATGAACACACAACCTGTATTATTTCTATTATTATAATGCGGAAAAGAAATAACACAGACACCAGAAGTTTTGTTAACGAGGAAACCGCAAATGCAGAAAAACCCAGGGACCTAGTCCAGATTGAATACACACTATATTAAGCCGCTACAGACACTAGCCTACTGCAAACTAACTTCGGACTGATCTATAGTTGAAACCCTACCAATCTCCCAATGATACAAGGTACAGTTGTACTCCTGTAGGATCAGAATCTCGCAACGACAACGTTTTAGCGAAATTATCAATGACACAGCACAACAACGTCGCAGAACAATTTCAGGAATGATAAAAAAAATGATGTCAACAAAGATCACGAGAAAGATATGATAGTTCTGCGAAAATTAGAGAGTTTGCGAAATTAAGATTTGTAAGGTTGCGAGAATGTCGCAAACCATACCTGAAAATAAAGGACAGATTAGCTGTCATCCACTATGTATTCCTTTATAAATAGTCGTTCGAGTTGTAAAGATGAGAAAGATCTTTTTGAGTAAGAAACAAGTAAATAGGAGAGAGAAAGTTCAGAGCAGAGATCATTCTTGACTTCTTTATCTTTCTTGTAAGAACACTCAAAAATTAATCAATAAAATTAAGAATATAAACCTAAAATGAGTTGATCAATAATGAAATCATATGAGGGGTGTAGTGTAGGATTTCCTGCAACTACATTATGGCGCTAGAAACAGGGATTGAAGATCGAAAGTTGAAGATTGTTGATTGAGAATATTCAAGTCAAGAAAGTGATTAAATAAATCAGTGAATCAGTTAGAAGAAAGATGAATAGAATTAATGAAAATGGCAAAAGATTGGAGTGTAATATGATAACAAAAACGATGATTAATGAATTCCATGAAAACATCAAAGGAAGAATACATAAACGAAATTTGGAAGAAAGGAAAGTTATGGCGGTAGAAAAAACATCACCCTTGAAAGATTGGGAAAAGCAAAAAATTGCATTCATGACGGAAGAAATACCAAAAGAAAATTTGAACCACACATCTCCGTTGGTCATCACAGTTCCTATTACACGAAAAGAGAACGATACAACAATAAAATCCACATGAGAATGGATGTTGATCAGAACTTTAATTGATACAGGAAGTTCAGTTGATATAATATTTTATCACGCATTCCGGAGAATGGGATTTAAAGATGAAGAAATGTCCAGTTCAACATATTTTGTTCACGGCTTCGGAAAATCCACAACAAAACCTAAAGGAGAGATAGTGGTACGAATTCCACTGGGAGAAATCGAAACACATGTAACATTGTGCGTAGTAGATATGGAATCACCATATAATATGTTATTAGGAAGATCATGGATACATGCGATAAAAGTTGTGGTATCAACGTTGCATCAATGTATTAAATTCCCCACTCCAAATGGAATAAGTGAAATCAGAGGAGATGTTGACAATGCGAAATTATGTCATCAGATTGAAGTAAAGCATTATGAAGGACAAGCAAAAAAGAAACAATTTCGCAGAAAATTGGCAAAGGAAGCAAAGAAAGAAGAAGAATTTAGAGTATATATGATAAGGGCAAAAGAAGGCAAAGGAATACCTAGCGAAATTTTGGAAGAAGGAGAAGAGCCTATGAAAACAATAAAAGAACCAACACCAATGGGAGAACCTAAACCCAGTTACACTGCGCAGAACCAACAAAAGAAATAAACGTTGGGACTATAGAGGAACCTCTAATATTGAGAATTGGAACCAAAATGGATAAGGAAGAAGAAGAAAGAACTGTTAACTTGTTGCGAGAATATAAAGATGTTTTCGCAGGAAGCATGGATGAGATACCGGGAATATATCCATCAATTGCATGCCACAAGTTGGAGATTGACAAAAATATGAGACCATTTAAACAGAGAATAAAAAAAATTGCAACAACTTACCATTCCCAAATAGAAGAAGAACTACATAAAATGCTTGATGCAGGAATCATAAGAGAAGCTAAATACCCAGAATGGATAGAGAATATGGTCATTGCCCCAAAGAAAAACAAAGGAATCAGGATTTGCATAGATTTCACTGATTTAAACAAAGCTTGCCCCAAAGACAGTTTTCCATTACCATATATTCCTCAAATGGTAGAATCCGCAGCGGGAAACGATAGGGTATCATCTTTAGATGGATACAAAGGGTATAACCAAATCCCTCTCGCTGAATAAGATCAAGAACATACTGCTTTCTTTGCCCCTAGAGGTTTATATTGTTATACGAAAATGCCATTTGGTTTGCGAAATGCAGGAATGACATACCAAAGAATGGTAGAGAAGGTGTTCGCAAAATGGATAACAAGACGTTAGAAGTATACATGGATGACATGTTAGTAAAGAGTAAAGAATCTAAAGACCATGTACAAGATTTGAGGGAGATTTTTGAAAAAATGCGGCAGTATAACATTAAATTGAATCCTGAGAAGTGTATTATTGGAGTTGCATCGGGAAAATATTTATGTTACATTGTATCAAAGGAAGGAATACAGGTTGATCCAGAAAAAGTGCAAGTAGTTCGTGACATGCCAACACCAGCAACAATAAAAGATGTACATAAGTTGAATGGGCTTCTAGATTCGCTGGGGAGATTCATTTCGCGATCATCAGACAAATGCAAATATTTTTTCAATATACTCAAGAAGGGTGCAAAATTTAAATGGAGTGATGAATGTGAAAAGGCTTTTCAAGGAATCAAAGAACATCTTATGAATACAACTATTTTACAAAAAGCAGAACCAGGAGAAGAATTATTGATCTACCTTGCGACAACGTCGCATGCATTAAGTGTTGTGTTATTGCGAGTAGACGCAGGAGTGGATAAACCCATTTATTACATTAGCAATACTTTTAATACTGCCGAGAAAAATTACTCAAAGATTGAAAAGTTAATCTTAGCATTAGTTTATGCATCATTTAAGCTCCGCATATACTTTCAAGCACACAAGATAAAGGTATTAACAAAAGTACCAATTGAATCAGTGGTGAAGAATTCTAAAAGATCAGGAAGGGTGGAGAGATGGAATGCACAAGTAGGCCACTTTGATATTAAATATGAAATTTTGTCTTCACCAAAATCACAAGTTGTTGCGGATTTCTTGGCAGAATTTCCTTTAGAAGAAGATGAAGCAGTAGAAGAAATGATGGATGTAGAAGAAGAGCATGGAGATCCAAAAGATTTATTAACAGAACCAAATAGATGGGAAATATTGGTAGATGGATCATCAAATGGAGAAGGAAATGGAGTTGGAATTGTTTTAATTTCCCTAGAAGGAATAAAGATGGCCTTTTCATTCAGATTAGAATTTGCATCCACTAATAATGAAACAGAATATGAAGCTGTGATACATGCCTTAAAATTCGCAATAGAAATGAAACTAGAAAATGCCAGGATCACTAGTGATTCGCATATAGTTATTCGACAAATAAAAGGAGAGTATACTACAAATGAACCATCCTTGAAGAAATACAAGAAGCTGGTTGAAGAATTGTCAGCGAAAATCCCAAAAATAAAATGGAGGCACATTTCAAGAAAGGATAATAGACTTGCAGACGCTTTTTCTTTCATCTCAAGCATGATGACATATCCAACTACGAGATGCATAAAAATACAAACAATTCTGTCACCATCAATCAATAAAGAAGAGGAAGATGTGGATATGATGATAATAGATAATGAAAAAGAAGAACAAATAAACAATGTCGCAGACTGGAGAATAGAACTTCATGCACATTTGGCGAAAGGAGAAACACCAAGAAATAGATTGGAAACACACAAGTTAAAAATCCGAGCAACGAATTATGAATTAAGAGATGGGTCGCTATACCGAAAATCGTTTAGTGGACCATCACTCAGATGTATGACACGGGAGGAAGGAGAAAAGGTGCTGAAAATGTTACATAGTGGAGATGCTGGCAATCATAGTGGAGGAAGATCTTTGGCACATAGAGCAAAAATGCAAGGTTATTACTGGCCATACATGCATGAAGATGCAAAACAAATATCAAGACGTTGCGAAGATTGTCAGCGGCATGGAAAGAAGCCAGGAGCACCATTGTCATCTTCAACCAGTGTCTGTCTCTTTGGAAAATGGGGCTTAGATATTGTGGGGCCATTTTTACCAGAAACTGGACAAAGAAGATACTTAATAGTCGCAACAGATTATTTCACAAAATGGACAGAAGTGAAGGCAGTACAGCATATTCGCGACAAAGATATCTTTGCATTCATATTCGAAAATATCATTTGCAGATTTGGAATTCCTGCACAGTTGGTATCTGATAACGGGAAACAGTTTGAGGGTCAGAATATAGAAATGTTACTTAATGCATTCAAGATAAAATGTGGAAAGTCAACTCCTTTGTATCCACAAGCTAATGGGAAAGTAGAAGCAACAAATAAAACAATTGCAGATATATTAAAGAAGAAATTGGAAGGACACCACAGACCATGGTGCGAACAAGTACATAATGTAGTATGGGCCTATAATACAACTAGAAGAGAAGCTACTGGAATGTCACCTTTTTGTTTAACATACGGAGTTGAAGCGGTGTTACCAACAGAGGTTGTTATTCCGACAACAAAAAGAGAAGCTTGGGAGAAAAATCTTAGTGCGGGCTTAATTTTAAACAAACTTGATGAATTAGAAGAAAGAAGAGAAAAAGATTTACAACATATGGAGAATTATCAGCGAAGATTAGATCGAGAATATAATAAACGTGTCAAAGTACGCGAATTTCAACCAGGAGATTTAGTTCTGCGAGAAACACCAATATATCAGCGAGAAAATGG
The DNA here is from genome assembly GCF_003573695.1 of Papaver somniferum. NCBI lineage: Eukaryota > Viridiplantae > Streptophyta > Magnoliopsida > Ranunculales > Papaveraceae > Papaver > Papaver somniferum. The sequence goes on from NC_039358.1 coordinate 209,121,457, forward strand.
TGGAAAATTAGCGAAAAAATGGGATGGACCTTACATCATTAAGGAGATAGTTGGAACAGGAGCTTATAGATTAATGGATCCATAAGGAAGAGATGTTGGTCATAGATTAGACAGACCATGGAACAGGCTGTATTTAAAAACATATTATCAGTAAGAAGCTTTGAGAAGTTATGAATTCTGAAAGAATAATTGCAGAATTACTCATATCAAAAGAAGATCATGATGTGCGAAATTGTCATAGAGATAATCACAGAACGATGACATAAAAGAAAGGGGTGAACCTTTATGGCGTACACCCTAGTTCGCGAATACAATTTCGCAAGAGGAAAATGTAAGACCTAAAGTACGTCATATTAGGGGGTACCTGTTGCATGGCTCAGGGAAAGGCTACACCGCCACCGAAACCTGAGTCATGGAGATTTGGGGTCAATAAAGCCCATCCGGGAGAGGCACCTTGGATTCTCAGCTTAAGCATATGACTTAGGTTGGGCGACTAAGGTAATAAGGACTCTCCCAAGGAGTGCAGAATCTGATCAAGGCGCCGAGGTACACGGTTGAGTCAAGAGTGTCGAGGGCGTTTGAAGCGTCCTTGCCATTCTTGACAAGTCTTGGCTCATACTGCACTCGGCCTGAAGAAAACCCCACTTAGGGTGCAGTCTCGTAACCATAAGCCCTATAGGTAAAAGGGATACGAGGCTGCGAAAACAACTGGTTGTTGTTAAGACTGGATGGGAGGAGCTAACCTTGTATGGTAGAAGTACGCCTCCTTGAAGGGGCAACCATGGGGAGATAAGGGAGGCACCCTCCATTAGGGAGCTGATAAGTGTATTAAGACGCAAATGTCATGAGGCTTTTTATTCGCAAGGATATTAAGGCTTGTCATATTTGTGCACCAATCCTGAAGAGGCAATAATACAAAATAAAAACATAAGAAGATATCAATGGTTTTTCGCATGAAAGTGCGAAGACGTCCTGCGATTTCGTCGCAAGACGGCAATGTCATGGGGCTTTATTTTCGCAAGAATATTTAGGCCTGTCATATTGTCGCAACATTCCTGAAGAGGCCATAATACAAAAGAAAAAGTTAAGGCAAGATCAATGGGTTTTTATGAAAGTGCAAGGACGTCCTGCGATTTTGTCGCAATGACAAAGGTGGCATAATAAGACCTTTAATTAGGAAGGCAAAATAAGACCATATGATAAAAAAATTAATTATAAGTATTCGTAACAGATTATTTTTTGCAAGAAAGATAATGAGAGGCAAGTATGGGAATCAATACACAAGAAGCATTATCTTTCTCATCAACAAAATATTAAAAGGAAAAGTTGACTCCAAAGTTGGTTGAAAAATGTAACTCGCAAAAGTGATAAAATAAGACAGTTCAAGAAAACAAAGCTAGATAAGAAGCTCAAGCTTCAATATTAATGTCAGTAGCAGGAGATGATAACAAAATTCTTCGCCAATATTCTCGCAAGCTCTCCTTCATTTCGGTTTTGATCTTCGCCATGACTAGCATCTTGATTATCGCCAGCAATTACTTCTTCAGGAGAAATTTCTTTCTCATTCTGATTAACACCAGCAGATACTTCTTTAGAAGGAACCTCTTCTTCATCTTCCAAGAAATTATCCTCTGCACCGCTTTCGTAATCATAATCACTATCAGCAGGACGAGGAACTTCATCATCATCTACTTCTAAAGGATCAATTGATGTAGGAGGAAGAGAGTTGGACAATAAAATGTCATTTACAAGGACTTCAGCCCGGAGATGAACTTGGCGAAGAAGTGCTCTTGATGATTCCTATCTTGAATATCCTTAAAATAAGCAAGATAATCAAGTCTTCTTTCTGCTCGGTCGCGAGAACCAGTAAGGGTAGAGACGAGCAATGCATTTTCTTTGCGAATTTTAGCATATTTAGCCTCCAAAACAGAAATAGAAGAATGAAGATTCTTCTCAGACTCTGCGAAAATAGAATACAAAATTTATTAAGATAAGGAATTCAGAGAGATATGACAAAGAAAAGATAATTAAGGCAGTCAAACTATTATGACTACCTTCCTTTTGCGAAATAAGGTGTTGAATCAAGGATAGACAACTATTCTCCCAATGGTCCATTGCGTCATCAAATTTATCTCCAACTAAACCTTTAAGTCGAGACTGAAGATTTTTCTCTTTAGAAATAAGAAAGGCATTTTTCTTCGCAAGAGAAGAATAAGATTCTTCTAATTTGGAATATTGTTCTTTAAGCTGATTCGCCTTTACACTTAAAGCTATTCTACCTTGAATGAGTGTATCTCTTTCAGCGATAGATGATTCTGTTACTTCTTTAAGTTCATTTCTCAAAGAGCGAAGAGATTGCTCTTGGTCAGCACATACTTTTTGGAGAATACTAAGTTGTTGCGAAGATATCGCCATCTTGTTTAAATAAGTTCGCTTCTCTTGAGATAAGGTTTTATTCTCATCTGATAAAGTTTCCATCCCTAAATTAGCTTTAGTTAAAGAATAAGAAAGACGAGATACTTCATTACTTAATAGATCTTGTCTTTGAACTAATTGGGTATTTTCATTGGTAAGATTATTTATCTGATCAAGAGAATATGAATAGAGGTTATCTAATTGGTTATATTGATCCATCAAGATTTCTTTATCAACACGGGCTTCTTCAAAGCAGATTCAAATTGATATCTCTATTATTCGTTTCTGATTTAATGCTTAACATGCGAAAGAGGGATTTAAAGGATAATTAAACATGGGAAGGATAAAACCAAAAAGGAAAATTAAAGACATAGATAAGAAAATCATACCTCTCAATTCATCATTCTTCTTGCGAAGATTGTCACGATCCAGCAAAACATTCTGAAGCTTCTGATTTTCAAGACGAAGAGCATTACATTCTTTTTCTAAAGCTGTCTGCGAAGCAGCTCTGTCAGAACCCAAATGCTTGCTCAGAATTTCGCAAACATTAGACTTGATGGGATCAGTAGAAGACTTCTTGCCATCATCCAGAATTTCAGATAAAACTTTGAAAGCAATATCTATCCCTTCCACGGTTTCTTTCGAAGAGGAAGAGACTTGGGTAGAGAACTGGTAGAGATAGAAGGTTGAGAAACATTCTCAATGGGAAGAGAAGAGGTTTCATTCGCAGAAGGATCCACAAGGGGATTTCAATCATAGAAAGGTCAGGAAGAAATGAATCAGAGGCAGCATTTTCGCGAATTGGAGATAAAGGTTTATCTTGCGAAGATGTCGCAGGAGATTTGGAAGAAATGAGTAGGTGGAAGGGAACAGAAGTTGGAACAGTTTTAAGGTGGCGAGATTTCTTGAGAGGTTTATTAAGATCTTTATCACCCTGCGAATTACAATCCAGATAAAAACAGAGGCAACAATATTGTTATTAAAAAGATAGTGTTTCTTACTACCTTCTCATTCGCAGACTTTCTTTTATGTGCGACAACCTTATGCTGTGATTTGGGAATGTTAGGGTTCTGAACTGTAAATTTAGTGTTGGAGCCGCTTTTGCTGAAATAACAAGAGTATGGGAAACATAAAACATAAACAACATCAAATAAGGCAATAAACAAGATCAATTTCAAATATGTCAATTTCAGCAAAACTCATAAAGAAGAAAAAAGAAGACTAACCTTGATGAATCCATGAAAAATAATAGCAGGGAGATTGTCTCGAAGAAAATTACGAACTATGAAGATCTAGTATGAAGATGAAGAAGAACTTAAAAGGTTGAAGAAGAAAGAAGAAAAGTTGCAATAATGGAATTTGCAGAAGAACGATGAAGTTGCAGAGAGAGAGAATAAAAGAAAAAAAGAGAGTGAAAGGAATATATATAGAGGGAATTTTCCTCGAGAAAATAAACACGTTAATACGGAAAGATAGCGGTTAAAAAGTAACGGTTAAAAGACGTGTCGAGAAATAAATGGAAGAAAGAATACGTGTGATAAATGCAGAATAAAAAGAAAGCAGTTGCGGCATTTCTCACATCATTCTCTACTTTCAGAGAAGATATGAGAAGAGGCAAGATGTAGGATCAGAATCTCGCAACGACAATTTCAGCGAAATTATCACACAGCACAACAAGCGTCGCAGAACAATTTCAGGAATGATAAAATAAATGACGTCAGCAAAGATCACGAGAAAGATATGATAGTTCTGCGAAAATTAGAGAGTTTGCGAAACTAACATTTGTAAGGTTGCGAGAATGTCGCAAACCATACCCGAAAATAAAGGACAGATTAGCTGTCATCCACTATGTATTCCTTTATAAATAGTCGTTCGAGCTGTAAAGATGAGAGAGATCTTTTTGAGTAAGAAACGAGTAAATAGGAGAGAGAAAGTTCAGAGCAGAGATCATTCTTGACTTCTTTATCTTTCTTGTAAGAACACTCAAAAATTAATCAATAAAATTAAGAATATAAACCTAAAAATGAGTTGATCAACAATGATATCATATGAGGGGTGTAGTGTAGGATTTCCTACAACTACATTATGGCGCTAGAAACAGGGATTGAAGATCGAAAGTTGAAGATTATTGATTGAGAATATTCAAGTCAAGAAAGTGATTAAATAAATCAGTGAATCAGTTAGAAGAAAGATGAATAGAATTAATGAAAATGGCAAAAGATTGGAGTGTAATATGATAACAAAAACGATGATTAATGAATTCCATGAAAACATCAAAGGAAGAATACATAAACGAAATTTTGAAGGAAGGAAAGTTATGGCGGTAGAAAAACATCACCCTTGAAAGATTGGGAAAAGCAAAAAATTGCATTCATGGCGGAAATTTTGAAGGAAGGAAAGTTTGAACCACACATCTCCGTTGGTCATCACAGTGCCTATTACACGAAAAGAGAAGGAGACAACAATAAAATCCACAAGAGAATGGATGTTGAACAGAACTTTAATTGATACAGGAAGTTCAGTTGATATAATATTTTATCACGCATTCCGGGGAATGGGATTTAAAGATGAAGAAATGTCCAGTTCAACATATTTTGTTCACGGCTTCGGAAAATACACAACAAAACCTAAAGGAGAGATAGTGGTACGAATTCCACTTGAAGAAATCGAACACGTGTAACATTGTGCGTAGTGGATATGGAATCACCATATAATATGTTATTAGGAAGATCATGGATACATGCGATAAAAGCTGTGGTATCAACGTTGCATCAGTGTATTAAATTCCGCACTCCAAATGGAATAAGTGAAATTAGAGGAATGTCGACAATGCGAAATTATGTCGTCAGATTTAAGTAAAGCCTTATGAAGGACAAGCAAAAAAAAAACAATTTCGCAGAAAATTGGCAAAGGAATCAAAGAAAGAAGAAGAATTAAGAGTATATATGATAAGGGCAAAAGAAGGCAAAGGAATACCCAGCGAAATTTCGGAAGAAGGAGAAGAGCCTATGAAAACAATAAAAGAACCAACACCAATGGGAGAACCTAAACCCAGTTACACTGCCGCAGAACCAACAAAAGAAATAAACCTTGGGACTATAGAGGAACCTCTAATATTGAGAATTGGAACCAAAATGGATAAGGAAGAAGAAGAAAGAACTGTTAACTTGTTGCGAGAATATAAAGATGTTTTCGCAGGAAGCATGGATGAGATACCGGGAATAGATCCATCAATTGCATGCCACAAGTTGGAGATTGACAAAAATATGAGACCATTTAAACAGAGAATAAGAAAAATTGCAACAACTTACCATTCCCAAATAGAAGAAGAACTACAGAAAATGCTTGATGCAGGAATCATAAGAGAAGCTAAATACCCAGAATGGATAGCGAATATGATCATTGTCCCAAAGAAAAACAAAGGAATCAGGATTTGCATAGATTTCACTGATTTAAAAAAAGCTTGCCCCAAAGACAGTTTTCCATTACAAGATATTCCTCAAATGGTAGAATCCGCAGCGGGAAACGATAGGGTATCATCTTTAGATGGATACAAAGGGTATAACCAAATCCCTCTCGCTGAAGAAGATCTAGAACATACTGCTTTCTTTTCCCCTAGAGGTTTATATTGTTACACGACTAAGATCCCAGCAGGACACTGCCTACTTGATTCCCTTAGCTGATTTCACCCACAACTAAGAATTGCTGCAACACAAAATCACAGACTTGATAATAAACGTATCTGTCTCACACAGAAAAGTCTATCGAAAGAATAAATATGTTTCCCACATATAAACCCTAGGTTTTGTTCCGTCTTTAGATATAAAATCAAGGTAACAGGAACTAATTGATAATCCATACTTATATTCCCGAAGAACAGCCTAGATTAATTAATCACCTGACTACACAAGCGGATTGTTGAGGAATCACAAACAGTGAGACGAAGATGTTTGTGACTTCTTTATCTTGCCTATCGGAGAACTCTCACGATCTCAAGCCAATCAATCGATTGTACTCGTAGGATAGAAGATGAAAGATCAGATCACACAACTACGATAAAATTAGTATCGGTCTGGCTTCACAATCCCAATGAAGTGTTTAAGTCGTTAACTCGAGTTTAGATAAGAAACTCAAGAGTTAATGGAGATCGACTCTAGCGAGCGCACTAGTAGCACACAGACGTGTGGGGATTAGGTTTGCTCAATGCTAGATGTCTCATATATATAGCTTTCAAATCAGGGTTTTGCCTTAGGTACAAAGCAAACTCTATCCACCGCTAGATCAAAACCTGATTTAGATTCAAGCCAATATCTCTCAACCGTTAGATCGAAATACATAGATTGTCACACACACTTGGGTACACGTTTACTGGGTTTGAGAAAACCATTCCCAAACGAGTGCATGTATGTTGGTTCAACATGATAACCCAAAAGGTCAACCATATGAGCATCTCATATTAATCATGTTCTTCTTCGCCATAACTAGTTCAATTGACTCAAATGAACTAGTTAAGAGTTGTTCAATTGCTACGAGATCTTGTGTAACTACACAAGACACAATTGAAACAAAGATGATTCGATTCGATTAGAATCGACTCATGAACATTATAGCCACGGTTTGCATAAAGCATTCCTTAATAATTAATGTTTCATGTTCAGATCACATCTTTATATCATAACCTCTTAAGTTCACAAACAAGTTCGCGGACTTAAGTTAATCGGTTGAGTTTTCCAAACTCAGCAGAAATTCTCGGGTCGAGAACTTCCGCCAGTTCGCGGACTGGGTTCGCGGACTGAGTTCGCGGACATAGCACACAAACGAGTTTTGGAAATCCCAACAGAAATTCTCGGTCGAGAACTTCCGTCAGTTCGCGGACTGAATCTGCAGACTGGGTTCGCGGACTTGGCAAGCCAATTCCACAATCCTACCGATTTCTCTTGATCAACAAAGTTCGAAAACTTCGGTTCAAGGAATACATGGTTATATAATCTAAACTCTCATTTCAATCATTGAAACATTCTTAGAGGACAATATTCAGTCGTGAAGAACAATAAACCTTTCTCGTCAGAGCAATTTCCAAAGTGATTGAAACTTTCATGACTTTCTTCACTAGGTGAAGATAAACCTGATCAAAGCTAAATGCTTTACCAACACATGATTTCGAGTAAAAGATAAGCGATTAATATTCAGCTCGAAATATCAAGTGTATATGATCTAGTCTATATAGCGTACGACTTTTGTCTCATAAGAAGTAGGAGAAGAATAGATAAATTTTCGAGTGATAGATAAGTTCAAGTCTTCACATACCTTTTTGTTGATGAAGTTCCACGGTTCCTTGGTCTAGATCTTCGTCGTTGTCGTTGAATCACCATGAAGTCTTTGATCTCAACTACACTTTTCCTATCCTAGTCCGAGACTTAGCTAATAGGCTCGAAATCAAGACTTTATAGTTTTGATCACTAACATTGACAAACATGCTTGATATAGCAACACATGCGAGGTTGACCGATCTATGCTCTAACAATCTCCCCCTTTGTCAATTTTAGTGACAAAACTATTAATATATATGGAATACAAAAAAGATAAACTTTAGTGGCTCCTATTCCATAGTCCAATCTTCAACGTTCCTTGAAATCTTCGTCCTTCCAAGTACTCCAATGATCCCAAAGGTTGTAAGTTTAGTATCGCCGTTGTTGAAGATCCGTAGCTATAACAATGAGAGAAATCGAGATTCTCGATCATTATTATACAGTGTCATAGTATTATTATGAACATCAAAGTCCAATTGCATCACGACTTTAATAATAATACTATGGTGATATGTATCACTCCCCCTTAGTCAATACTCCATCTCGATCATGGAAACCACTCCCCCTTACACAATGATCCGAAAACCATATGTATTTGTAATGTGACCTACAATATTTCTCCCCATTTTTATCAATAAAATTGGCAAAGGTACAAGAATGGGTTCATAATGAAATTTCCACCAGAGACATTTCATGACCAAAAGAAAGAAAACATATCATCTTAATTTAAATGCAATCTTATAGCCGAACCTAACAACATTCATTAAGGAGTTTTAAGACGCAAGATAACCCCTATAAAATTCCACAGCCGCACTCCCCGCAAGATATTACCATTAAGCACAAATTCAAAAGAACTCTCCCCCATTTGATGTCATTCCCAAAGGAACAACAAGAGCGACCTTAATTTCGAAAGAACAGAAGGATTTTTATTTGGACACCAAAAACCATGTGAATGATTTTTTATATCAAACACTCAACCAAAATACTCACAAGCAAACCCATGAATTTTATAATTGGAATACGCAATTAAATCAAAACCACAAAAGTGATCAATTTAATTGAAAGTGCTCAACATAAGTTAACTCACGGAGCAACAGGCTACGACTAAGTTAATCATATGGAGGTGACTAACTTAACCGTTCAAGTACTCAACATAAGGAAAACCTTACAGAATACGTGACTACATTAACCAATGGAACATGATAGTGTAGCCGTTCATATACTCAACACAAGAGCTTGTGGAATATATGAAAACTCAACTAGATTAATTACAAGAGAACCTATGATTAATCTAATCGAAATACAAACAAATAACCAAACTAATCACCGAGGTAATCAATTTAATTATTTTTGGGCTCAACATAAGAGATTATGGAACCCCGACTAAGATTATCATAAGACATGACAACCTTAACCGTACATGTACTCAACATAAGAAAGAAGACTTATGGAGTACAAAACTAAATAACCAAGGATGATTAATTTAGTTCATAATGCTCAACATATAACATCTTATGGAACAACCAACAAAGCCAAGGTTAATCTACTTAGTTGTAAGGTGCTCAACATAAGACACACAATGGAGCCTTCACGGTAAAACATAGCAAAATGGATCAATGAAGATCAATACTGTGGATAACATACAAGGATCTATTCTATCTTTGCATCATTATATGCATAACAACATAATAGACTTTATCCTTGTCACACAAAAGATTTAATCCTATTTTCCATCAAATACATGATTGCATAGGCATAACTTTTGTATATGTCAAAAGTCCATTCGTCCTTTCATCAATACGAATACCAATTCATGGACGACTTTAGTTTTGACCGTAATATGGGACCTTCAAGTTCACGGACGCAAATAATACATATTGCAATACTACAAAATCATAAAGATTAATAATGCAATAACAATCTTTGCCCTTAAAAGGTAGAATCAATCTTTTCCGCACGGATTTATACCAAGAGTGGTTACCAAATGCGTATAAAAAGATTTCCTTAACAAAGAAGAACATAGAAAGTCATTGATGACTATGCACCATAGTTCACATGAGATGATTGTGAACACTTAAGAATATATAGAAATGTGAACTACTACCTGTTTGTATCCAAAATAAATTCTAGGCACATAACACGATTGATTTGATGATGATTAGGGTTAAAATACGATCAAAAATAAATAAGGAAACAAGATTTACGTGGTTCGGCAAGTGTTGCCTACATCCACGGAGAACGGAGAAAAATAGTTTATTGATTGTAGGATACAATAATTTTCCCTGGGTTAGCTAACCTATAATTACCTTTCTCTTTAGGGTTAGGATACATGTATTTATAGTGTTTATGTAACCCTAATTCTAATAAAAACTTGATATGCAAGCAACTTGGGCAACAAGGCATGTGGAAACTTCTAGAACCTTCTGTCAGGGGCCGGCTAGACGGGCTTGATTACGGGCTCTCCGTGTATAAAATACACAAACATCTCCCCCTCTTAACCTCCAACTTGTTGGTGGTTAAGAAGATTCTTTTTCCTTATGTGTCGATCGTTGATGACGTAACTCACCCCCAAGCGTGAGTAGAGATATTACCAAGACGCCCCCAACTGTAATTACCTGCAAAAAATAAAAAATAAAATAAAAATAAAAAAATAAAAAATAAAAAATGCTCACGTGCTAGGAGAGACTTTTTGCCACGTGGTGTACTTGTGATGCTCGATAGCTAGTCGAGTCTTGAGTGTAATGTGCTTGCGGCTGGGGCAAGGCTTTTTGCTCGCAACGTAACAAGGCTGTAGCGCTCGCTGCTCGGGCAGGCTGGCTGTATTGCTTGTGTTGAGTACGAGTCTTTGGACCAATACCGGGCATTGGGCTCGTGGTCGAGACGAGACTTTGTGCTTTCCAAGGTGCAAGTCTTTCATACTCGCGTGCGAGATGAGATTTTATGCTTGCGATAAGAACAAGACTTGAGTGCTCACGTGCAAGGTGAGGCTTTAGGTGCTTGCAATGTGATGCAAGGCTAAATATTGAAGGGTCTAAGCAATCCTCATCTGGAAATCTCGACCATGTCGCTATCCACGAACCTCGAACTCGATCATGTCGCTATCACGAACCTCGAACTCAATCATGTCGCTATCCACGAGCCTCAAACTCGATCATGTTGCTGCTCCAAGTGCACATCAAAGTTTCTAGAACACTGGAATTTTTTCTTTCATGTTTTAGGGGATTTAAAGGCGATTCCAACGAGCCAAAAATCACTCAATTTGGACTTAAAACGAAGAAGTTATTGGCGAAACAAGATTTGAACGAAGCGCGCGCCCTGCTGCATACGTGGCAGTGCTGACCGTCCACAGTTTGCTAACATGGCAGATACAACTGATGTGGCGTTGCTGCTGGACATTGGGTGTTGACGTGGTAGTCTCCTATTGGGCCGTTTCAGAAACAAGTGTATTGCTGACGTGGCGAAGTTGACTGGACAGTTGCTGCTGATGTGGCACTGACTGTACACTGATTAGTCAGCGCTTGAAAAGCACTGGATCGCTAATGCATAGAAGACTGGATAGATCCTACGGATCAGATTTTATGGCTGTGGATCTGACGGATCTGGTGCAGTGATGAAGAAGAAGGTTTGGCAACGCTTTCTGCAACAATTATGACTGTTACGCCTTCGTGATGGTTTCTGCTACTTTTTCGGAACAGTTTGTTCAACCTTGTAACAGTTTATTCAACTGTTTTGCAACAGTTCTTCATCCTCGCAACGGTTTGTTCAACTTCGCAACGGTTTGTTCAACTTCGCAACACTTACACAAGAACCCTAATTTTTTCTTTTTTTGGCTGATTTTTGCATGGAATCTCGTGCATGATTTCTTCCACACTTTTCTCAATGGTCAAAACACGATTGTTTTCACGAGTCCCCTTAGTCGGCGCCAATGTTTGTACCCAAAATAAATTCTAGGCACAAAACACGATTGATTTGATGATGATTAGGGTTAAAAGACGATCAAAAATAAATAAGGAGACAAGAATTTACGTGGTTCGGCAAATGTTGCCTACATCACGGAGAACAGAGAAAAATAGTTTATTGATTATAGGATACAATAATTTTCCCTGGGTTTGCTAACCTATAATTCCCTTTCTCTTTAGGGTTTAGGATACATGTATTTATAGTGTTTATGTAACCCTAATTCTAATAGAAACTTGATATGCAAGCAACTTGGGCAACAAGGCATGTGGAAACTTCTAGAACCTTCTGTCACGGGCCGGATAGACGGGCTTGATTACGGGCTCTCCGTGTATAAAATACACGGTACAAACACTACCCATTCTCGAACTTCCTTCTTTGTGATTCACCAGCATCACTCTTGTAACAGCCATAAAATAGCTTAGAATAGGATTTCTCCAAGAATCCCAGTGCCCAAGTCCAAGAGAATAGAACAAGTGCAACGAAACGGAGCAAACACTAAAAAAACAAGAGACAAGACAAAGACCAATAACTCATCCAAATTCAACAATTCTCATCTCCATTTTGAAGGAAATTCAATAAGGAAGAGAATGCAAAAAGAATGAGGTAAATCCGAGTTCGGACGAAGAAGTTACGACCAAAACAAATTTCCCGAATATCGACGTCAAGTATGCATACGGGTTTGCGAACTTAAACCCCTGGATTTTGATTTTAAATGTTTCTATGCATACTTGGTATGTGTACCATGTAGTCCAAACATCCCGAACTATTATTTCCAAACCTTAACATTTAAGAACCTTAAACACAGATCAAGTTAGGTAGAAATGAACGATAAGCAAGATTATTATAAGTATTCTAAGCAAATAAAAGTACAAATCTTGCTCAAGTTTATAGACATACCTTTTTAGATGAATCCAATCGAATTCTACCACCTTATCGAACATAATCTGTGTGCCCCAACTCTTGTGCTTCCCTCATCGTATACAAAGCAGGGCATTCCTTGGTGAGGATGCACTTCCAACACAATCAAGTTGCGTTGGGGTGAACAAAGTCTTGCTCACCACAAGTGACTTTTGGATTATCATGAAGGAGATCGCTTTTAGGACCTTTCACATCCAAATCCATCTTCCCAAAGAACTCTTTAAGTTCCAGCATCATGGATACTGCTTTCTCCATAGTCATGGAACTTTCTGGGAGATAATTTCTTTTCACACTCAAAACATCATTGACTTTCTTTGGTATCCGCTTTTGAGTGCGTTTAGGAACGACCGAAACCTTCTTCCCATTACTCTCTTCAAGATTTTCCGGAAAAGAATTGGATTGACTATTCTTTTGCAAGTTAGTCTTTCTCCAGTTGGGAGCATCAGATCTTGTCTTCGTCTTTACGAAGTTATCCTTTTGATAACCATTACGATTGTGAAAAGGCTTCGTATGACGTTTATAGGCAAATCTAGGATTATCACAACACTGATTCCTTTGCCTAAATGTTGGACGTATAAAACCCGTAATGTCAAGAGTGTTAGCCTTAACATATGATCCCGGTTTAATAGCTTCTTTTGACACCCAAACAAGAATATCATGAAGTTTTTCATTCCTTATACGAAAACGACATCTCCTTTCCAGGTAACCTTTGTTTCCAAAATAATGACAAATATAAGGAACGTTCTTACCCGGATTCACGTGTGATGGTTTTGGAGGTTGATATACTTTGCTCTTTTGAACCTTAACTGCCGGAGAAGGTATTTCACTTTTTCCATCAGTGGAAATCTTTTGTTGAGAAGAATCACTAGACTTGACAAATTTTACCTCTTTGCTAGTACTTGGAGCATCCATTCCCTTATAGCCCAATCCTCGTGTATCACGATGATTTTTACTTGCTCCTAGAATAGTGGTTAATTTGCTTGAACTAGTATTGAACTTTTTCATGTCATCTTCCAACGTCTTGATTTTATCAATAGCAGCATCTAAATCAGCCTCAAGGCGTTTTTCTCGAGTGAGATAAGCGCTTTCTCTGTCGTCAAAACTTGTTTGCTGGGAGTTAAACCTTGCTTCAGATTCTGCAAATTTCTCTTCCAACAAAAAGTACTTTTGATAAAGATTATCACATTCAAGTGACTTCATATGTAGGTTTTCCTCAGAATCCTTGAGGATCGATTTGGTAGAACGATTCGAAAAATAAACACCTGCGTAACATCTTCTTAATTTCTTGTTTTCTCGACAGAGAGGAGTCAGAAAAGGTGAGACATGAGAAGTTGTGATCCTCTTCATCTTCCACGAATCCAAAAACTTAACATACTCTGAAACTTCCTCATCAACATCTCTATCAATATCTGAATCACCTTCATCAGAAAGTTCATCCAACTGTTCTTCTCGGAGAGTTTCCCAATCAATAGTTTTTACATCAAGAGAATGTTTGGATATTGACTTAGATGTGACAGTTCTCCCAGGTGAATCCAAGCTTTTAGAATCATCTGGTGATTTCTGAACTGGTACGTTATTAGAGATAGACTCGTCCATAGTCAGATCGCTACAAACACATACTTATAAGGTCTTTAACGTGTTTGCCTGCTCTGATACCAATTGAAAAAGCGGGGGTCTAACAACACTACCCAATATTTCACTTAGCAATCTGTATGGACTAACTCCGAAATACTTTGCTAGAGAATCAACTAGACAGTCAGACTCAATCTAGATAAAAGTATCTCTAGGAGTTAATATCTCTCTCTTGATTTGATTTCTACTCAAGCTAAAATCAATAGCGAGTCTTTATCAAATACAAGGAATAACTTGGACGGTACCAAAAACCAATGTCCAAGGATCAATCAATATCAATCGACAATCAAAGGTTGGATTTCCAATTGATGATCACGAATGCACAACCTGTATTATTTCTATTATATAAAAAATGCGGAAAAGAAATAACACAGACACCAGAAGTTTTGTTAACGAGGAAACCGCAAATGCAGAAAAACCTCGGGACCTAGTCCAGATTGAATACACACTGTAGTAAGCCGCTACATACACTAGACTACTGCAAACTAACTTCGGACTGATCTATAGTTGAACCCCTACCAATCTCCCACTGATACAAGGTATAATTGTACTCCTACGCCTCTGATCCCAGCAGGACATTGCGTACTTGATTCCCTTAGATGAACTCACTCACAACTAAGAGTTGCTGTAACCCGAAATCACAAACTTGATAATTAACGAATCTGTCTCACACAGAAAAGTCTATCGAAAGAATAAATCTATCTCCCACAGATAAACCCTAGGTTTTGTTATGTCTTTAGATATAAAACCAAGGTAACATGAACCAATTGATAATCCGGACTTATATTCCCGAAGAGAATCCTAGATTAATCAATCACCTCTCTACAATCCTTCCTGACTACAGTGAGAAGAAGATGTTTGTGACTTCTTTATCTTGCCTATCGGAGAACTCTCACGATCTCAAGCCAATCAATCGATTGTACTCGTACGATAAAAGATGCAAGATCAGTGAGACGAAGATGTTTGTGACTTCTTTATCTTGCTTATGGGAGAACTCTCACGATCTCAAGCCAATCAATCGATTGTACTCGTACGATAAAAGATGCAAGATCAGATCACACAACTACGATAAAAGTAGTATCGGTCTGGCTTCACAATCCCAATGAAGTCTTTAAGTCGTTAACTCGAGTTTAGAGAAGAAACTCAAAAGTTAATGGAGATCGACTCTAGCGAGCGCACTAGTAGCACACAGACGTGTGGGGATTAGGTTTGCTCAATGCTAGATGTCTCCTATATATAGCCTTCAAATCAGGGTTTTTCCTTAGGTACAAACTCTATCCACCGTTAGATGAAACCTGATTTATATTCAAGCCAATATCTCTCACCCGTTAGATCGAAAGACATAGCTTGTCACACACACTTGGGTACACGTTTACTGGGTTTGAGAAAACCATTCCCAAACGAGTACACGTATGTTGGTTCAACATGATAACCCAAAAGGTCAACCATATGAGCATCTCATATTAATCATGTTCTTCTTCACCATAACTAGTTCAATTGACTCAAATGAACTAGTTAAGAGTTGTTCAATTGCTATGAGATCTTATGTAACTACACAAGACACAATTGAAACAAAGATGATTCGATTCGATTAGAATCGGCTTATGAACATTATAGCCGCGGTTTGTATAAAGCATTCCTTAATAATTAATGTTTCATGTTCAGAACATATCTTTAGATCATAACCTCTTAAGTTCACAAACAAGTTCGCGGACTTAAGTTAATCGGTTGAGTTTTCCAAACTCAGTAGAAATTCTCGAGTCGAGAACTTCCACCAGTTTGCGGACTGGGTTCGCGGACATAACACACAAACGAGTTTTGGAAATCCCAGCAGATAAACCTGATCAAAGCGAAACGCTTTACCAACACATGATTTCGAGTAGAAGATAAGCGATGAATACTCAGCTCGAAATATCAAGTGTATATGATCTAGTCTATATAGCGTACGACTTTTGTCTCATAAGAAGTAGGAGAAGAATAGATAAACTTTCGAGTGATAGATAAGTTCAAGTCTTCACATACCTTTTTGTTGATGAAGTTCCACGGTTCCTTGGTCTAGATCTTCGTCGTTGTCGTTGAATCACCATGAAGTCCTTGAGCTCAACTACACTTTTCATATCCTAGTCCGAGACTTAGCTAATAGGCTAGAAATCAAGACTTTATAGTTTTGATCATTAACATTGACAAACATGCTTGATATAGCAACGCATGCGAGGTTGACCGAGCTATGCTCTAACAGAATAATTTCGGTTTCCTTTAACCAAAATTTTTATATATATTCCTTGATTTTCTCTCATCTTATAAATCTTCTTCCTGTCCGAAAGAAGACTATCACATTTCAATGGAGAAATCAGGAAAAGAAAAATCATCTCTTGATGATCTAGCACTCTGTGCGTCAGTTATGACTGAAACTCATGATGTTCCTCTTCATGATAATCCTCAAGACTCTCCAAAAAAAAATACACTACACCAAAAGATCCTATTGGGGACGGATATAAGCGTTGCAATGAATTTCACCAACGCGTATATCCCTTGTAATTATGGCTTAGCAAATTTGTGTGCAACGCGAAAATCCGTTGGGAAAATTAATTTGTGCAACCCATAAAAACGTTGGTCAACAAGTTTACCAACGTATTTTGAGCAACGGATTCTTTAATATTTGCAACGCTTAGAATAATTTAGGCGACGTATTACTCTAATTTGAGCAACACAATATACGTCGCAAACCCATTTACAGGTGAAAAAAATAAATTCCGACAATAATTCCAAATGAAAAATAAATAAATTCCGACGATAATTCCGGCCGATTTCTGCACCTGAATATATATTCTGAACCTTCGTATACCATTGCAGAACAACTAGAAGACCCAATTTTTCATATGAACATATGGTTGGTCATCACAATCTATCAAGATAGATAATGAGAACCAAAAAAATTTAATAAATAAATAAAAATCTGAATATTTTAAATTCCTGTATTCAAACCTTTATTACAAGACTAGGTACAGAATCAACCAGACAAAAAATATAAATCAACATGGGAAAGCATGGGTTTACGACTTGCATTGATATAATAATCTTGCCTGATAGCAAAATTAGTTGTGGATTAAGAAGATTGTGTCTACTTAACCATTAAACATTGTAGTAAACAAGGTGTTGGCAAGTTATTACACGGAACAGATAAGACATGAGAGAATAAGCGACTAAGTTCTTACTCATTGCCCGATTTTACTCGAATGGATGAAGATGGATAATCATCACGATTTGTTTTAGAACCCACGCCATTAGTTTGAATCTCACAATCCCTGCTCAAGCTCCTACGACGTCAATATACAGGACTCCTTCTATAGGGACTACGACTCCTGAACATACACAAGTTAATTAGAAACATGATGAAGGAAAAGAACTTGCTAAACATTATTTCTGCAAACATGATATAGTACAGTGTTTCTTCAGCATTAAGCTCTGAAAAATTCAGTGTTTAAGCACCAGGAATTGATAGAAAGCTTAGCATACCCAATGATGTAAACTGAGGCCAATTCGCACTCACCCTGCAATTCCTGAGAAACTTTCCTGCTATCATTGCTGGATCCAGATTTAGATATTGAATCCGCTGAAGGAGCATTGCTGGATGTGTTATTGGGCAGGTCACCCTGCAATTCCTGTGAAACTTGGGCTGAGGATGGTATCTCAGAAGTGCTGTGCGCATCCTGAGAAAGATTTTCTGTTGCGACATTCTACAATAATGCACAAACAAGTTATACAAAATTTCAATATAATAATGAACATACAAGATTATTATCTACCATAAAAGTATCAACTCATGTTCTTATATTTTTGCCTACAATTCACAACAAAACAAAATTTCTGAAATGACGAGCAAACTGAATTCTAAGCAAACTAAGAGCAAATTAGACTACACACAATACAAGAGACGCATAAAGTACAAAATAATAGAACTACAAACAAGCAGCAAACCTTTCTCTGCGATGTAGGTTTATTGCACAATACTTCAATACCCAATAGAAGCAGCAGCAGGCTAACAATTAACCGGTTAAAAACCTTTTGAAATCTTCACTAAAATAATTAAAACAACGAAAGCTCAACCAACAGTTCAATACGAGTTGATGTACCAAGATCTTCTGCCTTCTTCAACTTTTCATTGATCATCTCTTGAGTTCGATGATCAGGCGGAGCAAGCATAGGCAATGGAGCCAAAGGTGGAGGAGCTGGAAGAGGTTGCTGTAAAGAAGCTCTGTCCTTATTGAAGGCATCAAGAAGAAGCATTGCCTTTTTACAAAATACCAATACGAAACAAAAACGTGAGAGGAACACGACAAGACAAATTATATTATTCTTAAGAAGTCTAGATCACCTATGTGTCTGCTCTTTTTGTTCTAAGTTCTTCCACCAATTCCATAACACGAATCTTACTATCAGCCAACCCTTCAAGATCTGGAGATTCAAATAATTCAAGCACAACATTAGTGACAGGCCACTTTTCCAGCCAGTGTAAATCGCAGGAACTTTCATGTTTGTACTGTTTGAGCATAAATGAGCAATTACCAAGTTAATCAACTTCTTTTAACTTCTCTGCAATTTTTTTTGATAACTCGAGCACCTCAGGTGACTGTAATGTTGGAAGGAAACAGAAAATTGTATCAGAAAAATTAGCCAATGTACAAGAGAAGATGGATATGTATGTCCTTAGTGATCTAGAGGTGTTTACCTGGGTAACCTCAGACACAGAGATGGCAATAGCAGCTTTAGCATCATCTTCCTCCAAGCGCTTAAGAGCTCTTGTAATTTCCGATCACACTCAACAACAAGCCTATCTATGACATCCATCAGTTCTCTTCATAACTATGACTACCACTTGCTTTGGCTTCTTCATATCTTTGAATGACTTGAGGAAATCAATGCGTAACAAACCAAACCTCTAAAGTATCAATCATGATAATTAAGAAGTTGACAGCAAGCATAGACATGAAAACCGTGTCTAAATTACTAAATAAATATCAAGATCTGAAGGAAAATAAACATGAAACCCACCTGAGAAGTACCAGTGATCATGTTTGTCACGATGTCCAGGAGCATCAATAACTGTGCAGTAGCACTTGGTGGTCTCAAACTTCCTCAAGGCAATATCAATGGTAATACCACGCTCACGTTCAGCCTTACGCTTGTCAAGAACCCATGTGTACTTGAATGACTCTTGTTCATCTCAGCAGCCTCCTTCTCGAATCTTTCAATCACACGCTTGTCAATACCTCCAAGCTTGTAGATCAAGTGACCAGTGGTGGTCGATTTTCCAGAGTCTGACATGTCCAATACAAGAATGTTGATATGAACTTTCTCTTTACCCGTATTGAATTCTTAGAAATTAACTGCATATCAACAAAACAAACTAATTAAGTAAACAATTTGACTAAGATGAATATAGAAAATAATATTAACTAAAACTGTAGAAGAACACGAATTAAACAAACAATTGAATTCAATCAGATGAACACAACTTGCAATCACTCAGATTTTCTAAACATCACATAACAGTTTCAAACAATATTGCCTAAACATATTACAAAGCTCAGATTTGACAATATTGATATGACCCTTTCAATAACATATGAAATCATGACATACAAAAGCAAAACCAATTAAAATCATGTTATACAAAAAAAAAACCAATTCAAATCATGTTTATAACGTTATAAGAAAAGCATACTAGATCATGTGATCAAACTTACACAATCTGCATCTCGTAAGTGATACCCTAACAAAATTGCACAACAAGAGAAGAGAAAACAAGAACACAAGAACTACATATCTGAAACTACACACACAAACACCAAAAAAAAAAACCTAGATTCAGAATATAATTGGGGAAGAATGAAAACCCTAAGGTGTAGAAATCTCAATTGAAATTCAGATAAGAAATCTTAATTCCAATCTCATAGACTTACCTTATCTCTACTTCTTGAATTCAATTACCCTAAACATCACAATCAATTTCTTCTTCCAAATTTCCTCGGAACACTCAGATGCAACCCTAATTTTCTCTATCTTCAATAACACAATTCCTCATCAACAATTTAACACCAACCCTTTAATCCTACATCGATCAACAACTCGATTTACATCTCAATTCAAACAACCTTAAAAATCTAAACTGAAAATCTGAAAATCCTAACTCAATTTACAGCAGCATCAACTCCTTCTCCCGAGATAAATCAATCACAGAACCACCACCTTCCCCTTCGATTCAATAACTACATGATTTCTATAAATCATCTACACAAATTCAACTGCACTACAGAAGAAAACGATTTTTAGGGTTTGAGCTACTGAAATATTACTATATTAGGTTTGATTTCCGGAGTAATTTTGATTCATGAGATTGGGTTTTGGAGAAACGGGTTTCGATTTATCGAAACTTGGGTTTGATTCGGAGATCTCGTCTAGTAGTCGAGTTAGAAGAGAAGAAAAATGGAGGAGGAGAACTCGATGTCGTCTGAAAGAGAAAAGAAAATATAAGAAGAAAATAAGAAAAAGTAAAATAAAAAGAGGATAATAAGAATTATGTGGACATTTAAGCCCTCGATTACTTTAATAAAGTCAAGCGCGTCCTGTTTTTTTTTTTCTTTTTTTTCTCAATTTAGGATTTAGTGCAACGTATTTCCAGGTGTGCAACGTATATTAACGTTTCAAAAAGTGCAGCGTACATATCAGTTGCACACCCCCAAAATTGAAGCGTTGCAAAATACATGATATGGTGTAGTAAAAGTTGCATTAGGTATCATGAACTGATGTTAAAGGATTCGAAAGAAGTACTAGAAAACCTTCATTCTCAACTGCTGGAAATGAACATATCTACTGAAAGAGGAAGTACTCAGAGGAATTTGAATCCAGTTTTTGAAAGCAATCCTCACAAGAAACGAGGGAGCACTACCAGAGATTAAGTTATTTGCTGTAATACTTAATCTAGTATAATAGACATCAATTTTTGGTTTTCTTTAATTGATTGTATTGGTCTATTATGATTAAAACTATTATGAATAAAATTATTTATTTGGGTAATTTTTCTTGTGATAGTTTTCGGTTTACATGGCTTGTGCTTAATTGTTTTTACCTTATTGCTATGTATGTTTATGGGATGTTTGATTTCGGTTTTACTACCTTAATATTCGATCTCATATATTGTGAACCTTCATGGTTTGGGTGACTTTTTGATTTAGCGGGATTAAGTTCTAGCCCTAGTAGGTAGGCTTTATCAAAGGATTATGAGGGGTTCTAATAGAAACAGTATGTGAAAAAGTCACAATATGTTGAATCGGTTTTGGTTTAGCATAAAAGCATATGTGTTTCGATGGTTTTCAACTTTTGCTTGCAATTTTTAAAACCGGTTTTCAACCTTTCTCTGATAAAGGTTGAGGTGTGTTGTTATTCTTTTGTTCACGCATAAGGATGACAACGTGGTGATATTTCGATATCAATTCTCCCTGGATGAAGATGCAAACACATTGGAGAAGTGGATGCAAAATTTGAGGTAACGATCTTGTTAGTTAATTGTTTTCCTGTTTAAGAAAAGCCTGAGTTTATATTATATATATTTGTTGCTTTTGCTTAACAAAATTTCGGTTCAATTGATATTTATTCCATGATGTGTGTGTGGATGTGTATTTCAATTGGTTCCGGTTAAGAAAAACTATTGTTATCTTGCTTTATTGTGTGGTATCAATTTTTTAGGCTTACAAAATTTTGGTACAATTGATGTGTGTGTGTGTGATTCAATTGGTTCCGGTTAAGAAAAACTATTGTTATCTTGCTTTTGTATGGTATCAATCGTTTAGGATTACAAAATTACGGTGCAATTGCGGTGCTTATAATGTCTATGTTGTTTCAATTGCTTTCGGTTGAGGTGAATAATTATGCAAGTTGAATTCATTTTGGTTTGTATGAATTATTTATGGATTAACGAAATAATATGTGTACGGGATGAGTTTTTTAATCCAATTCGATTCCGGATAAGAAACTAAGTTAATTCTGATCTTAGTTAGACTTATTGAAGTGAGGTTTGGTTATTCAAGTCTAATCGAATTCCTAAACAAGGAAATGCTAGTTAACTAACCTAGTATTTGTCTTGTTTAAAATTGAAAGGCCTAAGTTTATGGATAATTAGAACCTGATGAGAAAAATGGAGTTTATCTTTATTTTGGTCTTATCGAATTAAGCGGTTGTTTTTGAACAATCGGTTTAGCAAAGGAACTAATATGCTTAGTTGTTTTTGGTTTGCTAAACCAAATTGGAAAAATTGTTTCGGACAATTGTTTCCTTGGTAACATACCAAAATAAAGACTACTTGTAGTTTCGGTTTTGATATTGGTTATCAGAACATGATGTGTGGAATCCTCGTTCCTAACTCTACAGGTTTGCAAGTCTATTCTGAGATTTGTAAGATTTTTTTCATGTTGTCTTTTATTTTTTCGTTTCTTTGTAATTTTTGTGACAAAAAGGGGGATAAATATATGGAGTAAACAGGTGATGCTGGCATTAGTATTCTATATTGATTGGCATCGCTAGGGAAAAGAACAATGGTACTTGAATGTTTTTATCTAACGAAAGAGTGAAAGCACAGACTAAGGGGGAGTAACATGTCATATGATTGGTATAACAAAGACGCGTGGATTGAATATATACCTATCTTCCTTAGGGGGAGTAATAGCTTTGTTATTATAATGTCAACAACGACATTTTCAAGGATTGAATGTAAGCAGTTTCACTGTGTTGTTGAATCGGGAATCAAGCAGATTGTAATGAATTATTGTAATTTGTTTATCCATATGATGTAAGAGTTTTGTCACTAAAATTGACAAAGGGGGAGACTGTTAGAGCATGGCTCGGTTGAACCCACCAAGCGTTGGTATGTCAAGTTTGGTTGCCATATTTTAGTGAACCAAAACTCATGTTAAGAGTTGCTTGATTATGTACTAGAGTTAAACTTCGTATAGGTTAGCTTGAAAGTATTAGGATATAAGACATTACAAGTATTGCGAAGACTTGAAGATGTGAAGAAGCAAGGAGCTACAACGACAACAATCATCCTTCCACTTGATGAGGTTAGTGATATTTGACTTGAACTGTTTCATTCCCTAACGTATATTTCAAGTCGTGCATATTGAAAACATAACTGCGAAGCATATTTGAACTCTAGATAGACATAGTATTAAGGAATACAATACGAGGTTTATTGCTTAACCATTAAACTTTGTAGAAAAGACATCGACATAATAATTTGAATGCTATTGTGATTATGTAAGGGTATGAGGTGAGGATTTCATCCTAGGGAACAATGTTTACATGTGTTCTAAGGAAGTAAGTTCATAAACTTGTTTGTGAAACGAAAAGGAAATGGCCAGGTGTTATTGGTTTTGTTATTCATTGCATATCTTATGAACAACCAATATGTGTGATAGAGTATAACCGCTCACAACTCGTTGTGTGCTTGGTAGAACTGTTCACAAAGGCCTGACTTATATATTGGTATAACTTTTATTAGTAAAATCAATCTTAAGTAATCACCTGTGGTATGATCGGATTTTGTATGTCTGACCTTGTAAGGGAAAGGGAACCGATCCTTGTAAGGGAAAGGGAACCGATCCTAGTAAGGGGTGCAGTACATTAAAGGGAACCGATCCTTGTATGGGGTACAACAAGGTTTATAGCAGAAAGGGGAACCGGTCCTATGGATATGTGCAACACATATAATTTAGATACCAATAGGACCAGGAAAACACTACATTTACATGTCCTTATGGTACATTTGCTTATCATCGCATTCCCTTTGGGTTGTGTAATGCAACCGCCACATTTCAACGTTGTATGATGAACATTTTTCTGACATGATAGATAATTTCCTTGAGATCTTTATGGATGATTTCTCTGTGTTTGGATCTTCTTTTGATGAGTATTTGAACCATCTCACTCTTGTGCTGATTAGATGTAAAGAAAAAAATTTGGTTTTGAATTAGGAAAAGTATCATTTTATGATGAACTCAGGCATAGTTCTAGGACATATCATCTCGGAAAAAGGAATTGAAGTAGATAAATCTAAAGTTAACCTCATCCAACACTTTCCGCAACCTCGCTCTGTGAGGGAGGTTAGATCATTTTTAGGCCATGCTGGTTTCTACTGTAGATTCATTAAATATTTCAGTAAGATCTCAAGGCCACTGTGTAATCTACTTGGTAAAGATGTTTCTTTTGTATTTGTTGATGGTTGTGTGCGTGCATGGGAAGAACTCAAAACTCTTCTAATTTCAACCCATATAGTCCGACCACCTGACTGGAAATTGCCATTTGAAATCATGTGTGACGCGTCTGATTTTGCTGTTAGTGCTGTTTTAGGACAGCGCGTCAATAGACTTCCATATGTGATATACTATGTTAGCAAGACTCTTAATGATGCTCAACTTAACTACTCAACTACTGAGAAGGAATTGCTTGTTGTTGTTTTTGCATTGGACAAGTTTAGGTCATACTTGATAGGGTCTAAGGTCATCATATACACTGATCATGCTGCTCTGAAATTCCTTCTTTCTAAGAAGGACGCTAAAGCTCGTCTTATCCGATGGATTCTGTTGTTGCAGGAATTCGATCTCGAAATTCGAGATAAGAAAGGTTCTGAAAATGTGGTTGCTGATCACTTGTCTAGATTAAATGTTGAGTCTTTTGATGATTCCTTGCATATTAGAGAGTCTTTTCCTGATGAACAATTGATGCTTGTATCTGAGTTTCCGTGGTCTGCTGACATTGTGAACTACCTTGTTACGGGAAGAATACCTTTGCATTGGTCTAGACAAGACCGTTCTAAGTTCTTGGCTGAAGTTAAACACTTCTTTTGGGATGACCCGTAGCTTTTTAAGTACTTCCCGGACCAAATCATTAGGAGATGTGTCCCCAACAGTGAACAAAAAGATGTGATATCTTTTTTTCATGACCAAGCATGTGGAGGCCATTTCAGTGCCAAGAAAATTGCTGCAAAAGTTTTGCAGAGTGGGTTTTATTGGCCATCGTTATTCAAAGACTGTCATGCCTATTGTATTGCTTGTGAACGTTGTCAGAAACTAGGAAGTATTTCCAAGAGAAACATGATGCCATTGGACCCTATTCTGATTGTTGAACTGTTTGATATTTGGGGAATTGATTTCATGGGTCTGTTTCCCAATTCTGAAGGTAAGATATACATCCTTGTTGTTGTTGATTATGTTTCTAAATGGGTAGAAGAAATTGCAACCAAAACAAATGACCACAAGGTGGTACTTTCGTTCTTAAAAGAAAGCATATTTTCTCGTTTTGGCACACCTAGAGCTGTAATCAGTGACGGTGGTTCACATTTTTCCAATAGATCTTTTGAGTCATTAGTACGCAAGTATGGCATAAATCATAAGGTTGCAACCCCGTACCATCCACAGACTAGCGGCCAAGTAGAGGTTTCTAATAGGGAGATTAAGCATATTCTTGAAAAGACGGTTAACTCGTCTAGAAAAGATTGGTCATTAAGATTGAATGATGCTTTATGGACTTATAGAACAACATATAAAACTCCTATTGGCATGTCTCCTTACATACTTGTGTATGGCAACTTGTCATTTACCTGTTGAATTAGAACATCGTGCATATTGGGCTATCAAGAAACTTAACTTTTCTCTTGATAAGGCAGGTACTCAACGGAAGCTTCAGCTCAACGAGTTGGAAGAGATGAGAAATGATGCTTATGATAGTGATAAGTTGTAAAAAAATAGAATGAAAGTGTTTCATGACAAGCGCATTTTGCGCAGGTCTTTCACACCTGGTCATAAAGTCTTATTGTACAACTCTCGCTTGTATCTTTTTATAGGTAAATTGCATTCTAGATGGACATGCCCGTTCTTGGTGCGAACAATATTCCCTCATGGAGCTATAGAAATCGAATATGTAGCAACTAAGAACGTCTTCAAGGTCAATGGACAGAGATTGAAGCCGTTCCTTGAACCAATTCCACCTGAAATTGAAACAACCGATATGGAAGATCCCATCTATGTGGATTGAAATGGTTCACCCCTTGTACATACCACAGGTTTAGAATTCAATTATCTCTCCTTTCTTTCCTTTGGTTTCAGTTTGCTAGATTAGCTTTCGCTGTATATAATCTTTGATGTTGTGATATCTACCCTGCTGTTTGCTTTGGATACTCTACTGTCTCTGGTTTGGCAACACTTTTTGGATATGGTACTCTCTAACCTCTTCCTTCTTTTCATGAACTTCATGGCATGTTATAACTTTTTGAATCCTTAGAAACACTGATGACACTATTTAACATAGGTTTGGGGGTACAAGTAGATATCACATGAACTTTGTAGCGATTTGGTATGTTTGAATCTTGTGAATGGATAACACCTTAGAGAAAAATGAAAAATGAAAAATGGAGCTCATTTACCTTGATTTGTGATACTAGTGCATGATATAATATCTTAGGATTCTTAGTCTAGATGATGAGGCACCCCTGATTCTGGCACAATTCACATGTTGATAAGAAATTTGCACATGCACGATCTACCAATACATGTATAGCCTCGGGTTGCAGGTGTTTTATCGGTTAAGTAGACTACCAATCATCTAGAATACTGAATGAGACTTGACTAGCTTGTTCTTTGGTTGGCTGGGATAGAAGTTGGAGGATACGTTAAGAAAAGCAACCATTGAATTTGACTGGGTGCATCGAAAAGGGCTGCCTCTTGCCAAAAGTGTCATGTAATGTATTATTCTGTTTTTGTGTAAAGTTGTTGCGTCATCTTGTGTTTGTATATCTTGTTATTCCATAATCAGTGAAAAATCAGTTGAGAAAGAAAATCAGAAAAATTCAGAAAGAAAAGAAAATTCAGTTCAAAAAAAAAAGAACAAAAAAAAAAGAACAAAAAAAAAGAAAAAGAAAAGTACTCATTATCTGTTATTATGTTATATTTCAGTAAAAATGTTAAAGTGTCTCTCTTGCCTCAAAATGAGAGTAGTCAATGTAAAGATTGCAGTTAATGTTCTTTGTTGTTATGAGTTGTAAATGGTCCTGTAATATGCAAGGAGGGTGTAGTCATCGATGTACAACGCGGGTAAGCTGAAATATCACCAACTCTTCGGTGAACATTCACAATTCTCGTAAAGCCGGACAGCTAGCTTGGCTTTGAATTCAGTTATTAGCCTAAAAAACTATCTCTTAGCAATTAGCAGTCATAACTTCTGATCATTCTCTAAACATGTGTAGATACACTTTACACTCTTATCACATGTCCTTAGTTGTTTCATTGCTAGAATTGTGCCTTTGAAAGCTAGATTGACATATCCAATTGTTGTGAGCTAAAACTTAATTGCACATGTCACATTTCATGGAATCTAATCTTATGTTTTGTCCTAAGATCTTTTTGGGTATATTTTGTCCAGCGCCAGTGGCGTAAGTAGGACTTTTTTTTTTGGTTTTGTGTTTTACTCGAGGACGAGCAAAATGCAGGTTTTGGGGTATTTGATGGGCACCTAATATTGTATATATTCTTATCATTTTGTAGGTGTTTATGGTACTTTGTTGCACTAATTGCTTGTTTTTATGCCAAATTATGTATCTTGTAGTTCTTGTTCATTTCAAGTAAAATGTGTGGAAATTGTTCCTGATTTTTTTGGTTTTGTAATGCTAGGGGAATGAAGAGAATGGTCTGAACACGGGATCGGTATAAACGTGGAGCAAAGCGGGTGTTGCGCGATGATGAATGGTCAAAAGAAGGCATGCGCAGTAAGGGATTAAAGCTGAGTTGAGAGCATTGGGAGTTAATGGGCCGAAGTTCAAGTGCTAAAAACAATTTGGGAAATAATACAAACCAGGTCCAAGTTTCACCCATATACCAAAGACAAACCCTTAATCCAAACAACATCCAAACAGAACCTTAGTTCATCTTTCATTTCACTTTCTCCTACACACCCGACAAACCCCCGTCAATTATCAACCCTAACTGTGTCATTCTCATCAACAACAAGCTTCATGTCAAATATATCAAACCCATACCTCTATCACTACTTTTACCATGTCAAGACTAGTTGCTTATCTTCTCTATTATCATTTCAGTCGTAACCCTAGGCTTTGACTCATACAAATAGGACAAGCTAAGGATTTGATTTTGTTACTCTCTGCAAACTTCAGCAACAACAACGTGCAATCGACGGAAATAGGGTGGCTGTGATGATTAAGCAAATTGGAATTAGGTCTGAATTCAAACAACAACAACATCAGTCAACTGGATGAGGATAAGTGTTGTGGCAGTACATAAATGAAGAGTACTCTGTAATTGTGAGTTTCGAGAAACAAAATCCCTAAATATTATATTGAATCCGTTGGTTGTAGGGATTGAAAATTGGGGAAGAAATCTGTGTATAAATAGGGGTTGTTATGATGTATTTGGTATGCAGTGAGAAAGAATAATAGAACTTAATTTTCATCTCTTGATTTTGTTGAGTGACTCAGTTGAAAACAGAGAAGCCTGCATCAATAATTTTATGAATATAAAATCACCCGTTTCTATCAAAACCACGTTCTAACTTTCTTTGCTAGGGCTTAGATGAAGCCCTTAGCTTACTGCTAGTTACTTATGTTGATGAAAATGCTATTGTAAAACTTTATTGAATAGGATTCAGTTTATTCTTCTTCTTGCAACTTATAACTTTCACCTAGTATGTCTTGCATCCTAGGTTTTTAGATCAATTATTTGTTGTTGCATCAACTTATGCTTCACTGGCTGCTTTCAATTTGTGATTAGTTGTGATATAATAAGACGACTAATACTAGGAATTGATACCTTAGTTGTGACTAAGCTATCCATCTTTGAAAACATCTCAGATACGCGTAAGACTCGAATCTTCACTGCTATCTGTTGTAAGGACAAGAGTAGTTTCATTAGCTAAAGAATATCTAGTGTAGGTTTTGTGGTAGATTCAATTGCCCTAGTGCTCCATACTTGACTGTTTTTTGACTTTCTTTATAGTTCTATTTCCATTTTGTTTCTAGTTTATAATTCATATCTTCTGCTTCGTCGTATCGACAACAACCCCCTTGTTTGATCTAAATTGGTAAAGAAAATCTCTGAAATTTAACGTTATGCCGACCTAGTCTCTGTGGGTTCAACCCGTATTTGCCGTTATCTATCTTGTAGACACCATGCACTTGCGGTTTAGTATAACTGTAGGTATCTTTCCTTATCCTACCAAGAGGCTAATATGTCGTAATCATCTCGTAATTAGATGATATGAGCGATAATGTACTGGACTAGCAATACTGCAACTCATTGCGGTTGTATATGTACCCTTCCCTACTCTAAAGGGATCAAGCATAGACCATAGTTCATCCTCGAAGGGGCAGAAACTTAATCCAACTCGTTCTTAAGGCCGTGGCCTAACAATAATGGTAATGACCTAGTCCGTATAGGTCGTTCCGTCAAAATGCACAAAGGTTGCGCATTATGAGTATGCGGCATGGCATACTGGTGCCTAAGCATCAAATGCCCTATTATGGTATTGTTTTCTGTTTAAAGTTTTAGTTAAAATTGTTATGTTTTGTATGCCAAGCTACAACAATTGTATTCCATGTGTGACACGTCATGTAAACACACACATATATATAAACAGAGTTTAATGTTCGGTCTTCTCATATTTGAGAAACCTATCTAAACCTAAATCATGTCTACAACGTACGTCGTCGGATCATGATGACTATGGTGTAGTGTAAATTCTTTTAATCGAGATTCGTGTTGTAAATTTAATCCAATGTTTACTTGGAAACTATACCAATGGTGTAGTTTTGTATGGTATGATAATAATAGTGGAGGTTGGATCAAGCAAAGCTATCAGATCTTTAACGAGAAAAGAGACCATGATTGTGGCGATGCTTGTGTGTATTCAGTACGCCGAGATGGAATTTATCAACTATATATCGAATGACACCTTGTTTATTCTTGGTCTTAAAGTACAGAGGTTAACAAGCTAAATCTAGGAATAAGAGTGAGTGACAATGCCAGGAAAAATAGTATATTTATGCATTGATTATACTTTACATATAAGTTTCATGAGAAATTAATGAAAAGAAAAAAATATTGTAAAATTGATCATAAAATAAAATGATACAATTTGGACATAAATTTTAATGTTTTATGGCATTTCTCACTGGTGTGCTCCAAAAGATTTTTTTTATTTTATTTTCAGTTTTGATTTGATATTTACTTAGTAATGTTGTCACAGAGTCACTCAATAGGCTTCTTACACGTTTAATGCATCTTACAAATCAGTATGTCCAACAACCAATTAATGCATCTTTCAGTTTTGATTTAATGCAGCATGCGTCCATGTCGGTCTTGTAGTGGGCCAACAAAAAGATGCAAAACTTAGTGTTGTTAAAAACATAGCTAATACAAAGATTTATTTTTCCAATCTCTCAAAATGAAAACTATTACAAACGTGTATATATATATACCATGGTACTTTACTTCGGCATGTATAAATATACTAATTTCTCCTTTTTAGTACTCGATATAACTGTGGGTAATGCTGCATCATATTCAAAGAGTTATCAGTTGAATATCAAGTCAAGATTAAGAATAAAGTAGTCAAAATAAAGAACAAAGGAAATTTACGTGATTCAACATTAAATCCTACGAACACGGAGGTGATTTCACTATGCAAGGATGGAGATTACAAGTTCTTAGCTCAATAGAAGATCGCCCACAATGAAACTCTCTCTAAGTTAGTTATGAACCGTTAAAAACTAAACCAAATTACACTGTTTTTTTCCCCTTTTATAGGGAAGTTACAAACAGTGGATGACAGCTCGTAACGTTTACTCGCTTCGCTCGTCACGACTTTGATTATACCTTACTTGCAGTAGGGTTCATTTTCGTTAGGATTTATCCTCGCTGGTCAACCTTTCCATTTTGGTATGTGTTATAGGTGTCGCTTTCATCCTGTATTTCGTCAAATGAGGTCTCGCCATTTGTCCCATCAATCTTCAGGCTGCTGAACGGATTGTTTTGTCTACTCTGCTCGCTCATTAATTGCTCAACTACCCAATTCAAACTTATTCGTTGAATTGGGTATTGGAGCACTGCTCGGTCATACTCCCAAGTTTTGCAATCTCAAACTTGTTGTCAAATTTAGTTGCACAAAAATATATCTTGATTTTTTATCTACATATAGTGAGGTCTCGGACTAGATTAGAAATCTGTAGTTGAGTATCATACATCACCAAATCACCTATTGAATACGGGGAACAACTGAAGAAATTTGGAACTTCATCAACAAAAGTTATGTAAAGACTGAACCAACCTATTTCTCCAATATTCGCCTTTCTATCTTTATGAGACTAAGTCGTATGACTATGTGGACTTTAAACATTGCACAGAAGAAGTTTTGAGTCAAACTTGTCTTGTTGAAATCTCAAAATATAATTCAAAGCAATAATCATTTATATACTTGATGAATTTGGTGAAGAACAATTTATTGTTTATGAACTAAGATATGATTCAAGTTAATCAATTGAAAATACCCCGGTGATGATATTCGTCACTGATGTTGTTTGGGAATGTTTCGAATTGATCAGAAGAGAGTAATAAAACAACTGAAATTCTAGAACAGGGACGGTACACGTGCCGGAGTAAATTTCAAAAAAATAAATGGTGTTCACAGTTCAAAACAGAACTATTTGTGCCAAAAAGAAGTAACAAATTTAATTGTAACAAACTTAATTAATAGTAGCCGAACGATCAACCCTAGGAAATGTCAAAAAACTGTAGATCAACTAAAATGAAATACTAAGTTACCTACAGGTATGCATGGAATCTTTGTGGCTATTACATCATTATTGAAATACTAACCCAACGAAGAGATCTCTCGCAATTACTTCCTAAATATTCAAGCCTAGAGAGGAAAACCAATATAAATCAATGTAAAGTACTTATAACTCACAAAACAAATCAAAATATTTACACTCCATCCACATTATTATTATACTCACAACTAACTTTGGGTGTGCAAAAGTAAATATAACTATTAGAGCATTGCTCGGTCGAACTCACAAGTGTTGCTATATCAAGATTGTTGTAAAAACTATATCTTGATTCCTAGTCTACAATTAGCTAAGTCTCGGTCTATGATGGTGGAGTTGAGAAATGATCCAGTCATTTTTTACGTTCTACCGTTTGAAGGTGAAGTGTTAGAGCACTGCTCGGTCGAACTCGGAAGCGTTGCTATCTCAAGCTTGTTTGTCAAGTTTAGTTGATCAAACCTGTATACTTGAATTCTACTCTAGTTATAGCTAAGTCTCGGATTAGGATAGAAGTGTGTAGTTGATCATTAGACTTCACGACGTTCACCAATTGAAGAAGAAGATATACTGAAGAGCTTGGAGGAACTTCATCAACAAAAGGTATATGGAGACTAAAACTTATCTATCACTCAGAAGTCTATTCTATTTATCTTCTAAAGAGATTAAGTCGTATAGCTATATAGACTTTTACATTATACACAATTGAAATTTCGAGCCGAGTTTATCTCGTTTATATATTTCTCGGCATACGTGTTCAAAGCTTTTAACTTTAGCTTAAACTTCATCATCTACTTGACGAGTTTAGTTGGAGACAATTTATTTGTTGGAAACTAAATATTAAGTCAAGATGATCATGTGAAAATTACCTTGAACGTCTTACATGATTTGTGTGAGACAATCATTTGATGTTAACTTGGGAAGTTTCGGATTGATCGACTAATCACTTGAAAATTACTTGAAGCTAGTGGTACGTGTAAGATTACCATTGTTGTCTTCTAAGGATGTTTCACTGATTAAATAAGAGTTTAAGAACTACTACCAATATATGGATATATCACAATGTGTACACTTTGTATGTGAACTGTGAAGTTCTAGTTCAGTTCGCGAACTCTTGTTTGCGAACGGGTTTAACTGTTAAAGTATGGAACTGTGGTTTGCGAAAGACACGACAAGGACAAAGTCCGGAACTGTGGTTCGCATACTCTGTTTGCGAACGACACGACAAGGCCAAAGTCCGGAACTGTGATTCACGTACTATGTTTGCAAACAAAGTAGTTATGTTCCAAAATCGGTAAGTATGAATTTCATACTCATGAACTCAGGTTCGTTTGCGAACTCAAGTCCATGGAACTTTAATTAAATAAGTTATGCGAACTTGTTTCGCAAACTATGGAATCATGTTCATGAATTAGTTTTTGTACAAGTGATTTGTACAATTACTAGAATATAACCCATGCCGTAACGACACGGCTCGATAATAACTAAGTACATATATTCTGATTTTTATTCGTATAGTTCGTCTACAGTTATTAAAAACATGACAATTGGTTCCAGTATTTTTTTTAATTGTCATGTGTTTTAACCGAGTTTATTTTGACATCAAAACGACCAACCAAGTTTCATACTTTATACCACTACACCAAAACATCTGATTTGGGACGGATATACACGTTGCAATTAATTTAACCAACGCCTATATATACACGTTGCAATCCACTACACCAAACATCTGAAAATTGGTTCCAGTATTATCATATATACGTTGGTAATATGGTGTAGAAAATTTTGACGTTGCACAAATTAATTAGTGCAACGAATATAAACGTTGCTCAATCGGTTTTCCAACGTTTTATTTTGCAATTTGAGCAACGGATTCTTTAATTTGTGCAACGCTTACATTAATTTAGGCAATGTATTACACTAATTTGTTTGACGTTTATATACGTTGCAAAACTGTTTACAGGTTAAAAATAAAATAAATTCCGGCGATAATTCCGGCAGATTTTTGCACCTGAATATATATTGTGCACCTTCATATACCAACGTAAATCAAGTAGACGGCCCAATTTTTCATATGAACATATGGTTGGTCATCACAATCCATAGATAATTAGAACCAAAAAATAATAATAGATAAATAAAAATCTTTATATTTCAAATTCTTGTATTACAAAGCCCTCGTGCAACCAATCCTAATTTTTATAATAGTCTAAGAACATTATTTTCGGCATAATTTACATTCAAACCTAAAGGAATGCCCTTAAAAAACCTAATGGTCGAAGACTAAACAAATAACTTGAAACTACAAAAATTATTACACCAAAAAAGTGCTTACTTCGGGTGAGATCCTTCCATTTGTTGTTGCATATCCATATTTTATTTCCTTATACAATTGGTTTAGATTCACCGTCACCTGTTATTACACAGGGTCCAGAGTAGTATATCATATCACAAGTGAGTTGGCAGTAACAAAATTTGGCTTGATAGTAACAAACAGATTTAAAAGTTGATTTGCCTCCATTCGATTTTCTAACGTCATGGGGCATATATAAAATGCAACATAAAATATTATGCATGTGAACACAGAGAATTATGGAAAAAAAACGAAAATAGTAGGGAAAATGTACATTGCTTGTTTTCGTGTGAGATCATAACTATTATGAAATGCTAGAATAAGTTACTACTACTTAACATAAACGAGTTGCATTTGATTCTCCACTTGTAACGATCAAAAGGCTAACAAGGTTTTTATCCATTAAAACAAACAAAACTAAAATTTCTTTGTTTTAATAAACTGGAAGCTTTGAAATGGAATGAGTGTAATTCTATACCTCTTGTGGGCCTTGTCTATATATCTGACATGACTGGGATGCATATTAGGATGTAGCTCTACCATAAGCGACTATACTATTACACGTTTAATGGAGTTAAGAAATTAACATAGTACGATATTACTCACCAAAACCCGCCACCACCCGCAAACCGTATGATGAGGCAAAGAGAGAAATGGTATTATTTGGGTGATCCAAAGATCAAGAACATTTTGTTATATATGATGTGATATCATCCCTGAAATATATGGTACCTGCCTTTATCAATCATGATAAAAACAACCAAGCACATCTTTCGCAATACAATGTTATATGCGTTGCAACGACACAATTACCTAATATGTCCACCGCTACTCACCAGCACCCGTCGCCACTACTTCTTCCACCACCACAACATTATGGGGAGAGCCAGGATTTTGAGAAAGAGGGAGAAAAAATTCTTGACAAGTTGCATACAGTTTTAAAATGGATTTTGTAGCCCACTTTATGATAAGAAAAGACCAAAAGTACTTATAATTGGGCTTGGCTCCGCCCCTGACCACCACTAATGTTTCCATCGCCACCACTTTATAAGAACCGCCACCGTTTCCACTACCGCCACAAATTTCAATTGATAGTATTTTTATTAAAATTAAAATTATTTATTAATGGAAATAAATATTTATTAAACTAATTAATAGGACATTTATAATTAAAAACTTAATAACAATTTATTATGAAAATTTAAGTGAAACTCTAATCAATGCTTATACAACAATAGTGTTTGGTGAGTCACCCAGCGGCCAAGATACATTGGATTTTCCTAACTACCGGCTATGATCTTCCCTCCCTTCCCAGTGTAGTTTTCTAGATTTGATCCAACGTTCATCCGCCTTCATGTGCTACGCGAGCGTCATAAATACAACGTTCTTTTAGCAAGTCTTTATTTCCTCCTTTTCCTTCCGCTATTCCAATGTATAACGGGTGATGAACCCTAACAGACGACTATTGAATTAATAGATCATTTATTATGAGCAATTAGTGAAACACTAATTCATAAAGCACTTAATAGATCATTTATTCTACCGTAGATTTATCTCCTCCTAGACAAATCTCGGCCCTCTTTATCTAGACTAACTTAGCCAAGCTTTGTTTGGTATTTAAGACAAACCAAACCGAATATGTTTCAAATGGCTCATATATATTTCTATGAGATGATGAACATTTGAATAACTCTCTTAAAACATATATAGATTCAATTGATTATATATCATGATTGATAGATCATCATATTTTATCTAAAGGTGTTATATGAATGTGGCTTAACTATAAGTGTTCATGTGGCTAACTTCGGTTAACTATTATTGAGCCAACAAGGTATACATGTTTGGGTATGGTTCATCCATATCTAAATACAGGTATATTTCATTTGTGTATATCAAGCAAATACCATCTAACAGTGGAGATTTATTGCTTAATTTCTTAGCAGACTTAGCTTGAATCTTAAATCAGAAGTTCATCTAACGGTGAATATCAATTGCTTTGTTACTAAACTATCTTATCTTTGATTGTAAGAAACCTTATTTGAAAGAATACATAACGGATAACTCTAGCATCTGGGAAACCTAATCCTGACACTTTCGTGTATCCTAGTTGTAAACTAGAGTCGATTCTCCATTAACCTAGGATTTTCCAAAACAACTATTAGGTTAACGACTGAAGACTTCATTTGGGATTCGTGAAGCCATATCCAACTTTTATCACTATAGCGTATTCTGATCCTACTTTTCCTATCGTATTGAGTTTTATCTTCTCTTAGATTTACTCGAGGTTTATCTTCGATAGGTAAGATATAAAAAGTAATCACAACAGTTCTTTGTCTCAGATTCTTGTGATTCCGCAATAACTTTTTCTGTTAATCACTTGGGTTATTGTGAGGTGACTAATATTTCTAGGATGCTCTTCAGGAGTGTAAGACTGGATCCCGTTCACTTTGATTTATCCTAAGACGGAAACAACAACATGAATAGACTTATCTGTGGGAGACATATTTATTTATAAGTCTTCGACTTTGGGTCGTAGCAACTCTTAATTGTGGGTGATATCAGCTAAGGGAATCACGTGCGCAGAGTCCTGCTGCGATTCAATAGGCGTAAGGAATGCGACTGTACCTTAATCGGTGTGAGACTTGGTTAGGGCTCAACTACACTCCAGTCTGAATGTAAGTAGTAGTCTAGAGTCTGTAGCGGCTTAATACAGTATGGTGTTCAAATATGGACTTTGTTCATATAATTGAAATATCAGAGGTTGTGCGTAGTTCAATCATAGTTGAATAATTCGACCTTGCTTGTTGCCGATCGCTGTCGTATGCACCAAAAATAAATTACTTTCTCACTACTTAAAATGTATTATATAGCAAGGGAAAGAAAGGATAGTTCTCACAGAGAGGACTAAAGTTGTCAAGTTATTTCGGTTTACTAAAAATAGCAATGGGGGGTTTCTTTATTTTTTATAAACTAATATAAAATAAAATCAAACAACTAAAAGTAAAGTACACAAATCAAACAAGTGAAAATATTGGATAAAAAGGTTTCATCTTCAATTGTATACAAGTATTTGAATGAACGATTAAAATTCATATTTAATCTCTTATTATCAAAAGCCCTAGAATATCTTATTGCAAGAATACTCTGTAAATTTCCTAAGTCATCACACTTCCATGTAAAACGATGCAAGTATGAATACTACCCAGAGAATAACCCGACGCCTTGTGCTACTCAAGTTCAATTGACAAAGATGCATTAAGAATGGTGAAATAGGCTAATCAATGCAATTGAAATACTTTTCACAAACAATTCGAACAAAGGTCACCTTCTACATATGATTACAAGAAAGTATCACTACTATCCATATTCATATCATGGTACTCATATTCAAGGTTATCGCTCGATGATAAGACCTAAATTAGTTATAGATATGGATGTGAGTTCAATCAATTCTAGACGTAACTAAACAAGCACTCAATCATATTGCAATACATTAATCATGCAATTATTATAAACCGTAGAAAGTGAACGATAATATCGAGAGGAAACTAATTCATAAATCAAATAGCATGCTGGCAAAATCCGACCACATCTTTAACCAATAAAAGAAATTATCTACTTGTGTTAATGGAGCTCATAACAAAAAGAAAATAAGAAAGCATCATGTTCTAAACCCTAGAAAACAATTAGAAGAAGAGACATTAAAATAACGTTGAAGTCTCGGCTATTTTATATCTTTCACTTGCGGCGACTCAAAAGAAACACTCGACCTTGTGTGAGAAGTCCAAGCCAAAAGCCCTCTTCTTCTGATTCTCACTGCCAGTACACCTACAAGTCTCATTGTTACAGCACCAGAACTTCGCTCAAAACTCATAGCTCCATCACCTGCAATCACACTTGTTATCTTGTTTCTTGACTAGTAGCTCAACACTATCATTTCACTCTACTACAACTTATTTCAACCAAAAGTTTCCAACAACATGACCACCAATTGTAGCCATCATCTCTGCATCATAACACAACACCAGCTCAGATCAGACAATGGCAATGCTAGTTTCCTCTTCTATACTTCCACCAAGAACCCAATGTATCAAACCACCAACATAACCTTGCTCTTCACCAGCAGTACCAATTACTTCTACCCATGAACACAGTACCATCTCACTCCCCTGCAGCACAGCAAAACCACCAAAAACACTATCAACACCTCCATAACCCATAATTTTCGCTCCTACTTTGATTCTCCATCTGCTCATCTACAGTTCAGTTCCTTGGCAACAACCATTAGCACCATCTCTTTATCTCATGTTTGGGGCAAAGACCACTAGTTACTACGCACCTCATACTCAGCTCAACATTGAAATTCAATCATGCACTCCAGTTCCTCATATGCACCACCAATGTCATCTCCTGCAACAACACGATCAGTGATACAGCTGTAACATGCCTGCAAAGCTAACTTCTCAGACCCTGGTTCACCCTTTTTATAGCTTCTACAACAACTACAACTCAGCTTCTTCATCTTCTGTATGATAAATTCACACAAACCCATCAATGAGTTCAGCTCACCACCACTTTCATTTCCATCTCAAAATCATTGGAACCCAGGTGTTATTCATACACAACTCGATCGAGACATTGACTCACACCTGCTCTACTCTGTCACAGCCATAACTTCTGCATCTCTTCCTGCCAAATGCTAATCCATCTCTCAGCTACAACATTACCAAGTACTCAGCTACTTCTTCAACCACCATCTCAATGTCATCTCAAACCACTGCCACCTGTAATTTGTACCTGTCTTAGACATTCATCTACTTAAGGTGCAACCATTTATTCCTGCAGAAAAAATACTTCCATCTTGAGCTTCAGTACCAGACCACTACCAGTGCTCCACTTCTCCATTTCCTTGACCTGGACTACCAATACCCATCTTCGAAACCTATATCTCAGCATCAGTTCCATGCTCAGGTCCATCTCCTCATTCCAC
Source organism: Papaver somniferum (assembly GCF_003573695.1). Classification (NCBI taxonomy): domain Eukaryota; kingdom Viridiplantae; phylum Streptophyta; class Magnoliopsida; order Ranunculales; family Papaveraceae; genus Papaver; species Papaver somniferum. Next base: position 209,160,921 of record NC_039358.1, read on the forward strand.
CTGCAAATACCAAACACGTAAAGCTTCAATAGCAACATCATATTCATGTAAAAAACACACAACTCCATCTTCTACTGCAACATATCGCCATCATCTCATCCACCAATCTCAGATTCACAACAGCGTCATAAGCACCTCTATTTCATATCCTTGTTCTTCTCAACTTGTACTTCCATTCACTACTCCATAACCAACAACGGAACCCAATTCCTGCTTCAATTTCAGATCCTACACAGACCCTAATTCCAATTTCTTCCATGAGCAGCATCATCTTCTCTGTCTCAGTCATACCCCTCTTTTATCTTCACCAGCACCATCATCTTCTCTTGTTTCACTCAATCAACATACCCAAATCTAATCTGAACAACAACATAGAGAGAGAGAGAAATATATAACTCTAGGCACTTTCCTAGATTGAGTTTTTTACTCTCAGAATTGTGATGAGTTTGTCCATACAGATTTCCTAAGAAAAAGTTTGTGGTGTATCTTGGTACCCCTTACGTTTTCAATAACATCTTCTTTATGTTATGCAAACAGATACAATTTTTTTTTTAAATAAACCAAATTTGAATCCTTACGATCTGCAACCAAAACCAAAAAGATAAGAAAACAAAACGCTAAAACAATTTGAAAAGAGGAAATTACCCAAATACACCACAATCTTTTGATTTCAACTTATAAGTCCGATACCAGGTGTGGTCGTCTATGGACAATAGTCGAGACAATATGAAAATAAGGTATACACTTGTAAATAGTTATGGTATAAAACCGATTGATTATAGGATCTCTTATCAAGTGTCTTGTATTATAAGGTCATATATGCTTCAAATATTAACAAAGAGGTAAAATTTATTAAAGCTACTAATTCGTCTCAACCAGAGGCTTCCACTGATGACAAAGATGCTCATATTTCTTGTAAAGAAGAAAAGTTTGTCAAGCCTAAGAATAGTTTTTCAACCAGCAGTAATCAAAGAGGCATTTCTGCTAATGTCAAGAAAGCAACAATGTTGAAGAAGAAGAAGAATAAGAAAACTCGAACTCGTCGAGCTCCAATGCAAGAGGATCCAAAAAAAGGTAACATTAAAACTCATACTTCGTATATTTATACTAAGCATTGTTATTATTTTGGTAATAAAGGACACTTGCAATGGGGATGCAAAGTTCGTAAGATGCAAGATTCACTTTCTATTGTATCAAACGAATTGGATAAGTTTTCTCCTCATACGAACTCATATCGGTATTGTCCTAAATTTAGGCAAAAGAATTATTACAATGATAGTTCAAATTTATAATATCACTCGACAAGGTCATTTCATAAAAGACCCATTATAGAAAAAGAGATGAATTTTTAAATGCAAAAACAGGATCTGATGTTCCAAATTGGAGAAAGGGTGTTTCGCAAAATATTCAAAAGGACAATGATCCTAATGGTATGAAGGATAAAGCTGCTCCTGTGAAACCCAACTCTAAATGGGTCCCGAAGTCCTCCATAGCCAAGAAGGTACCAAAAGTTAGTCACAAGAATGACTCTCAGTTGTTAATTGGTGACAATAATTACAAGAGTCTTCTTGAAAGACTAAAGAAAGACATCATGTCTGAAATCTCTTGTACTAGTAAAGGTTGTGATGATGACACTCTTCATCACAAGTCAAAGAAGAAAAACAAGAGATGGAACAAGAGAAAACAAACCAAGCAAGAAGTCAAGAATGATGATTTGGTCTTAGTCACTCGTGACGAACAAGACAAGGATAAACTCAACACAACCTAGTTGTGTTGGAATGTGCATGCTCACCTTTGTGCTCAATCTTATGAAGGGTGAGGAAGCACGTAAAACTGAGCACATGATCTCTCGATTATTATATGACTAATTAACATCTTTAAGAGATTTCTTTTCTTTTATACTCATACTTTATCTGTCTATATTTGAGGTTTTGATAGAAACGGTAATTGTGAGTTTATGATATTGATATCTATTGATCATATATGTGTAGCTCTTGTTTTTACGGTTAAAACGACCCAAAAATCACTAAATTCGGACATCGTATGCAAAAGTTATGTCAAAAACAGTTTAGTGTTGTGATCCATCACAAGTAACACTTGGGGTACCGATCCTAGTGATAGGTGCAATATGAGGAACCGATCCTAGTGAGAGGTCTTGATAGGTGTCTAAAACACCTTAATATTTATCTATTGTTTATGCTTTCTTTGATATGTTTTCTTGTAAATTATGTATCTTATGTTTGTTTTTGAGTATTTAGGTACTTTGGAGTCATTTGGAACAAAAGAAGAAGAAACAACGCAAAAGTCTCATCTCATGTGCAATTGATGTTGGTGGCGAAATTATTTCTCATTATTTATTTTTATTTCTTCATCTCTATCTGAAAAGCATGTCGTCTTTAGTGATGCGAATTATGTCTGAAAAGCATGACAGCTTTAGTGATGAAGAGACATTGAAGAGAAGAAGTGAATTTGAGAAATAAAAGATGGTTGTTGTTGGTGGAGGAACTCGAAAGAAGGAGAAAGCGTCCATGTGGAGCGTAAAGGCAAACACATCAATTCACAAGCGAGCTATACTGGGAGCGGGCTAAGGTGCACAAGAAGGAGGTGAAGAATGAACTCTCAGTTCCTCGGAACTGACAATTGAACTAAGAATTAGGATGTCAGTTATTCACAACTGACAGGCCAAATATCATATGGCGTCCCTTATCCATTCTGGGTGCTTTGAGTAATTCCTATTACTACACAAAACCTAAAAATTAGAGCAGGAATCATTTCTTGTTTTTCTTTTCTTGGTCCGAACAATGGCGGCACCGTTATTACGCAGAGAAAATTTGAGAAAATGAAGAAGAACCAGAGATCGACGATGGATGTTCACAGAAGCATTTGGTTGTTGTTGACATCAGTGTTGGAGGAGATCTCAGAGAAGATGAACTGAGGAAGAACAGATGGGAGATCTGAGATTCAGTTAAGAGAAGTTAGGGTTTTTCTGAAGATGATCGATTTAAGAATTTGGTGATGTTAATGATTGGTTCAAGGGTTGATTAAACATGGATATGTGTTTAATCTCAAGAATATGAGGCTGTATAAAACTGAGAGAAGAAATTCATGGAATCAAAGATAGGTTTTACTGGATTTGAGCTGAACCCAGTGTCTGTTAGTGATTGAGATGAAGATTAAGAAGATGGTGGATTTGTAGGGGTCTAGTGATAAAGCTTCTGAAGATGGTGAGAAATTGGGGATCTGTTACCCTATAATCAAGACAGAGAAGACTCTGAGCTGAAGGGTTTGAGCTGAGCAACACAATGACCAGGATTATGAGTTGTTGCTGTTGATACCTAGGGTTTCATGGAGATGAAGATTTGGAAGCTCAGATTGAGGAATTGGTTTGTGAAGCTGTTAAGGAACTGAAGGTTCAGGTGATGGCATGTGTTTGTGCTTGAACCTGATGTTGCTGGAGTTGGTAATGGGTTGAAGCAGTTAAAGAAGGAGATGGGTATTGGCTGTTGATGCTATGTGGATGAGATTGAGAATGGAGAATTTCAAGTTGTTACTGGTGATTTTGGTGATTGAGTTGAAGTTCAGGTGAAATTGCAGTCAAGGATTTGAACTGAGCTGGGCAGTTGCAACAGGAGTTAGTGAACAAATATACACAATGGCAGGAGATGGCATTACAGGGAAAGGATTTGCAGTTGCAGGTGAATGTTGTGTTGCAGGTGGCAACTGAATTAAAATGGAAATGGTGGTAATGCTTGAGCTGCAGTTCAAGTAATTGCAGCTGGCATTGATGGTGTTACAGGTAGTTCAGATGTTGTGCAGTGGGTGTGCTGGAATTGATTTGTAGCAGTTATGAGTGTTGTTGGATTGTTGGTTATTAACCAAGAATTGAGCAGTTATCGGAGCAGCTGTTGCAGGAGCCAAGAAACCAGCTGAAATGAAGGTTATATGGATGGCTTAGGTCTTGGAATGGAACTGTAATAAGGCAAGGCTGGAATGTAGATGGTCTTGTTTGTGACAAGAGATTGCAGGTGGTGATTCTGTTCTGCAGTTGGAGTTGATGTTGTGCCCAAGTTGAAATTGCAGGCAAGGTTCTGTCAAGAGGATGGATTTGGTGGTGACTGAAATGCTGCAGCTTGGATGCGGATAGAGTGAGGCAACTGAGGTGGTGTAGTATAAGGTGATACTGAGATTCGCAGTGGACCAGCTGGTAATGGTGATGAGTGACAAAAGCGGTTCAAGAATGCAGTGATGCAATGGCTGGGAAAGACAATGAAGCTGAATGTATGAGCGGTCGCAGGTGTGCTTCAGGTACTGAATATGAGTACAAGCAGCAGCTGGAGTTAAGAGACTGATGGTGTATGCAGCTGAGATTACAGGGATGCAAATGAATGGAACTGGTTTTGTTTGAGTTGATACATGGTCAGGTGGTAATGGAATGGTTGCAGCTTAGTAATGAGAAGCCATCATAGTTGGCTTTGAAGCAGTGAAGTGCAATGATGGGGAGACATTGAGTATTGCCTGTGCAAAATGGCTTAAGCCATGGCAAGTCAGATAAGTCATCCTAGTTAGCTTACCTGAATAGCTGACTCTGACTTGACTCAGATGACTCGGTTCGACTCGGTGCTTGACCCGAGTTAACTCAGTTGACCTGAGATTTGACCGGTGACCGGGTGGACTTTGCCGGTCACCTGAGATACTTCTCTGGCCACTTTTCCGGCCAACTTCCGGCGGTGGGCCCAGTTTTCCGGCGACATATTTTTGGGATAATTTCTACATGGGTTTTTCTCACATATGGGCTTGGTGGATTTTTATCTGATGAACTTTGAAGACTTGGACCTAATTTTGGAACAAAAGGAGCTACAAAAGGAGTACAACTTTGATCACGGATTATTCTTTGAGCTAAGGAGAAAGCCGCTTTTGTTTACGCTACTAGGGTTTGCTTTGCTTTCATCTTCTTTATTTGATCATTGATTATGATGAACTCCATAGCTATGAGTAGCTAATTTATTCATTATTGGTTAAGGATGTAGTCCTATATCTACAACTTGTACTTGATTAATGCATTAGTTTTCTCTCTTGATTTTCGTTCAAAACTCTACTGTTTTTATAATCACATGATTGATGTATTGTGATAGGATTTAGGTGTTTGTTTAGTTAAGTGGCCAATTAATTGAACTTGCATCCTTGTCCATAGCTATTTTAGGGTTTTTCATTGAGCGATAACCCCGAATACAAGTAGCATGATATGATCACGGTTTGTAGTGATACACTCTTGTGATCATATGTAGAGTTTGGCCATTGTCCGAATTGTCATGCGCAATGTATGACAATTGCATTGATTAGCCTATTTCCAAAACTTAATGCTCCTAGGAATTGAACTTAATTAGCGCAAGGCGTTAGGTTATTCTTTAGGTAGAATTCACATGCGCAGCTCTAATGTGTATGTTGATGAATTTAGGAAATTAATAGAATATCTTGCTCTCTTGATACTCTAGGCTTTTGATAATAAAAGAGATTAAATTGTAATTCTAATCATGTATGCAAGAACTTGTTTAAGATAGAAGATGAACTCCTTGACCAATATCTTTCTCTATTGATTACTTTCTCCAATTTACTTTGCTTTTGATTTAATTCATATTGCTTTACAAAGTCAGAAATCCCCCCAATTGGTTACTTTTAGGAAATTGAATACGTAATAACTACAATTGACTCTCTGTGGAAACAGACTCTTTCTTATCATATACTTTAGGAAAGTGAAATTATTTTTGACGCATACGACAGCGATCAGGTCCCCATACGAAGAAGTGTAAAATTGTTTTGCCCATAACTTCTTCGTCTGAACTCAGAATGGCCTCATTCTTTTTGCGTTGTTTCCGCAATTTAATTCCCTACAAGATAGAGGTAATTGAAATACTTGATTTCTTGTTGAATATTTATGGTGTATTGAAAATTGATTTATGGGATGTTTGATTTCGGTTTTACTACCTTGATATTCGATCTCATAATGTTGTGAACCCTTATGGTTTGGGTGACTTTTTGATTTAGCAGGATTAAGTTCTATCCCATGTTGGTAGGCTTTATCAAAGGATCATGAGGGGTTCTGATAGAAACAATATGTGAAAAAGTCACAATATGTTGAATCGGTTTTGGTTTAGCATAAAAGCATATGTGTTTCGTAGGTTTTCAACTTTTGCTTGCAATAGTTAAAAACTGGTTTTCAACCTTTCTCTGGTAAAGGTTGGTTGTTGTTACTCTTTTGTTTTGCATAAGGATGACAACATAATGGTATTTCGATATCAATTCTCCCCGGAAGAAGAAGATGCGATCATATTGGAGAAGTGGATGCGAAATTGAGGTAACAATCTTGTTAGTTAATTGTTTTCCTAAGAAAAGCCTAATTTTATTGCTTATATCTTTTTGCTTTTGCTTAACAAAATTTTGGTACAATTGATGTTTTATTCCATTATGTGTGTATGGATGTGTGTGTGATTCAATTGGTTTCCGGTTAAGAAAAACTATTGTTATTTTTCTTTGTTGTGTGGTATCAATTGTTTAGGCTTACAAAATTTTTGGTGCAATTGCAGTGCTTTAATGTTTATGTTGTTTCAATTGCTTCCGGTTGAGGTGAATAATTATGCAAGTTGATTTGTTTTGGTTTGTATGAATTATTTATGGCTTGACAAAAGAATATGTTTAGGGGATGAATTGTTTAGTCCAATTCGATTCCGGATAAGAGAAACTAAGTTCATTCTGATCTTTGTTAGACTTATCAAAGTGGAGGTTTCGGTTATTCAAGTCTAATCGAATGCCTTAACAAGAAATTCTAGTTAACTAACCTAGTATTTGGCTTGTTTAAAACTTAAAGGTCTAAGTTATATGGATAATTAGAACCTGATGAGAAAAATAGAGTTATCTTTATTTTGGTCTTATCGAATGAAGCGATTGTATTTATACAATCGGTTTAGCAAAGGAACTAATGTGATTAGTTGATTTTTGGTTTGCTAAACTAGTTGGGAAAATTGCTTCGGGCAATTATTTCCATGATAACATATCAAAACATAATTACTTTGTAGTTTCGATTTTGATATTGGCTATCAAAAATGATGTTTGGAACCCTCGTCTTGAATCAACAGGTTGCAAGTCTGTTTTGAGATTTGTAAGATCCTTTTCGTGTTGTCCTTTATTTTTTTGTTTCTTTGTCATTTTGTGACAAAAAGGGGGAGAAATATATGGAGTAAACAAGTGATGCTGGTGTCAATTCTATATTGATTGGTGCCGCTAGGGAAGAAGGACATTTGTGCTTGAACGTTTATCTAACGAAAGAGGAAAAACATAGACTAAGGGGGAGTAAAATATCATATGATTTGGTATAACAAAGACGTGAGGATTGAAAATATACATATCTCACCTTTAGGGTGAGTATGAGCTTTGTTATTATAATGTCAACAACGGCATTTTTAAGGATTGAATGTATACAGGTTATGTGTTGTTGAATTCGGGAATCAAGCGTATGTGTAATGAATTCTTGTAATTTGTTTATCCATATGATATAAGAGTTTTGTCACTAAAATTGACAAAGGGGGAGATTGTTAGAGCATAGCTCAGTTGAACCCACCAAGCGTTGGTATGTCAAGTTTGGTTGTCATTTAAGAGTCGCTTGATTAAATGTACTAGAGTCAACTTCGTATAAGTTAGCTTGAAAGTATGAAAGAGGACTTACAAAGTAAGGATGTCGACACACTTTGAACACGTGCATTAATGAGTATCTTTTATTGTTCAAAGAAATTCCTTAACAGCTAAAAGGAAGAAAATCCCAGGATCGAAATTAAATAAGTTAAGAATCTTTTAATTAAGATTTTTTAATTATATATATGGAAAAGAAGAATTAGTAATGTGCATTTACTAGTTAAAGATTTTCCAAGGAGATTTTCGATCAATATTTTGGACAGAGCATTCTCAGGAATTATGAAAACCGAATTTGGAAATTATTATTGAATATCTTGAGAATATTTTCGATTTTGGAAATTCCTTGGTGGGAGATCAACAGAAGAATACATATCAAGCAAATATTGTCACTGATTGTTATTTCCTACAACATCACGCACTCCATACATAAAGGTGACCAAAAAATCCAAGTTATTATCATGAGTGTGTACAATAGCATGTATTGTATCAAAGGTAGTGTGCATTATTTCAACATCAATTCCTTGTTTCCAGGCAAGAGCAATACCACAAGAAAGGCCCAAAGAAGGATCAAACCAATAATTAGGGTATTTAGTTCTAGAAAGATATGGTCGCATATTATTGGGATGAGCTTTGGTTTCGCACAAGAAAAAATATCTGGATCATTATTGGTTAAATAGAAACTAAGATAGTCTCTAGTATGAGGGTTTCCTATACCTTGGCAGTTCCAAGACAGAATTTTCATGTTGTAAATAATGAAAAAGATAGATAAAAAGGTATAGGAAACCCTGTTGCCATGCATCAGTTTTGTTCTGTGCATTAAGGGCATGTGCTGCAGCAATGTCCCAAACATTATTTTCTTCAACGGTAGCAGTATCATCTTGAACAGAAGATGTTTCTCCAACAATAATAATATCTCTATCAAACTCAGCATCTTCAAGTTGATTCTCAGGAGTTATAACCAAGGTTGGGGGTCGACGATATCGCTTCTTCGTACCACTCGTACTAGCACCATCACTTGTCAGTGTAGAATATGGCCTTACGGAAGAGGAAAGATGAGACTGATCATGATAGGATGATGAAGTTGCAGTATCAGAATCAGTAGCCGAGAAGATGGATAGGCGCATTCCATCAAAAGGCCTCAGCTGTTCTAGAGCAATTGGTTGACGCAGTCTGTTTCTCCGTTGAGTACCATGTTGTAAAAAGAGTTGAGCTTCTTGCTGAGGATTTCGTTGAGGAGGTAAAACCGGCTCAGCAAAACCAAATCCTCTTACAGTCTCTTCCATTTCACGTCTTCGATTAGTCATATCAGCACAGTCATTTTCTTCATGATTAGGTACCTTACACTCAGAGCAAAGTCTGTAAGGCTGTTTTTCATAAAAGAAACCAATCCACCTAGTGACACCAGCAGCATTAGCGGCAGTAATACCAGTTATAAGAGGAGTGTTGACATTAATAAGAATTAAAGCTCTATATTTTGAGGAAGTAGGAGGACTAATGATAGACGCATTTATGTGTCTAATATAGCTCATTTGTATATATTGTTAGTACTCGATATTGTACTTATTTGGTTATTTTATGTATTTGTAGGTGTTTTTGGAAAATAATCTCTTGCGGCGAATTTGGCTAAAAATGTGGCATTTGGACCTCCGTTGATAACGTACCGGAAGCGCCTCAGAAGTGTACCGGAAGTATCCCAGAAATACTCCGGAGGAACCCCGAAAAAATGCGGAAAATGCCCCAGAGGACACTTGCTATACGGACCCTTGATTTTGGATAAGGGGTAACCTAATTACTAAGGGGTGACCCATTTCCAGGCATCTGCTAAAGGGAGACCAGCCACAGATAAGGGGAGGTCAACTTCTCAAATTCAAAAGAAAATTTTGGCGGGAAAAAAGGCAGCAGCGTCAACAGTTTTGGATCAAGGATTTGAGCGACCTAGCATGCGATTCAATGGGCAAATTTGGTACCCACGGACTCTACAAGACATAAGGGACCTTTTAGAAGCGATTAGACCCATCTAATTGGGCTGGATAAGTCAGAAAATCCACACAAAGTCAAGACAGTGCACACGGTCCCTGTTTAGGGTTTTGAATTGGTTTGAAAGATTTGGGAGAGATTCTTGCGTAGGATATACTTCAAAACAGTTGATTTCAAGTCAGAGAAGATTTTGGGAGCAATAGAATAGCTCACAGACGCATACAAAGATCGACAGATGGAATTATTGTTCAAACTGCACGTGAAGAATAAGAGATTTATTCTCGAATTTGATCGAGTTTCTAGGGAATCTGAAGGCTATATAAGTGTTGGTTTACATCAAAGAAAGGTTAGAAACCTTTAGGAGAGAGTTAGGAGGAGTTTAGAGACGAGTAGAGGAAGTTACAGAGAATTGGTGCTGCTGCTGCTGCTGCCATTGAAGAACCTGAAGAACACGAAGAACAGACTCGCAGAGTCCGTCGTTCTTCAGCAGTCTTATTTCAAAACGAACTGTCGTTGTTTTACAGCAGTTAGTGCTACTATCGTTGTTTTTAAGACCCTTCCACTTTGTAACAGTGACGCTGTAACATTTATACAGCGTTGCAAACTTCTTTTTACACCATTTTCATCAATAAAAACACATTATTAAGCCATGAATACATCTTATGATCATGTTTTTGGGATGAGGAGCTAAACCCAATCCAAGGGGTGACAGAGGAAGCCATTCTCACAATAATTATGTGGTAATCTCTATTTTATTAATTTATGCAATATTTTTATATGATTAATTGCATTGATAAAAATGATTTAAATGGTTTTTATTAATCAACTGTGTTTTCTCTTGATAATGCATGCTTAGTTTTAGACTCTTGATGCATTATACTTGTGATTAACATTTGATATTTTGGAAAATCTGCTCTTGGCAATTTTTAGAATCAACCCAATTATTTAAATTGCATAGTAAAAAAATATTAGATCACATAAGTATTGTTGATTGGTGGAATCTTAACCCCTATTTCTCCATAAAATTTTACTTCAGTTTGCTATTTTTCCTAAATTTTATTTAAATCTAGAAATTTTGTTACCTTCACAAGTCTGAAAAGACCCCTTTTTACCACTACTACTACAATCACTTTTTGAAAAACATCAACTAACACCATCAGGCTCAACCACTCTAACTTCTCCAACGATATTACCAAGCATTCTCAAAATATCAGCAAAAGTGAATTCAGGTAAGAGGTACTTATATTCTAGACAGTATGGAGAAACCGAGAAATCTAAGAGATGATAGTCTATTGTTCAATTCCAATCTTTTAAGACTATCAAATAACCATCAAAATTCCAAGCCCCACCAAACAAAATAGCTTCTTTATCATCATTAACTTGAAATTTGATAACAAAAACATTAGGTTCCAAACTACGCACCTGAACCAACCATTGATTGTGCCTCCTCAGATGAGGCCAAATGAATCTGGCAGCTCATTCAGCATCTTGCCACCAGGGGCATAAATTTTACCAGCAAGACAATATCTCCAATCTCGAACTCCATTTAGGATTGCAGTATTCGAGTGCATAACAACCCTTCTTCGAATAGGTTCTTCACTGATTGAAACTTCCTCCATCTGTTCAGAAATGTTATTCACTGATGCTCTAGCCATAAGGGTGAAGAAATGTAAGATGTTGTAATAACAGAGAAGGATATAAAGAAACTGAAATTGTTTGAGGTAGTATTTATAAGGAAAATTTGTATGATGTGTCAAATTCTTAGTTAGATAAGTATGGTTGAAAGGTTAAAAAAAAAATCAGAACACAAATACATTTTTGTAGACACCAAAGCTCCTGACCAAGTAAAGATAACAGCAAGAACACTTTTCCCTAAAAGTGAAGCAGGAGAATCATTATAATAACCCCAGATTAGATAAGATTGAGAGAAACCGATAAGGATGAAAATCAGATGCACCACTGCAATAAAAAGCCAACTTTGATTATGCCAACTTGGAAACTGCCAACTATGATTATACCTCAAGATGTGATGGGACATTACTGCAACACCAGTGCGTGGCAACAAGCAGGGAGGAGATTAAGCTGCCATTAAAAGGAAAACAAACCAATTAGAACCAGAGATTGACAAATATAAAGGGGAAAATGAAAAATTGAAAATTAGGGCAAAATAAAAAAAGAAGAGACATATAAAAACATCAGAGTTGGACCAAAAATCAATCTACAAAGGATAAAGGCAGAGGATTAAAACAATGGGTTGAAAGAAAAAGATCAGATCGAATCAAAAAAGGGATTCAAAATCAAGAGTTGACTATGGTTGACTTAGGGTTGACAATCTTGACCATATCGTCTTGACTATCTCCTTTTAAGAGGATGAATAGCTAAAAGAGGAGAACTAAGAACATTTGCCTTCACAAGTACCGATTGGATACGAACTTTACAAGATTTAGATAACCATATAAGTGCTTCAAAAAAAAAAAAAGTTAACCATATGAAAAATTCATGAACAAAATGAGGAAACAAATACTCAACACATGTGGAAAAAATTCTTGATTACAATTTGATACGAACATTTGAAATAACATCTTACAGACTACTAGTTAACCCCATTTCAACAGATCATTGCTACTTCTATTTGCCCAACCCTCAAATCTGTACAGAGTCGGGAGAAAGTGGTTTACCTGCAGTCCTTCAGATGATAAAATGCATCTAAACTTGTGGTAAGAAACATTAAGTACGTATCTACCTTCCAAGACACGGTATAAAGACATCATGTACAGAACCAAAACCTTAGCAACGTAACAGTATCAGTTCATTTAAAAATTAGATAACACAGTATCAGTTCATTCAAGATTTAGATAACCATATACGAACATCTGAAGTGCTTTTTAAGAATCCTGGAAATATGATTACGAAGTACAACTTCGTCATTTGCCACACTCGAACCAACCTAATAAGGATGCTAATAACTAATAAGTAATAAATACACAATGGAAGATTCTCAATACAGGATCAGCACCTTCTCTACTCTGAACCAACAAGGTTGACCTCGCCATGTGTAAGTATTGTCCATCATATCATCTAGAACAAGAAAATATGCCTGCAGCTGCAAGTATCAATCAATAAAAGAGTTAATATTCCTAGCTCTACCATACTCAGACGAAGCAATAAATGTGATATTAGTGTAACAATGAAGTGTTTGTCGTAGGAGGTGTCTGCAAACTATACCCGTTCAATGCATCAGCCAAGCGCGGACGCGAGAAAAATTTCATCCTTAGACAAATCCTTCTTTCAACAACTTGTAGCTATCAATCATAGAGAGCCACAATTCAGCTTCCCTGGAAAAATATGTTTCAGCCAATCTCATTAAGAAGCTTACTAAAGTAAGATTGAACGTCAGATTTAACTCAAACCAAATATGATTCAAGAGTTTTATGACTACAGGTACATTGTAGTTCAGCATCTGAAATAAAAATAAAAGAAGATCAAAACCCCACACGACAAAATGAGAAACAATGAGAATATGCCCCTATAGTACTACTACACATCAAACCCCAAGATTCCCACTCTCATAAACACTAAAGAAAAAGAAGCAAATATCATGTGATGATTCGGGTCAATTATATAAGCATGCAATCATCGAGGCATTCGAAGGATAACTGCACTAGGATATATGACTCCATCTTTTCCTTTGTGGCCCTCCATCCGACTTCCAGGATGCCCATCTAAAATCACTCCATCTTTTTAATTTCAAGTTGCAACAATCCTGCGAGTGCAAGTGGTGCAAGTTCTATATACAAGCTGAAGTTCAATGCCGGAGTTCACCAACCATTGAAAATATCTAAGTTCCACTTTATAAAGAGACTATGACTAGATGCTAAAAGCAGCCATCATCAGTATAAAGAATCAACTATCTTAAAAGTCACACAGATCCAGTGTCAACCATTTCGAGGGAAACTATCATCATTATAAAATAACCAATGACTTATAGTCCAAAAAAGTGCAGTGGAAAAACGAGAACAACTCCTTAAGTTATTCAGATACAAGCGTAAAAATACTCCACAAATCCAGTGGAAGCACTAGCATACTCCGTGCATTTGAAGTACGATATAGACAGATTAATCTCATAATTTAACAACATTGGCCCATAGATCAAAACCCTAGTTTCATTATTTGCAATAAATGTACTGAATTTCCAGGTTCTAACCACAAAACAAAAAGAAAAACAGATGAACTTGAGCTAAAGAAACTCAAGTACTTCCTCTGCATCAATGCAATCCCAATTCTACCAGTATTTTAGAGTGTCCTAGAAAGCATGTGCGAATTAAGTTCCATGATACCAGAGCTTTACAAATCAGAGTTGTAGCGCTGAGATATCAGTTTCCAGCTCTGACAAGCATCATTTTATTTTCCCTGTCATAGGATGGCAAGTCAACCAACGATAGACTCTAAGTCTACCAAACCAGACAATATGTAAGATATTTAACCTAAAATGGTGTTAAGTTCATAGCATCTGTAAAATAAAATTTCCGAAGAGAGTTTACTAGTAAACTGTTAATATTTCAGCCTGACAGACCATCAGTATGCAACTCCTACAAACTGCATATTAACTATGCAATACAGCGATAACAAGAATCTATATCAGTCCGAGGCTGCTGAGCTTTCCATTCGTTATCTGATTCACAAAATCAGCCTGAAATTAGAGTCCGAAACTAGTGTTTGTCGTTTGATCCAGATCGACAATTTGTCAAGGTTCGTAAGATTTTAAATTTATCATTCTAACTCTAAGTGTAATCTGCAAAACTAAAACTAGACAAAATATGCATATGTAGGCTTTAAGAGCCGATTGGTAAGTCCCCTGCTCCTGCTCAAACGTCATGTGGTGGTATACTCTTGAAACACACTGAACATTCCCTACAATTTGGTGTGTAGCAGCTTAGGCTTCAATACTAAGACAGCCGAATAAATGATCTAATCTTTAACACTGACTGGCCACAGGTCACTTGAGAGTTGAGACCAAAAACTATTTCATCACAATAATTTACAAGTAATAGTTTAGAATCTAATTAAAATCCAAATAGTATACAATTGAAAAGGGGGACGAAAATGACACCAATAGAAGGTCAAACAGAGTACTTAGAAGCTTCTAACACTGTTGTGTGCGTATAAATAGCTCCAAGTGTGTATCAGATAGATTTTTCTTGCAATTTCTTTATACTATACACGTTTTTCTTTAAAAAGCAGGGTGGCACCCTAAAGCATTTGCTTTCAATTTGTCTTCAGTGGTAACTTTTTCCCATTGGGAAGTGTCTTTCTTATCCTGTATTTAAATGACCTAAGCTTCTATGAATAACCACTTGCTACTTGTCGTGCAGATACTAGAGACTAGAGGTCTAGGACGGAGACGCTGAATAGAGCTTATCAACCTTAAATTGGGTAATTAGCAGCAGCATATTATAACATCATCAGGTATATGAAAAAGGGAATAAGTATAATAAACAATTGAATGATCGAAATCAAAACAAAGGAAAAGTCAAAACACATCCATTTTGTATTTGATACTAAGCTTCATCAAAGGCTTACTTCTGAAACAAGCAGACGCAAAAGACTTGTGCATTCCTTGTAGTATACTGAAAATATGCATTAACGAATGGTTTTCCAGAGCTTATGCACATGTATTGCATTGCAGGCCCATGTGATGGCCAACATAAAGAGTCAGCTGCAGGTTGAGTAAGCATCAGCTTCAAATCAAGCAGGGCTCATCGACTGGACATCAGGGTGATTTGTCTCAAGTTTCACTGGCTTAGTATCGTTCTTGCAAAGACAGTTCAAGATAGATAACAAAATTCAGTGCAACCTTACAAACTTTCTCAAGGTTCGAGTTAAGATCTAGCCATTTACATTTTCCAACCCTTCCCGTCCTAGTATTCCGTTTGCTTAAAGAAAAAAATCATTTGAATCGAACTAAACCATCTAAATTTTAATGCACCAAAGACAAGTGAAGTAAATTCCATACTCAAGTTATTCTTCTCGAACAACATACTCCCCTGTATCTACATAAGTAAAGCAATTTCAGCTCCAATTCAGTACAATCACAAATTTAATCCCTAACAAATAAGAAGCCAATTTTACGATAAAAGCACCAAAAATCAAAACCCAGTTCTAAATTCAATCAATACTGACTAACATTTAGGTCTAGAGATCTAACTTTTACAAAATCCCTAACTTTTGCCGTAATCTTCCCCCCAATTTCATATCACAGGATAACTATCAATTCTCTCAGAAGAAAAAGAGAACTCATAAGAAGTTACCTCATCAAAGAAGAAGGCAAAGCATGAAATTAGCATCAGTGGAATCAACTCTGGACCATCTTCTTCATCGTCATTCATATTTTGGGTCAAATGGATCGACATGAGCAACAGAAAACTTAAACCTAGATAAACCTATTCGAGTTTAAACTAGGGACTTGTCTTGATGGCTTATTATTATTTTTTTATGGCACAATCAAGAATGTAGTTTCATTGAACAAGTACCCATCAAGCCATAAATAAAGATCTAAGTGAAAAAGTACCCATCAAACAAGCCATAAATGAAGCTTTAAGTGAAAAAGTATCCATCAAAGCACAGGTGATCCAATGGTGTCACTCAATAGAGAAACGATAGCTTGCCCCTTTAGTGTGTATGAAAGACCACAATACTAACTATTTATTAGCAAAGCCGTTTCCCAGCTCACACTCCTGCAACATCTTTTCCTCCAAACTCCTTCATGGTGTCCCTCAATATAGAAACCAAAGCTTGAGCCGTTAGTGTGTACGATAGACCACAATGCCTATTTATGAGCATAGCCATTTCCCACAACTTACACTCCTGCTCCAGTTTTCCGTCCAATCTCCTATGCTTCTTCCACTTTTTTTTTAAAGCAGTTGTCTTTCCCATTATTGTCCATTTTTTGATACTTAGTGAAATTGCGAATTGCCACCGTAGGTATCTTTTCCTTATTCGCCTTTTCTTTCTTCAGCTTTGGAGTCGCCACTCCGTTCTCTGATAACATGCGAATGGCATCTGCTTCTTTATCACTGAATTGATCAGCATATGATGAAGGTATACTTGTAACCTTTCTTTGCCTTAATATCAGATACCCAGTCCTCGACATCTTTCGGGACATTTTTCGGGACATAAGCATCTTGCTCGATGATTTCCAAAACAAAACATTCTATCTCGAGTAATCTTCTAATTGCGCTGCTTCGTTCCCGCTGGAGGAGGAAGACATGCAACTTGTGTGTGCGGTATTCATCGGCAAGTTTTATACTAACAGGGGTTAGTCCTCGGGTGATTTCTGGGGAGTTGAGTGTATTTTAAATCTCAGGAATTTTGAGAGAGTTTGAGAGAGTGTAGGGAGTTTGAGAGAGTTCGGGGGAGTGTAGGGAGTTTGGGGGAGTGTAGGGAGTTTGGGGGAGTGTATTAGAGGGAGTTTGGGAGAGTTTGAGAGATTCCACTCCTAACTCATTCTCTTTTAAAAAATAATAAACCCTCATTTGCAAATAACATTGATCTTTAATCAAAAAAAAAATAAAATAAATGAAAATGATCATAACTCTGTATCAATAGTATGTTATTTTGTGCAACGAGATAATTTATTTCCCCTTCAATTTAACGGTCTCCATACAATTCTAACTCCCTTTTTCTGAAATTAGGTTATTTGGGGTGGTTAAGGGAATAGTGGTTGGTTATAGGTGGTGATGGTGGTGGTGAGAAAATAGTTTTGACGGTGGTTGCAGAAGTGGTAATGTAATTCAACTCAGGGAAGCGCTAATTGTGAGACTTCTACATTTTTTTTTTGCTGGTGCATCTTACGGGATATGTAGTTCTAAACAAATTTATATATATCCACACGTTTTCATAGACTCTAGATCACTATCCTAATATTTTCATAGAAATGTTTCACCGTATCATAATGGCCATCATCTGATAATCATTTCATCATGTTGGGAACAACATTTTTGTTGCTGAGATTTGAGAAATCCGTATGATTTGAAAAGAAAGATTTTGAACCAAATTTGGTTGTGAGACCAAAATACACTAAAATCTCTACTCTTTTGAGAGATTTGTTGTGAGACCAAAATACACTAAAAACTCCTTCAAACTCCCCAAAGAAACCAACTCCCTAATATTGTAGGGTTTTATGACTAACAGAGAGTTCAAGAGCTTTTTTTAAACTCCCCAGCGACTAACGGGTGTTTTCTAGGGAGTTTAGGAGACTCCTCTAAACTCCCCCACGACTAACGGGGATTTGGAGAGACTCCCTAAAACTCCCTCAGGACTAACAGGAGAAAACCCAAATACATTAAAATCTCTCGAACTCTCCCACGACTAACCCCGTGTAAGTTTCTCAGCTAACTCTAATTCTTTAGCTAAATCATCCTTGGAGCTGTCTTTTACTTTCCTTTTTACGTAATTGAAATACAGATCTAGAACCTCTGCATTAGAATCTGCTCGAGTAATGTTCCAATTTTCCAAAAGAAACTGCACTTTCTCCCTAGGATCCTCTTCCCCTTTCGATTCCTGACTAAAGATTGAAAACGATGTTGCATCAATGATATCCTCTTTCCCTCCCGATTCATGACTAAGGATTGCAGACCATGTCGGATCCATGATATCATGACTAAGGATTGAAGACGATGCCGGATCCATGATATCCTCTTTCGGTTACAGACTCTGGCTCAATCGCAAATTACAGACCAATAGAATCACCAGACCCTGAACTTTAAAGATCCTTAACCCTAATTGAATCAGGAATTTAGTCACGTTTGTTATTTCCTTGTTGGTACTGATGGTGGCGATTTGATGATGCTACTGGTGGTGACTTGAAGTGAATATTTTCTTTTGAAGAGCGAAGCTGAGACTCTGCTACAGAGTTGCACTTATTTTGAAACTGAAATCGTTGCACTCACAGGAGTGTCAATGGCGGAATGAACGAAGTATAGAGATGAAGAGGTGTTGTTGTGGGACGATGGAGCGAAAGGGGGATTAGATTTTGTCCTAGTCCTGAGTTTTCGCCAAGTCAATGATATTTTGACTAGCCTCGATTATTTTTGGGCACAAAAGGTAAATTTTTTTTATTTTTTTTATTAAAGAGTATAATTATAATTACGCCAATGCTATTTGAATAGCTATAATGCTCCCCACTCTCCTCATTGATGAGCTGTCATCCTACGTAGCAATAAAAAAACAAACTGCAGAAAGCCATGTGAATTTTTGATGTTTGACCTAAAAATAGGCGGGAAATTAAAGCGCATTTTGGATTTTGAATACATTTCTATATTCGTACGTTTTCTCTCACCAAAAAAAATCCTCTATCATTGTTCTCTCTCTTTTGTATTATTATTCTCTCTGGTGAAGAAGGAGAAATTAGCTAAACAAGAAGCAAAGATGCGTATAATTGAAATTGAAGAAGAAAATTCAAATACGGTTAGTAATTCCTATACAAAAACTCAAAAAAAAAAAAAAAAGATTGACCAGCTACTCTAAAAATTTCTTGTGAATCAAATACGGTTTTGGGGGTTTTTCGATTTGATGTTCATGAAATATGTTGGGTTTAAAAACTGATGCTTTCTATTGATATAAAGATATTTGTGGAAAACAGTCATGCCTAGGACTTGTTTGTAGAAAGTTCTAAATGAAATATGTTTTGGGGTTTTTTGGATTTGATGTTAATGAAATATGTAGGGTTTAAAAACTGATGCTTTCTGTTGATAGAAAGATATTTGTGGAAAACAGTCATGCCTAGGACTTGTTTGAGGTTAGTAATCACTTCCTAAATGTCGTTTACTA
This sequence comes from Papaver somniferum, assembly GCF_003573695.1. Taxonomy (NCBI): domain Eukaryota; kingdom Viridiplantae; phylum Streptophyta; class Magnoliopsida; order Ranunculales; family Papaveraceae; genus Papaver; species Papaver somniferum. Next base: position 209,180,409 of record NC_039358.1, read on the forward strand.
AATTCTTGTTGTTGATGTAGGAGGGAATCCCTACGAAGTCAGACTTCATTGATATTGATGGTGTTAAACCTAATATAAAGCCAGTTGTTGGTATGAAGTTTAAAAGCATACTTGTGCTCATTTAAGAAAAATGTCGCAGGAGAAATAAGAAGTTACACATTTACTTGTGCTCGAGCAGGTAAGCGTGATTTTGTTTCTAAAAAAATATTACTGCCTCAAGCCACAATTAAATGTGGTTGCTTAGCTAAGCTAGTGCTACGATTAGATTATCTAATTGGTTATGTAATTAGCAAGCTCGTTTCGGAGCATAATCATGAACAAAATTCGGAAAATGCAAGATATTTTCGTTGTAACCGATATGTTAATCCTTGGGTAAAGAATCAAATGGATCTCCTTGATCGATCAGGTGTGAGGTTGTATAAAAGCTATGGTGTATGTGTTAATGGATTTGGTGGGCATGAGAATATGACATGTAGTCAGAAAGATTGTAGAAATCTGATTGATAAGCTACGTAGTTCACGGTTGGGGGAAGGAGATGCAGTTGCAATTTTGAAGTATTTTAACAAGATGGAATCACAAAATTCAGGATTTTATTCAAGAGTGGATATTGACGATGATGGTCATTTGAGAAGTTTATTTTGGGCAGATGGTAGGTGCAGGGAAGAATATAAAGAGTTTGGCGAGGTTATTTCTTTCGACAGTCCATACTTGGTGAACCAGTACAACATGCCTTTTTCTCCATTTATTGGGGTAAATCACCATGGAGAATCAATACTGTTTGGATGTGGTTTGGTTGCACATGAAGATACAGATTCTTTTGTATAGTTATTTAGACAGTGGCTCGATTGTATGTCTGGATGTGCTCCTCCTGCAATTGTAACTGACCAAGCCAAAGCTATGCAGAACGCGATAGAGATAGTGTTCCCAACAACAGACATAGATGGTGCATATGGCATGTGATGAAAAAATACCGGAAAAATTTAAAGGCCATAATAAGTATTTGCGTATTAAATATACAATGAAAAAGGATGTCTATAATACACAATATCCATTAGACTTTGAAATAAAATGGATGGAGATATTAGAGAAGTATGAATTGTTTGACAATGAGTGGCTCAATGGATTATATGAAGAAAGGCGTCGGTGGATACCTTGCTATCTAAAAGACTGTTTTTGGGCTGGAATGCAATCCACACAAAGAAGCGAGGCATAGATGGTGCAGCTCGAGCGTGTTTTATAATTATGAAAATTGCTTTGCTGCATACATCGTGTAATATTTTGGTATATATGTATGTGTGTGTACATACAATACATTTTAATGCTTTTCAGCTTCTCGGCAATGTTGTCTGTGCTTACAACTGTCATTTTTTATCTGCAAATGATAGCATCGACATTTAAAAGATCTAAAGGTTTGATTAATCCCCATTTTCCTGTGATCAGTTTGAAATTCAGTGTCACCGGGGTGAATTTTAGACATAAAATTCAGTTGGATTTGCTTGTTCATAAGGGAATGTGTTATTTCAAATTCATAAGAATGTCGCCAACTTATCAGTTGGTTCTTAATTCAGTAAGAAGATAGCTAAAAAGTTGTTGCTCATCTTCTCTTTCGTAAGCTTGAATGTATATGGAGATACCATTTTGACTATAGTCTCATTGAAAGATTGAAATTACAATCACACTTCGTATAAACTATCAACAACAGTCTCTGTTAATTGACAATTTTCCATTCTCATTTAGACAATAAGGCAAACACCTAGTTAGCATTACAAATAAATATTCCAACTCAGTAAAACACGAAATTTGAATGAACCCATTTTTTGAACTAACGAGTACAAGGTGATTACAAATTCAAAATTAGCACATCAATCAAGTTAGTTGATATAATAATCATTCATTTATGCCAACAGAGTATACCACATTAACCTTCTCCTTTACAACAATTGAGAATGGAAAAAAAAAACTACAGAGAGAAGGGAGATTTGAAGATATCATATAATATGTTCACAGAGATGAAGGAGAAAATACAGTAGTTGTCTTGTACATATTTGAGCTGATGAATTATTTCAATCGAGCCCAAATCTTAGAAATTCAAAATTTTACATTCCCGCCTAGATTTGGTCAAATATTAAAAATTACGTGTCTTCCTCATTCTGGTTTTTTTCATCCACGTCCGCAGACAGCTCATCAGGGAGGAAGGTGGGGAGCATTAAAGCTCGTCAAATAGCATTGCCGTTATAATTATAATCTTTTTTTTATTATAGCTACTAGATAAATAAAAAAATGTCTCATACATCATTTTTTTTATGCTGCAAAATGCACATCATTCAATAAATAAGAGTATATCTAAGTATAAACTTAGTGCTAGTATGTGTTACTTTTAGAATTTACCTGTCAAAAATAACTCTTTGTGTAGCAGTACCTACTGGAACACCTTCGGACCACATTGGAACGACTAATTTATGCAGCAAATTTCTGACATGCTCTGATTTTTATTAGCAATCTTCAACGCTAATCTATACTAAAGGATTGAACTCTGTATACCCCAAAAATGTCCAACATTCTTTCTATCTTCAATAGAGCATCATCAGATAAATCATATGAAAATTGACCATGAGCACGTAAAGAAAGAGCAGACTGTGGCAATTGGCATCTTCGATACATAAGACACAATATCAATATGCACCAAATGGCGAGCATTCTAACCTTTTTGATCAGTGTCAGCTACATTCAAGTAATCTAGAAAACTAATTAACCATCTAAAGCATATATACTTGTTAACCCTTTAATAAAGTGTGCATATCCAAATGGGAACCCAGAGTTCTCTTTACTGAATAAATAAATGTAATCAAGTATAAGATTGTTACAACTATCTTCCAATTGGTAACTAAGTCCAAATTTCTCCATTTGAAGGAGTAAGCAACTGAACATTTAAAGGAGCTGTTAAAACGAAATCCAGAATAAACAGTTGAGAATGACTGCTTAACTAATTTGGAGTTCGAGTGTCGTGAAAATCTGGATGGTATCTTGCATTCACCCTACTTAATCAGTTGTTAATCACTTTAAATATTCATAGGGTTATCATAAAGCCAAATAAGAATTTCCAAAAGTCGTGACTTGTTAGCATCTAAGAATCGACAAAATTATTTCTCAAATACTTGGATAGCAGACAACAAAGAATTTACATTGAAATGCACCTTCAGATCTTGTATGTGGCTTTGGTTGGATTTCAATTTTTCTACGCGAATTCTATTCATTGTCTAGTGTCTTTTTGCACATTCCTTCAGTTTATGCTTCTCCCGGATACCGAAGGAAGTTCAGTCAGGACATACTATAGTCTGAGAAGCAAAGTACACCAACATAGTTTAATTTTATACTATAATATAAAGTTATGATTCTCAAGCCTACATGCACTTAAGAACCAAAGTTAGGACACATTCACACTATTCATACTTAGTCATTCTAGTGTGACACAGTTAAGGCTTGCACCATTCCATCGCAAGGCTCAACCTAAAATCTCAATGTAATACCATAACAATGCGACAACCTAATTACAATTCTATTTCTGCATCAACAGACCACCACCATGCTTTCTGAAACTTTCCTGCCATATGTTGATCTCAACTTCATCCACTATGCAACAACCTCCACCACTATACCTAAATTATAAGTTCACAAACACAATCTGCATCAACCACCATTTATCCATTCTCTACACATCAGCTTCAACATGAATTAAACTATAACTACACTTCACCATTAGCTGAGTTAAGCTCAATGGATCACATCCATCGTTATAGTATTTGTAAACACCATAATGCACAATCTATTTTACTTCTTTAGAGATTCTTCCCTGTAATAGCCTAACATTCATCTAAACTCAATCCATTTTAAGATTCAACAATAATTTACATCTTTTCCCCCTCCATGTGATTAAACACAGACATAAACTACAATCACAGCTTCCTTTTATACCCAATTCAATCACAGTTTCATTCACAAACAAACAAACTCAACAATTCAAGAATTTCAAGTATAAATACTGAAAATTAAACAACATAGGGACTTACCCAAACATTAACCTTCTCTGAATTTTCATTCACAAACATATAAACTCAACAGTTCAAGAATTTCAACTTCAAATACTGAAAATTAAACAACATAGGGACTTACCCAAACATTAAGCTTCTATGAATTGTTAATTCACCAATCACTGCTGATGAAACTCTAATTCAATTTCCAAATAAATATTCATGAGTCTCACTTCATGTTGTTCTTCGAGAAACCCAAAATTGAAAACTTAGGTTTTTTTCAAGTTGCAGGAGAACATTTGTATATGGTTTTTTCAAGTTGCAGAGAATAAAGAGGGTGAGGAGAAAAATTGTTGGAGATTCTTTGATCACAAATCACAATTTTTTCTAGTATAGAGTTTTTTTTTCAGAATTCAAGCTTAGGTTTCATATAAACTCAACAGTTCAAGAATTTCAACTTCAAATACTGAAAATTAAACAACATGTTAGAGCATAGCTCGATTGAACCCACCAAGCGTTGGTACGTCAAGTTTGGTTGTCATATTTTAGTGAATCAAAACTCAGTTTAAGAGTCGCTTGATTATGTACTAGAGTCAACTTCGTACAAGTTAGATTGAAAGTATTAGGATATGAGACACTACAAGTATTGCGAAGACTTGAAGAAGTGAAGAAGTAAGAAGCTACAACGACAACATCATCCTTCCACTTGAGGTTAGTCATATTTGACTTGAACTGTTTCGTTCCCTAACGTATCTTTCAAGTCGTTCATATTGAAAACAAAACTGTGAATCATGAACACTCTAGATAGACATAGTATTAAGGAATACAATGCGAGGTTTATTGCTTAACCATTAAACTTTGTAGATAAGACATCGACATAATCGTTTGAATGTTATTGTGATTATGTATGGGTATGAGGTGAGGATTTCATCCTAGGAAACAATGTTCTACATGTGTTTTAAGTAAGTAATTAAGTTCATAAACTTGTTTATGAATCGAAAGGGAAATAGCCAGGCGTTATTGGTATTGTTATTCATTGCATATCTTGTGAACAACCAATATGTGTGATTTAGTATAACCGTTCATGACTTGTTTATGTTCCTGGTAAAACTGTTATTCACAAAGTCCTGACTTATGTATTGGTATGACTTTTATTAGTGAAACCGATCTTAAGTAATCACCTGAGATGGTAAGATCGAGTTTGTGATTTGTGTATGACCGACTCTGGGTAAAGGGGAACCGATCCTAGTAAGAGGTGCAACACACCACAAAAGGGAATCGATCCTTTTATGAGGTGCAACAAGTTTTTAGCAGAAAGGGGAACTGATCCTATGGACATGTGCAACACGTTTTAGGCAAAGGGGAACCGATCCTATGGACATGTGCAACACATATAAGTTAGATACCATATATATGTGGGGAAACAATCCTAGTAACTAGTCAACCGAATTTTGGAAAGCTATGTGACTATGCACAATACTCACATGGAGGTAGAACCGAAACTTGTTTTGGTAGAACCGTTAAACCCATGATTTGTGATTGAGTATTCTTGATCAATCACATAGTTCTTGAAAGCCAGATGAACCAATTCTAAACTTGTTTGGAAGTGTGGCAAATCGGTTTCAAGGTTGTAAGTATGAAAGAGGACTTACAAAATAAGGATGTCAACATACTTTGAACACGTACAATAATGTTTATCTTTTATTGTTCAAAGTTATTCCTTAATAGCTAAAGGAAGAAAATCCCAGGATCGAAAGATAAATAAGTTAAGAATCTTTTATTTAAGGTTTTTAATTTATTTTAGGAAAACGAGAATTAGTAATGTGCATTTACTAGTTGAAGTTTTTCCAAAGAGATTTTCGGTCATTATTTTGGATAGAGTATTTCCAGGAATTATGGAAACCGAATTTGGAATATATTGCATATCTTGAAAATATTTTCGGTTTTGGAAATTCCTAGTGTCCAAACTTCCTTGTCTATAAATACTTGAAGTTTGCATTTCAAGCAAACTAATCCTTCGTGATAGAAAACTTCCTCGGTTGTGTTGTTACTGGTGAAGCCCCCTATTCAGAGAGGAGATTAACCTAATTAGGAGAAATCTCTTACGGCCGCTCAGTTTAAAGTCTTCTTTGGGATTGAGAAGCTCTATTAGTACCATTGGTGGGAAACTAGATAATTGCGGTTTATCTTTTGTTTTCGATTGATTTGATTGACTAACGATGGTTGAACTTTGATTACACCTAGTTTGTTTATGCTTGAGAATCTTCTCTTCTGATATAAGATTCACTCACACTAGATCGAAGTTTCAACAGGGATCTTTAGACTGTTTGTAGTTATAAAGGCGATCTTGTGATAATCCATTATTAAAAGACTCTGTTCGGTGCGTGATTGATCACAAGAGATTCAACTTGTTGTGTGCAGGTGTTTATTGAAGATCTAAGAAGATTTGAAGACAAGGAAGATATTGAAGATTTCTGATTTGGGGTTTCATAATCTTTGGTGTGCACAATACTTGTTTCGGTATAAGAGGATCCAACTATAATCGGTTTATCTATGTGGTAGATTAGATTGATTAGTTGTGTAGATCGACATCAATATAATTCTTTGTGATTAAAAGTATTGATTGCAAAATCTTAACAATTACCTTTGGTAGTTGATCATAAGATAGATCTAAGAACCTGACGAAGGAGTTTATTGAGATAAACAGAAGAGCCTTTGTCGAACTCACATCACTTGGTTGAAGAGAGTTGCTACTAAACAGATTTGTTGTTACTTTTATGTTTGGAATACGAACCAAAGGAATTGTTCCAAGTACGTGACTTATTCATAAGTTGGATGTGTGGGAATACAGACGGAACTAGGTGAACTATAGATTTAGTTGCTTGGTCTCAACTATACGAAGTTTGTTTAATTTTTTGTAGCGGCTTAATCCTGAGAGTATTCAATTCTGGACAAGGTCCCGGGGTTTTTCTGCATTTGCGGTTTCCTCGTTAACAAAATCTTGTTGTGTCATTTACTTTTATTTTCCGCATTATAATTGTTTTATTATAATTAAAGTAAATTACACATACGTTGATTCCTATTTACTTGATAAGCAATCCTATTGTGTTTGGTTAAGTCCGAACCTTTTTATCAAGTAAACATACTTCGTTGTTGTATTGTCTCGATCTCATATCCATGGACGATCACATGAAGTGTGAACCGATTAGTTGCATTGTCTCGACTCAGTCCATAGACAATCACTTTCGGAGAAAGGACTTATAGGTAGGAAAAGTTTTAGCTTGAGGTATATTTGGGTACTCTCGCCTTTTCACAACATAGGTACTTACCCAAACATTAAGCTTCTCTGAATGGTTAATTCACCAACCACTGCTGCTGAAACTCTAATTCAATTTCCAAATCAATGTTCATGTGTCTCACTTCATGTTGTTCTTCGAGAAACCCAAAATTTAAAACCTAGGTTTTTTTTCAAGTTGCAGGAGAACATTTGTATATGGTTTTTTCAAGTTGCAGAGAATAAAGAGGGTGAGGAGAAAAATTGTTGGAGATTCTTTGATCACAAATCACAAGTTTTTATAGTATAGGGTTTTTTTTCAGAATTCAAGCTTAGGTTTCCATAACTTTCTACGGAAAAAAACAGTGAACGGAGAGGATGAGAAGTTGGGAACTAAAGTCGAAGGAGAGAAGAAAAAAAGAAATTTGAAATCGCAAAATTCCGTTCAGTGGGGTTCAATGCTGGATCCTTTAGTTGCCTTTTTTACAGATATAGCCTTCATAACCTTTACATGCTAGTATAATTATTTGAGGGACAATTTGGATATTTCCACGGTATGACACCAAAACCACCCAAAAAAGGGTCTTTTCTTTATATTAGTAAGATTAGAGAAATAAAATGAATTTTGGTATTTAGAAATTGTGTCATGTTAACTTTTATATCAGGATATAGGATACATAAGCTCTAAAAAACCAAGGTGACACTGTTTGAGTTACACAATCACCAACCATATTATTTGGGCTAAATGAAAACCATATCCACGAAAAAAATGAAACAAAAACCCCATTTCAATTTAAAATTGTTAAATTTAATTTTTCATTACTCTTTGCATTTCCAATCTTGCCATTCACTATATACATATGCATATACATTTTTTTTCTTCTCTCGTAATTCATTTCTTTTTCCTCCTTCCCTAACACCACCACCACAAACCACCACCAGTTTCAGATCTAATACCAACACCTCATCCCCTTTGTCCTCTTCCATATCCACCAACACCTCCTTCTTTTTTTTGCTACTACCATTTTACTCCGCCATCAACAGTACCTCCGCAACCACCAACTGGTTACGATGTTCAGATCTGACATCAACACCAGATCCTTCATCCCCTCCTCCTCCCCCTTGACCACCAACAACAACACCTTCTCCTCCTTCTTATGTACCTCTAGCAAACCCACAACCATCTCTACCAGCACCGCCTTCTTTTCTTCTTCCCCCAACCCCACCAGCAACACCTCCTTCTCTTCCTCCTTTTCCTCCACCACCATAAGCAATAAGTTGAATTGATTGATAGTAATACGATTGAATATGAGAGTGAGCCGAAATTATTCAGGTATATGAATATTATTACAAACTCAATTAGCGAAACCAAGGTGGTGATGGTGGCAAATTGATCTCATGGTGGAAATGAACCATTGGCGGGGAATCAATTTCATCTACCTATTGTGTTGGGAGAAACGATCAATTTTAATGGTAATTTGAAGTTGATATATAATTAAATATTATTACTTAACTGATTTTTTTAAGAAACCTATTATAGGGCCTCTAAACATTGGGTTTTGAGGGCTCACAAGATGACAAAATCAGGTTATGAAATAGTAATCAACAAAACCCCATATCCAACTATTTTTTGTAGTGGCTAAATTACCCTCCATGAATTATAAAATTAAATTTATTACTTTCTCTTTCTCTTTTCATTCATAAACCATGAATAAGATGGTGATTATAATTTTATCATGATAAAGATGATGATCATATACAAAAAACTAAATTTATTATCTTCTCTTTCTCTTTTCATTCATAAATCATGATGAAGATGAGGATCACAAAAAAAAACCTATCATTCTTCTTTCTCTCTCCTTCTTCTCCGTCGTGATGAAGATGTCGATCACAAAAAGAAAACACTAAGAAAACCCATCACTTATTTTTGCTTTTGAAAACCCCCAAATTCGAACTATAAGCTCACCTACGGTTGGGAAAATTCATACTTCCCAACCGTAAGTATAAGTTACGGTATGGAAGTATGATTTTTTCAAACCATAGAATTTTTGAACCCAGAATATACGGTTTGGAGTTCTTAACTCCAAATCGTATATGAATTACGGTTGGGAAACCCAACCGCAGATAGTTCTGAAACTGTTTTTTCAAAAACCTAATTCGATCGATTCTGCCTATCCATGCATTAAAACTAATGAAATAAGATGGGTTTTTTTTATTTTTACCTTATTAAATTCATTGCGGGTGGATGAAGTGGTGTTAACCGATAATGAATTATTTTGAGAATTGATGATTAATCGAAGAAGTAGGCGATGAAGGTGATGGGAAAGAAGAAAATGGAAGAGTTAAAAGGAGAGGAATGAATACAAATTAGTTTAGGTTTCAATATTTAATAGGTTAAGGGTATTTTAGTATTTTTCTTATGAATTAGGTCCCCTTATCTTCATTGTAGGATATTTGAATCCTTAGGAGCCCTCAAAACTCTTTTCTTGGAGCCCCTATAAATTAGATCACACAAACCAAAATCAACATCAAAAATATTTTTTGATTAACGTGTTTTTGATTTGAAATTGGTGTATGGTTATGATTCCATATGACAAATACTGAACTTAGAGAAAATTTGATTTTCTGCCATACAGATCTTCTAGATAGAGAAGGAACATAAGAAGAAGATAAAGAGAGTGTTTGTGGGCCAAAAAATTAATGCTCCAATAAGAAGAAGGAAATGATATCGTGGGCAATAAGAAGAAGATGATGAAGATGGAAAGAATTGAATTCTTAATGTTTGTGGACTAACAAGGAGAAGATGAAGATGGAAGATATTGAGTTTTATAAAGGAAAACAATTAATGAAGTTTTACCTACCCATAAGTAAAAGTCAATGGAGGAAACTCAGGAAAGTTAATGCTCACTTTCTATTCTTGTCTACAATTGAATAAGATTAATATTTGTAAGGGTAAAAGTGGAAACCACACATCCTAAAAACAATAAAAACAGATTTCTATAAAGGTTCAGATATCCAAGAAAATTTGTAAATCTTAAGCAAAAAAATAATATCTTACTCTTCCTTAACATGTATCCGGGGATACAAGTTAACAAGAGCCTTAGAAATTTAACGCAAGTGTTAAATATGTTCAATTGTTGTTTGGTAGTGATAAACCAAATCCTCAACATGTTACAGGCTTACGACTCATGGATGTGCGGTCCAACTAAATTCTTAGGGTTGTATATAAAGGAAACTATGTAATGCTTCTACCCTAATCTCTTAATAAGATTATTCTTCTCCTTCCTCTTATCTTTCCTTGTTTCATTTGTAATCCTCCTTAAACACGTTATCATGCACGAAGCTAAACCGCAGAGCTAGACTAATCGGTTGATACTTTTTTGCTTCACGCTAAATCAAATCAGCTAAGTTGGATTTACTTTTTCTTGTTTTCTTTTATAAAAAGGCATCATTGGCTTCTCTTCTTTTTTGGATTTGATTTTGGCATATCCTCCTGAGTTTGATTGTATGTACTAATTGTACAGTCTATGGAGAATGAAATTTTTTTGCGATGGAGAAAGGAAATCTGTGAAGTGTAAAATAAAATATATTCGCGATCGAGAAAGGAAATCTATGAAAGAAAACCCGGTCCACCCAACCTGACCCGTTCCGGTCCATCCAAGCCGACCGAGTCCGGTCCATCCAACCCGGTTCGTTCCAACCTGTGTCTTGTTCTGGTTTTGGGGAGTGCGCGACCAAGGATTTTTAAACTGTATACAGCGGGAACCAAAGTCCGAGGTATGTAATTAATGTGGGCTTTTACACTGAATACTTGGGCTTATTTATTTGTTTTAGAACATGCCTAGTTGTTTGTCTTAAGCTAAGTCCACATCATATAAACGGTCAATTTAAAATATGATTGTTGATCTCGTTCATTAAGAATATTGGTCTTAGTGTTATTTTGTTCTCTTGAATATGATATTGGCTATAGTTTAATGGTGTCTTTTGTTCAATTGGTTGTACCAACTCGATTCCAATATATTCATTTGAAATTTAGAAGTACTTGAGCATCATTATTGCGTACATGATATTTTCTTCCCAAATCTAAATGTTCTGAGGGATGTAATTTGATTGGTTTTTGTTATAATTCATAGTCCTTATTTATGGGTTCGCATTCATCCAGCCATGTATCCAAAGGTCTTTATTCTTAGTTGAATACTGGTAGCCGTCGTATACCTACAACATATAATGAAACAAAATTTCCCACTCAGCATTGTCTGGTTTGTCTAATAAATATCAGAAAGAGGGGATATATATACTCTTTAAAAAATCATTATTTTGGTGGTTGTATATGTGTTCTACGTGTGCATGACAACTTACTGCAACTAATGGGGTTCTCTCATTCGAATATTATTTTACAGAATAATCAGGGGAAGATTACTACAGTCAAATCAGAAAGAAAAAAAAAACAGGATCAAAGATGTTCATTCCATGTAATGTTAACTGCTGAATTTTTTTTATTTTTGATCATGTTTCAGGTTCATTAGTGTCATCTTGATCTAAAATGGCAACAAACCATTAGATAAATAATAAAAAAAAATATATGTTTGAAATATTTATCTAATGCCAACAGTTTCCAACATGCCAGATAATTGATGAGCGTACATGTATATGCAATGCATGTAAGGCGCTAAAGCTACGTTGTAGTCATTTTTCGAATAAAAAGTGAAAAAAATTATCCTACGTGAATTCACCATAAGATATTTCATGGAAAACCTAAATCTTTCTCAAATCTAGTGTAAAGTCTCTGGTCACAAAAAATTTTGTTGAGGAAGTGAAAGTAAATTGCTAAATATGTACAACTTGCATACGGGAAAACAATAAAAAGTAAAGTTCAAACACATCTTATGTACCTCAATTACATTATTTCAGGCCTTCCTTCCCTAACACATTCTCTTTATTTGCGTTGGATATTTTCAAACATCTTAATCCCTCTTTTTTGTCCACTTGTCATCTTCCTCTTTTGGATAATATTATATGGAGACTCTAGATATGTTTCTCTTAATAAACTCTAGATTCATATAAAAAATGAGAACAATCAGAGACGTAAAACACCACTATGTACCACTTTGAATATCAACGGTTGAAAATTAATGGTCAAATTTGAAAAGGGGGGTCTAACAACACCGCCCAATATTTCGCTTAGCAATATGTATGGACTAACTCCGAAATAATTTGCTAGAAAATCAACTAGACAGTCAGACTCAATCTAGATAAAAGTATCTCAAGGAGTTAATATCTCTCTCTTGATTTGATTTTTACTCAAGCGAAAAACAATAGCGAGTCTTTATCAAATACAAGGAATAACTTGGACGGTACCAAAGACCAATATCCAAGTGTTAATCAATGAAATCAACAAACACAAGGTTTGATCTCCAATCGATTAAACTTTAACGCACAACCTGTATTATTTCAATTATAAAGATAAACAATATAATGCGAAAAATGAAATAACACAGACACCAGAAATTTTGTTAAAGTGGAAACCGCAAATACAGAAAAACCCCGGGACCTAGTCCAGATTGAATACACACTGTATTAAGCCACTACAGATACTAGGCTACTCCAAGCTAACTTCAGAGTGGACTATAGTTAAACCTCAATCAGTCTCCCACTAATTCAAGGTACAGTTGTACTCCTACGCCTCTGATCCCAGCAGGATACTACGCACTTGATTCCCTTAGTTGATCTCACCCACAACCAAGAGTTGCTGCAACCCAAAATCGCAGACTTGATAATAAACAAATCTGTCTCACACAGAAAAGTCTATCAAAGGATAAATCTTTCTCCCACAGAAAAACCCTAGGTTTTTGTTCCGTCTTAAGATATGAAATCAAGGTGAACAGGAACCAATTGATAATCCGGTCTTATATTCTCGAAGAACAGCCTAGATTAATCAATCACCTCTCGACGATCTTTGTTGACTACACAAGCAGATGTTGAGGAATCACAAACAGTGAGACGAAGATGTTTGTGAATTCTTTTATCTTGCCTATCGGATAACTCTCACGATCTCAAGCCAATCAATAGATTGTACTCGTACGATAGAAGATGCAAGATCAGATCACACAACTACGATAAAAGTAGTATTGGTCTGGCTTCACAATCCTAATGAAGTATTTAAGTCGTTAACCTGGTTTTAGAGAAGAAACCCAAAGGTTAGAGGAGAATCGACCCTAGCGAGCGCACTAGTATCACACAGACGTGTGGGGATTGGTTTTGCCCAATGCTAGATGTCTCCTATATATAGTCTTCAAATCAGGGTTTTTCCTTAGTTACAAAGAAATCAATATTCACCGTTAGATGAAAACCTGATTTATATTCAAGCTAATATTTCTCAACCATTAGATCGAAAACTTAGCTTGTCACACACATTTGAGATATACGTTTAATGGGTTTGTGAAAACCGTGCCCTAATGTGTACGTATATGTTGGTTCAACATAGTAACCCAAAGGTCAACCATATGAGCATTTCATATTAATCTTGTTCTTCTCCACCATAACTAGTTCAATTGACTCAAATGAACTAGTTAGAGAGTTGTTCAATTGCTATGAGATCTTATATAACTACACAATACACAATTGAAACAAAGATGATTCGATTCGATTTGAATCGGCTCATGAACTTTATAGCCACGGTTTGCATACTACATTCCTTAGTAATTTAAGTTTCATGTTCAGAGCACATCTTTAGATCATAACCCACTCAAGTATGCAAGCAAGTTCGCGGACATAAGACAACCGGCAGAGTTTTCCAAACTCAGCAGAAAATCTCGGCAAGGAGACTTCCGCCAGTTCGCGGACTTGTACTACACGAACGAATTTGGAATCCCAGCAGAAATTCTCGGAACAAGAACTTCCGTGAGTTCGCGGACTGAGTTCGCAAACTGAGTTCGCAGACTGAGTTCGCAAACTGAGTTCGCGGACTTGGCAAAGCCAATTCCTCCGGTTTCTCTCAATCAACAAAGTTCGCAAACTTCGGATTAAGGAATAGGACTTGTGCACATATGTGTTACCACACAATGTTTATATCCATAATTGGTTATATTGACCTAAACTCGCATTCCAACCATTGAAACATTCTTAGAGGACGTTATATAGTTGTTACACTATTTATCGTCAAAGCGAGTTTCAAAGTGATTGAAACAATATGACTTTCGTCATTAGGTGAAAATAAACCCGATCAAAGCGAAACGCTTTACCGACACATGATTTCAAGATATAGATAGGCGATATATACTCGGCTCGAAATATCAAATGTGTATGATCCAGTCTATATAGCATACGACTTCTGTCTCATAAGAAGTATGAGATAGAAGAGATAGACTTTTGAGTGATAGATAAGTTCAAGTCTCCACATAACTTTTTTTAACGAAGTTCCACGGTTCCTTGAGTAGATCTTCGTCGTTGTATGATGAATCGCCATGAAGTCCTTGAGCTCAACTACACTTTTCTATCCTAGTCCGAGACTTAGATATGTAGACTAGAAATCAAGACTCATAGTTTTGATCACTAACATTGACAAACATGCTTGATATAGCAACGCATGCGAGGTCGACCGAGCTATTCTCTAACAAAATTTAAAATCAGTAGATGGTGAGGTTTGGTATACTGAATTATGCTCATTTTTTGGTAGAAATTTAGAGTTTAATAAGAGGAACATTACATCAAAAAATTGGTCTTAATTTCTGTTAGGGCATTGCTCGGTCGAACTCGCATGCGTTGCTATCTCGATCATGTTTTTCAATGTTAGTGATCAAAACTATAAGTCTTGATTTCTAGTCTACTATAGCTAAGGTCTCAGACTAAGATAGAAAGTGTAGTTGAGCTCAAGAACTCCATAGAAATCATCATACAAGACGAAGGACTACTCAAGGAACCGGTGGATCTTCATCGACTAAAAGGTATGTGGAGACTTGAACGTATCTATCACTCAAAAGTCTATTTATATCCTATTTTGAGACAAATGTCGTTTTGCTATATAGACTTAGATTATACACATTTTCTATTTCGAGCCGAGTTTATCTCGCCTATCTATTTCTCGAAATATGTGTTGGTAATCTTTCGCTTTAACCAAGTTCATCTTTACCTAGTGACGAAAGTCATGACAAGTTTCAATCACTTTGGAAATTGCTTACTTTGACGAAAAATAGTTTGTGAATAACAACTATAGAATATCAACGTCCTCTAAAAATGTTTCAACGATTGAAATGAGAGTTTAGATTATGTAACCATTGGATGATATAAGCATTATTGTGGAAACACATATATGTATAGGTCCTTATTCCTTGAACCGAAGTTTGCGAACTTTGTTGATCAAGAGAACCGGCATGGTGGCGTGAGCCAAGTCCGCGAACTGGTGGAAGTTATCGTCCCGAGAATTTCTTCTGGAGTTTGTGAACTCCGTCCGGGAACTTAAGTCCGCGAAACCAGTACGCGAACTTGAGTAGGTTATATCTAAAAACGATGTTTGTGAACTTATTCTTATATAAACTAAGGAATGCAAATTGCAAATCGTGGATATATAGTTCATGAACCGATTCGAGTGAATCAAATCGTTTTTGCTTCGATTGTGTCTTGTATAGTTACATAAGATTTCCTTGCAATTGAACAACTCTCTAACTAGTTCATTTGAGTCACTTGAACTAGTTATGGTGAAGAAGAATACGGTTGATATGAAAGTGATTATATGGCTAACCATTTGGTTGACTATTGTTGAACCAACAAATGTACAAGTTTGGGTACGGTTACACAAGCCTAGAAACGTGCATTTCATTTGTGTGTAACAATCTAGTTTTCGATCTAACGGTTGAAAGATATTAGCTTGAATCTAAATCAGGTTTCATCTAACGGTGAATATTGAATGCTTTGTTGCCAAGCTAACATTGATTGTAAACCCTGATTTGAAAGACTATATAAGGGAGAACTCTAGCAACTGGGAAACCTAATCCCTACACATTCTGTGTGATACTAGTTTTGCTAAGCTAGAGTCGATTCTCCTTTAACCTTTGGTTTCTTCTTCTAAACCAGGTTAACGACTTAAAGACTTCATTGGGATTGTGAAGCCAGACCGATACTACTTTCTCGTAGTTGTGTGATCTGATCTTGTTGTTTATATCGAACGAGTACAATTGTAATAATTGGCTTGAGATTGATATCTCCGATAGGCAAGATATAAAAGTAATCACAAACACTTCGTCTCATCGTTTGTGATTCCATAATATTTTTTTTCGCTGCGTCGTTTAGGATTATTGTGAGGTGATTGATGATACTAGGCTGTTCTTCGGGAATATAAGTCTGGTTTATCAATTGGTTCATGTTCACCTTGATTTATCAAAAGACGGAACAAAACTCGTAGGTATATTCGTGGGAGACGGATTTATCTATTACCGTAGACTTTTCTGTGTGATACGGATTTGTTTATTAAAGTCTTCGTCTTTGGGTCGTAGCAACTCTTAGTTGTGGGTGAGATAAGCTAAGGGAATCAAGTACGTAGTATCCTGCTGGGATCAGATACGTAGGAGCATAACTGTACCTTGGATCAGTGTGAGATTGATTGGGGTTCAACTACAGTCCATATCGAAGTTAATTTGGAGTAGGCTAGTGTATGTAGCGGCTTAATACAGTGTATGTTCAATCTGGACTAGGTCCCGAGGTTTTTCTGCATTTGCGGTTTCCTCGTTAACAAAATTCTGGTGTCTGTGTTATTTCTTTTCCGCATTATATTTTGTTATATAATTGAAATATCATAGGTTGTGCGTTGTTCAATCAATTAGAATATCTGACCTTTTGGTTGTTTATTTAAATTGATTGACACTTGGATATTGGTCTTTGGTACCATCCAAGTTATCTCTCTAGTATTTGATAAAGACTCGCAGATTTCTATTTGCTTGAGTATATATCAAATTGAGAGATTGAGATATAAACTCTTTGATATGCTTTTTATCTAGATTGAGTCTGACTGTCTAGTTGATTCTCTAGAAAGTATATTGGATTTTGTCCATACAAATTGCTAAGCGAAATATTGGGTGTGGTTGCTGTACCCCCACTTTTTTCAATTGGTATCAGAGCAGGCAAACACGTTTAAAAGACCTTACAAGTCTGTGTTTGTGGCAATCTGAGTCTGAGGACAGAATCTCTGACATATACGCATACCAAGATATCTTCTAAAGCTTTTAACTATACCAAATGTCTTGGGAATACCTCAAAGGATTACTCCTTAGTTGATTCTTCCGAATCCCGAGGTAAGAAGATTGGTTTATCTCGTGATGCCATATCCCTCTCTGATGAGACATTGGGCACTATAGCAAAAGCTGAAATAAAGCTCACCAGAATCTCAAAAAACTCTGCTGAGATTATTGATTTTCAGGATCATGATCAACTTATTGATGAATTTGAAAAGTCTCTTGATCGAAAACATGAACTCTACAACATCATTGAGTCCTTCTCTAAGAATATTAATAAACTTCTCCAAGAGACTACTCTACAACGTGAAAAGATTAGTGTTCTTGAGGATATTGTTAAGGAAGACTCAATTAGAGAGAAAAGTTTGATCGATACGCATTCATCAGAGCTTTACAGTCTTCGTGTCGAAAAAGAGAAACTAGAAGCATCCCTTACTCTAGCCGATGAACAGTGCAGATCCTTGGAACTCTGTCTTAAGGAGAAATTCTTCTGTACAAACTAATTCTCATGGATTGCAGTACATGAAGGATCTTCCAGAAGAAGGTTGTGTCAAGAAAGGTTTACATAACTTGCAATCTTCTCGTATGGCTATGAAGTTAAAACAGGTGTTGTTTATTGCTTCTCCTCCACGAACCTGTACATTCTGTGGGAAAAAGAATCACTATGTTATCCATTGTTTTGCCAGGAAGAAAAAAATTTCTAAACTTCATAATTTGCTTCTTCCACTGTCAATGGAACAAATAGTCAGTTGACTACTGCAGTGAATCGCATGCCCACAGAAAACCAGAAGCCTTATAAATATGATCTCTTTCCTAGAAATCATCACAAGGTTCAAATGCTTTCTAGTGGTATAAATTCTTGTGTTGCCGATAAAAGCATTCCCTGTGTTTATAAGACTGTTTCTGGTAAATCTAAGTCTAGAAAATGGATTCCTATCTGTTCTGATCCTCTTGAACCAATTGCAAGAGGTCCTAGATTTAGTCCTTAGAGAAATCCTTCTGACGGATATGATAAACACACCGTGTCTTACTCTTCTGGGATGAAAGATAACCGAAGAAAGGCGAAGAACACGAAGATCAAACTGTCAGATGATATATACAACTCCTTTCTCGATGATCACAGTGGGATTAATTTCCACTCTACCACCTGACTCCAGGTATTCTTTTTATTGTTTCTAACTTGAGAGGTGCAAGGAAATTTATTGAGAAACACTCAAGTATGTTGTATATTATTTCAGTTTGAGTTTTTTTTTTATTTTGTGTGCTGACGGCCCATAAACGTCCGCGTCCTCCTCTTGAGAGTTCTTAGGGTTTCCAAAAACAAGAGTTTCCTTCTCCTGTTTACATACACATACATATTTCTCTATATTGTGTCTCTCCATCCCTAACAAAAATTATGGAGAACTCTGCAAAATCTCAAGAGATTGTGCATCTTGTTATGAAGGAAGACGCTCAAGGACATGAGTCAATTCAAGAGATGGTTCTAAAGAAGATGCTTGAAAGAAAGGATCACAACTCCTGGATTGATGATTCTGTCAAGGATTTAATTCGTGTTCAGAACGATTCAAAGGTCGAGTTTGCAAATCTTCAACTACAAATAAACCAACTCTTGGATGGTAAGGCAAGAATCCTTGTTAATCAGAATATTCTGATACAAAATCAAAAGAAGCTCATCATGGACTACGCCAAGGCTAGATAGCTTGCTCGGGTTGTTGATCGCAAAGTTAGTGTTCTAAATCATGAACATGGTGTGTCTACAGTCAAGAGAATAAAGGAAATCAGTGATACCTTCTTTGATGGATTCATTGAAAGATATGAGGTTCTCAACGAACTTTGATTCTCTTCTTTATTTGCCTAGTAAATCTTCTATTTTCTTTTTGTTAGAAGAATAACTAGAGTTTGGAATAGTCATTATTGTGATTGCACATAGCTATGTCCAACGTTTTCATCTTCATGTTTTTAGATTTATTGGTTTAAATTCTAAATTTGTTTGGAAGATGATTTTTTCATTATTAATCTTTATGGTTTTATATATTGCAAATTTGTTATGGGATTTGTGTGTTTACGTCCGTGAACTATGATTGTCCCATACCTTGTCAAAAGTAAAGTCTTCCGTATGTTGATATGCATGTATTGATAAAAGAATGAATAGACTTTTTACAAATACAAAAGTTAAGCCTATTTTGTCAATTATTGATGGAAGATAGGTTAAAATCTTTTGTTTGCAAGGATTATGTCTATTGAATGTCGTTATGAGAATAGTGATGGAAAATAGAATGAATCCTTGTGTATTCCGCAGTATTGATCTTCCCTGATCCATATTCTATGTATTACTGTGAGGCTCCGTAAAGTATCTTATGTTGAGCATTGAACAACCAAGTTGATTATTTTTATGATTAGCTATGTTGTTGTTCCGTGAGGTACTTTATGTCGAGCATATTCAACTAAATTTATCATCTTGTTTGGTTATTTAGTTATTGCTCCGTAAGTTTTCTTATGTCGAGCATGACCAATTAAATTGATTACGTTTGTGATTAGTTTGGTTGTGTATTTCAATTAGATTTATTATTGGTTCTCTTGTGATTAATCTAATTGTATGTTTTTAAGTCTCCATAAGTTCACTTATGTTGAGCATTTCTCGATTAAATTAACCATGGGTTCTCTTGTGGTTAGTTTAATTGAATATTTTTTGATTCAAATTCATACTTGTATGTGATTTGTTATGTCCAAAGAAATCCTTCTTTTCTTTCGAAATTAAGGTCGCTCTTAATTGTTGTTCTTTCGGGAATAACATTTTATGGGGGAGAGTTCTTAATTAAACTTGTGCTTAATTGCCAAATTTTTGTGGGGAGTGCGGTTGTGGAATATTATAGGGGTTATCTTGTATCTTTAAAAACTCCTTGATGAATGCATTTAGCTTTGGCTTTATGATTGCATCTAAATAAGATGATATATTTTTGCTTTTTTTTGGTCAATAAATGTCTCTTTCGGAAATTTCTTTAGGATCCCGTTCTTGTACCTTTGCCAATTTTATTGACAAAAATGGGGAGAATTAATATGTAATTCACACTACAAATACATATGATTTTCGGATCATTATGTAAGGGGGAGTGGTTTCCATGTGAGGTGGAGTATTGACTAAGGGGGAGTGATACATATCACCATAGTATTGTTGTTGAAGTTGTGATACAATCGAACTTTGATGTTGTGTAATAATATTATGACATTGTATAACAATGATTGAGAGTTATTGTTTTCTCATTGTTATAGCTACGGATCTTTAACAACGATGATGCCGAATTGAACACCTTTAGAATCATTGAAGTACTTGGAAGTGACGAAGATTTCGAGTAATGTTGAAGAACCAAGGAGATCAAGCATTTGGATGAGAAGCTACAAAGTTTATTTATTTTGTATTCCATATGTATTGATAGTTTTGTCACTAAAATTGACAAAGGGGGAGATTGTTAGAGCATTGATCGGTCGAACTCGCAAGCGTTGTTATCTCAATCTTGTTTACCAAGTTTAGTTGCCAGAACTATAAGTTTTGATTTCTACTATACTTATAGCTAAGTTTCGGATTAGGATAGTAAGTGTAGTTGAGCCTTAGACTCCACGACGTTTATTGATTGAAGACGAAGAACTACTCAAGGGGACTTGTGGAAATTCATCAACAAAAGGTATGTGGAGACTTGAACTTATCTATCACTCAAAAATCTATCTACTCTATCTCCTATTTGACACAAAAGTCGTATTGCTATACTTCGTTGATGTATTGTCTCGATCTCGTATCCATAGACGATCACACGAAGTGTGAACCGATTAGTTGTATTGTCTCGACTCAGTCCATAGACAATCACTTTTGGAGAAAGGACTCATAGGAAGGAAAAGTTTGAGCTTGAGGTATATTTGGGTACCCTCTCCTTTTCACTTGTAAGTATCAACATTCCTAGACTTTCTAATCTAACCTAAACGAAGTTGACTCTAGTAATTGATCAAGTGACTCTAGATGAGTTTTGGTACTAAAATATGACAATCAAACTTGACATATCAATACTTGGTCGGTTCAACCGAGCTATGCTCTAACATAATTTAAGAACGAAGAATTATAGGGCCAACAAGGGAGGTGAGGCCATGTTTTTGAAAGTCACCACCACATAATTTATTGGTTCTGGTTATAATTCATAGTCCTTATGTATGGGTTCGCATTAATCCAACCATATATGTATCCAAAGATGTCTGTTCTTAGTTGAATACTGGTAGCCATCGTATACCTACACCACAACTTAATGCAACTAATGGGATTCTCTCATTCGAATATTATTTTACAGAATGATCAGGGGAAGATTACTACAGTCAAATAGTAAAGAATAAAAACGGTATCAAAGATGATCATTCCATGTAATGTTAATTGCTGAAATTTTTTACTTTTGATCATGTTTCAGGTTCATTAATAGATATTACATAGTTAATGGATATTATGTAGTTATATTAAAGTAAGATCATCTTGATATAAAATGTAAACAAGCCATTAGATAATTAAAAAAAAAGTAGTAATATGTTAGAAATATTTATCCAATGCCAAATGTTTCCAACATGCCATATAATTGATGAGCGTACATGTATATGCAATGCATGTAAGGCGCTAAAGCTATGTTGTAGTCATTTTTAGAGTAAAAAGTGAAAAAAAAAATATCCTACATGAATTCACCATAAGATATTGCATGGAAAACCTAGATCTTTCTTGAATCCAGTATAGAGTCTCTGGTCACAAAATAAACCTAGTCACATTGTTCAAACGCATCTTATGTACTTCAATTATATTATTTAAGGCCTTCGTTCCCTAGAACATTCCCTTTATTTGCATCAGAGATATCTTAATCCCTCTTTTTTGTCCACTTTAGTGTCGACATCTTCCTCTTTTGGAAAATCTTATATGGAGACTCTAGATATGTTTCTCTTATTAAACTCTATATTCATATAAAAAATAAGCACAATCAGAGACGTAAAACACCACCATCTACCACTTTGAATATCAACGGTTGAAAATTAATGGTCGAATTTTAAATAAGTAGATGGTGATGTTTGGTATACTGAATTATGCTCATTTTTATTAGGAATCTAGAGTTTAATAAGAGGAACATATCACCAAAAAATGGGTTTAATTTCATTATCATTTTGACTCTAAAAAAATGGTTTGGGCTTGTGTAGATAGTGTACATATAATTGTTCATAGATCATTCCTTTTTACAGAGTTACAACATGAGGATGCACGCCCAAATGTATTGTTCCATGGCATGATGTTTCTACACTCAACCAGAAATAAAAAATAATAAGAATAAAATAAGTGAATTTTCAATAGATTTCCTAATGAATGCACCTCTTATCTCATATTTAATGCAAAAGATAAGGAAGAAAATCCTCATTAGATTTTGATAAAATTAACGAAGAAATCATAATTATATTTTCTTTTCCAAATAAAGGGGTGTATGTAAGATATAAATATAGTTTTGTTGTTTGTGTACAAATAAGGAGATACATACACAGATAGAATCATCTTCAATTAAAAAAGAATGGGTAGTCTTAGAAATAGCAGCAACAGTGTTTACATATTTACTTACTTCCTTCTGTTTGCAGTATTATTTCGTGAGTGTTCATCATCAAAGATAACTTTCGCAAAGTTTGTGTGAAAGTTATGAACCAACTTAGCAATGGCCAAGATTTGATGTTACACTGTTGGGAGCAGAATGGATCAAGAGATATGAGTAAATCTATTCCTGATAACCAATTTGTGACGTGGTCATTTGGTCTTAGGTTTATCGGTAAAACTTACTATGATTGTGATTTTGGATGGAATAGACAAGGAATTGTGATTTATCAACATCAACAAGTCTATAACGAGAGACTAGATGGATACTGCGAAGATGATATTTGTAACTGGGGAGCACGTCAAGATGGAATTTATCGACAGAATGTTGATGGGGGATGGAGCCTTGTTGTACAGTGGTAATAGTTGAATAATATAAGTTAATAATAAGAGTGGAAATGCAAAATTATCTGTGCATTGGTTCATGAGAAATAAAAATAAATAATGTAGTGCAATTGGTTAATAAAAAGATACAATTTCAACTCGTTTTTTCATTTTTTATGGCATTCACTAGTTTTCCCAGAGGTTAGATATGGTGTCCAAAGGAATTTTGTTGTTATTGTTATTGTTTTGGTTTTTTTATTTTTTTAATTAGTAGATTGTCGGCACATTATGGGTCTCTTACGCATGTAATTCATCTTGCAAATTAATTGTATATCTATTAACTAAATTGAAGACCTTGCATGCATGGTAGTGAGGAAGCATAAAATAAACATGCAAGTCCTGGTCTTGTTAAAAACATATTTACTTTCAATAAAAAGTTATTGAAAAACGCCGGGTATAACAACCACACCCAATATTTCGTTCCGCGATCTATATGGAATAACTTCAGTATAATTCTGAGAGCACCAACTTGAAAGTGAGACTCAATCAAGAAAGATATCAAAGGACTTTACCTCTTTCTCAATACAATCAGTAAAATATAAATCCGTGAGACTGATTGTTATGAGAATAACTCGGATGGTACCATAGACCAGTGTCTGAGTGTCAATCAAGTTCTCTCCAACAAACAAGGTCGGATTTATCAACTATGATTGAACTACGCACAACCTGTGATATTTCAATTATATAAACAAATATAATGCGGAAAAGAAATAACACAGACACCAGAAATTTTGTTAACGAGGAAACCACAAATGCAGAAAAACCCCGGGACCTAGCCTAGATTTGAACACCACACTGTATTAAGCCGCTACGGACTCTAGCCTACTACAAGTTAACTTCGGACTGGAATGTGGTTGAGCCCTAACCAAGTCTTACAACGATGTAGGCACAGTCACATTCCTTATGCCTCTTGAATCCCATGCGCACGTGATTCCATTAGCTAATCTCACCCACAAGTAAGATCTGCTACGACCCAAAGTCGAAGACTAACTTATAAACAAATTTGTCTCCCATAGATAAGTATATTTTGGTTGTTGTTTCCGTCTTAATATAACTTAAGGTGAACAGGAAACTCAACTAATAATCCGGTCTTATACTCCTGAAGAGCAGCCTAGAAATATTACTCACCTCACAATAACCCAACTGATTAACAAAAAAAGTTATTATGGAATCACAAGAGTCTGAGATAAAGAATTGTTGTGATTACTTTTTATATCTTACCTATCGAAGATAAATATCGAGTAAATCTTAGAGAAGATAAAACACAATAGATAGAAAAAGTAATATCAGAATACGCAACTATAGAGAAAATAGTTGGATCTGGCTTCACGAATCCCAAATAAAGTCTTCAGTCGTTAACCTAATAATGGTTTTGGAAAACCCTAGGTAGATGGAGAATCGACTCTAGTTTGCAACTAGGACACACGAGAGTGTCGTTATTAGGTTTCCCAGATGCTAGAGTTCTCCCTTATATAGTCTTTCAAATCAGGGTTGCTCACAATCAAAGCTAAGATAGCTTAGTAATAAAGCAATTGATATTCACAGTTAGATGAACTCCTAATTTAAGATTCAAGCTAAGTCTGCTTAGAAATTAAGCAATTAATCTCTACTGTTAGATTGTATAATATTAGCTTGATACACACAAATAAAATATACCTATATTTAGATATGGATGAACCGTATCCCAAACGTGTATACTTTGTTGGCTCAATAATAGTTAACCGAAGTTAGCCACATGAACACTTATAATCTAGACACATTCATCTAACACTTCTAGATCAGATATGATGATCAATTAATCACGATAAATAATCAAATGAATCTAAATGTGCTTTGAGAGAGTTGTTCAAATGTTCATCATCTCATATAAATACATATGAACCATTAGATACGTATTCAGTTTGGTTTGTAATTGTACAAAGTAATTATACAAGAACTAATTCATCAACATAATGCCATAGTTTGCAAAACAAGTTCGCATACTTTATTTCATTAAAGTTCTAGGGATTTTAGTTCACAAACTGAGTTCGCAAACGAACCTGAGTTCATGAGTATGATTTTCATACTTACCGATTTTAGAACCTAACCATTGTGTTAGCAAACAGAGTACGCAAACCACAGTTCCAGACTTTGGCCTAGTCATGTCGTTCGGAAACAGAGTATGCGAACCACAGTTCCGGACTTAGCCCTATCTAGACGTTTGCAAACAGAGTACGCGAACTACAGCTCCAGACCTTGACAGTTAAACTCGTTCGCAAACATAATTCGCAAACAAGAGTTCTGGACCTGAAATAGAGCTTCACAGTTCGCATACAAAATATACATACTATGATATGTCCAGACATTATAGTAGTCCTAAGACTCTCATTTAATCATTGAGACATCCTTAGAAGACAACAATGGTAATCTTACACATACCACTAGCTTCAAGTAATTTTCAAGTGATTAATCGATCAATACGAAACTTCCCACATCAAATGATTGTCTCACACAAATCATGTAAGATGTTCAAGGTAATTTTCACATGATCATCTTGACTTAATTATTTAGTTTCCAACAAATAAATTATCTCCAACTAAACTCGTCGAGTAGATGATGAAGTTTAAGGTAAAGTTAAAAGCTTCCAGCACGTATTTCGAGAAATATATAAACGAGATAAACTCGGCTCGAAATCTCAAATGTGTACAATGTAAAAGTTTATATAGCTATACGACTTAGTCTATTTTAGAAGATATAATAGAATAGACTTCTGAGTGATAGATAAGTTTTAGTCTCCACATACCTTTTGTTGGTGAAGTTCTTCCAAGCTCTTTAGTATATCTTCTTCTTCAATTGGTTAACGTCGTGAAGTCTAAATCTCAACTACACACTTCTATCCTAATCCGAGACTTAGCTATAAGTAGACTAGAAATCAAGTATATAATTTTGATCAACTAAAGTTGACAAACAAGCTTGAGATAGCAACTCTTGCGAGTTCAACCGAGCAGTGCTCTAAAAATCTCCCCCTTTGTCAATTTTAGTGACAAAACTATCAATACATATGGATTACAAAATAAATAAACTTTATAGCTTCTAATCCATCATGCTTGATTTCCTTGGCTCTTCAAATTCGTTGAATTCTTAGTTACTTCAAATTCTCCATTGATTCTGAATGTGTTCAACTCAACATCATTGTTGTTGAAGATCCGTAGCAATAACAATACGAAAACGAAAGTTCTCAATCATTATTATTCAGTGTCATAGTATTATATAGAATCAAAATATAATTGCATCACAACTTTGAAATAATACTATGGTGATATGTATCACTCCCCCTTAGTCAATACTTCCATCTTATAATGAAAACCACTCCCCCTTACATAATGATCCGTAGACCATATGTATGTACTGTGAACTACCAAATAATTCTCCCCCTTTTTGTCAATATAAATTGGCAAAGGTACGAAAACTATGGAATCATAATGAATTCTCAAAAGATAATTCATGACTAAAAGGAAACATTTCTACTTTGTTTCGATGATTTTACATAGTCGAAACTTAGTGTATTCATCAAGGACTTTATTAAGATACAAGTTAACCTCTGCCCTTCAAATTCCACAACCGCTCTCCCCACAAAGATATGGCAATCAAGCACAAGTTCATTTAAGAACTCTCCCCAATTTGATGTCATTCCCAAAAGAACAACATGAGCGTCCATAATTTTATAAGAAAATAAGGATTTCTTTGAATATTTTGATTCACAGATCTGAATAAAAAAAACATCAGAAATACAATACAACTCCTAGAAACGAATACGGAATTTAAACAAAAACTCATTGGAACTTCAAGATTTTATTTCCGAAAAGAAAGATATAGATCCAGGGGCAAAAATCTAGAGACCTAATGAACCAAAACAACACCAATAGACTGTCGTAAGTGTTGAAACGTTGCGATGTCTTGAGGCTTGGTGAGAATATCAGCCAATTGTTATTCTGAAGGAACAAATTCCATGTTAATAATACCATTTTCATAGAGATCTCTTATAAAATGGCACCTTATGTCAATGTACTTAGTTCTTGAGTGCTCAACAGGAATCTCAGTGATGCGAATCGTACTTGAGTTATCACAGAAGATCTTCACTGTGCCAGTGTCATTTCCATAATCAGCAAGCATTTGTTTCATCCGTAGAAGTTGAGTACAACACGAACCTGCAGCAATATATTTTGCTTCGCATGTTGAAAAGGATTTTGAGTTTTGTTTCTTGCTATGCCATGCCACAAGATTTAATCCCACATAGTAAAATCCCCCTGGTGTACTTTTCATGTCTTCCACACATCCTGCCCAATCAACATCTGAATAAGCAGTAAGACCAGTGTTAGTATCAAAAGTATAAGATAAACCATAATCGATAGTATGTTGAACATGTCGCATGATCCGTTCTGCAGCAGCAAGATGAGATTCCTTCGGATTTTCCTCAAATCTAGCACAACAACCAACACTAAAAGCAATGTCAGGTCTAGTAGCTGTAAGATATAAAAGACTTCCAATGATCGATCAATAAAGTTTCTGATCCATATTGATTCTTTTCTCATCTTTGTGCAGTTTACCAGTAATGGGGATGGGAGTAAGTTTTGGAGTAGACTTATCAAGACCGAACCTTTTTACAAGATCCCTAACATACTTTTATTGAGATAAGTATATTCCATCCTTATGTTGTTGAATTTGTAATCCTAAAAAGAATTTTAATTCACAAACATTGCTCATCTCAAATTCCCTTCCAAGAGAGACTTGAAAATCCTTTGCAAGTTTCTCAGAAGTCGATCCATAGATGATATTATCTACATAGACTTGAGTAATAACAACCTACTTCCCACTCCATTTGGTAAAAAGCGTTTTATCAGCTCCACCTCTATAAAAACCTTTCCTAGGAAGAGAAGTGGTTAGTTTTTCGGACCAGGCACGAGGTGCTTGTTTTAATCCATACAATGCCTTTCGGAGCCTAAAGACATGATCAGGAAATTCTGAACTTTCAAATACTTCAGGTTGAGCAACATAGACCTCTTCCTTTAAACATCCATTTAAGAATGTTGATTTTTCGTCCATTTGTAATAGCTTAATCTTGAGAAAACAAGCATGAGCTAATAATAATCTAATGGACTGAAAGCGTGCCACACGAGCAAAGGTCTCGTCGATACCTTCAATCTGTGAATATCCTTGAGCGACAAGTCTAGGTTTATTTCTGACGATTGTGCCAAATTCATCCGACTTGTTCTTGAATATCCATTTAGTACCAACAATATTTACATTACAGGGACAAGGTACTAGTTCCCATACATCTTGTATTTGGAATTGATTTAACTCTTCATGCATTGGGTTCATCCAAAAAGGATCGCTAAGAGCTTCATCAATGTTTTTTGGTTCCACTTGCGATAGATAACATCCAAAATTGCAAATATTTTGAAGTTGTCCTCTCGTCTTAGCAGTAAAATCTTTTCCTCCAATAGTAACGTTAGTATCATGATTCTTTTGAACCCAGAGATGTCGTGGTGGTGCACGTTCAACAGGAATACCCTGACTAGGGGTTTTCTCCTCGTCACTAGAAATGTCAGGATCTGTAACAGTTGGTACAACTTCTACTGATTCTGAGATTTCTTTAACTTTCTTAATTGTCTCCGTTGGAGGAAATTCAACAGGATGGTCATCATGACGAAATTCGCTCAGATCTTCAATGATAACATTTATTGATTCCATCATATCATGGGTTCTGAGATTCTCTGTTCTCGATCTTTCAGAATGTAGCACTTACTTCCAAACACTCTGAGATAGTGTAAGTTGGGATTCTTATTATACCACAACTCATAAGGAGTATTTAGGGTTTTAGACCGTAAGTAAACACGGTTGATCAAATAGCATGATGTAAAAACAACTTCTCTCCAAAACTTCAACGATAACTTTTTGTCATGGAGCATTACCCTCGCCATTTTCTGAATATTTGTATTCTTTCTTTCTGCAACTCCATTGGCTTGTGGAGTTATGGTTGGTGAATATTGTTGAATAATACCCAGTTTATCACAAAATTCAAACACTTTGGTGTCCTTGAATTCGGTTCCACGATCGCTTCTAATTTTCTTTAGCTTGCGACCCTGTTCATTATGGATTCCATTAACAATAATCTTGAACTCACTTAAGGATTCATTTTATGGGACAAAAATGTCATCCAAGTGAATATAGTGTAATCATCTACCATAAGTAAAACGTACTTCTTTCCAGCAACAGTAGATTGTTGAATACGACCTAAGAGATCCATATGAATTATATCAAGTGGAGCTTTAATGAGAATGTCTCGAGATGATTTATGTGGAACTTTTGTTTGTTTACCCTTTTGACAGGCACCGAAGACACCATCAATCTTAACATTGATTTTGGGAACGTCTCTAACAAGTTCTTTGTTATTGATCTTGGTTAGAAGGCGATAATTGATGTGACCAAAATGCTCACGCCAAAGATGTGTAAATTCCACCTTAGTAAAATTGCAACACTTATTAAACTGAGTATCCAAAAGAGAACAACTATTTTTACCACGTGTTCCCAGAAAAATTACTTTTCCAGACTTGTCTGCAATATCACATCCATTTTGCACTGAAGACAACCTTATGGCCCTTGTCACAAATTTGAGTAACAGAAAGAAGATTAGAAACATACCATTAACATATACGTCATCATGGTTTTCAGGAACACCTGGTAGTTTGATCGTCCCCTTTTTGTTGATGTAGCAACAACTCCCATCTCCGAATGTTACAGGTTCTTCTTCAAAATCGTTCGTATTCACAAACCATGAAAGATCACCTGTCATATGGTGGCTACATCCACTATCGAGGAACCTTTGAAAAGGTGGTGTTGGTTTTCGGTAAAAAGCTCCCGTAATAACACTACTTTCCTTGTTGGGTTTTCTTGTTAGTTTTGCACATCTTTTTAGAGAAGTAAAAAGTTGTTCAGCTTTCTTGTGTTGAGAACTAGCAAACTTTAAACTTTTCTTAAAAAGCATGCATGTATGTTGATAATGATCACAAGAATAACAAAACATACATGAACCAACACGTTTAAACTCATCATAAATATTTTGAGTCACATCAAATTTTACAAAGCCTAAACCTCGTTTATCTCCTGACTT
Organism: Papaver somniferum; assembly: GCF_003573695.1. Taxonomy (NCBI): domain Eukaryota; kingdom Viridiplantae; phylum Streptophyta; class Magnoliopsida; order Ranunculales; family Papaveraceae; genus Papaver; species Papaver somniferum. The sequence continues at coordinate 209,211,115 of NC_039358.1, forward strand.
ACGACAATCCATCAAGGAATAATTAAAGGAGTTTTTCAAATCCTTTAAAGATTCTTTGACAAACTTCAAATCCTTACATTGTGAAATCTGTGCAACAAGATCAATACTGATCTGAATTTGTTCATCTAACTTCTTTTGGAGATTAACTACCTCTCCAGAGCATTCACAAAGATCGGAGTCCTTCATGTAAATTTCGCAATGAATTCCATCAATTTTCCTTATCAATCTTTGTTTCTCTCGACAAATATTTTTGATGATTTTTCCAAAATCAAAACCCTCAACCTCATCGTTGGTTTCTAGAACACACTCGGAGTTGGGTAGATATAAAACTGGTGAAGCGTTAACTGAGATATTACTGTCCACAGTAATTGGATTTTTATTTTTATTTTTTTTGATGCAAATACTAATTGGATTGCTTCAAACACAGATTTATGAGGCTTAGCGTGTTTGCCTACTTTGATACTAATTGGATTGCTTCAAACACAGACCTATGGATTGCTTCAAACACAACCTATTGATGGTCATTTTTAGTTCAGGGCTAATACCGTAAAAACTTATAGTTATGTACCTTCATTCTGTAAAGAAATAGAGCCATTTAAATCTGATGAGTGCATACGCCTCTCTGCTTACATATGTACTGAGTAATTCAGTATCTCTATATACGAAATTTATTAGAATAATATTAGTGCATGTTGAAACAATCTCACGTATTCTACAAATTTTGTTATATCAAACTCAAACTCCTAGATGAATTATTCACTAGTATATAGCCTAATGAGTATTGTTGATACACGAAAAATATCACCCCTTATCCGGGATAGTGTACCCCCAAAAGGGAGGCAAACCCAACATGAGACGTGGGGACTAAATCCCAAGTCCACCAAGAAAGTGTCTATTAGATGGAAAGGATAATGGGGGAATTAATAGGAAAGAATGAGGTTTTATTAGAGAAAGGATGGGATTAGTAGTAATTACAGAAGTCTTGGACACATGGCATGATGTCATAAAAGAAAGGGGCTTTTGGAAAGTCTATATAAAGAAGGACAAGGTACAATGGAAAGACAACTCTCTGTTGATGGTGGTTTTTAGCTTAAGGTTAAAATCGTAAAACCATACATCTGACATGACGTCACTATGACCAGTAGCGCATTTATTGAATCCATCAGCATGCCTACGTAAGAATTACCAGGGTACCTTTTTTTTTACATGTGTCATGTTCTACGGCAGAACCCTTAGTATTGACCGACATCATCTTCGTACATACCAAACCCTAATTCTCATGCTACCGCGCCAAGGCATGCCAACCATGCCAGCCCCACCACTGTGCCAATGGAAAAACATGCCAGCCACATCTCCGCGCCAAGGCATGCCGACCATGCCAGCCGCACCACTGTGCCAATGGCAAACCATGCCATCCACATCTCCGCTCCAAGGCATGCCAACCATGCCAGTCGCACCACTGTTCCGATAGCAAACCATGCCAGCCACATCTCCGCGCCAAGGTATGCCAACCGCACCACTGTGCCAATGGCAAACCATGCAAGACGCATCTCCGCGCCAAGGCATGCCGACCATGCCATCCACATCTTCGGGCCAAGGAATGCCAAACATGCCAGCCGCACCACTGTGCCAATGACAAACCATGCCAGCCACGTCTACCGCGCCAAGACATGCCAACCATGCTAGCCGCACCATGCACCAATGGCATGCTAAATCCTTGGCCCCACCATGCCAAGCCAACCGCACCTTGCCTTGGCCCCAACCATGCTAGCCACACCATGCGCCAATGGCATGCCAAGCCAACCACACCTTTCCTTGGCCCCACCATGCCAAGCCGTCCGTGCCAAACCCTTGGCCCCACTATGCCAAGCCGTCCGCGCCATTTTTCCTTGGACCCACCATGCCAAGCCAACCACACCTTGCCTTGTCCCCACTATGCCAAGCCAACCGCACCATTTCTTGGCCCCACCATGCCAAGCCGCCCGTACCAAACCCTTGGCCCCATTATGCCAAGCCGTCTAAGCCATTTTCCTTGACCCCACCATGACGGCCTTCCCTATGCGGCTACCAAAAACGAAGGCATGCGACGATCAACGACCACCCTTTCAATCCTAGATGCAAATCCTAACCATCCAAGGTCGCCAAACAACGTATGGTAACCTTTGTCCCAAAACCCTAGTTTTGTCCACGCCAAACCGCGCCAATGGCATGCCAACCACCTTGCCGCGCCATACCATGTCGGCTTTCCCTATACGGCTACCAAAAACGAAGGCGTGCGACGATCAATGACCACCCTTCCATCCTAGATGCGAATCCTAGCCATCAAAGGTTGCCAAACAACGCATGGTAACCTTTGGCCCCAAACCCTAGTTTTGGTCACGCCAAACCGCGCCAAGGCATACCATGCCACATGTGCCAATGGCATGCCAACCACCTCGCCGCGCCACGCCATACCGGCCTTCCCTACGCGGCTACCAAAGCGAAAGACTGCAACAATCAACGACCACTTTTTCATCTAAGGTGCAAATCTTAGCCGTCCAAGGTTACCAGCTAACGCATGACAACTTTTGGCCCTATTTTGGTCGCGCCTAAACAAAGCCAAAACCCCAACTTTTGGCCGCGCCAAAACTAGGCCATATTAAATCCATACTGATCATGCTTTCATCCCACTGGCTACCAAACGAAGGGTTGCAATAATCAACGGCTACCTTTCCTCATAAGATGCAAAATCTCGACCGTGGAAGGTCACCACCGAGCCGACAAGTCTCCCAAGGTCAACTTGCCAGAAAATAACAATGTGCTACATGTTTTCCATGAAAACACTAGAGACATCAACGCATGTCACAAACTGGGGGATGCTCATTGGGTATTGGTTTGGCGGTTTACATCATGCGGCGTACACTACGCCCGTTATAAGAAAGTGTCATAAGGATGAGGCGGTTATTAAATACAGGGAGTAATGGTGAAACGCTTTATTTTATGGAACATCAATTCCAGGCGTTACCAGTTACCACCTCCTCCCATTTACTCACCCTTTTTTCATTTCTTAATGAGACCAGAGTACGTTTCACTTCGACTTGTATAAATAGGAATTACCTATTTCCATCGAACGACAAGTTCAGGTCAGGAGCATACAACACTCAGAAAATATTTGCTAGCTTTCCATTTGTTAGCTTCCCACTTTCTGATACAAGTCGTGAAACAACTACTCTTCCAGAATCAATTATTCTGGTCTCAACACTCTCTTCGCTCCCCTCCCCAAAACCAACCCTTCTCCTTCAATTTGTGACCGAAGCAAGTCTGGAACGGCTATTTCTTGGTTTAGGCCGGATTTGTATAGATTGATCTCTCGAATCTAAAGTACTCCCTTGCAGTACATTGTTTAGGGTTTAAACTCATTTCTCACCCACACACCCGAAATTACCAAAATCAAAAGAAATCGTTTTCACCCTCAAACAATTGGCGACCACAGTGGGAGATTGATCTTTCGGTTATAATGTCAATTTTCAATCCTCGATCTCATACTTCGACCAAAACGTCAGGACGGTAGAGGAAAAAGATCCGCTCAGGGATCGACGACTCAGCTACCAGACGGCCCGATACGATCCGCTCAGGGATCGACGACTCAGCTACCAGACGACCCGATACGATTCGCCCAGGGATCGACGAATCGATTATCAAGTGACTTAGGGACGACTGGGGACTTTCCACAATCACGGTGCTTCCCACAAAACTCGTACTTTCACCTGACTCATTTTTCGTTAGCAGATCCAAAAAACCGAGTAAGTCTTTCCTAGAAAAAATACATGGTTTATTATTTCAAGTTTTCAAGGGAATGATAAAACTGATAGCCATGTTATGTTTCATCACATGTCATCTACCGACACGCAACGTTCACGGTTCCGTATCTTCCTTGGGATGTTTGTGTCAGTTACAATCATAACCGAAAACGGCATCATCCTAAAACAGTTCATCCCGAATAATAATCCAAAACCCTCATAGGTAACACTTGTCTATCAACCCAAAAATCCAACTCCAGCAGCTTGCATCTCTTCCAGCACTGACAGATTGCATCCTTTAAGCGCTAACAGCTTGCATCTTCCCAGCGCCAGCAGCTTGCATCCTTCCAGCGTTGCTCTTGAACGCTCAGTAGAAGGGAATCAGCAATCCAATTTCATCACACGTAGAGATCAGGAACGATTTCTCCAAAATCGAGGCAAGGAGATCAGCAACCCCCCTGAGTTCACAAAGACTCTCTTCCCGTCAGGAGATGCATGATTTCGGGGGACTTCGCCCACAAAATTGTGCAGTCTATGGTGGAACATTTATGAGAGATTTTATATTTTACCAAGGCGCAACTTCAAGACATATTTGCATCCCTCAACCGTGTTGTGTCAGGAAAACATCTATTTCCAGCCAAGAAGTCGTTCCCAAAAGCATCTATTTCCATCCAAGAAGCCGTTCCCAAACCCCTACCTCTCTTGGAAAGCACGATAGATGGAACTGGGGACTCCTAACCACTGTTCGCTTGAAGGGTGTCCAGTTTGACAACACACTGATCGACGCAGCCTCTCCGCTTCAACGTCCTCCAGCAGCGGCTCTGCTTCAACGTTCACTTCAGCAGCCGCTCCGCTTCAGCATTCTCTCCATAAGCTGCTCCAGGATCGAAGCCGAAGCTTCAGCTTTTGTCTTCTTAAGTTTCAACATCCTCTCCAAGAGCCGAAGCCGCCTCAACGCCGCTTCCTCCTGCCAAGGATCGTACCGGGGCCGCCACTCCTTCCTGCAAAGGGTCGTACATCCACGCTCCACATGTCAAGGATCATGATCGCAGCCATCCAATCTTCATAGTCATGACCGCCTTTTGATTCATCCCGTCAAAACTCATGATCATGGACAGTTTGCTCGCTTACGCATCCAGCCAATCCTTTTACTTCCATGGATGCCCATACAATTCCAGCCAACCTACTTTGTTACCACGACAATGTAGTCTCTTCTGATTACATATGCTACCAAGAACTGTTACCACTCATTTGTTGATACCAGCCAGAGCTTCACCACAACAACAATCGCTACAAAGATGAAATCATGTAAACCATACTTGGGGACTGAGGATATACACAGAATCCCTTCACTGTCAAAGCTCAGAAGACACAGTCAACCAAAAGGCCATAGCCACAACAAGGTCATCTACTCTTCAAGGGTGCAGCGCAAGAATATCATCACCTCTCTGTCTAGAAGACGCCTTCAATACTTTGCGAGGTCGCGGAGGATCCCAAGCCTGCTTAGAGGAAAACAACTTCAGAAACTAAATAAAAATGCGACTGGGGACTGCTCATCGCACTCGACGACCATCAAAAACTCATGAGATAACTCCAGAGACGCGACTGAAACATTTCCTTGAATAAATAGAGGAAGCCACGATAAAAAACATAACTCTCTCATTTCTACCTCTTCGCTATCCAAAATATTTCGTCCATGTGACATTCTGAGCATCCCAGCGTCGCATCCAAAAAAATACAATAAGCTTGTATCAAACCTCGTGGACGTGGAGTCAAGACGATGCAATGAAAGTAGGCTACACATGGGGACTACCAGCATGGGACGCTTTCACTCCCCTCAACCAGGTTATTTCTGATTTCAACATCATCACTGTCGAAGTTTTACGAGCCACAACAATTTCTCAACACAAATCCGTACATGTGCATCGAAGACTCCAAAAGCACGCCACAGAGATACATTCACATGTTCGGCCGTGCTATCGGATCTAACAGAAATATAACTGGGGACTACTCACCACATCTCATTCCATACGATAGTCCAAGATTCATAAGATGATTCGAAGGATGTCTCTTGGAACAAATTCCTTGAAGACTTGATAGCAGCACGTCGGTAACGAAACGTCTCCCAACTCATCTATTTCATCCGGTGGCTCCGGAAGATTTCGACCATACAAGCATCCACAACATACTGTCATCGCGATCAGAAGGTCCAGGACTGAATAACCTAAAATCAAGGATGGACCGACAACGCAACCACATCCATCCGTCCCAAGAATGCAATGGAGTTTGGTAAATTTTGGAATCCACTGGAGAGACACTGCAAACAAAAGCACGGATCCGGACGAGCGACAGAAAAAAGAAGAAGGTCAATACCTCTTTTCATATGGACGGGGTTTCTAGAGTTTGCACAGAATAAAGTTTCCTTCTTGCTCCATGAACGGGAATAGATGACTCGGCGCGACTATGTTATCCCGGGCCCGCAACATCCCTCCTGAATTCTTCCTGAATTTTCACTGTCGGGACGTTTTCACCTCCTAAAAGAGCTCAAAACCTAAATAATCCCGCCAGGGGAAATAGGAAAATCTTTTCCGGTCATATGGAGGGGCGGACCGTCAAAATCCGACTTCGTACGAGAATTCTACAATGATTTTAGTAAGGAGTGCTAATTAGGGTTTCGGCATCCCAAACCCTGATTTCGAAAAATTTGCCAGGCGTCATCACCACCGTTTGGTGGCCGAAGTTCCAGCGCCATCACCACCGCTTGGTATCCGAAGTTCCAAAACCAGTTCCCATCCTTCCACGGAACTGAAGCCAGTCGTCATCCTTCCACGGAACTGAAGCCAGTCGATATCATTCCACGGGCCCGCAACATCCCTCCTGAATTCTTCTTGAGTTTCACTATCGGGCCGTTTTTACCTCCTAAACGACCTCAAAACCTAAATATTCCCTCGTAAGGAGATAGGAAATTCTTTTCCGGTCAGATGGAGAAGCGGACCGTCAAAATCCGAGTTCGTACGAAAATTTTACAACGATTCTAGAAAGGGGCGCTAATTAGGGTTTCGGCATGCCAAACCCTAATTTAGACAAAGTTGTCAGGCGCCATCACTACCATTTGATAACCGAAGTTCCATCATCGTTTGGTAACCGAAGTTCCGAAACCAGTTTACACCATTCTGTGGACTGAAGAAAGTTTACACCATTCCGCGGACCGAAGCCAGTTTCCTCCCATTCCAAGCCGACCTACGTGTGCGGCTCTCATTCCAAGCCGACCGACGCCTGCGGCTCTGATTCCAAGCCGACCAACGCCTTCGGCTCCCGTTCCAAGCTGAAAATCTACATCTCACCACTTCACGGTCTAGCCAGCAACACCACAAGTAGAATCTATGCAAGGCCTCCAACACGAGAATCTCGAACTCTCCTTACCTCTCGAAAAAGGTTAGCCGGGTCTTCTTGACCATCTTTTCCGACTTGTCATTTCGATTTTGTCCTCGCCTGTCACCACCTTATGCTTACATCGCAACAATGCTCTTGTTCCAAGCTAAGCAGGGGACTTAATGTTGATGGTGGTTTTTAACTTAGGGTTAAAATCGTAAAACCATACATCTGACATGAAGTCACTATGACCACTAGCGCATTTATTGAATCAATCAGCATGCCTACGTAAGAATTACCAGGGTACCTTTTTTTACATGTGTCATGTTCCACGGCAGAACCCTTAGTATAAACCGACATCATCTTAGTACATACCAAACCCTAATTCTCATGCTACCGCGCCAAGGCATGTCAACCATGCCATCCGCACCACTGTGCCAATGGCGAACCATACCAGTCACATCTCCACGCCAAGGCATGCCGACCATGCCAGCCGCACCACTGTGCCGATGGCAAACCATGCCATCCACATCTCCGCGCCAAGGCATTCCAACCGTTCCAGCCGCACCACTGTTGTAATACCCCGATATTCGGCAGTGGTTGGCCGAATGGAATATAAGTAATGATTTGTCCTTCCCTAACACCGAGGCCTTTTCAGCACAATTGGCTCCAGAGTTGGCAGAAAACTCTGCAGTTAAGCGTGCTCGGGCGGGAGCAATCCGGGGATGGGTGACCATCCGGGAAGTTACTGCTGGATTACCGCAGCGATGCCCGTTGAAAATCCCACACTGCTGGATGACCGCAGTGGCTAAGTGGGGACAGTATCGGTGGAGGGACGGGTCATTACAAATGGTATCAGAGCCGACGACGGTTCACCTGCCGAGGGTGGGAAAGCACGCTGGACGGGGTTGTTCCAGGTGCTTCTCATGAGGGGTAGGGAACGTCGGAGATCTGAGCTTGCGAATATATTCTGGAGCCGAGGACGGCTCCAATTTAAGGTGGTGGTATTGTAATACCCCGATATTCGGCAGTGGTTGGCCGAATGGAATATAAGTAATGATTTGTCCTTCCCTAACACCGAGGCCTTTTCAGCACAATTGGCTCCAGAGTTGGCAGAAAACTCTGCAGTTAAGCGTGCTCGGGCGGGAGCAATCCGGGGATGGGTGACCATCCGGGAAGTTACTGCTGGATTACCGCAGCGATGCCCGTTGAAAATCCCACACTGCTGGATGACCGCAGTGGCTAAGTGGGGACAGTATCGGTGGAGGGACGGGTCATTACAACTGTGCCGATGGCAAACCATGCCAGCCACATCTCCGCGCCAAGGCATGCCAAACATGTCAGGCGCACCACTGTGCCGATGGCAAACAATGTCGGCCACATCTACCGCGCCAAGACATGCCAACCATGCTAGCCGCACCATGCGCCAATGGCATGCCAAACCCTTGGCCCCACCATGCCAAGCCAACCGCACCTTGCCTTGACCCCACCATGCCAAGCCGTCCGCGCCATTTCTCATTGCCCCCACCATGCCAAGCCAACCGCACCTTGCCTTGGCCCCACCATGCCAAGCCGTCCGTGCCAAACCCTTGGCCCCACTATGCCAAGCCGTCTGCGCCATTTTCCTTGGCCCCACCATGCCGACCTTCCCTATGCGGCTACCAAAAACGAAGGCGTACGACGATCAACGACCACCCTTCAATCCTAGCTGTAAATCCTAGCCGTCCAAGGTCACCAAACAACACATGGTAACCTTTGGACCAAAACCCTAGTTTTGGCTACGCCAAACCGCGCCAAGGCATGCCATGCCACATGTGCCAATGTCATGCCAACCACCTTGCCGTGCCATATAATGCCGGCCTTCCCTATGCGGATACCAAAAACGAAGGCGTGCGACGATCAACGTCCACCCTTCAATCCTAGATGCAAATCCTACCCGTCCAAGGTCGCCAAACAACGCATTGTAACCTTTGGCCCAAAACCCTAGTTTTGGCCACGCCAAACCGCGCCAAGGCATATGCCACATGTGCCAATGGCATGCCAACCACCTTTCCGCGCCATACCATGACGGCTTTCCCTATGCGGCTGTCAAAAATGAAGGCGTGCGACGATCAACGTCCACTCTTCCATCCTAGATGCGAATCCTACCCATCCAAGGTTGCCAAACAACGCATGGTAACCCTTGTCCCCAAACCCTATTTTTGGCCACGCCAAACCGCGCAAAGGCATGCCATGCCGCATGTGCTAATGGCATGCCAACCACCTTGCCACGCCATACCATGTCGGCCTTCCCTATACGGCTACCAAAACGAAGGTGTGCAACGATCAACGACCACCCTTCAATCCTACATGCAAATCCTAGCCGTCCAAGGTTGCCAAACAACGCACGGTAACCTTTTGCCCCAAACCCTAGTTTTGGCCACGACAAACCGCGCCAAGGCATGCCATGCCATATCTGCCAATGGCATGCCAACCACCTTGCCGCGCCACGCCACACCGGCCTTCTCTATGCGGATGCCAAAACGAAGGCCTGCAACGATCAACGGCCACCTTTTCATCTAAGATGCAGTCTTAGCCGTCCAAGGTTACCAGCTAACGCATGGAAACTTTTGGCCCTAGTTTGTTCGCGCCTAACATAGACAAAAATCTAACTTTTTGCCGCGCCTAAACCAGGCCATATTAAAGCCATACCGAGCATGCTTTCATGCCATTGGCTACCAAACGAAGGGTTGCAATAATCAACGGCTACCTTTCCTCTTAAGATGCAAAATCTCGACCGTCGAAGGTCACCGAGCCGGCAAGTCTCCCAAGCTCGACTTGCCAGACGACAACAACATGCTACATGTTTTCCATGAAAACACTCGAGACATCAACGCATGTCACAAACTGGGGGATGTTCATTGGGTATTGGTTTGGCGGTTTACAGCGTGCGGCGTACACTACGCCCATTATAAGAAAGTATCATAAGGATGAGGCGGTTAGTAAATACAGGGAGTAATGGTGAAACACTTTCTTTTATGGAACATCAATTCCAGGCGTTACTGGTTACCACCTCCTCCCATTTACTCACCCGTTTTCCATTTCTTAATGAGACCAGAGTACGTTTCACTTCGACTTGTATAAATAGGCATTACCTATTTCCACCGAACAACAAGTTCAGGTCAGGAGCATACAACACTCAGAAAATATTTGCTATCTTTCCATCTGTTAGCTTCCCACTTTATGATACAAGTCGTGAAACAACTACTCTTCCAGAATCAACTATTCTGGTCTCAACACTTTCTTCGCTTACCTCCCCAAAACCAACCCTTCTCCTTCACTTCGTGACCGAAGCAAGTCTGGAATGGCCATTTCTTGGTTTAGGCCGGATTTGTACAGATTGATCTCTCGAATCTAAAGTATTCCCTTGCAGTACATTGTTTAGGGTTTAAATTCGTTTCTCACCCACACACCCAAAATTACCAAAATCAGCAGAAACCGTTTTCACCCTCAAACAATTGGCGACCACAGTGGGAGATCAATCTCTCGGTTGCAATATCGATTTCCAAATTTCCGATATCACCTTTCACTTCCAACTCCAACATGGTGGAACTCAGATCCGGATCAGCTATCGAGAACACCAACGCAGAATATGTCCCTGGTGTTAACACTACTTCCAACAGCATCACTACGCCACCTACGGACCCCAGTAATACCGAAACCACTCCTTTAGGTGTAACTCCGTCGATCACTAGGGCCAGAGCCGCTGCCGCCTCTAATGTCCCTGCGCAACTTGCTAATCCTGGCAGTACTGAAAGCGCTCCTTCAGGCGTTACGCCACCAGTCACCAGGGCCAGAGCTGCCGTTACCGCTCCTAACGCTTCGTCAAGCATGGAACCTCCAACCGCCAATAAGACTCCAACTACCCCACCAACGGGACGAGAAACCGGAGGAACCAGAGGAAGCCGACCCTATATCACCATCGTTGATTTGATGGAACAACAGGAGGTTCTCACTAGAGCCCAGACGGATATGGTTTCGACATAGAAAGAAGTACTCGTCTTTATCAAAACCCTGACAGAGCGGCTACCGCGTGAGTCACGCCCTCCAGAGCCGATTAGAAACGCCTCCAACAGCCCCGACGCTAGCACCTCGGCGGAACGCGTCTCCGCTGACGAGAGATTCGTGTCAAACCCCCATTGAAAAGAAGTCAGCCGTCCAATTTTGTCACACGAGATGATCTTGAGAAACTTATCCGGAATCGAATCAAGAATGATGAAATAGACATGCATCAGCACCAATCTCCTTACCCACCTGAAATACAAAGGATTACTCTTCCAAGAGGATACTCCTCTCCTCAATTCACCTTGTACGACGGTGCCGGAAATGCACGTGAACATGTCTCTCGCTTCTTGGAGTCCCTAGGCGAACATGAATACAATCACGTTCTTTGTCTGAGGGAGTTTTCGAAGTCTCTTACCGGAAGAGCGTACACATGGTACAACAACATCACGCCAAACAACATCCCCAACTGGGATGGCATGGTTACCGCATTTTACAAGAAATACTTCTTTGTGTCTGAACAAGTTACCTTCTCGGACCTAGGAAGGATGTACCAACTGGACAACGAACATCCAAATGATTTCGTTAAGAGATTCAGGGTTCAAGCACTAGACTGTCATGACCCAAACGTGACCGAGCAACAGCTGGTGAATTCATGCATCAACGGTATGGCTCCCATTTACCGCGCCTTGCTATAGAACCTGCATTTCCAGACATTCTCTGAGCTCCATGAAGCTGCCAGGCGATCAGCAACGACAACACCAGCATTATTAGAAAGAGATAGACCAACCAGAGCCGAAGATGTACGCGAAAATCGCGGGAACAGACGTCTCATCAAAAAGCAGTACAAAGTTAGACCCTCCTCTGTGAGCGTAGTAAACGAGGGAGGAAAGAGGAAGGTTCCAGCTGCAGACCAGCAGCCTAAACGCGAAGGACCAGCACGACGAGCAACTCCGTCACGGAAGGTCGCCGCTAAAGCTCTCATGGGCCATCACGAAGCTGAAGGAAATACCCTGGATTTCCCGATTACCATTGAGGAGGTGATCTATCTCTTAGAAGCATGGATTCAAGATGATGTTATCAGACTACCATCTCCCAGGCGTCCACCGACTGAGGACGAGATGGCAAACCCCAAATACTACCACTACCACAGATTTGTTCACCACCCAACCAGTAATTGCAACATACTGGAGCATATCTTCAAAGAAAAGATAGAAGCAGTGGAACTTCAACTAGGAAACGAGAGAGTACATCGAGACCCACTTCCGATGAGGAATGTGGAGTCTCTGGGGACTCCGTGCGCGACACTGTGTGATCCATGATGCAGCACGTATGCGAAATTCTCTACCTTTCCAAGGTGCAGTGCCAAGATATCTTCACGGCTCTCAATCGTGTCGTGTCGGGCAAACAGCTTTTTCCCTCCACGGAAGCCACACCAAGAGCCCACGCTCTCTCAACGAGCGGAATCGAAAAGGACAACTAGGGACTTCTGACCACGTCCTATTTAAGAGGTATTGAATTCGACAACACACTAATCGACACGGCCTCTGAGTTCAACATTGTTACTTTCAAGACTCTGAAAGTTGCGGGATTTATGAAACAAGAGGCTACCCATTCCCCATCCGTGATTAAGAACCCGGGAGAGGAAGCCTTGAACGCATACGGCTACATTAACCTCGAGATCAAGATGGGAGACGCTATAAAGCGTAGCAAATTCCACATTGTCAAAGAACTGGGTTACGACATGATATTGGGGCACTTGTGGGTACTCGACAACAAGAAGAAATTATGAACATCCCATCTACCGATGTCAACGCTCGAAAGAATCTCCAACAAACCGTCTCACTTGCTTCCACATCGACGAGTTATCGATGGAACCCAGACACCTGGAGATGACATGTTGGCACTAACTCATAGATTCCAAACGCAAGTAAGTTTAGCCGAACGATATTCTTTACAACCAGTCATTTCTTCCCCTATTCTGTCATGGGGGCTCAGCACGATTACTGGTGCGGACGCTGTCAAGAGATGTGAGTGGGGCGTTGGGCCATTCAAACGCTTTGCAAAGAATTTGGAAGCTGCCATCGAAACTGACGAGACCAAGATTCAAACGGTTCCACAACACCCGAACTCGTTTCAAATTGGAGATATGGTGGTCAAAGTGAACCCGTTTCAAGTCGGGAAGATGACGGTGAAGATAGCTGCTCGGACCGATTCACCCAAGGAAAAAGAAGACGAGCCATATCTGGTGGAAGACGTCCTTTTGGGAGGTTATTGCAAGCTTATCAACACAGAAAAGCTGGGAGGCGTGATAATTCACTCGCGATGGCTCAAGCTTTTCAATACCTAAAACGTTGTACTACCCTCTTCCAACACTCTCCCTTTAGTATTTTCTTCAACAATTTCTCCTTCCGCTTGATATTTGTATTTCCCTAAGATGAATGCACCATTTGTATTCTTCTTTAGGGTTTCGTTTTTATTCAAAAGGCATACATTTCTTTCCGAATGAGTTTTCCAAATTTCAGAAAAATATACCAAACAAATCCCAAATCATTGAGAAGCCATTAACCATCCAATCACAACCAGAAACACCAACTCATTCTAATGGAAGGCTTGGGTCTTTCAAAAATGAGAAGTTTTTATTCAAAGACAGAAACCGCAACTAGTCGCCGCGAATACAAGGAAGGTAAAAAAAAAAGTTTGCAAAACGTCAGGACAACTAAAAGAAGAATAGTAACAATAAAGAAGAAGAAGCTAGTCATAGAAAGCTAATGTGTGAATTGCCAATGCCTCGGTCAGAGCTTTTTCAAACACTTTTCCCAAAAATCTTTTGGGCAGCAAAGGTTCCATCCGGAAGCCACATCAACAATAGTAGCCTCAACATCTCACCCAGAAGTCGTCTCAGCAGCAACATCATCCATCTTTTCACCAACATCTGCCTCGGCAACCAACCCAACGTATGCCACCACGACTTCTCCAATGCCATCCGACAACAGTTTCGCCGTCTTCTCCAAAAGTTGTTTCAGTTTCATCAACCGCGACATCATCTTCCTCGGAAGTCTTCTCAGCAACCTTTCGAAGAGAATTTCCTGATTCATCAGAATCAAGGGTTATGACACCGTCCTGGATAAGGGAGATACGTTGATTTTCCCCTAAAAGATTCATAAGCTTGGTTTTCCGCTGTTTCTACTGAGAAGTGAACTGTCCCGCCCTAACAGTGGACCGTGAAGAGGTTTTATTGCACCAAATCCTCTCAATGCACTGGGATGCTTCGTCGCCTTCCCGTTCTTCCTCCAAAGGTATGTCCCGAATGATTTTGCCAACTTCACGAAACAGAGATTCAATTATATTCAATGCCTCCCCATGTGAAGAAGACTGGTTTTGGTCGGCTGCAAAGTTTCTCCCCGAAAAATTGGAGACATGTCTGTTATTGGAAGATCCCATTATGCGCTACAAAACCATAGAAAGGATAGAGGACATACGCGATTTCGGAACGACCTGTGCAAATAAAGGATTCAAGATCATCTCTTATAACCAGCAGATCGATGAAGTCCCGAAAAGGAAAGCCTCCTACTAGACACGGATTGAGGCGTGACATCAGATTTTAATAAAACCGTTTTCTACTAGCGAGGTAAATTAGGGTTTGGTGAGAAAACGTGGAAGTACATGTTTAAGACACACTTACCCGCATTGTTACTCTCTGCCGCCAGCACCGAGACTTGGAAAAAACAAGACCGACAAGGTGACGTGAGGAGAAGGAATAACGCCCCCTTTCTACGAGCATAACACTTGCGGGGTTTTGAATAAGGCAAGGACTTCCTATTTGAGTCAAGTAAGGAATAGAGGCAACCGGGCCCGTGAAGACAAAATTAAATAACCATGCCAAGAGCGCCCACGTCATTGCCTTGGACCCACACGTTAAACCGCGCATGCTTTGCCTCACCAAACCGTGGCATTCCTTGCACCACCGTCCGCGCATGATTTGCCTCACCAAACCGTGTCATGCCTTGCGCCATCGTGCCGCGCCATGACTTGCCGCACCAACACCAATAAACTCGCCAAGCCAGCGTCACGATTTTCCCTCACCCAGCCAAGGTGATGCATGGCCAGACTAAGCCGGCAATTTTCATCTCACCACTCCACGGTCTGCACCACCAGTACAATTTATGCAAGGCCGCCAACACGAGAAGTACAAACTCTTTTTACCTCTCGAAAAAGGTTAGTCGGACTTTCCTGACCATCTTATCACGACTTGTTGTTTCGATTTTTTGTCCTAGCCTGTCACTGTCTTATGCTTACCTCGCAACAATGCTCATGTTCCGAGCTAACCAGGGGACTTAATGTTGATGGTGGTTTTTAGATTAGGTTTAAAATCTTAAAATTGTGCATCCGACATGACGTCACTATGACCATTAGCACATTTATTGAATCAATCAGCATGCATGCGTAAGAATTACATGGATACCTTTTTTTACATGGGTCATGTTCCACGGAAAAACCCTTAATATTGACTAACATCATCCATGCCAAACCCTAATTCTCATGCTACCGCGCCAAGGCATGCCAACCATGTCAGCCGCACCACTGTGCCAATGGCAAACCATGCCAGCCACATCTCCGCGCCAATGCATGCCAACCATGCCAGCCGCACCACTCTGCCAATGGCAAATCATGCCAGCCACATCTTCGCGCCAAGGCATGCCAATCATGCCATCCGCACCACTCTGCCAATGGCAAACCATGCCAGCCACATCTCCGCGCCAAGGCATGCCAACCGTGCCAGCCGCACCACTCTGCCAATGGCAAACCATGCCAGCCACGTTTACCGCTCCAAGGCATGCCAACCATGCTGGCCGCACTATGTGCCAATGGCATGCCAAACCCTTGGCCCTAGCCATGCTAGCCGCACAATGCGCCAATGGCATGCTAAACCCTTGGCCCCACCATGCCAAGCCAACTGCACCTTGCATTTTCCCTAGCCATGCTGGCCGCACCATGCGCCAATGGCATGCCAAACCCTTTTCCCCACCATGCCAAGCAAACCGCACCTTGCCTTGGCCTTACCATGCCACGTCGTCCAAACCCTTGTCCCCACTATGCCAAGACGCCCGCACCATTCTGCCTTGGCCCCACTATGCCAAGCCGTCCGCGCCATTTGCCTTGGCCCTACCATGCCGGCTTTCCCTATGCGGCTACCAAAACGAAGTCGTGCGACGATCAACGGCCACCCTTTAATCCTAGATGCAAATCCTAGTCGTCCAAGGTCGCCAGAAAACGCATGGTAACCTTTGGCCCAAAACCCTAGTTTTGGCCACGCCAAACCGCGCTAAGGCATGCCATGCCACGCGTGCCAATGGCATGCCAACCACCTTGCCGCGCCATAGCATGCCAACCTTCCCGATGCGGCTACCAAAACGAAGGCATGCGACGATCTAGGGCCAACCTTCAATCCTAGATGCAAATCTTAGCCGTCCAAGGTCGCCAGACAACGCATGGTAACCTTTGGCACAAAACCCTAGTTTTGGCCATGCCAAACCGCGCCAAGGCATGCCATGCCGCATGTGCCAATGGCATGCCAACCACCTTGGCGCGCCATACCATGCCGGCCTTCCCTATACGGCTACCAAAACGAAGGCGTGCTATGATCAACGGCCACCCTTCAATCCTAGATGCAAATCCTAGCCGTCCAAGGTTTCCAAACAACGCACGATAACCTTTGGCCCTAAACCCTAGTTTTGGCCACGACAAACCGCGCCAAGACATGTCATGCCACATGTGCCAATGGCATGCCAACCACCTTGCCGCGCCACGCCACACCGGCCTTCCCTATGCTGATGCCAAAACGAAGGCCTGCAACGATCAACGACCACCTTTTCATCTAAGATGCAGTC
This sequence comes from Papaver somniferum, assembly GCF_003573695.1. NCBI lineage: Eukaryota > Viridiplantae > Streptophyta > Magnoliopsida > Ranunculales > Papaveraceae > Papaver > Papaver somniferum. The sequence goes on from NC_039358.1 coordinate 209,228,198, forward strand.
TTAGCCGTCCAAGGTTACCCAGCTAACGCATGGCAACTTTTGGCCCTAGTTTGGTCGCGCCTAAACAAAGCCAAAACCTTAACTTTTGGCCGCGCCTAAACCATACCATATTAAAGCCGAACCGAGCATGTTTTCATGCCACTGGATACCAAACAAATGATTGCAATAATCAACGGCTACCTTTACTCTTAAGATGCAAAATCTCGACCGTCGAAGGTCACCGAGCCGGCAAGTCTCCCAAGCTCGACTTGCCAGACGACAACAACATGCTACATGTTTTCCATGAAAACACTCGAGACATCAACACATGTCACAAACTGGGGGATGCTCATTGGGTATTGGTTTGGCGGTTTACAGCGTGCGGCGTACACTACGCCCGTTATAAGAAAGTATCATAAGGATGAGGGGGTTAGTAAATACAGGGAGTAATGGTGAAACGCTTTCTTTTATGGAACATCAATTCCAGGCGTTACCGGTTACCACCTCCTCCCATCAATTCAGTTCAGGAGCATACAAAGTTGTAATCGGTAACGCCTGGAATTGATGTTCCATAAAAGAAAGTGTTTCACCATTACTCCCTGTATTTACTAACCGCATCATCCTTATGATACTTTTTTATAACGGGCGTAGTGTACGCCGCACGCTGTAAACCGCCAAACCAATACCCAATGAGCATCCCCCAGTTTGTGACATGTGTTGATGTCTCGAGTGTTTTCATGGAAAACATGTAGCATGTTGTTGTCGTCTGGCAAGTCGAGCTTGGGAGACTTGCCGGCTCGGTGACCTTCGACGGTCGATATTTTGCATCTTAAGAGTAAAGGTAGCCGTTGATTATTGCAACCCTTTGTTTGGTAGCCAGTGGCATGAAAACATGCTCGGTTCGGATTTAATATGGCCTGGTTTAGGCGCGGCCAAAAGTTAAGGTTTTGGATTTGTTTAGGCGCGACCAAACTAGGGCCAAAAGTTGCCATGCGTTAGCTAGTAACCTTGGACGGCTAAGACTGCATATTAGATGAAAAGGTGGTCGTTGATCGTTGAAGGCCTTCGTTTTGGCATCAGCATAGGGAAGGCCGGTGTGGCGTGGCGCGGCAAGGTGGTTGGCGTGCCATTGGCACATGTGGCATGACATGCCTTGGCGCGGTTTGTCGTGGCCAAAACTAGGGTTTGGGGCCAAAGGTTATCGTGCGTTGTTTGGAAACCTTGGACAACTAGGATTTGCATCTAGGATTGAAGGGTGGTCGTTGATCTAGCACGCCTTCGTTTTGGTAGCCGCATAGGGAAGGCCGGCATGGTATGGCGCGACAAGGTGGTTGGCATGCCATTGGCACATGCAGCATGGCATGCCTTGGCGCGGTTTAGCGTGGCCAAAAATAGGGTTTTGTGCCAAAGGTTACCATGCGTTGTCTGGCGACCTCAGACGGCTAAGATTTGCATCTAGGATTGAAGGGTGGCCCTAGATCGTCGCATGCCTTCGTTTTGGTAGCCGCATAGGGAAGGTTGGCATGGTATGGCGCGGCAAGGTGGTTGGCATGCCATTGGCACGCGTGGCATGGCATGCCTTAGCGCGGTTTGGCGTGGCCAAAACTAGGGTTTTGGGCCAAAGGTTACCATGCATTTTCTGGCGACCTTGGACGACTAGGATTTGCATCTAGGATTGAAGGGTGGCCGTTGATCGTCGCACGACTTCGTTTTGGTAGCCGCATAGGGAAAGCCGGCATGGTAGGGCCAAGGCAAATGGCGCGGACGGCTTGGCATAGTGGGGCCAAGGCAGAATGGTGCGGGCGGCTTGGCATAGTGGGGCCAAGGGTTTGGACGGCGTGGCATGGTAAGGCCAAGGCAAGGTGCGGTTTTCTTGGCATGGTGGGGCAAAGGGTTTGGCATGCCATTGGCGCATGGTGCGGCCAGCATGGCTAGGGCCAATGCAAGGTGCAGTTGGCTTGGCATGGTGGGGCCAAGGGTTTAGCATGCCATTGGCGCATGGTGCGGCTAGCATGGCTAGGGCCAAGGGTTTGGCATGCCATTGGCACATATTGAGGCCAGCATGGATGGCATGCCTTGGAGCGGTAAACGTGGCTGGCATGGTTTGCCATTGGCACAGTGGTGCGGCTGGCACGGTTGGCATGCCTTGGCGCGGAGATGTGGCTGGCATGGTTTGCCATTGGCAGAGTGGTGCGGCTGGCATGGTTGGCATGCCTTGGCGCGTAGATGTGGCTGGCGTGATTTGCCATTGGCAGAGTGGTGCAGCTGGCATGGTTGGCATGCCTTGGCGCGGAGATGTGGCTGGCATGGTTTTGCCATTGGCACAGTGGTGCGGCTGACATGGTTGGCATGCCTTGGCGCGGTAGCATGAGAATTAGGGTTTGGCATGGATGATGTTAGTCAATATTAAGAGTTTTGCCGTGGAATATGATCCATGTAAAAAAAGGTACCCATGTAATTCTTACGCATGCATGCTGATTGATTCAATAAATGTGCTAATGGTCATAGTGACGTCGTGTCGGATGCATACAAAATTGTAAATATTCATAAGACTTAGCTATGAAACTGTAGTTACACTAAACTGTATAGAATGAAAGTTTGTATATTGGTCAACTAATAGTCAACGTCCAAGGTCGGGTCAAAGTACAGGGTCAAATAGTCAAAGTTTAAAGTATAAATCGGTCAGCTGAGTCAGAACTGAGTTTACTCAGTCACTAAGACTGGTTCAGGTGAGTCAGCTAGACTGACTGGGATGACTAACAGGAAAACACTCTAGTGTAACTACAGTTTCACTAACAATCTGATTCTATTCATTTGATCAATATACAAACTTTCATTCTATACAATTCCATAATCTCAATACAACTGAAATTCAAGCTTTACCTGCAATTGCTGCTCTAAGCTCCTATAAGAGAGATTCAACTCCACACACTCATTTAACCCTCATTCCAAAACCTCAATCACATTGTCTTCTTTTGCTGAATCAGAAACCTTATAGTCCAATCCACTAACTGTAGGTCATCTACAGAACTATTAAATCTGAACTCTCTGCACTTTCAGTCTTTCTACAACCTCAACCAACCCATTGCAGTTCCTATTTGTACAACTATAAATTCAGATCAACATGTACAGACCACCAACTAAGTCCGCTTAATCTTCACAACCCATTCCACTTAACCTGTAGTTCAAATCCCAACCATTTCAGTTAATTACAACTGTAGTTCAAGACCATTAACTATACTTGCAGTTCGTACTCAGTTCATCGTTCCTCTTCCATCACCATATTATTACATCCCCACCTGTAAATTCGACTACACAGACAACACCACTATACTTAGATACCACTCCAACTTCAAACACATTCTGCAATCTTTTTCATAGCTAGACATTCATCACATATTTTATTTCAACACCACCAACAATTCATATCAACACAGCCACAACAATCCATATCAACTGCATTACCTAATTTTCAACCCAGTTCCAGTTCTCAATCAACAGACCTCCAACCCTCCTGCCTGCATTTCATAACACTACAACAACTACAACGTCAAAAACATCATAATCATAACACCTGCAACTCAACAACTTCCACAGTTCACCAACACCATTTACTTCTTATTCTCCCTGCACATACAACAGTTCATACACCTCTTAATTCATCTATCTTATACCAGAAATCTCACTGCAATCAACCAACAACTCAAAACTCAATAGCATCACCACCACAGTCAGTTGAGCATAGCTCAAATGCTCATCCACCCAACCTGGATCAATCTCAGTTTCCTTACACCTTCATCAACAACCCATAGCTCATCTCCAACTCAGATATAATCACAGAATCTCAACAATTATAATCAATCAAATCAAAATACTAAAATTGAGACAATTAGAGACTTACCCAATAATTCGTATTATCTGAATTACTAAATCACCCAATACCCATCTTCTATCTCCTTCCTAGAACACTAATTTCATCTTATAATCTTCTCTGAATTCTTCTTATGAAACCCTAATTCATCTTCTCATCATCAATCAGAGTTGAATCAACACTCAAATATACACCGCCGCCATAACTCATCAAAATATCAACTGATTCATCAACCTTTTCTGGATATTTTCATCTCAAGAACAAACCCTAATTCTCCAATTCTTCTCATCTATAATTAGAACCCAAACAATAACTTAATTCCTCATACCAACAGAAACCCATATACTGATTCTATCTAATCCTTCTTAAATCACCACTCAAATCGAATTTGAATACAATTTCTAGAAACCCTAACTCTGCTAAATAATACATCAAAACCACCATCAACTCTTCGTCAACACCAGTAACAACTTCTACTGCATCAGTTCCTCCTCGTCGATTGATTCTCTCAACAGAACTCTTGAATTTCACCCACAATCGTCGGCAACAGAAGAAAGGGAAAAAGAAGAGACGAGAAGAAGAAAGAACAAGAAAAGAATGAGAAAGAAGAAAGAAGAAAAGAATAAAGAAATACACGTATCTTCTCTAGGGGTGTAAACTGGGCCGGGCCTGGCAGCCCGGCCTATTTATTAAATGGGACGGTATAGGGCGGGCCGGAACATCTCTTATCCATGAAATTAAAAGGGCCGGACGGGCATGGTTATTAATCTACAGTAAGTACCCATGTCCTATCCAAGCCTGTTTTGTAATTTGGGCTCGGGCGGGTAGGGCCGGGAGTGCCTTGAATATTACAAACAAATATATATTATACATATATATTGTTAAGAATAAAAAGAAAGTAGTAATAATACACAAGTTTTACTTAAAATTAATAATCAAATACGAGAATTGAGATGGGAATAAGATAAACCAAACTTCCTATAATTTTTCCTTGATTGAATCATCAGAAAAGGAAAGTGCCTTAGATTTTGCTTAATATTTTCTCTATATGGTTAACAAAATTAGACTCCTATGGAATAAAAGTTAAGAAATACATATTAAAACTATGAGGATTGACTGTATTAAGTATATGTACCAAGTATATTCTAGGATAAAACAAAATTGGAACAGTCACTTAGGCTAGGTAAATGGATAACACTGGCGGGTAGCATTGACGGGATAATAGGGAGGGTATTGGGCCGGGAAAGAAAATTTGAATTATGGCATGTGCCCGCCATCTTATTTAAATGGGCTAGGTCGGTCCAGCCCGTAAAGGGCCACGGTCACCCATGGACTGTCATGGGACAAGACGGACGGTACTGGGCCTCGGGCTGCCGGGCAAAATTTACACCCCTAATCTTCTCGATCTAGTCTTGATAAGACCAAGGGAAAAACTACAGAACACCCTCTTAAATGATAAGGGAACCCCAGTTGGTTTGATGGGGAAAAGACCATTTTTCCCCTCTCACTAATTTGGTGACATCTTCTTCGTCCAATATCCGAATGACACGCTCGAGATGTCCATTTCGCACAAATTTTCGAGACCTATCCAACTATACTAATTTTATATCAAAATCGTTGTTAGATTAGTTTCTACAAACTAAAATCTATATTAACTAATCGAGTCTTTAACGGTTAGTTTGTATCTTGACCGGTCTAATAGCATTGACGAGCTTGAGAGTCTTTACACAGGATATGGGAGGGAACGAGCTATCGCCTATCTATTATGTCAGCCGAGTTCTGCGAGATGCAGAATTGAGATACTCGCGCGCAGAGCAGGCGTGCTTAGATTTCATATACGCAACGCAGAAGTTACAGCCTTATCTTTTGACACATGAAACCATCGTAGTAGCAGCGGCGAACCCTATAGCTTACTTAGCTTCGAAATCTGTCCTAACGGGGAGAAATGCCTGGTGGCTACTACAATTGTCGGAGTTCGAGCTCAAATATCAATGCCAAAATGCAGTTCGAGGATAAGCAACAGCTGATCTCATAGCAATGTTTCTTGGAGAAGGGGATGATGAAGTGCACGAATATATATCTGGAGAAGTGGCAGTCGCATACATTGACAAGACATGGACCATGTTCTTTGACGGTTCATCATATGGTACTGTCGGAGGTGCCGAAGTAGTATTCGAAGCACCGCAAGGGGAGCTGCTCTCGTACTCATTCAAATTGGACTTCCCATGTAGTAACAATGTCGCAGAGTATGAAGCACTGATCTTGGGACTCTGAATGGCGAAGGAGCTCAATCTGGGAAGCGTAGAAGTCAAGGGCGATTCGAGGCTCGTCACGAACCAAGTGAAGACTTTCATGTCAAAGAACCACACTTAGCGCCCTATCGGGCAGAGGCCCAAAGATTGATGAATCAAATGGGGTCGACTCTGGACCATACTGTTAGGGGAGGAAATAAGCACGCAGATGCCCTGAAAACCCTGGCGAGCAAACTACAACTGAATGGCGATACGAAGAAAAGAGCTGCCAAGCACTTGGAAAGAGGACCTGTCTTTCGAGGAAACAGACGACTGGAGGCGGGTATATATTGAAGACCTGACCCGGATGGATGAAGGAAGGGTGATCCCCACCCAAGCCTTGAAGAAATTCGTAGTAATCCAAGGGGCCTTGTATTATAGGGCAGTCGGAGGATCCCTTGCGAGGTGTGTGAATAAGAGAGAAGCTAAGAAGCTTCTCCAAGAGCTGCACGCGGAAACATGTGGGAAAATCGGCGCCGTCCGCCTCTACAGGTTGCGCGTATATTGTCCGAGCATGTCAGCTCAAGCGGCAGCACTCCAAGACAGTTGCGCCGATTGTCAAGCTCCACCGCACCCTGCGGAAGTATGCACTATTGAAGAAGCAAATTGGAGGCAACCCTACATCGATTCCATCCAACACAGAAAGTTACCTAGTGACAGGCAGGCGGCTCTAAAAATCCAAAAGAAGGCAACGCGTTTCTTCATACACGAGGGTGTCCTTTATCGCAGAAGTTATGGTAATACCGCACTACGGTGTCTGTCGGATTGGGAGGCGGTAGAGTTAAAGACTCGGTCTCACGATGCTGAACATCAGGGGATGCGGAAACTGTTCTTACAACTTTATGAGGGAGGCTTCTACTGGCCAACCATGGAAAGCGATACCGCGGAACATGTTCGAAAATGCTTAAATTTCCAGACACATGGAAATCTGATCCAAGCACCTCACACTCTGCTACACAGCAGAGTGACGCCATGGCCTCTCCATAGCTGGGGACTCGACCTCATAGGACCGATTAACCCGATGCCTTCAAAATGCCATAAATACATAATAACAACCACTGAGTATGCGTCCAAGTGGGTCGAAGCAATACCCCTTAAATATTACGCATGATCTACAGTAGCCGCGTTCATCAAGGAGCACATTATTTACAGGTTCGACGAACCTATGATAATCAGGGAAGACAACACAAAATCGTTCGTGAATAAGGACGTGATTGACTTGCTCCGCCGGTACAATATAAGGCTCCACACGTCAACTCCCTACTACCCCAAAGGGAATGGGTAGGCGGAAGCAACTAACAAGATGCTCATTTGGATCCTTAGTAGAACAGTGCACGATCATCATAGATGTTAGAGCATTGTTCGGTCGAACTCGCATGCGTTGCTATCTCAAGCATGTTTGTCAATGTTAGTGATCAAAACTATAAGTCTTGATTTCTATTCTACTATAGCTAAGTCTTGGAGTAGGATAAAAAGTGTAGTTGAGCTCAAGAACTCCATGGCAATCATCATACAAAACGAAGGACTACTCAAGGAACTGGTGGATCTTCATCGACTAAAAGGTATATGGAGACTTGAACTTATCTATCACTCAAAAGTATATCTACTTTATCTTTTATTTTGAGACAAAAGTCGTTTTGCTATATAGACTTTGATTATATACATTAATTGCTATTTCGAGCTGAGTTTACCTCGCCTATATATTTCTCGAAATATGTGTTGGTAAGCTTTTGCTTTGGCCAAGTTCATCTTTACTTAGTGACAAAAGTCATGTTATGTTTCAATCACTTAGATTATATAACCAATGATGGATATAAGCATTATGTGGTAACACATATATGTATAAGTCCTTTTTCCTTGAATTGAAGTTTGCGAACTTTGTTGATCAAGAGAACCGGAATAGTGGCGTGAGCTAAGTCCCCGAACTTAGTCCGCGAACCCAGTCCGCAAACTGGCGGAAGTTCTCGACCCGAGAATATCTGCTGGAGTTTGTGAACTCCTTCCGGAAACTTAAGTCCGCGAACTAAGTTTGCGAACTTGAGTTGGTTATACATAAAAAACGATTGTTTGTTAACTTATTCTTATTAACTAAGGAATGCTAAATGCAAACCTTGGTTATATAGTTCATGAACTGATTCGAGTCAATCAAATCGTTTTTTTCTTCGATTGTGTCTTGTGTAGTTACATAAGATTTCCTTGCAATTGAACAACTCTCTAACTAGTTCATTTGAGTCATTTGAACTAGTTATGGTGAAGAAGAACATGGTTGATATGAAAGTGCTCATATGGCTAACCATTTGGTTAACTATTGTTGAACCAACAAATGTTCATGTTTGGGTACTGTTACATAAACCCAAAATAGTACATTTCATTTGTGTGTAACAAGCTAAATTTTCGATCTAACGGTTGAAAGATATTAGCTTGAATCTAATCAGGTTTTCATCTAACGGTGAATATTGAATGTTTTGTTTCCAAGATAACATTGATTGTAAACCCTGAGTTGAAAGACTATATAAGGGAGAACTCTAGCAACTGGGAAACCTAATCCCCACACCTTCTGTTGGAAAAAATTGGGTTTCACAAAGGATGAATGAATCAGAGAAGAAAGTGTTGCACTCCAAAACTTTCAAGGCTTGTATAAATTTCTTTTAGACAAATATTTCTACCCTCCCAATAACAATTGGCGATTACAACAGGTATGCGAAATATTGCCTTCAGGATACAATGAAAGCCCTGCAACGAAAACTGAATTCAAGGTTTGTACCCCTTGATTCAATCAAGAACACACAAAGAGATTTCTGATTTCTGATGATGCTTTTTGAAACAGAGAAAACAGATTGATTTTTCTTATATGTTTAAACGAAACTGGGAGAAGCTATTTATAAAGGGTTTTGCACCTGTTGGGAATAGGTTTTAATTCGCCAACAGGTTTCTATTCACGAAACGTCGGGTTCCTTCATCAACAGACATCAATGGTGTCTTTTGGATTCGAAATTTTCGAACAGGCTTTTATCGGCCAAATAAAACCGTCAGTTCAAAAAATTCTTCCGGGGGCGATGCCCCCCAGGACCCCCCTTTGGTAAGCGGTGTTGAAAATATTCCAACACCTTCCTTGTGATACTAGTTGTATTAGCTAGAGTCGATTCTCCTTTAACCTTAGGTTTTCTTCTTAAACCAGGTTAACGACTTAAAGACTTCATTGGGATTGTGAAGCCAGACCGATACTACTTTCTCGTAGTTGTGTGATCTGATCTTGCTGATTCTATCGTCTTGAGTACAATCGTAACGATTGGCTTGAGATCTTTATCTCCAATAGGCAAGACAGAAAAACAGTCACAAACATCTTTGTCTCATCGTTTGTGATTCCACAATATCTTATTTCGCCGCGTCGATTAAGATTATTATGAGGTGATTGATAATAGTAGGTTGTTCTTCGGGAACATAAGTCCGGGTTATCAATTGGTTCATGTTCACCTTGATTTATCAAAAGACGGAATAAAAACTTGTAGGTTTATCTGTGCGAGACAGATTTATCTATTCTGTAGACTTTTCTGTGTGATACAGATTTGTTTATTAAAGTCTTCGACTCTGGGTCGTAGCAACTCTTAGTTGTGGGTGAGATCAGCTAAGGGAATCAAGTGCGTAGTATCCTGCTGGGATCAGAGACGTAAGGAGCGCAACTGTACCTTGAATAAGTGTGAGATTGATTGTGGTTCAACTATAGTCCAGACCGAAGTTAGTTTGTAGTAGGCTAGTGTCTGTAGCAGCTTAATACAGTGTGGTGTTCAATCTGGACTAGGTCCGGGGTTTTTTATGCATTTGCGGTTTCCTCGTTAACAAAATTACGGTGTCTGTGTTATTTCTATTCCGCATTATATTTTGTTATATAATTGAAATATCACAGGTTGTGCATTTGAATCAATCAATTGGAAATCCGACCTTTGGTTTTGATTGAAATTGATTGATCCTTGAACATTGGTCTTTGGTACCGTTCAAGTTATTTCTCTTGTATTCAATTAGACTCGCAGATTTCTATTTGCTTGAGTAAGAATTGAATCGAGAAAGAGAGATATAACTCTTTGATATACTTTATTAAGATTGAGTCTTATTTATTCTCTTGAAAGTATATTGGAGTTTATCCATACAGATTGCTAAGCGCAATATTGGGTGTGGTTGTTGTGCCCCCGCTTTTTCAATAGAGAATGGCACGAACAACTACCACTAGCGCTCTGGGCATATAGGATTTCGAAGCGCAACTCCACGGGAGCATCACCTTATTCGCTAGTCTACGGAGAAGATGCGATACTTCCTGCAGAAATAGGCGATCCCATCGGCAAGGGTGGCAATGGCTAGCCACACCACACCTGACGAAATAAGCTGCTTCGCCCATTTGGACACAATAGAGGAAAGGAGAGCTGTAGATGGTGGATTTTCGACAAGGGATAAAATCGTAAAACCATAATTATACATGCTCCTGATCCAGGAATCAGACGAGTATTGAGGCTCATGTCTCTCATCGAAGCATGAAAGCTCATGCCACAAGAATCTCTAACTGAGAATACTGTCTCTCAGAGTATATGTGGATGTGTAGTCTCTCAGCTGAGGCAAAGGTATATCTCATGAATACTGAGCAATTTCAGTAATTACTTCTATATAAAATCGAAAGATTGGACGGCTCCTAGACAGCTTGCCTGCTAGTATAGAGCAATAACGTCTTCAGGATGTAACAATGTTTTCCCTGACTATATAACAGAAATATGACGCTTCAACAAGCTCATGTCGCTCAATTCCTGAATAATTAATGCTCCTAGACAATCGTACTAGTATAGAGCCATCAATTAATTATTTCTAAATCATTAGATTCATTAACTGAATCCCTGGAGAATATTCTACATTATTCACAATATTTTGTTACTTCAATTCATGGTTCTTCCCAGCAGAATTCCATGGGTTAATAATAAATATTCAATGAACGGGCATCTGAGCTACTATCGAGTAAGCCCCGACCAAATTGGTGCAAGTGTGTTCAGCAATAACGCACTAACGAGCACCTGAATGCGCGAACGAGCATTCCAAAATACGAAGGAACGATGAACCTATGAAAAATAGAGAGAAAAATAATAAATAATAAAATATTAACCAGGCCCTAGCCGGCATGCCCTAGTTGGTCGGTCCCACACACCCTTATTTTATTATTAGTTTCAAGATATTTCCTTCAAATCATGAAACTAATACATAAAATTATGGAAATCTCACGGGAATGGGTCCTAGCCGGCCATGCCCTAGTTGGTCGGTCCCACACGCCCTTATTTTATTATTATTGTTATTTTTTTCCTTCATCTCATGGAAACTCCTTCACTTTAAGGAAAAATCCTTTATTTCAACAAGTGGTAATTATATAAATGTCTCTTATTTTGATGGGCTTCAGAAATACCCTTATCACATAATAAATATGAACGATTTTTTAGGGACCATGTTTTTTTGGGGGGACCATGGTCTTATTAGGCCAACCTCCCTATACTTATAAGGGGTGTCCCAAAATTAGGTAAATACCCATTTACCCTTTACTTTAATTTAAATTAAAACTAACTTAATAACTATATAAATCTAATCATATACATCTAATCTAAATGAATTTATTAACCAAAATCAAATCAAAATCAAAAGAGCAATCGAAAACTTTTAGTTTTGAAAAAAAGTTTATTTTCTTCTTCTTCTCTCTTTCCTTGACGTTCCTCGTTCGATTGAAAAACCCATCAATCTTTTTAATTCGTTTTCGGATAGGAAAATTGAGTAGAAATCATCAAAATATGGTTTAAATGGATGTTAAAGTGGCATGTTTGGTTAGGAATAGTTTTAAAAAAAGCTAGTTTTGTAACCGAACATTCTGAAACCAAGAACACGAAGAACACTTCGGTTATCACGGATTTAATTTTTCATAACCGAACTCCGAGTTCGGTTGGTTCGCAAAAAATTCTAAAACTAGTTAGTAACCGAACTCTACCCATAAAAAAAATGTAACCGAACTGTGTTATTTTTCCTACTATGTTGAGTTATGATATAACCGAACTTTACCTACCTTGTTCGGTTGGTTCGCAAAAAATTCTAAAACTATCTAGTAACCGAACTCTACTTATATTCCAAAAAGAAATTTTTTTCCCAATGTAACTGAACTGTGTTATTTTGCCTACTATGTTGAGTTTCAATTTAACCGAACTTGTTCCACTATGTTCGGTTTGTTCGCAAAAAATCTTGACAAACCGAACTCTTCACTAATTGCATACATGTGGAGTTCGGTTAGATATGTTGTTGGGTTAAAGTTTGCGAACCAACCGAACATTACTCTGTAGGTCCTATAAACAAAGTTCGGTAACCTGTGTGTATGGAAAAGGTAACCGAACAACTAAAAACCTCCATTAAATAACGAGTTCGGTAACCTGCGTATATGGAAAAGGTAACCGAATTACACTTTCAGATGAGTTCGGTAACCTGTTCTTCACATAAGGTAACCGAACAAGCCCAAATCTACCCTAAAAATTTACAGTTTTTTGAAAATTTGGAGCAATTCAACCAACATTATCTAAGTTTGAAACATACCTGGGTACCCAAACACTCTTCCTTCGGTTGTGGTTGGTAAAATCCTTTGTTTTTCATGTTTTCCTTCTTCATCTTCTCCAACTTTACTCTCTCAATAATTCTTCTTCTTTTAAAAAAAAAAAAACCATCTGATTTTTTAATCTCATTAATTATCTTTAATTTAATCATTTTACTAATCACTACGCTAACTATTATTAACACTGACTAATCATTACCAAAAAATTAATTAGGAGGGTAATTTAGGTATTAATATAAATATCTAGATAAGGGATGGCCTAGATTTACTTCTAATGTCTTTACCCAAAATAAAATCATGGTCTCCAAAAAATCGTCCATAAATATACCTCTCTCCATTTACAAGCTCATTTGGGTCCATCAACGTTTTTAATTCTTTCCCTATTTACCCTTAATCATTTTCGTTCTTTTTTTTTTGAGATCAAAATTCTCTCATTCTTTCTCCAACGACAGCGACCACCGCTAAGTCCGCCGCTGCAAATAGATTTAGGAAGGGTCGGGATCCTCTCTGCCGAGATTTCCGTGTGGCCTCTGTTCCAACCAATCACTGATCGACACGTGGTCTCCTTTTAACTCTCCGGAATTAGATCTTGAGTATCTAAATTTAGTCGAATTTTTATGAGAATAAAAAGGAAAATATTCGTGCATTCCTTAATAATCTCTCTTCGTTCATATGGACTGGATCGTTCGTGATCGATGAGATGCCTACTGAAGATTCAAGAGCAGGAATCGATGATCTCGTAGTCTGGAAATGGATTTACTTTTCATCATACTTAATTTCGTTGTCTTTTGCTTAATCCATTTGAGAAGTAAAATTCAGTATTTTCTTCTCTAAATTTTTGATTAAGGAAGTATGTTTTGAATTCAATCTAACGTGTGTATTTTGAGTAGTGTGTAATCAATTAAGAAGATTGAGGAGACACAGTTGCTCCCATTCTCTATCCTCCTGTATGTTAGAGATATTTGTGCAAGATGATCATAAGGGTAAAGTTATTTCGATCTTCAAATAATTCTTTAATACAATTTATATGTAATTCTACTGAGCAAAAAGAAAAAAACAACTAATGTAATCCACTATTGATTAAAAGCAGTTCTGCAAATGCATAGGTAGCAAACTAACTATTTTTTGTGAAATGGTAAAGGAATGGTGCGAACATTGGTTAGATCTCACGAGAAACATAAGTATTTAGCTGTAGATGGAAGGGAGATGATTAAGTAATTAAGGAATGATCGAATATTTTCCTTTTTTTCTCATAAAAATTCCTATAAATTAGGAAACTTATTATTATCCAAAATCTGATTTCAAGAGAGTGAAAAGTGGAACGCGTGGCAATCGGTGGTTGGTTGGAACAGAGGATCCCGATCCATTTAGGAACACCTCCACTAATCCCGCCACTAGATCTAGCACAACCTTTTGATTATATGTCATTAGGACCAGTGGGTTCTCCAATTAGTAGTCCTGGTAATGCAGTAGAACTTGCCGGCTGAAATGCTTCTGCTTAATGATCCTTAACATTCATCCATTTATGAAATGAATGTTTTTTTGTCTAAGAATCGTTCTGCGTAGCGTTCGATGGTATATTTTGGTTTCTTGAATTTACTTTTGATTTTATCATTTGAGTTTTATTGCAGGAAAATGTTAACATTTGTTGTTTGCTTGCAGGAAAATGGTGGATTTCAAAGCTAAATCAGGAAATTGTGAATGCAAAAGAATAGATTGAGAATGCTCCAATTATAAAGAAGGATCGAGAGCTTTATGCTCAAGCTAACCGTAACATGTTGGTGTTCAAAAGGTATGTTTAATTAGGAAAACTGAACTACTTCAACTGCTGTTAGGTGTTAGGGCCAAAGACATTTTCTTATTTGTTTACATGAATTCAAATGATTTGTTTGCCTTGATGGTGAATTTGATGTTCTTGTTTATAAAAGTCTGCATTAAGCCATAAGAGATTTTATGCAGATGCATTACTTACTCATATCGGGTTTCAGCTTACTTAACACCGACACCTTATCCAACTGAATATATGGAAATGTGGATTTTTTTTTTTCTCATGTATGCTCATTTCATTTAGCTTGTCTTTGTTGGAAATCTTTTGGATTGCCTTGTTGGTTAGTTCACGACTTCATTTATTAGTTCAACAATTTCATTTGGTTGAATAGTGCGACATTGAAGTTGCTATATTTGACGAACTTGTGGTGCAATGGTAGTGCAACTGACTCCACATCAGAAAATGTGTGTTCAATTCACGTCAGATTCACGTTAATTTTGGGATCAACCTTGGTTGTTGACACAAGATTTTGGGATCAACTTTGGTTGTTGATGCCATATTATTTTTTAATATTCTTTTTCTTATTTTTTGATTTTTGTTTTGGGGATCAACTTCGGTTGTTGACACAATACTTTGGGATCAACATCGGTTGTTGACGCAGCATTATTTTTTTATTTTTGTTTTGGAGATCAACTTCTGCTGTTGACGCCATTATTTTTTTCATTCTTATTTTCTGATATTTATTTTGGGACCAGCTTCGATTGTTGATACCAGATTTTGGATCAACTTCGATGGTTGGCGTTATATTATTTTTTTTTTATGATTTTTTGATTGTTGTTTTGGGATGAACTTCGGTTGTTGACGCCATGTTATTTTTCTTTCCTATTTTCTGATTTTTTTTCTTTGGGGATCAACTTTGGTTGTTGATACCGCCGACGACGGTGGTGAACTGGTGGCGGGCGGTGGTGGTGGTGGATTGGCGGCGGCGTTGGTAGTGATAGCGGTGGTGGTGGTGTTCCGGTGGTGGTGGTGGAGTTGCGGCGACGTTGGTGGTGGTGGTGGTGGTGGAGTGGCGGTGGCGGTCGATAGGTGGAGGTGGAATGGTGGTGGTGGCAGCGGCGAAGTGGTAGATAAAAAAAAAGTAGTATTTTGAAATAAAGAAAAATATTATATGAGTGAGGCTATTAAGGTAACCTATTTTCAAATGGATAAGGTTTGTAAGTGAGAGGGTAAATTTATTGTTGTATTAGGGTATATTTATTGGGGGTGAAAACTAGGGGTATATAATTAATGTACCCTTTCAACAAACTCCTTGATTTCATGATATTTCCCTAAAATCATGAAAATAATACAAAATTAGAAAAAAGTGTAATGGGACCAGGATTATTGGCCGGCCGGCCATGCCTTGACCATAGCCGGTCCCACACTTCATGATTCCTTATTTTATTATTATTATTTCCATCATCTCATGGAAATTCCTTAACCTTATAAAACTCCTCAATTTCATGGTATTTCCTTCACATCAAGGAAATTACATAAAATCACATAAAATTGGGAAAGGTGTCGCGGGACATGGCTTGCTAGCTGGCCGGCCATGCCCTAGACGTGGCCGGTCCCACACCTTGTAATCCCTTATTTTATTATTATTTCCATCATCTCATGGAAATTCCTCAATTTCAGCAAAACCCTGAGTTCTTCATATTTTCTCAAAAGAATGCTCAAATGCACGCCAGGAAATATCAAAATTATCGGGACTGAGACACGAACACTTTGGTGATATGAGCATATTACCTTGACCGACCATGGTTGGCTCTTTGGCTTGCAAGAGGCCGGTCCCATACCTTTTCACCATTTGACCTAATTTGTTCACATTAGGTTCAAACTCTTCCAAACAATTTGGAATTTCATAAAACGATCGTCAGTCGATCCCGTGACCAACCAGAGCCGGTTTCATGACCCCTTGGTCGGTCCTTCATTTTTTCATACTCCCTTTGTTTCTGAAAGACCGTCCTCTATTCTTTTTTTGTCAAATTCAAAATTGTGTCCAGCTTCAGTTTATAGTCATATTTTTTCAATGAACTCTCTAATATACCCTTAAATTCTTTATATTCATAAATCCATTTTTAACGTGACCCAATCTAAAATATTAAAGAAATTAGTATAATTGAGGAAACAAATATATCCTTCATTCCTTTTAAGAAAATATACATTTAACTCTAAAAATTAAATTTTTTATAAAGTTTATACTTCATAAATTCGATATCTTTTAAATTTTCCTTTTATATTTTATATTTAGTCTTTATTTCTAGCATTTTTATTAAAATAAAATAGGTAAGTAACTAAGGGTAGTCAAGTAAAATAGTATGGTCTCGTTAATATTTTGAGAAAGTCAAAGCGGACTGTCTTTGTGAAACGGAGGGAGTAATTTATTAGGTTTTATCACCTAAGGATCAGACGAACATTACTTTAATAAATGATTAAACCAACATTTAATCATCCTTTCACCAACTGGTCTTCAATAGACTTTGGTATTTGCTCACTCGAGCATCTGGGCGCTACATGGTCGACCCATCATCCCATGTAGCCGGTCCCTCCTTCACTCCGTGGTTGATTTTCAATAAATCATCAATTGATCAGCAATTGATCAAAACTAGGGTTTCGAATCCAAAGCTCTGCAAAACATAATTCTGAGCAGATTCAAACACTAATAATTTTACGTTGATCCCGTGATCAACATTCTAATACTGGGTTCAATTTCCAGTATTTTAAAATTAATATTTTATTTGGTTCTGTTACCAATAATTTAGCAAATGAGCAATATTTGCTCAGACTAGGGAATATTGGTTCAACTATCAGTATTCAATAATCCATCGAATGAGCAACATTTTCTCACTTTAACTATCAACATTTACTCGAGAATTATACCTTTGTCTCAACAGACACGCTCGATTCATGAGTCTTAGAACATTTGCAAATCACGTTCGACTCAGCAATACAAGGACTCATCGTCCCATGAAGTCAGCAATTAACTAATTAAATACACGTCTGCCTTGCAGACCCACAATCACGAGACATCATTCGTGTTACATGGGGGGATATTAACTAGGATTTTAGTCTGGCGGTCTACGACACGTGTGTTCATACACACGATGAGAATGTGAGCAAGTCGTGCAATCAGTTGGAGGAGTTAGCAAAGTAGTGGATGGAAAATCAACCAAGTCTCCGCACGATGAGCAACTGGTTTTAACACGATTTCCACTTCCCCACTCTTTGACTCCAGCAACTGTCACACTTCATGGGATCAAGGTGTTTTTACAATTCTAGCAATATAAGTAAGTCTCTGAATCATGATTGAAACAACAAACAATTTTCATAAAACAAAAGCACATGAACTCATCGTCTGAACATTTACTCTCAACAGAGCAAATTCAATCAATCAGAACTTATCTTATTTCTTCACGCAGAATACACAACACACCTACAATTTCGATCACCATTGATCTCACACATTTCTCAGCTCCCCTCCTACAGATCAACCCATCCTCTCTTGTGACCGAGTTGACTCTGGAACGGCCATTGTCTTGGTTTAGGCCGGAGTCCTACAGATTGATCTCTCGGATTCAAAGAACTCCCTCTTGCAGTGCATCTGTGTGAGGTTAGACAGTTCGCTCGGTTCAAGGAGTTTCCTCCGCACGGTCGTCTCCTCAATTCCTTAAAAACCATCAACTCGTTTTTCCCCATCTACAAGAGCACGAGCGGAAAGATTCGCAGAAGCCTACGGAAAGCGCGCAACTAATTACTATAACCAGAGCGTCAGGGAAAGAACATTTAATGTGGATGAGTTGGTCCTAAAAATCGCCTCACACTTACAAAGAAACGCCAGTGTTAGAAAGTTTGCTACAAATTGGGAAGGCCCCTTAATGGTAAGCAAAGTGGCAGAAAGTGGATGCTACAAGTTTAGGCGTATGAACAGAACTAAAGTCAAAACGCCTATTAACGGCAAGTGGTTGAACAAATTTTACGCGTGAAGTCGCATCATGTAAACATCTGCCCAGAGCAATAAAAGTAAGTTATCCAAAATGACGTATCTACAAAAAGGTCTCAGGACAGCCAAATGCGCCCGCTTGACTGACAAATTCACAAAAGGTCCTGGGAATGCCAAGGGCGCCTGGTCGACTGACAAATACACAAAAGGTCTCAGGAAAGCCAAAGGCGCCTAATTGATTGACAAATTCACAAAAAGTCATGGGAATGCCAAGGGCGCCTGGTCGACTGAAAAATTCACAAAAGGTCTCAGGAAAGCCAAAGGCGCCTGATTGACTAACAAATTCACAAAAGGTACCGGGAACGCCAAGGGCGACTGGTCGACTGACAAATTCACAAAAGGTCTCGGGAGAGCCAAAGGCGCCTGATTGACTGACAAATTCACAAAAGGTCTCAGGAAAGCCAAAGGCGCCTGATTGACTGACATTCACAAAAGGTCTCAGGAAAGCCAAAGGCACCTCATCACCTGACAAATCCGCAAAAGGTCTTGGAAAGCCAAAGGCGCCCGATCGACTTTTTTCTACCGACAGCATCACCCGTCCAAAATACAAACGAGGGGGAGTAGGCACGTTTCACTAACGCCGACCCCACCCGGCACCTTCTCAACAAAAAGAAGGGGAGTATGCGCGTTTCACTAACGGCCACCCCGCCAGCACCTTCTCAAACAAAAAAGGAGGGGGAGTAGGCGCGTTTCAGTAACGCCCACCCCACCCAACACCTTCTCAACAAAAAGAAGGGGGATTAGGCGCGTTTCACTGACGCCCACCCTGCCCAGCACCTTCTTAGACAAAAAGGAGGGGGAGTAGAACCGTTTCACTAACCCCCCCCCCCCCCCAACACCTTCTCAAACAAAAAGGAGGGGGTAGACGCGTTTCACTAACACCCACCCCACCCAACACTTTCTCAAACAAAAAGGAGGGGGAGTAGGCGCGTTTCACTAATGCCCACTCAACACAACACTCTTTCGAATGGAGAGTAGGCGCGTTTCACTAACGCTCACCCCACCCAACACCTTCTCAAACAAACGGGGGGGGGGGGGATAGGCGTGTTTCACTAACGCCCACCCACCTAGCACCTTCTCAAATAAAAAGGAGGGGGAGTAGGCGCGTTTCACTAACTCCCACCCCGCACAGCACCTCCTCAAACAAAAAAGGAGGGGGAGTAGGCGCGTTTCACTAACTCCCACCCCACCTAACACCTTCTCAACAAAAAAAAGGGGGAATAAGCGCGATTCACTAACGCACCCCCCCCCCCGGCACCTTCTCAACAAAAATAAGGGGGAGTAGGCGCGTTTCACTAACACCCACCCCACCCAGTACCTTCTCAATAAAAAGAAGGGGGAGTAGGCACATTACTAGGGAGTTAACCCTCTTTTATCAGTGTTAACCCCTCATAAAAGAGGAAGGGAGTACGCATACCCCTCTCACAAAAAAAAGAGAGAAACGCGAGAGGAAGGAAGCAGGCGCATTAAAGAAAAAAAAAAAGAGAAGAAAGAAAGGGAAGAGAACAGAGAAAACAATACTCCAACTTAAAAGAAAAAACTATTCATGTTGATTCAGAACAAACACAAAGAGAACAGAGGAACTAAGTGTCAAAACAAGAAACAAAACCTGCAGGGGGATACGCAACCTAATCATCCATTAACGCCCGACAACGAGCAATATCAGCATCCAAAGATTCTACCATCAAACGTCCGCCATCACACTGGGCAGTGTCCAAACGAAGATCCTGATCAACTTCATGCACCAAATGATGGATGTCTTGAATAATCTCATCCTCAGCTCCGGCTCCACGAGCAAGCGAAAGAGTGTCATCATGCTCATCGTACTCTTTACGAGCTTTATCCTGACGAATCAATCGAAGCGTCCATAACAAACCCGCTTCCTCTTTCAGGCCCAATTAACGCGTCAGTTCGTCCTCAAGATAGAAGTGATGTACGAGCGTAGACGCAGCCGCCAGGGTCAGAGTATGCCCAAGAAGTGGTGAAGTTGTCTGATCGGAAATCCAGAGATGGCAATCGGAAATGGCGCGATTTATTATAGCCATCAGCATCACAGAATCTGCAAATAATTATTTGGTCGCGTCGCGAGCGGTAGTAGCCTCGTCCAGCGTTCGCTGGATATCTAATGGCACGCGACCTGATGGTTCAGCTTGCCGAGTAGTCTGGTACGCCTCATGCTGTAACCTAAAGTTCTCGCGCTTGGCATCTCTATTTACCTTCCTCTGCTTTTGAAGTTCCTTAATTTCAGACTTCACAAGCAGAAGTTGCTTCAGTTCACAACGTCTGAATCTCGCCGAAACCAACATGGGAACAGGCGCCAAGGATAACACATATCCGTGAAGAGAGTCGGCCATGCAGGAAATATGATTGACTAAGAGAAGGAGAAAATGAAATTAAAAAGAAACTAGTAAGCATACTAGGGTGAAGAACTGTATATAAAGGTGAAGGGCATGATTCACGATGCAGTTACCATCCGTTTTTCGTTACACGTGGAGATACGTGTCGATTCACATTGACAATGGAGTACAGGAGACGATGCTCCTCAGACAGCTCTGGGGTACCTTTTAGAGGGAAGGTAAACTTGAAACGAGTCCTGGGGACTCAGAGATCAAAGACCAGCAGGGAAATATCAACGAGACAAAGGGGTAGGGAAAGTAGCAACAGGGAAGAAAAGCATAAAACAAACAGTGAATAGTACTAACAATCAAAGAGAAATCCACGAGAGAGAGAATACCAAAACAAGTGCACAAAAGAAAAAGCTAGCAAAATAAGCCACCCCAAAACGACACGCAACATTAACCAACTATCAGCTCGCGACAACGGGAAATGTCCATATTATAACGGCTTCCGCCATTAAACGCCCCTCGTCACACTGAATGGTGGCCTGAGATTATTACCAATTAGCCTCGCTTATCAACCTACGGATATCTCGCATAAATTTACCCTTACCTCTTGCATTACGAGAAAGCGCAAGAGTGCCTTCATGTTCATCACACTCCCCACGTACTTTGTCTAAGCGAGTCCTCCTGAGAACCCACAACACCTCCACCTCTGCTCTTGACGCTAGTAAACGCGCGAGCTCATCTTTGGGATAGAGCAAATTTACGAGCGCTGAGACATCCACTAGGGACAGAGTGTACCTCGGGAGCCGCGGAGTCACTTGGTCAGGGGTACACGAACGACAATCAGCGATGGCATGATCTATAATTGCTGTCATTAGTGAGGAATCCATGAGAAGCGAATTGGCAACATACCGAGCTGTAACAGCATCGTCTAAAGCATGTTGAATGGTAGATGTCATGTGTTCGGCCCTCTGAGCCGCATGATGCACTTCTTGGCGTTCCGCGAACTGGGCATGCATGGAGTCCCTTTTTTCTAATCTGTGTTCACGAAGCGCCTCAATTTCAGCCTTCACTAACAATAGGCGCTCCAGTTCTGCCTCCTTGGACATTGAGACCAGTGCAGGAATATGAGCTAAGGTTAAAACCTACCCATGAAGAGAATGAGTCATTTAAGTAAAGTATCCTATGGGAAGAAGCAAAATGGAAAGCGAGGCGTTTGAAGTGGATGATCGAATAGAAGGAACGATACCTATATATAGAGGAAATGTCATCATAAATGGCATAATAACCGTCCCGCTGCCTGCGAGGCGTTTGAAGTGGATGATCGAATAGAAGGAACGATACCTATATATAGAGGAAATGTCATCATAAATGGCATAATAACCGTCCCGCTGCCTGCGACACGTGGTGATCGAGAATGAAGAATGATTTGACTATCGGGTCATTTAACAATTGACCCCATAGTCAGGGGACTAATGTTGATACACGAAAAATATCACCCCTTAGCCGGGCTAGTGTGCCCCCAAAAGGGAGGCAAACCCAACATGAGACGTGGGGACTTGGGAACTAAAGCCCAAGTCCACCAAGAAAGTGTTTATTAGATGGAAATGATAAGGGGGGGGGGGAATTAATACGTGTTAGAGCATAGATCGGCCAACCTCGCATACGTTGTTATATCAAGCATGTTTGTCAATGTTAGTGATCAAAACTATAAAGTCTTGATTTCTAGCCTATTAGGTAAGTCTCAGACTAGGATAGGAAAAGTGTAGTTGAGCTCAAGGACTTCATGGTGATTCAACGACAACGACGAAGATCTATACCAAGGAACCGTGGAACTTCATCAACAAAAAGGTATGTGAAGACTTGAACTTATCTATCACTCGAAAGTCTTATCTATTCTTCTCCTACTTCTTATGAGACGAAAGTCGTATGCTATATAGACTATATCATATACACTTGATATTTCGATCTGAGTAATCATTGCTTATCTTTTACTCGAAATCATGTGTTGGTAAAGCATTTCGCTTTGATCAGGTTTATCTTCACCTAGTGACGAAAGTCATGAAAGTTTCAATCACTTTGGAAATTGCTCTGACGAGAAAGGTCTGTTGTTCTTCACGACTGAATATCGCCCTCTGAGAATGTTTCAATGATTGAAATGAGAGTTTAGATTACATAACCATGTATTCCTTGAACCGAAGTTTTCGAACTTTGTTGATCAAGAGAAATCGGTAGGATTATGGAATTGGCTTGCCAAGTCCGCGAACTGACGGAAGTTCTCGACCGAGAATTTCTGCTGGGATTTCCAAAACTCGTTTGTATGCTAAGTCCTGTGAACTCAGTCCGCGAACTGGCAGAAGTTCTCGACCCGAGAATTTCTTCTGAGTTTGGAAAACTCAACCGATTAACTTAAGACTGCGAACTTGTTTGTGAGCTTAAGAGGTTATGATCTAAAGATGTGCTCTGAACATGAAACATTAATTATTAAGGAATGCTTTATGCAAACCGTGGCTATAATGTTCATGAGCTGATTCTAATCGAATCGAATCATCTTTGTTTCAATTGTGTCTTGTGTAGTTACATAAGATCTCATAGCAATTGAACAACTCTTAACTAGTTCATTTGAGTCAATTGAACTAGTTATGGTGAAGAAGAACATGATTAATATGAGATGCTCATATGGTTGACCTTTTGGTTTATCATGTTGAACCAACATACGTGTACTCGTTTGGGCATGGTTTTTCTCAAATCCAGTAAACGTGTACCCAAGTGTGTATGACAAGTTATGTCTTTCGATCTAACGGTTGAGAGATATTAGCTTGAATCTAAATCAGGTTTTCATCTAACGGAGAATAGAGTTTGCTTTGTACCTAAGGCAAAACCCTGATTTGAAGGCTATATAAAGGAGACTTCTAGCATTGAGAAAAACTAATTCCCACACGTCTGTGTGCTACCAGTGCTCTCGCTAGAGTCGATCTCCATTAACTCTTGAGTTTCTTCTCTAAACTCGAGTTAACGACTTAAAGACTTCATTAGAATTGTGAAGTCATACCGATACTACTTTTATCGTAGTTGTGTGATCTGATCTTGCATCTTCTATCGTATGAGTACAATCAATTGATTGGCTTGAGATCGTGAGAGTTATCCGATAGGCAAGATAAAGAAGTCACAAACATCTTCGTCTCACTGTTTGTGATTCCTCGACAATCCGCTTGTGTAGTCAGGAAGGATTGTAGAGAGGTGATTGATTAATCTAGGCTGTTCTTCGGGAATATAAGTCCGGATTATCAATTGGTTCCTGTTACCTTGATTTTATATCTAAAGACGGAACAAAACCTAGGGTTTATCTGTGGGAGACAGATTTATCCTTTTGATAGACTTTTCTGTGTGAGACAGATTCGTTTATTATCAAGTATGTGTTTTGGGTTGCAGCAACTCTTTGTTGTGGGTGAGATCAGCAAAGGGAATCAAATACGCAGTGTCCTGCTGGGATCAGAGGCGTAGGAGTACAATTGTACCTTGTATCGGTGGGAGATTGGTGGGGTTCAACTATAGATCAGTCCGAAGTTAGCTTGGAGTAGGCTAGTGTCTGTAGCGGCTTAATACAGTGTGTATTCAATCTGGACTAGGTCCCGGGGGTTTTCTTCATTTGCGGTTTCCTCGTTAACAAAACTTCTGGTGTCTGTGTTATTTCTTTTCCGCATTATATTTTATATATTAGAAATAATACAGGTTGTGTGTACGTGATCATCAACTTCTCTAATCCAACTTTTGATTGTTGACTGTAGTTGATTGATCCTTGAACATTGGTCTTTGGTACCGTCCAAGTTATATCTCTTTGATAAAGACTCGCTATTGATTTTAGCTTGAGTAGAAATAAAATTGAGAGATTGAGATAATAACTCTTTGAGATACTTTTTATCTAGATTGAGTTTGACTGTCTATTTGATTATGTAGCAAAGTGTTTCGGAGTTAGTCCATACAGATTGCTAAGCGAAATATTGGGTGGTGTTGTTAGACCCCCGCTTTTTCAATAGGAAAGAAGGAGGTTTTATTAGAGAAAGGATGACATTAGTAGTAATTAAAGAAGTCTTGGACACATGACATGATGTCATAAAAGAAAGGGGATTTTGGAAAGTCTATATAAAGAAGGACAAGGTACAATGGAAAGACAACTCTCTCTTACTATTCTTGGTATAGTGAGGTCATTTGGTGTGGCTAGGACGGGTAGGACCTAAAAACGAATTCACCCCTCAACAAGTATTTACTTTATGTTGTGTTCCCAGCTGAACTCTTTGTAACTGCATCTTTTCTGATGGCTACACCCAAGTAGATCTATAGACTATAAAACTACTAACATACAAGATTCAAAGATAAACAAGATGTAAAGAACATGAAAGTAAAAATTAACACAAGCATATAACGTGGTTCGGCCGTGAAGACCTACATCCACGAGAAATAAGTTGTTTTCTTTATGGATTAAGGTCTTACCCTTGAAAGAATTACAAATATTACTTAGACTTCTCACTCTTTCTTTCTCTAAGTCTCTCTCTAGAATTCTCTATAAAAAGACCATCTAAGATTACATGTCCATTTCATTCTAATTGGATTGGTATTTATAGGAAAACTAGACTCGTGAAGGTATAAATTGATCTCACCGAGTTGATGGAGTTGTGGTACATCTTCTCATTACTTCGGAAGAGCTCTATACTATCCCTCGTGATGCCCTGCTCGGTTCTCCTTCCGAGTTATCTCGTTTTTTCCGTCATCGTGTTGCTCCTCCTTGGGGAACCTCGTGCTGCACCATCCTTGGGTTATAGTATAGATCGTCCGAGCCTTCTGATACGATGTAGATTCGTCCATGCCTCTTTTGATCCTTCATTAAATGCATTCCTTGTTTTTGGACTTGACTGTCTGAATTGATTAGACCACTCCTCACACGCGTCCTTCATGTAGCGTTGTAGCAGGTTATTCGATTCAGTCGAAATCACTTTTTAGAGTATGATTCGATACTCCTATCTCATCATCTTATCATGAAACCATCCCTTGAGATGTTGACACGGCGATCGGGTATTTTACCCTCGCACTCTTAATGATGACATGACATGAAGATTAATGATTCACTCTTAGCTGAGTATCATGAATCTCCAGAAGTGTCTGAATTAAGATATGCATGAAACTACCTGCGCAAGCTGTGCCAACAAGACTAGAGTTGTGCTACTTGCAAGAGTAAAAAATTAGTAATTTTGTATTAACGTACAAATTCACCTAAGTTGACTAATTTTTGTGCTAATTCACAAAATCTAATTTTTTAACCTAATTTTGCACGATTTATAAGGGATGATACCATATTACTAGGGGATGATACCATTTCAAATAGGACAAAAAGATCTTAAACAATCCTAGCCGTTGGATCGGTTAACTGGTATCAGCCCCCAGTAATACTGGTATCAGTCCTTATAAATCGTGTAATTTTGTGTCAACTCACACAAAATTAGTTTTTTTTGCCCTAAAATTGAACCTGCACGATATCTCGATCCACTCAAATTTCACATACCAAATTTCGCACTGATGTCTTTTAGGGGCAAATTTCACATACCAAATTTCGCACTGATGTCTCGATCCACTCAAATTTCACATACCTGCACTCAAATTTCACATACCAAATTTACTAACCTAAGCTGATGAGTTCCATCGAGGATATGCTCATCCAACATCTGCTGCGTTGGTTTGGCATCTCCAACGAAGACCACCAGATGCTCCGGTCGCTTAGGACGCATCCAACGTGCAGAAGGAAGGATGAAGCGCAGCGGCCATCTAAAACTGATTTGGGACGAAGCGATTATACGGAATTTGACCCGAAGGGGCTTGGAGAAAGAGTTGGCGCTTGACAAAAATATGTGGAGAGCAGCGATCCACTTGACCGAGGTATGTACACGAGGTATTAAACTGACCCTCTTATCTTTTGACTGTCTCTTTAACAGGATGACGGAGAATCACGAAGCTGGCCCATTACGACCTCAACAAATGAAACCTAGAGAAAGAGCCGACAATCGATGAAATTGCTCGAGGTAGTAAGTAGATCCATTGTCACGAACGTGTAATCCCAATGAAATGATGACTATTGCACCTTTTATACCGAAAACTAACGAGAAACGGAATGTGTTAAGGATTTTTTTTGTCTTTGGACAAATTATGTCTAGGCCGCAAGCTGACATAAAACTTTTTTGCCACATTTTTATGAGAATTCTTTACGAGATAGTCTCTGGTCAACCCTGAACTTGTTTCGGAACAAATGGCTTTGGTTGTGATTCTGGTCTTTCAGGGGCAAGTCTGCCCCTAGGCATGGTTGGAGAGAAGCCGATGCAGGCTTAAATCCATTAACCAACCTGACGTTGACTGCTAGAACACGTGGCTATCATCGAATTCTGGATAACACCGGGAGGAGAAGAGACTCGTTAGAAAAGGAAAAACAAAACCAACTTCTTCTTCTACTCAAAACATTGGTAATAATAATAATTCTTCGGATTTCTAGGGTTTCGTATATCTGACTCTTGAATTCAACATGAGTATGACTCAATTCGCAATGGTAATTACTCCTATCTCTCACTTATATCAACAATTCTCTAATTGTTTTTAGGGTTTGTTTGATTTCATATTTTATTAGCATAATTGACTCGTAATTTTGTTTTAAGGACTATGGTTTCATCAAAGATAGAATTTTAAATGAGATATTATTGAATTTTTGAACAAATTCTGATTGAATTTCTGGAATTGGTTTCAACTTTTGAATGGTAAGTAGCACTTCCGTTTTTGTACTGAAAGGTAATGTTTGAACTTCTGGATAATCAATGAATAACATTACTAATTATTTGAAAATTACTTAGTTGCCAAGAGATTTTGTGTTGCAGTTTCTTCTAGGCTGGCGTTTTGATAAGTGATTTCTTTTGAGTTGGTTTGGGAACTTTGGATAGATATGTTTGTTTGTAAGTACAATGCGATTAGTTCTTGAGTTTACTTGTATCTGATGTGTATAATCAATGTAATACGTAGATAGAGGAGTTGGCTTTTCTTATTAAAGACAATTTACCGTGCAAGCATCTTGTTCTTTCCATTGAAGAGGTGTTGGTGGATTTTCTTCTGAACGATACCAGGTATCTTGTGAGGATTGGGAAGGTTTGTTTTGTTGCATGATGTGTTTTTCCGAATATTGACTTGTTTGAAACTTAGCTTTTTTTAACATTCATTCTACCTTCTGGTATCCTCCTTGTCAAGGCCTAACTCTAAATAAATGATTACCTGAAGCAAGCGTAAAAATGATAAATTTATTTTTAGAGAAACCTGATTAATTGGGGTGATGCACAAGTATTACAGTCTTGGCGTTGATTAGATAGCAATGGGAACTATCAACCATCTAAGAATAAGTTTAGTACACATCAGTGGCAGTTTATGATAAGCTCAAAGTTTACGGTTAAGCATTTGTCAGAATTATGTTATCAAATATGCACTTCTAATGTATATGATGTCTAACGGAAAACTCTGCATAACCTTTCTGTGTGAAGATGGTTTGTTAGATTTAATGTTTTCATGTTGACAGTGGTTTCTTATACACGTTGATTCAGTTTCACAACCACTATGATGTATTATATTTCCTGGTTTCAACCTCCCATTTGTGTCCAGTTGTTCCTTAACTTTTCATCAGTTGAATAGAGACTAGCTATGCCATAAAGTCACGGCAGAGTAAAGCAATAATTTATAAATTACTTTGGTTTATTATGTTTATCTTTCCCTGTAGCGTATAATGTTGTGAGTGACGGAATCATAGCGGAGTATGCTTAAATAGTTAATAGTGACTGAAATATTAAGAAAGTACAAATTGAAATGAATGAGTATGATTGCAGCCCAGATGGTGTCTTGGAGTTGAAACCAATGAACCCATACAACCGCCTTCTCTTGCATCGTCTTGCTGATATTTTTGGGTAAGTCCGCGTGGTGCTAACTTATTGAGGCTTCAATAGGTTTCTGTTTCACACGTCGATTTATATATGTTTGACAGTATTTCTCTCCTCGCAATGTAATGGCTTTATTGGGATGATATCATGTGCTAGATTTGTACATGTATCTGTCGGTGAAGGAGATGATCGCCATTTAATCTTGGAGCGTTGCCTAGAATCGTCAGTGTAAGCTTTTCTACATTTATACCAAGCACTGCTTTTGTAATTTCCTCGTTTGGTTATAATGTTCAAGTTTTTAGAAATTTCAAGAGCACCTGGCTGTAGAACTTTGATCTGGAAATTTTAAAGCTAAGACGAACTATATTGAAGCTTGTTTCTCTTGCGTCTTTTTTGCATATGAAGGTTATTTGGTGTGTATTTAGAGAAAATATTACCAGAAAATAACCTTGAAGAAAGAAAATTAATCTTGTAATGTAAAAAATAGCACTTAAACAGGAATATATACCTTTTCGACAATTTGGATATCCTAACTGAATATGCATATCCTTTCTTAAATTTGCAACCTTGGGTTCTACTCAATCTGGTTCTCTAAGATAAGCTTATTAGGCTTTGTTGAATGGTCATCTTTTATATTTTTTGAGTATGCTAATACTAGTGCTAAGTTCTGGTTTCGGCATAAGGTTGGGTTAGTATCATGTTTAGGTTCAAGTCCTGTTTTATAAGGAGCTGAAATTCCAACACCCTGAACTTTCAGTTTGGACTTAATGCCTGATTGATATACTACTATAATGCATGATGTTGATTGTTTATTTTGTTTTCTATTAAGCTCAGTACTTTTCCGTTAGCTATAAAGTATATAAACACAGTTGTTACATTATACGATGTTTTTCTTGTTTCACTCCAATATTCAAAGTAAAGTCTTTCATTTCTCTAATTGCAGACCTCCAATTCTTGTTAGTGATATTCTGTGGCAACATGATGAGTATCCCTCTCCAACCGAGTCACATCAAATCTTGAGGAGGAAAGACACTTTACCTGGTAAGCTCTTTGCATTTCAATGATGCAGACTGAAACATAGGTATTATTTGGAAATATGGATATGATCATATGAAACATGTATAGCTACCCTCTAAAGATTGTTACTTTGATTGAAAACCATATTCTTTAGACACGGTCCTCAGTTGGAAAAAGTATCTCCTCATAACTCACTTTTAAGTGAAATTTTTGAATACATCAAGGTACTACTTTATGCATCTTTAACTTTGAAGATGAGGGAATGGTAACTGTCTAGAAAACATTGAGCAGGACAGATTTTATGGCTAGGTTATGTCACATACGGTAGTTACGGTATATGATATATTTTAGAACTGGGAAATAGTTTACTCTACTAGTATCCTTTTTCAACCAAGCTGTTCCTTGTTATCTGGGATTTATATGATTCTGCTAATTAAGTAGTAATCTGATCCTTGATTGAGAGCCTCTATGATCCATTTTTAGCTTTAGGCTCATTGATCCGTTTAGGTATAGGCCCATCGAAATACCCTATACCCTGGTTTACATTTAAGAGAATTACTACTCCAAGTAATTATGGAAACTGATTTCTATTCCTAGGAGGAATACTTATGGTGCTGTTTTTGGAAGATTACTAACATAGGTTAGTTTCCTTTTCTTGGAATGACTAGTATTGGTGTAGTCCTAATCTACAAATAGAGTGCAAGTAAGTGCCTGTAGAGGGAGGAAAAAACTAGAAGAATACTAGAAAGAGAATTCAAGAGGAAAAATAGTAGAAGAAAGATACAACGGCTAGGGTAGAAAACACCTTGAAGGAACGTTGTAAAACTCTTTCGCTTAAACAATAAAGATTAAGTTTTATTGCATACTTGTTAGTACTTATCTATCATATTGGGGTCTGGAATTGATCACTCTACAAACATGGCTAAAAGAAAGTACGTAGAGTTGAAGGAGCTGGAGATAGATATCATGACAGAGATACAAGAGATGAAAAAGGAGCTTAAGTCAGAGTTAAGCAAAAAGATAAAGAAGGGATTTGAGGAGCTGAAAGAATGGTTAACCCTCACATGTTCTGTACATGTTCCTAACTTAGATGAAGAAAAATCTACGCTTCGATCCAGTAAGATCTTTGATGTTTATACTTTTATCAATTTAGTTACCATATTCAGACTTTCATATCATTATATGTTATGCTAAAAAAAATTGGATTTTCCATTTATACATATAATAAGCGCGTGACAGCAAAGTCATTCCTCTGTTTCTCATATTGTTTCCTCTTAATACCATGCCATTTAAGTAGTAGCTCAACTGTTCTAGTCTACTTGTCTAATCTGCTCTTTCGCTGAAAGTTAGCACTGAAATATACTTTTGTAATGTTTGCCTCGCAGCCTCCAAAACCAATACTGTTTCTAGTAAATCCTCTCTCGAAGAGAGGGAAGCAGCTTATTTGGCAGCCCGTCAGCGGATCTTTTCAAAGGATGATAGCGAGGTTAAAGAATCGGTCACACCAAAGCCACGAAACATCCCTGTGGTTGCACGTCGAATGATAGCTCATGCACTGGGACAAAGGGTTTCTTCTAATTCATCTGCTGGGGTCACTCCTTCAATGGGTAACGAACCCAACCAAAAAAATCAGGAATTGAGTGGTAGTGAGAAAAGCGTGGGTCATCAAAATCTTAACTTGAGAAATTCACGAGAAACAGCTGCAGTTTCCAACCAAGAACTTAGCTCACAAGACAGGAAAATTGTTGATAAGTCGCAGGTGACACATGCTGCCACTGGTGAGAGGAAAAGTGAAAGGAAAATTCAGAAGAAACCAGCAGGTAGTGATAATTCTGTTAGTTGTGTTCCACCGCCGAATGGGAGAATGCGTCAAGCTCCTTCCGAGGACAATTTGAAACAAGAACATCTAGGAGCTGCAAAAAGGATGTTTGCTCATGCACTACGCTCAAATGGAACCAAGGAAGTAAATGGTCTTATTATGAAAACCGATACAGCAATGCCAATTGAAAAAGACTAGTCACGAGTCTCTAAGGGAATCCCAAAATCTTTTCAAGTAATCTCATGTGACCCTCTTGAAAAGCAACATAGGTATTTTAAGATGGCACATGGAATCACCAAGCAAGACTCCACGACATGTTACTGGGCCATCTACATCAGCTCTACCAAAGCTTAACAGTGTTCCTCAGTGTTGGTTCTCAGGGGCGGAGCCGAGTTTTGAGAAGTGAGAACTACCACCACACCCATTTTTTGTTTTTGGTCCACTATGAAACCCACAGACAGAAAACTTCAGGCGCGCCCCCATTTTTGAAGAAAAAATTATTCCAAAATCCATATTTTCTAAAAATTCTGCTTTTCAATTTTCCGCGTATTGCTTAAGTGTAAATCTGGTTTCTCTCTTTTAATCATGAAGAAATTATAATCTTTTTGGTTCATGGAGTTTATTTGTCATTTAAAATTATATTTTTATGTCAAACCATGACTACGAGGGTTGGAGGCGAGATCTCATAAGGTCTGGGCAAGGTGTAAATCTGATGTTGATTCAATTAAGGGATCCCGATGGTTGCTGTCAAATTTGTTGAAGTGAATTCAAGAAGGACAAGAAGGATAAGTATTTGGCGGACATGGATATGAAGACGAACGAGAATTAGAAATAGGGTATCAATCCAATTTGGATTTGGTTAAGAACTGATGTGTTGCCATTGATTTGATGATGAAAGATAGTGATGCTGAGAATAGAAGAGTTGGTTCTAGTGGCGGTGTTTGAAGAAATTGTGGAGAAAAAAATTAAAGTTCCTATCGATGATTACGGGTTTTAGAACCGGAAGAAGATAGAAAAATCTGTTAGATTTGTTTGAACCTGAATTAGCATAAGAAGACAGCGAAGAAGCTATTTTTAATGGTGGCCATGAATGGTGGTGACTAAAGGAAACACGTCAAGTGGTTACGATGCTGGTGAAAATTGAAGACATGGGTTTGCTATCTAGGGGAGAATCTTGTGAAAAGCCTGTAAAACATGAATGGATTACTTCATCTGGGTCATGCATTTTCATTGTCGAAGCTTGAATTTGCTGCTGCTTATCAATTATTGCTAAGGAGATTATGAAATAGTATGGACTCTCGGATGCAGAAATTTCTAAGTTCCCAGATCCATCTCACCGGCTCATCTACTTCCCTCCTGTTGCTAAGAAAGATTTGTCTTGGGTTGCGATTCGCGGCGATCCTCCATGACAACATATATTATGTGATTCATTTGTCAGATGGCAGATTGGGAAATTGAAGGAGATGGAGAAGATTGTGAAGGTTTGAGGTATGCTATTTTACTCTCCGTTAGATGAACAACAAGGAACCATTCAATAAATTAAGAAGAAAGGAAATTAGTTTCTGTGAGGTGTAATATGAGACATACAAGAAATGTAAGTAACTCTGAAAGTCCAATGTATTATTTTATACATTTTTGCCACTATATTCAATTACTCTTTTCCCTACAGATGCTGCACTGTTCAAGAACTATCAACTTTGGACTTCTGGTGGCATTAATCCAATTTTGGAAGTCCCTTGCCTATTATGAAAGAGGCATTTAACTCGGTTTACAGGCAAGGTAGAGTTGCTGATCACTCCATAGGGCCAAGGTGTGTTAACTTCACACCAATCTTGGAACTGCTCGACTCAAGAGTCCTCTCTACACCAAGAAAATATATGCATGACATGTTATATAGTCGTGAAAATAGTTGCATAACACGTTATGTATCTACAAAAGTTGTTGCATAGCACGTTATGCAGCTACTTTTTTTCTTAGTATTGATACCAACAAAAAATAAGGTTGCATAACTTGTCATGCACCTACAATAATATCTACATCACATGTTATGTAGTCGTGAAAATGGATGCAAAACTTGTTATGCATCCGAAAATATGACTGCATAATGCATTATGCATCGAGAAAATTGTTGCACAATCTTTTATGCATCGAGAAAATAGATGCATAACCTGATATGCATCCATAAATATGGATGCATACTGCATTATGCATCAATTTTTTTATGTACGCACTAAAATCAACCAAAACAATGGTTGCATAACTTGTTATAGATGCATAATTTGTTATGCAGTGGAGAAAATGGTTGCATAATTCGTTATGCGTCTGCAGAATGGATTATGCATTTTTTTTTGGTGACTGCATAATGGTTAAGTATCAAGTTTTCGAAAATTTTGCCTAAAATTATGATCATCTTCGATTTTTTCGTGAAAAACAAAAAATTGATATTCTTGTTTGTACTCGTTGCGGAGCTCTCTTAAAAAGATTTCCAATGATATAACATTTGTAAAATTCCAAGGCGCGGATTTTTAGATATGTTATATCCAAGTTGCGTTGCCAATTATACCCCTGATACATAACCAGTCATGCAGATGCATAATCCGACGGTTTTAATAATTTCAATTAATTATGAGTGTCACGGTACCCAAAATTAATTGTGTGCCTAACAATGAGAATATTATTTATTTTGGGTCTCCTCCTAATTTTCCCTTTTGAGAATAGGTACGCAAAATCAGATCACCAATAATAGGCACATATTTAAGAGGGTGAAAATGGGCTAGAATAGCTCGAATTGGGCTTCGGAGCTAACTGGGCTGGGTAGGCAATGGCACACCCATCTTTTCATGTGGCTCCGCCCTAGTCACGCACTCTTTAGAATGGCTATAAATATTTGTGAGGGTTGCCAATAGATAGTAGTTTTGAGTGTTAAAATGTATGGGACAGCTATTCGTATCCATCAAGTTGCTCTTTTTATATAAAAAATTGTGTTGGAAAATGGACTCTCATGAGTCTCATACATATGTAAATTTTGGTGTGAGGAAACTCTTGGTCCTAACAATAGAAAACTTTATGTGCTTGGATCCGAAGGCGGTCCAGGCATTTGAACTTGAGCTAAATAATTTAGCTATGATAGTTGGAAATGCCTAGAAACTGATTGACCAACCCAATTTTTTATTAGGAAGTACTGTAAAGTTTAAAAGATTTTAGCTCTGCTTGCATAATGGCTATTAGATAGAGGTCTGCAATACATATGCAACATCTGGATGCCATTTCAGAACCATTTTCCTTCGTCATTTCATCATCCACATACAATTTATGTTGAAGTTTCTAAATGTTGCTTGCAATACTAGAATGAAAAAAAGGTTTCCGGATGAAAGAGGGTCAATTTAGTTTTGGTTCTTTTAACCTGATCCTTTCCACAGTTGTAGAATTTGAAAATTTGCATTTTAAATCACCATTCCACACCACTACATCCTGATCTCCACTAACTTCAGGCAAGATTGTAGTATCAAAATAATCTTTAAGCTCTTAGGAATGCACTAGACTTTCCCATTTAGTAAATCTTTGAGTTTCATGTTTATGTTGTCTTTTACAAAATCATTGAGAACAATGTCTGTAGGATCAGAATCTCGCAACAGTAATGCCTCAGCGAAATTATTAACAATACAACACAGCAGCGTCGCAAAACAACTTCAGAAACGAAATAATAAACGACGTCAGCTAAATCATGAGAAAAATGTGATGGTCCTGCGAAAATTAGAGAGTTTGCGAGATTAACATTTGTAAGGTTGCGAGAATATCGCAAGCTATATCCGAAAATAAAGGACAGATTAGCTGTCATCCACTATGTAATTCCCTATAAATAGCTGTTCAGTTGTAAAGGAAAGGAGAGAGATCTTTTCTGAGGGAGAAGCAAGTAAATAGGAGAGAGAAAATCTAGAGCAGTGGTTATTCTTGATTCCTTTATCTTTTCTAGTAAGATTGTTCAAAGATTCATCAATAAAATTAAGATTGTTAATCTAAAATGAGTTGAATGTTCATGAAATCTTATGAGGGGTGTAGTGTAGGATTTCCTGCAACTACGTAATAGCGCTAGAAACAGGGAGGCTGAAGATTGAAAGTTGAAGATTGTTGTTGAGATTGTTAAAATCAAGAAAGTGATTAAACAAATCAGTGAACCAATTAAAAGAAAAATGATTAGAGTCAATGAATATGACAAAAGATTGGAGTGTAATATGATAACAAAAACAATGGTTAATGAATTCCATGGAAACATCAAAGGAAGGATACTTAAACGATATTTTGAAGGAAGGAAGGTTATGGCGGTAGAAAAGACATCACCCTTGAAAGATTGGGAAAAGCAAAAAATCACATTCATGGCGACAGAAATACTAAAAGAAAATTTGAACCACACATCTCCATTGATTATTACAGTGCCTATTACGCGAAAAAAGAAGGGGACAACAACAAAATCCACGGAAGAATGGACGTTGAACAGAACTTTAGTCGATACAGGAAGTTCAGTGGATATAATATTTTATCATGCGTTCAGGGGAATGGGATTTAAAGATGAAGAAATGTCCAGTTCAACATATCTTGTTCATGGCTTTGGAAAATCCACAACAAAACCTAAAGGAGAAATAGTGGTACGAATTCCACTAGGAGAGATCGAAACACACGTGACACTATGCGTGGTGGATATGGAATCGCCATATAATATGTTGCTAGGAAGACCATGGATACATGCGATAAAAGTTGTAGTATCAACGTTGCATCAATGTATTAAATTCCCCACACCAAATGGAATAGGTGAAATCATAGGAGATGTTGACAATGCGAAATTATGTCATCAAATTGAAGTAAAGCATTATGAAGGACGAGCAAAAAAGAAACAATTTCACAAAAAGTTGGCAAAGGAGGCAAAGAAAGAAGAAGAATTTAGAGTGTACACGATAAGGGAAAAAGAAGGCAGGGGAATACCCAGCGAAATTTCGGAAGAAGGAGAAGGACCTGTGAAAACAATAAAAGAACCAACACCAATGGGAGAACCCAAGTCCAGTTACACTGCCGCAGAACCAACAAAAGAAGTAAACGTTGGGACTATAGAAGAACCTCTAATATTGAGAATTGGAACCAAGATGGATGTAGAAGAAGAAGAAAGAATTGTTAACCTTTTGCGAGAATATAAAGACATTTTCACAAGGAGCATGGACGAGATACCGGGAATAGATTCATCAATTGCATGTCACAAGATGGAGATTAACAAGAATGTGAGACCATTTACACAAAGAATAATAAAAATCGCAACAACCTACAATTTCCAAATAGAAGAAGAACTACAGAAAATGCTTGATGCAGGAATTATAAGAGAAGCTAAATACCCAGAGTGGATAGCGAACATGGTCATTGTTCCAAAGAAAAACAAAGGAATAAGGATTTGCATAGATTTCACTGATTTAAACAAAGCCTGCCCTAAAGATAGCTTTTCGTTACCAGATATTCCTCAAATGGTGGAATCAGCAGCGAGAAATGATAGGGTATCGTCTTTAGATGGGTACAAAGGATATAACCAGATCCCTGTCGCTGAAGAAGATCAAGAGCATACTGCTTTTTTCGCCCCTAGAGGTTTATATTATTACACGAAAATGCCATTTGGTTTGCGAAATGCGGGAGCAACATACCAAAGAATGGTAGAGAAGGTTTTTGCAAAATGGATACACAAAACATTAGAAGTATACGTGGAAGACATGTTAGTAAAGAGTAAAGAATCCAAAGACCATGTACAGGACCTGAGGGAGATTTTTGAACAAATGCGGCAGTATGACATAAAACTGAATCCTGAGAAGTGTACCATTGGAGTTGCATCGGGAAAATTTTTAGGCTACATTGTATCAAAGGAAGGAATACAGGTTGATCCAGAAAAATTGCAAGCAGTTCGTGACATGCCAACACCAGCAACAATAAAAGATGTACAGAAGTTGAATGGACTTTTAGCTTCACTAGGGAGATTCATTTCGCGATCATCATAAAAATGCAAGTATTTTTTCGATATACTCAAGAAGGGTGCGAAATTCAAATGGACTGATGAATGCGAAAAAGCTTTTCAAGGGATCAAAGAACATCTTATGAATACATCTATTTTACAAAAAGCAGAATCAGGAGAAGAATTATTAATCTATCTTGCGACGACGTCGCATGCATTAAGTGTCGTGTTATTGCGAATAGACGCAGGAGTGGAGAAACCCATCTATTACATTAGCAAAACTTTTAATACTGCCGAGAAGAATTACTCAAATATTGAGAAGCTAATCTTAGCATTAGTTTATGCATCATTTAAGCTCCGCATATATTTTCAAGCGCATAAAATAAAGGTATTAACAAAAGTACCAATTGAATCAGTGATGAAGAATTCAAAAAGATCAGGAAGAGTGGAGAGATGGAATGCACAAGTAGGCCACTTTGATATTAAATATGAAATTTTGTCTTCACCAAAATCACAAGTTGTTGCATATTTCTTGGCAGAATTTCCTTTAGAAGAAGATGAAGCGGTAGAAGAAATGATGGATATAGAAAAAGAACACGGAGATCCAAAAGACTTATTAACAAAACCAAATAGATGGGAGATATTGGTAGATGGATCATCAAATGGAGAAGTCAATGGAGTTGAAATTGTTTTAATTTCGCCATAAGGAGTGAAGATGGCTTTTTCATTCAGATTGGAATTCGCATCCACTAATAACGAACCGGAATATGAAGTTGTGATACATGCCTTAAAGTTCGCAATAGAAATGAAACTAGAAAATGCCAGGATCACTAGTGATTCGCAACTAGTTATTCGCCAAATAAAGGGAGAGTACACTACAAATGAACCATCCTTGAAGAAATACAAGAAGCTCGTTGAAGAATTGTCAGCGAAAATCCCAAAAATAAAATGAAGGCACATTTCAAGGAAGGATAACAGACTCGCAGACGCTTTTGCTTTCATCTCAAGCATGATGACAAATCCAACTGCGAGATGCATAAAAATACAGACACTTCTGTCACCATCAATCAATAAAGAAGAAGAAGAAGTGAACGTGATGATAATAGACGGTGGAGAATAAGAACAAACGAACAATATCGCAGATTGGAGAACAGAACTCCATGCATATTTGGCGAAAGGAGAAACACCAAGAAATAGATTGGAAGCACACAAGTTAAAAAGCCGCGCAACAAATTATGAATTAAGAGATGGGCTGCTATACCGAAAATCCTTTAATGGACCATCACTCAGATGTTTGACACGAGAAGAAGGAGAAAAGGTGCTAAAAATGTTACATAGTGGGGATGCTGGCAATCATAGGGGGAAGATCTTTGGCACATAGAGCAAAAATGCAAGGCTATTACTGGCCATACATGCACGAAGATGCAAAACAAATATCAAGACGTTGCGAAGATTGTCAGCGGCATGGAAAGAAAATACATGCACCTGGAGCACCCTTGTCATCTTCAACCAGTGTGTGGCCTTTTGGAAAGTGGGGCTTAGATATTGTGGGGCCATTT
Source organism: Papaver somniferum (assembly GCF_003573695.1). Taxonomy (NCBI): domain Eukaryota; kingdom Viridiplantae; phylum Streptophyta; class Magnoliopsida; order Ranunculales; family Papaveraceae; genus Papaver; species Papaver somniferum. The sequence continues at coordinate 209,267,434 of NC_039358.1, forward strand.
TTACCAGGATCTGGACAAAGAAGATACTTAATAGTCGCAACATATTATTTCACAAAATGGACAGAAGTGAAGGAAGTACAGCATATTCGCGACAAAGATATCTTTACATTCATATTCGAAAATATCATTTGCAGATTCAGAATTCTTGTGCAGTTGGTATCTGATATTGGGAAATAGTTTGAAGGACAGAACATAGAAATGTTACTTAATGCATTTAAGATAAAATGTGGAAAGTCTACTCCTTTATATCCACAAGCTAATGGGCAGGCAGAGGCAACAAAAAAAACAATTGCAGATATATTAAAGAAGAAATTAGAAGGACATCATAGAGCATGGTGCGAACAAGTACATAATGCAGTATGGGCTTATAATACAACTAGAAGAGAAGCAACTGGAATGTCACCTTTTTGTTTAACATACGGAGTTGAAGCGGTGTTACCAACATAAGTTGTTATTCCGACAACAAAGAGAGAAGCTTGGGAGAAAAATCTTAGTGCGGGTTTGATCTTAAGCAAACTTGATGAATTAGAAGAAAAAAGAGAAAGAGCTTTACAACATATGGAGAATTATCAGCGAAGATTAGCCCGAGAATATAATAAACGTGTCAAAGTACGCGAATTCCAACCAGGAGATTTAGTTCTGGAGAGACACCAATATATCAACGAGAAAATGGTGGAAAGTTAGCGAAAAAATGGGATGGACCTTACATCATTAAGGAGATAGTTGGAACATGAGCTTATAAATTAATGGATCCAGAAGGTAGAGATGTTGGTCATAAACTTGACAGACCATGGAATAGATTGTACTTAAAAAGATATTATCCATAAGAAGCTTTGGGAAGTTACGGATTCTGAAAGAATAGTTGCGAGATTATTCATATCAAAACAATATCATGATGTGCAAAATTTTCGCAGAGATAATCATAGAACAATGACATAAAAGAAAGGGGCGGACCTTTATGGCATACACCCTAGTTCGCGATTAAAATTTCGCAAGAGGCAAATGTAAGACCTAAAGTATGTCATATAAGGGGGTACCAGTTGCATGGCTTAGGGAAAGGCTACACCGCCACCGGAACCTGAGTCATGGAGATTTGGGGTCAATAAATCCCATCCGGGAGAGGCACCTTGGATTCTCAGCTTAAGCATATGACTTAGGTTGGGCGAATAAGGTAATAAGGACTCTCCCAAGGAGTGCATAATCTGATCAAGGCGCCGAGGTACACTGTTGAGTCAAGAGTGCCAGGGGCGTCTGGAGCGTACCTTGCCATTCTTGACAAGTCTTAGCTTATACTGCACTCGGCCCGAAGAAAACCCCACTTAGGGTGCAGTCTCGTAACCATAAACCCTATAGGTAAAAGGGATAAGAGGCTGCGAAAACAACTGGTTGTTGTTAAGACTGGATGGGAGGAGCTAACCTTGTATGGTAGAAGTACGCCTCCTTGAAGGGGCAACCAGGGGGGAGATAAGGGAGGCACCCTCCATTAGGGAGCTAATAAGTGTCTTAAGACGCAAATGTCATGAGGCTTTTTACTCGCAAGGGTATTAAGGCTTGTCATATTTGTGCAACAATCCTGAAGAGGCAATAATACTAGAGAAAAAGCTAAGACGAGATCAATGGATTTTCGAATGAAAGTGCGAAGACGTCCTGCGATTTCGTCACAAGACGACAATGTAATGGGGCTTTGTTTTCGCAAGAATATTTAGGCCCATCATATTGACACAACATTCCTGAAGAGGCAATAATACAAAAGAAAAAGTTAAGGCAAGATCAATGGGTTTTTGCATGAAAGTGCAAGGACGTCCTGCGATTTTGTCGCAATGACAAGAGGTGGCATAATAAGACCTTTAATTAGGAAGGAAAAATAAGACCACATGACAAAACAAAATATTTATAAGTATTCATAACAACTCATTTCTTGCAAGAAAGATAATGAGAGGCAAGTATGGGAATCAGTAAGCAAGAAGCATTATCTTTCTCGCTAGCAAAATACTAAAAGAGAAAATTAATTCCAAAGTTGGTTGAAGAATATTATTCGCAAGAAATAATAAAGAAGAAACAATTCAAGAAGATAGAACTATATAAGAAGCTCATGCTTCAGTATTAATTCCTGTAGAAGGAGATAATGGACGCTCTTCGCCAATGTTCTCATTATCGCCAACCTCTTCTTCATTTAGATTCTGATCTTCACCAACAATAATTCTTTTGAGAGGGACTTCTTTTTCGCCGCCACCTTGATTATCGCCAGCAATTACTTCTTTAGAAGAGATTTATTTTTCGTTTTCATCTTGATTAGCACCAGCAGTTGCTTCCTTAGAAGGGATCTCTTCTCCATCTTCCAAAATACTATTCTCTTCACCACTTTCATAATCATAATCACTGTCAGCAGGACGAGGAATTTCATCATCATCTACTTCCAAAGGTTCGATTGATGTAGGAGGAAGAGACTTGGACAATAAAATATCATTTACAAGGACTTCATCCCGGAGATGAACTTGACGAAGAAGTTCTCTCTGATGATTCCTATCTTGAATATCCTTAAAGTAAGCAAGATAATCAAGTCTTCTTTCTGCTCGGTCGCGAGAACCAGTAAGGACAGAGACGAGTCATACATTTTCTTTGCGAATTTTGGCATATTTAACCTCCAAAACAGAAATGGAGGAATGAAGATTTTTCTCAGACTCTGCGAAAAGTAGAATACAAAATTTCAGTAAGATGAAGAACTCAAAAAGATATGACAAAGAAAAGATAGTTAAGGCAGTCAAACTATTATGACTACCTTCCTTTTGCGAAATAAGGTGTTGAATCAAGGTCAGACAACTATTCTCCCAACGATCCATCGCATCATCAAATTTATCTCCAACTAAACCTTTAAGTCGAGACTGCAGATTTTTCTCTTTAGAAATAAGAAAGGAATTTTTCTTCGCAAGAGAAGAATAAGATTCTTCTAATTTGGAATATTGTTCTTTAAGTTGATTCGCCTTTACACTTAAAGCTATTCTACCTTGAATGAGTGTATCTCTTTCAGCGATAAATGACTCTGTTACTTCTTTAAGTTCATTTCTCAAAAAGCGAAGAGATTGTTCTTGGTCATCATATACTTTCTGGAGGATGCTAAGTTGTTGCGAAGATATCACCATCTTATTTAAACAAATTTGCTTCTCTTGAGATATAGTTTTATTCTCATCTGATAAAGATTCCATCCCTAGATTAGCTTTAGTTAAAGAATAAGAGAGGCGAGATATTTCATTACTTAATAAATCTTGCCTCCGAACTAATTGGGTATTTTCATTGGTAAGATTATTTATATGATCAACAGAGTATGAATAGAGGTTATCTAATTGGTTATATTGATCCATCAAAATCTCTTTATCAACACGGTCTTCTTCAACAACAGATTCAAATTGATATCTCTCCATTATTCGTTTCTGGTTTTAAGGCTTAACATGCGAAAGAGGAATTTCAAGGATAATTAAATATGGAAAGGATAAAATCATTAGAAAGGAAAATTGAAGACACAGATAAGGAAATCATACCTCTCGGTTCATCATTCTTCTTGCGAAGATTGTCGCGATCCAACGAAACATTCTGGAGCTTTTTATTTTCGAGACGAAGAGCATTACACTCTTTTTCCAAAGTTGTTTGCGAAGCAGCTATGTCAGAGCCAAAATACTTACTCAGAATTTCGCAAATACCAGACTTGACAGGATCAATGGGAGACTTCTTGCCATCATCCAGGACCTCAGACAAAACTATGAAAGCAATATCTATTCCTTCCACGGTTTCTTTCGAAAATGGAAGAGGCTCAGGTAGAGAACTGACAATGATAGAAGGTTGAGAAACATTATCAATAGGAGGAGAAGAAGTTTCATTCACATAAGGATTAATAAGGTGGGTTTCAATCATTGAAAGGTCAGTTGAAGAAATGAAATCTGAGGCAGCCTTTTCGCGAATTGGAGATAATAGTTTAACTTGCGAAGATGTCGCAGGAGATTTAGAAGAGATAAGTAAGTGGAGTGGAACAGAGGTTTCAACAGTTTTAAGGTGGCGAGATTTCTTGAGAGGTTTGTTGGCATCCTTATCACCCTGCGAATTACAATCCAGATAAGAAACAGAGGCAACAATATTGTTAGTAGAAAAGAATAATGTTTCTTACTACCTTCTGATTCGCAGACTTTCTTTTGTTTACAACAATCTTATGCTGCGATTTGGGAATATTAGGGTTCTGAACCGTAAATTTGGTGTTAGAGGCGTTTTTGCTGAAATAACAACAGTATGGGAATCACATAAGCATCATCATCAAATAAAGCAGTAAGCAAGATCAATTTCAGCAAAACCCATAAGAAAGAAAAAAGAAAACTAACCTCGATGAATCCATGGAAAACACCAGCAGGAAGATTAATTCGTAAAAATTAAAAAGGAAGAAAGTTACGAACAATGAAGATCTACAGAGGGAACAGTACAGAGATGAAGAAGAAATTAAAAAGATTAAAAGAAGAAGAAAGAAGAAAAAGTTGCAATGGCAGAATTTACGGAAGAACAATAGAGTTGCAGAGATGAGAGAGTAAAAAGAGAAGAGAAAGTAAAAAGAAAATGGAAAGAAGAGTAAGAAGAATATATAAAGAAGATTTTTTTTACTCGAAGAAATAAACACCATTAATGCAAAAAGACGTGAGCGGTTGAAAAGCAGCGGTTACAGAAGACATGTTAAGAAATAAATGGAAGAAAGGATACGTGTGATAAATGCAGAATATGAAGAGATGGACAGTTGCGGCATTTCTCACATCATTCTCTACTTCGCAGAGAATATATGAGAAGAGGCAAGATGTAGGATCAGAATCTCGCAACAGTAATGCCTCAGCGAAATTATTAACAACACAACACAGCAGCGTCGCAAAACAACTTCAGAAACGAAATAATAAACGACGTCAGCTAAATCATGAGAAAAATGTGATGGTCCTGCGAAAATTAGAGATTTTGCGAGATTAACATTTGTAAGGTTGCAATAATGTCGCAAGCTATATCCGAAAATAAAGGACAGATTAGCTGTCATCCACTATGTAATTCCCTATAAATAGCCGTTCAGTTGTAAAGGAAAGGAGAGAGATCTTTTCTGAGGGAAAAGTAAGTAAATAGGAGAGAGAAAATATAGAGCAGTGGTTATTCTTGATTCCTTTATCTTTTCTTGTAAGATTGTTCAAAGATTCATCAATAAAATTAAGATTGTTAATCTAAAATGAGTTGAATGTTCATGAAATCTTATGAGGGGTGTAGTGTAGGATTTCCTGCAACTACAATGTCATTGGAGTGTCTCCTATCCAGATATCAAGCCACACAGGTATTTTTGAGTCATCTCCAATACACCACCTAATATCATCATGTAGTGAATTGCAAGCCCATTTCCATACAGAAGATTGCTTCCAGTTTGTGTTCCATGGCATTGACCATTTTTATCAGTAAATTTTGCCAAGAAAAAAAAAGCCCATTCTTCTTTTGAATTCATTATCTTCCACATCATTTTCATGAGCAGAGCTTTTGTTAGAGCACTGCTCGGTCAAACTCGCAAGCGTTTTTATCTCAAGCTTGTTTGTCAATGTTAGTGATCCAAACTATAAGTCTTGATTTCTAGTCTAATTATAGTGATGTCTCGGACTAGGATAGATTGTGTAGTTGAGCATTAGACTTCTCGGAGTTCATCAATTGAAGACGAAAAACTACTAAGGAGAGTTTGTGGAACTTCATCTACAAAACGCATGTGGAGACCAAAACTCATCTATCACTTGGAAAGTGTATTTCTACTCTATCTCCTATATTGAGACAAAAGTCGTATTACCATATAGTTGTCGATTATACACATTTGATATTTCGAGCTGAGTTTAACTCGCTTACATATTTCTCAAAATATGTGTTGGTAAGCTTTCGCTTCAAGATTTCCGTTATCTCCTCATGATACAAAAAACTTCTAATAATTTCCGATAATTTCCGTTAATATTCAATAATTTCCGGTAATATTCGATAATTTCCGATACTTACTTAGGAGAGACGTAATCAAATGGCTAAAGAGTAAACCTAAAGGGTATTAGGTATCGAAAATTTCCGAAATTTTTTATGATATAGTTATACACTAACGGTATCGGATATTAACCTAACGGAAACTCCCTTAACCGGTACCGTTATGTTAATAGACGGATATCCATTACGTTAAGGCTATCGGATATCGGATAACCGTTTTGTCGGATATTAACCTAACGGAATCCGGATATTCGGAAACGACTACCGGATATCGAATATCCATTGACAGCCCAAATTGTCATCCTCTAAGAAAGTTCCGATGATTGAAATAAAGTTTAGAACTATTGGATTATAAACATAGTGTGCATTCTTGCATGTATGTGATCCACGACCGGAACTAAAGTATGCATACACGTATGCATACTTGAAGTTGTGAAATTCCGTGTACCAAGTACACATACCGGCATGCATACTTTCGTAAGGTATAGGTGCGGGAATTTCTGCTGGGTTTTGGAAGTGTACTAAGTATGCATACCCGTTCGCATATTGGAGAACCCAAACTCATACCGGCTACTTAAGTATGCGTACCCGTCTGCATACTTGAGTGGTTAAAGTCCTAGAATAGGTTGTCACATGAACTAATACATTTATATATTAAGGAATGCATTCTTTGCAAACCCTAGCTATAATTTTCATGAATTGATTCGAGTGAATCAAACCGATTTTGCTTCAATTGTGTTCTTGTATACTTCAATGAGAATATAACAATTGAACAACTCTTTAACTAGTTTCATTTGAGTCATTTGAACTAGTTATGGTTAAGATGATTAAGGTTGATATGAGAGTGTTCATATAGCTAACCTCAGTTAACTACAGTTGAGCCAACATGGTGTACACGTTTAGGTACAGTTACTTAAAGCTAAATGAAGGTACATTTCATTTGTGTATAACAAGCTAAGTTCGATCTAACAGTTTAAAGATGTTAGCTTGAATTTAATCAGATTTTCTTCTAACGATGAATATTGAATGCTTTGTTACCAAGGTAACTTAGATTGCAAACTCTGATTTGAAACTATATAAAGGAGAAATCTAGCAACTAGGAAACCTAATCCCCACACCTCCTGTGTGATACTAGTTGTATAAGCTAGAGTCGATTCTCCTTTAACCTTAGGTTTTTCACGAAATCCTGTAATTTAACGACTTAAACACTTTATTGGGATTGTGAAGCCATACAGACCTAACTATTTTCTCCGTAGTTGCTTGATCTGATCTTGCTATTTCTATCGTATTGAGTACTATCTTTTCTAAGATTGGATCGAGATTTAATCTCCGATAGGCAAGATAAAAAGTAGTCACAAACATCTTCGTCTCATCGTTTGTGATTCCACAATATCTTGTTTCGCTACCATACGATTAACATTATTGTGAGGTGATTGATAATACTAGGATGTTCTTCGGGAATATAAGTATGGTTTATCAATTGGTTCTTGTGCACCTTGATTTATCAAAAAAGAAACGGAACAAAACTCGTAGATATTTATGTGGGAGACAAATTTATCTATTCCAATAGACTTTTATGTGTGAAACAGATTTGTTTATCAAGTCTTTGACTTTGTGTCGTAGCAACTCTTGGTTGTGGATGAGATCAGCTAAGGGAATCAAGTGTGTAGTATCATGCTGGGATCAGAGACGTTATGAGAGCAACTGTACCTTGAATCAGTGTGAGATTGATTAGGGTTCAACTACAGTCTAGTACGAAGTTCATTGGTAGTAGGCTAGTGTCTGTAGCGGCTTAATACAATGTGGTGTTCAAATATGGACTAGGTCCCGGGGTTTTTCTGCATTTGCGGTTTTCCTCGTTAACAAAATTCTGGTGTTTGTGTTATTTGTTTTTCTCATTATATTTTGTTATATAATTGAAATATCACAGGTTGTGTGTTGAATTGATCAATTGGTTAATACAACCTTTGGTTGTTGATTGAAATTGAGTGATCCTTGAACATTGTCTTTGGTACCGTTCAAGTTACTTCTCTTATATTCAATCGGTTTCATAAATTTCTATTTGCTGATTGCAGATTGAATTGATAGATAGAGATATAAAACTCTTTAATATACTTTTCTCTAGTTTGAGTGTGACTGTCTAGTTGATTCTCTTGAAAGTATATTGGAGTTTGTCTATTCAGATTTCCAAACGAAATATTGGGTGTGGTTGTTGTCTCCCCGTTTTTTCAGCTTTATTAACAGTCTCTAATGTTATGATACCCAATCCTCCTTCACTGAATGGAGTACACTTTTTTTCCATGACAAGGTCTTGAATTTCCTTATTTCATTGTTCCCAGACCACAAAAAATTCCTCGTAATTCTCACATATCTTAATAACTGAAGCAGGCCACTTATAAATTGCCATGTTATACAATGGAATACTACTACACAAGACTGATTCGATTAAGACTAATCTGTCTTGGAAGGATAACAATTTTCCATTCTAAGCAGCTAACTTACTTTGAATCATCTCCACCATATTTAATAGCATATAAACAGTTACTCTACCCGGAGAAAGCATGAAATTTAGCTAGATCAGGAAATTTAAGACTCCTAGATATTTATTAGGAAATTTAGCTACATCCATATTTAGTCTCCCACTAATTTGTTGCTTTTGCGCAGCTGCCACTCCATCAACAAAGCATTTGGTTTTAACTTTATTGATGAGTTTCCCAGAACTAGATTGGTAATCATCAAGTAATTCCGTTAAACTTTCCAAGCTCATTTTTATACCATTACAAAAAATAAACAAATTACCTGCAAAAAATAAATGTATTGGTTGCCTTTTTTGACCACCATAGGTATCAGTTTTCTATTGTGAACCAACTGAGAAAGATTCCTGCTGAGAACATCCTCCATCAGAATGAATAAGAAATTAAGGTGATAAGGGATAACCTTTCCTTAATCCTCTTCCAACAGAAAAGAACTCACATGGTCCACCAAAATAGTTATTAACCATTTGCACCAAGATGTAGAGAAGCCATATTTAAGCAATACTTTAGTTAAGAATTTCCAGCTAACAACATCATATGCCTGAGAAATATCCAACTTGAGACCTACATTCCTCCTCTTATTTTATTATTTTTCATTTCATTAACCATTTTTGAAGCTAATAGAACTTGTTCATGGATACTTCTCCCTTTTATATAAGCAGTTTGTTGAGGAGATATAAGTTTTCCAATTAAAAAACTCATTCTTGTGGTGATTAACTTAGTTATGATTTTGAAACTGTCATTACTTAAACCAATGGGCCTGAATTGAGAAGCAGTGTTTGCACCTTGACATTTTGGTAGAAAAATTAGAAAGTTGGAATTTAAACCTTTACGAATGAATTTTCTGGTCCAACAAAACTAAATTTCAGCAACAAGATCTTGATGAATGATATCCCAACATGTTTTGTAAAATATTCCTGAGTAACCATCTAGACCTGGAGAGCTATATGGATCCACTGCAAACACTATTCTTTTTATTTCTTCTGCATTAGGAGTTAAATCAAGCATAATCTGATATTCAACAATGATTGAATGAGGAATAACTTCAAGTAAACTATTATCAAATGTACTTCTTTCAACTCAAATATTTTCTCAAAGAAATCAACAAGTTCGTAAGAATTTTTTTCTTGATCTGAGATGATATTACCATTAGAATCTTCAAGTTCACCGATTTGATTGGTGGCTTGTCTTATCTTCAAGTTTGTATGAAAAAAACTGGTATTAGCAGCATCATCCTTGAAAAAGTGGGGGTACAACAACCACACCCAATATTTCGCTTAACAATCTGTATGAACAAACTCCAATATACTTTCTAGAGAATCAACTAGACAGTCAGACTCAATCTAGATGAAAGTATATCAAAGAGTTTATATCTCAATCTCTCGATTTGATATATACTCAAGCAAATAGAAATCTGCGAGTCTTTATCAAATACTAGAGAGATAACTTGGATGGTACCAAAGACCAATATCCAAGTGTCAATCAATTTAAATCAACAACCAAAAGGTCAGATATTCTAATTGATTGAACAACGCACAACCTGTGATATTTCAATTATATAACAAAATATAATGCGGAAAAGAAATAACACAGACACCAGAATTTTATTAACGAGGAAACCGCAAATGCAGAAAAACCCCGGGACCTAGTCCAGATTCACTAGTGGAAAACAACAATTCCGCGACCGCCAGGACACGTCATATATACGAGTTAAACGACCTGTTCTAGGGTTCTCTGAATGGGTCGTTTATAAAGCGTTTTTTAATTGCACGACCCTTATTGCTTCGGTCTCTGAACAGAGACCGTTTCTTACAGTAACTAAATGCCGACCCGCGGTACTGGTCGTATATTTGAATTATAATATATAAAAAAAATCAGATTCAGATCAGCTGAAATGTCTGAATGTCTGAATGGTTGAATCTGAATTAATCTTACTGGTATTTAAGTCAAACAGTCAAGTCAAGTCTAGTCAAGTCAAACTACAGTCAAACTGAAATTCAAATGCAACCTCAAATTTAACTGAAATTCAAATGAAACTCAAATTAACTGAAATTCAAGTGCAACTTCAAATTTAACTGAGAATTTTCACATTCATTCCATTGGGTGTAAAACTACACAAAAAAAATGAAATACTGAGTTCAGATAATACATGTCTAAGATTGCTAAGTTCTGACAACAACATGCTAAACTAATAAACTGATAAAAAAAACAAAATGATAATTCAGCTCCTCCTATGACAATACTTCACAAATAATATCAAGCAGAGCATCAATGTGCAACTTCCTGCAAAGAAAACCAACAACAGTACAATGACTTCGTTCAGTTCACAATACACGGTAGAACAAAATAAGTTACTAGATATAGGTCATGTACAACAGTGTGAGGTAATTCGACAGACATTCTAGCAATGGGTAGTAGCTGAAAGCATATTCATTTCCATTCCACCAGACTAATCAAGACCACAACTATAATTCACATCATTTGAACAACTTATACAATCTAAGCAAAACTCATTGTAATATACAATCATAAACTCAGCTTATTTCCAATCCACCCATAGCTGCAATCTCATTTCAATCATCACCAACAATCTCAATTTCCATGAACTACTACGTACCACCAGATTCAATAACCTCATCATTAAGAGTGCTAAACACATGTTTCCTGCATCATTTGCATACATACAAATTCTCTGTGATTCAACCATAACCATAACCTAATTTAGGTCATGTTTGAGGTAAATTTGACAAATAAAACCTTAGTTGTACGTACTCTAGAAGGGTACATCACATATGTAACTTAACAACTAATAATATTAGCTGGGTGGAAGATGTACATAAATACACGCAGTATTGGCCACAAACTGCAGGAACGTTATCACACAACCATAACTACGATAGGAGAAGATTGCAACAAAACAGAAGCTTCAGGGAAATCGAAGGCAGATACAGGGGAAGAAGAAGATACTTGCACAAGCTAAACTAGTAATCATATGTGCGCAGGGGAGCTAAACAAGTATTAATTGTCAAGGTTCTGACTATACAATGCCTTTAAGATGCACAAGAAAACTCACATGTGCGCAGGGGAGCTGCATGATTTCCACCGGTTGAATTATAAGGTGCTGGGCAAGTTCATTCACGTACGTGTATCCCACTTATCGTGCCATTGGAAAGATAACCAATTGTAGAAAATGAAATTAAAACGAAAGTAAACATAAAAAATATGGAATCTACTAGAAGAGACATGTAAGAATTAATAGAATGAAACCTTACCTGAGCTTCTCCATTCCAATACTCATCATCTCCAACAGTTATCAAAATTGATGGAGCTTCATTCGCATTTGCAGTGAAGACAAATGGATCTTCCAAAGCATTCTTATTGGGGTCTGATCCTATTGAAGATTCCAAAACCAAATTCCAATGCTCCCTTGTCACATCTCTGCAGTAAAAAACTTGTCTATCTTGAGAAGCATGGATGAATGGCTCATCGACTTCTTTTGATCTTCTCATAAACCTTCTGAAGTTGACAAACCTCAACTTTGTATCTGCATCCACATAGGATCCATGTACTCCTGCAGCTCCAGGTCCAGCACCAGCTGCACGAGGGGCACATGCAGCGGGCTTTTGGGTATCATCCTGCGAAAAACGAAAATAGCTTAGCATCCATTAACTATAATAATAACATTATTTCAAATCAAAGCATGCCATTATTGTAAAAAATAGCATCAAATCAACTATTAGCTGGAAAATACTTCGAAGGAACATACATTCCGCCATGGACCTAGCGTCAAACTACGCCCATAGTTATTTCATTTCAGTCAGTTATCTACTCCATACAACTCCGTGAAAATCAACAGTTGTTTAAGTTGCAAGTCATTCAAAAGAACAGGGCGAAGTGAAACTAAACAACCAGCATGGATGATCTTAACTATAGAGTACTGCGATGGAACAAAATTACACCATGAAAGACAAGTAATTTCTAACTAGTACCCAACATTCTTTCTTTTCATAGGTTGTGTCTATTTCAAACACTTATTTATGATAAACAGAAGCAATGTAGGTTAAACGTCACCAAAAGAACACCATAGACGAACGGCTACAAGGTTGCCTGAAATGTATCTCATTGGCAGTTAATACTTATAGAACCTTGACTATGTTGAAGATCAAGGAAACATTCGACTCAACGCAAATCAATCAAGAAGGTATCGTCATACTTACAGCTTCCTTTGTTCATGTCTTGCATATATTGCCGACGAACAATTTGTCACTGTCCTAACTTGGAGCAACACCAAATTGCTTCCCATTAATCTGAAAGAAAATTCCCTAGTGAGAGTTAGATGAATCTAAAAGAAACTTTCAATTAAGAAAACCCTAGACTGCAAATTCTTAGGCAATTGATTACAGGACAGTTGAATAAACTAACAAATTCACCTAGCAACTTATAAATGCAGGATTCAGCATACACAAATAAATATTCCAGTAAATGTGCATAATATATAAATCATTATACCTCAAGTTTTATTCAGAATAGAAAACATCATTACAAGATGAGCTACAAGACAAGTTATGTCCAAAACGAGCTACAGGAAAAATTAGTTTTAAGAGGAATAAATAGATTATACAGAAAACAAGACCATCATACCTTATATCTATAAATACTTTTAAAGTGATTGCTTCCAAGATCAGCAGGGACCGATCTCCAGCATCAAGTTATGCTACAGATTCATCAAATGCTTGTTAATTTAGCAAGGATTAGCAAGGAAGTGTGCCCTGCATACAAAAGAAGTAAACCACTTATAAAGCTAACCAACAAACAAACAATATAACAGAATGGTTCAAAAAATGACATTTTTGATGTTTAGCTTAAATGATACTCCACGAACTTAAAGTACCAACCTCCAAGAGACTGCGTGTGTACTGATTTTGAAGGTGAGACCATGGTTTAATTAACAACAAAAATTGAAGATCCCCAAATTAGAAGTCAGAACTTGCACATACGTGTAGGAAAAATCAGTATTGGCATTAGAAGTTTAACTACAAAGATCTTGGTTTTGAAGGAGAGACCATGGTTAAACAACAAAAAATAGCAACTTAACAAATGAAGAAAGCATTGCAGATAACCATAAAGATCACCTCGATGATAGTTTCTGACCACATATGCGCAATCCCCAGATTCAGCTTGTTTCCTGAAGCCCGCGCCACCTTTCTTTCCATCATCACCTGCGAACAAGCCAACAGTTTCAAAAGATATTCAACAACGTGACAATCTAATTAAGATAACGACATAGTTATCGAGTCATACTATAAACTGAATAATATCTTATGCTCATCTAACGACTCTGAATTCTACACAACAAGATAAAGGTAAACATGGTTTAACAACATATTTCAGTCCAAAATACTTCCGAAAAGTTGGACCACTTTTGATCATGGAACAAAATAGATGGTGCTAAGATGAAAATGTATGTACAAGCTAAAGGTAAATCTTTGTAGGCCAAAGTAATAATTCAAATTTGCAAACTCTGCTGGGGAAACTTTTTCTCCATTGCTTAACCAACCTTCATCTAGATTCTTGTAAGCTTCTTTGATCTTACCTTGCTTCTCGCATAAGATCTTCCTTCCTGCAAAATGTAAACCCAACATGTATCAAATAAAAAACATGACCCAACATCAGATCAAACCAAATTACCCTATCATGCTTATAATCCCCTCATCAGCATACCAATCATCTAACTACAAACCTAGAATAAAAAATTACTCTATCAGCACACCGATGCGCCAATAATTCCATAACAAAACACCAAATTGCTTCTAAAAAATGCCGATAGATGTTATACCTGAAGAAGCTCTTCAAGAAGTGCAGCTGTACCTAATGAAATTTATGGAAAATCAAATAAAAACAAATAATAATTAAAATTTTGTGAACAAACAAAAAATCTAATAGAAAAAAATCAGAAAATTAAATTGCAAACCTTAACCTGCAATCTCTTGAATTCTCAATCTCAGACTTCTAAGAACTTCAATTTGTTTGTAATCTTCTCTGATTTCTCCTCTCCATACCAACAACATCAAACCCATCAACTTCGAATCCAGTGCAACCCTAATTGATTAGTGCCATGATATCACTAATTCCATCTTCTAATTCTCAAATACGTGATTTCAATTGTCTCACCGATCCGCTTCTTCTATCGACAATAGAAGAAACCCATTTTTAATCATTATCTTCTTCAATTATTGCAGCGAACTCATCTCCTTCCAACCCCAAATTCTCTTCATCTCTGTCTTCCAGATTCATAGAAAACCATCTCTCCAATTCCACCACAGAATCATAATTTCAGATTCGAAAACCATAGAACACCCTAAAACAAACAGCTTTAGCAGTAATCATCCATGAGATGATTATTTATTTAGATCTAGTTAGAGATTTTGATAAAACCCTAGAATGATAGGAAAAAAATAAAATTGGATTGAATGTGTTCCCAGCAGATTTGAGATTTACAACTGGACAAGTGAGTTGAGGGATTTTAGAATCAGAATCAAGAGAAGGGTGGATTTTTATTTGTTTGGTTGAAACTACATCTAAAGCTTACTGATTTCTCCATTTTCATGGAGCCAGTTCCTTAGGTTAGAGAGGGAGACCGAGAGCAGAAGAAGAAAGAGAAAGAAATGGGTGAGAGAAAGGGTCGCGGGATCGGCAGCAGTTTTAAGGCAAAATAGTAATTATTCAGAGACGGCTAGTAATCATCTCGGAATTTCTCCGTGTTTTTATCATATCACAGACCGCTATTTTTGGTCAACGGTCCAACTACTGTTACTGAGGGTCTCTGATGTGGGTCATAGAAACCTCCTTTTCCACTAGTGATTGAACACACACTGTATTAAGACGCTACAGACACTAGCTTACTCCAAATTAACTTCGGTATGGACTGTAGTTGAACCCCAATCAATCTCACACTGATCCAAGGTACAGTTATGCTCGTACGTCTCTGATCCCAGCAGGATGCTACGTACTTGATTCCCTTATCCGATCTCACCCACAACTAAGAGTTGCTACAACCCAAATTCGAAGACTTTAATAAACAAATCTGCATCACACAGAAAAGTCTACGGTGATAGATAAATCCGTCTCCCATGAATATACCTACGTGTTTTGTTCCGTCTTTTGATAAATCAAGGTGAACAAGAACCAATTGATAACACTGACTTATATTCCCGAAGAACAACCTAGTATTATCAATCACCTCACAATAATCTTAATCGACGCAGCGAAAAAAGATATTGCGGAATCACAAACGATGAGACGAAGTGTTTGTGATTTTTTTTATATCTTGCCTATCAGATATATCAAGATAGAAACAACATGATCTGATCACACAACTACAAGAAAATAGTATCGGTCTGGCTTCACAATCCCAATGAAGTCTTTAAGACGTTAACCTGGTTTAGAAAAAGAAACCAAAGGTTAAAGGCTCTAGCTTAGCACAACTAGTATCACACAGAAGGTGTGGAGATTAGGTTTCCCAGTTGCTAGAGTTATCCCTTATATAATCTTTCAAATCAGAGTTTGCAATCAATGTTATCTTGGTAACAAAGCATTCAATATTCACCGTCATATGAAAACCTTATTAGTTCAAGCTAATATATTTCAACAGTTAGATCGAAAACTAGCTTGTTACACACAAACGAAATGCACGTTTCTAGGCTTGTGTAACCGTACCCAAACTTGTACATTTGTTGGTTCAACAATAGTTAACCAAATGGTTATCCATATGATTACTTTCATATCAACCATATTCTTCTTCACCATAACTAGTTCAAGTGACTCAAATGAACTAGTTAGAGAGTTGTTCAATTGCAAGGAAACCTTATGTAACTACACAAGGCACAATCGAAGCAAAAACGATTTGATTCACTCGAATCGGTTCATGAACTATATAGCCACGATTTGCAATTTGCATTCCTTAGTTTATATAAGAAGAATAAGTTCACAAACATCGTTTTTAGATATAACCTACTCAATTTCGCGGAATGGGTTCGTGGACTTAAGTTCCCGGACAGAGTTCACAAACTCCAGTAGAATTTTCTCGGGTCGAGAACTTCTACCAGTTCGCGGACTTAGCTCACACCACTATTTCGGTTCTCTTGATCAACAAAGTTCGCAAACTTCCGTTCAAGGAATAAGGACTTATACATATATATGTTTCCACAACAATGCTTATATCCTCCAATGGTTATATAATCTATACTCTCATTTCAATCATTGAAACATTCTTAGAGGACGTTAATATTCTATAGTTGTTATTCACAAACTATTTTTCGTCAAAGTAAGCAATTTTCAAAGTAAATTGAAACTTGTCATGAATTTCGTCACTAGATAAAGATGAACTTGGCTAAAGCGAAAGCTTACCAACACATATTTCGAGAAATAGATAGGCGAGATAAACTCGGCTCGAAATAACAAATATGTAAAATCTAAGTCTATATAGTAAAACGACTTTTGTCTCAAGATAGGAGATAAATATACTTTTGAGTGATAGGTAAGTTTAAGTCTCCACATACCTTTTAGTCGATGAAGATCCACCGGTTCCTTGAGTAGTCCTTCGTCTTGTATGATGATTGCCATGGAGTTCTTGAGCTCAACTACACTTTCTATCCTAGTCCGAGACCTTAGTTATAGTAGACTAGAAATCAAGACTTATAGTTTTGATCACTAACATTGAAAAACATGCTTGAGATAGCAACGCATGCGAGTTCGACCGAGCAATGCTCTAACAATCCTTGACCCATTTAATTCTTGATTTCTGTCTCATAAGAGTATTATGTTGAACTTGTTTGTTAGAAAGTTCATTTTGAGCTTCCATTACTGCATTAAGAGCATTGTCATCAAAAAGATTTTTATCATATTCTTTCATTGCCTCTTTAACTTTAGATTTAGCTTCTTGTATCTTAACTTTAACGTTACCAAATACATTCCAATTCCAGTCATTCATACATTGTTTGAGATTCTTCAATTTTTCTCATACAAAAGCAGGATCCCCATTTACTTCATTTGACCAACAATATTTAACCACTTGAAGAAAGTTAGGGTGTTGTATCCACATTTTTTTAAACCTCTTAGGAGAACTTTTTGGCTTAGGAACACTTGCACATCCTCCTAATATAGGTGCATGATCAGAAACATTGCTCAGTCCAACTTTATAACCCCAATCACCATATAATTATAACCCCTTCTGATTAAAAACCACTCTGTCAAGATTACATAATATTCTATTTTTTCCCATGTTGACAATTTGACCAAGAGTGAGCTAAACCAGATTTAGGAGCCTGAATGAGTTCACAATTATTTAAACAATGTGTGAAATTCAACATTGTTGTTTTGTTTGGAAATCTACCGCCAATCTTTTCATTTAGAGATGTTACAACATTAAAGTCACCTAACACAACCCATGGCTTCTGAAGGTCACTAATCAATTCCATTTCTGACCATAAGAATCTTCTTTGAGTAATTCCAACATGTACATGAACTCCATAAATTAAGACTTCACCAACACTTACTGTCATCATCTGACTTGAAATTGAAATAACTTGAGGAGTTGTAATGCTCTTATTCCAGAATAACCATATGTTTCATTTTTTATTTGAAGAGGTACAATTATGAATTACCATACTCTGCATCCCTAGCAGATTTAACTTGTTACAAAAAGATGCACTACAAACTACTTTTGTCTCTACTATCCATAATAAAAAAGACTAAATTGATGAACAAAAGACCATAGCTTGTCTTGATCCCTAGATCTTCTAAGGCCCCTTATATTCCAAAATAGTATCTTCATTGCTTGGATTGAGGGTTTTTGTATTGCTTGTTTACTTACCTTAATTTCGTCTGATATATTGCTAGTTGTATCATACTTGCATTACTACTTATTTTATTCTCTGAACCTACAACAGTGACAGAGGTATTCACCATTTCCTTTTCTACAATTTTGGCCCATGATGTGATAGGAACAACTTCCTCTATAACTTTTCGGGTACTACGAATTTAAGAATTCTTTTCTACAAAGAATTTTGCTTTACCATTTCCAACATTTTTGGTACTTCCATTTTAACATATTCTTCTTCTGACTCAGATTCTTCATTAACAAGAGGATTACATCTACCAGACTTTGGAACTGCTTCCTCCACATTAGATTTGTAGCAAGGTGTCTCAATAATGGATTGCACAATAGAATCTTCTTCCCTTTCAGCATTATCACATATATCAAAAGGAATAACATTAATTAATTTAGTACCTTGGACTTTTGTTGTGTGAGATCTCACATTAGATTCTTGAACTTTACTCTTGTTCCTCTCCACATAACATTCTATTATTAGATGTCATAGAATTTTGCAAGAATTACAGAATTTTGGACATTCAAGAATTATGACATCTTGAAAGAACCCACCAAATTTTGCATTAATCCATATTTTATTAGGAATTGATTGAGAAAAATCCACCTCAAACAAAACATTAGCATAATAATCAACTTCACACTTTGCAGTAGCTGCATCAATTTTGATTGAAGTTCTTATTTCCTTACAGATTATATATAAAATATTCTCTTTCCGAAATTCAAGACCAAACCAGGAAACCGAACCCATACTTGATCTTTGGAGCTCCTCTGATTTGCTGGACGAAAGTTTGAAACCCAATTTCTAACTCTCAGAACTTGATTGAGAACTTACCATTCAACATCTCTGATATACTTACTATCAATTTCATTATCTAGTTTGATAGTGAAAAAACCTTTTCCTAATGAAATACATTTACAATCACCAACCTATTTTCATTGCATTCTTAATATTATAGATGCATCAAAAAACTTAGTTCGATGTAGATTCAACCAATGAGAAAAAATTTCCAAAGATTTAAACCTTCTTTAAAAAGTTCATCTTCTTTTAATGGATTTTTTTTAGAATTTTTTCCAACATTAAGATCTAAGTTGTCGACATTATTTTTATCAATAGAAGTGGTTTTCGGACTGGAATCCATTGGAAAACCACTTAATTAAAACCTAGCAATCATGAAGACACTGAAAACAAGAAGGATTAGACAATCAACACCTAAATTAATGAAATTTGAGCTCAAAAAATTAGATCTGAGAAAAAAATCGCCTGAGTCGTCGCCCTATTTGCAGACCCTTTCTCACTGAGTCATTGACCGAGTTGTCTTTCCACTTAGACTCACCAAAAGAGGTGATAATTTTTAAATTAAACACACTTGTACGTTAATCCAAGACACTTGACAACGATCCAATAGTATATCGGTTTTATACTGTAACTATTATCAAGTGTATACCTTGTTGTTATATTGTCTCGAATTTGTCCATAGATGATCATACTTGGTATCAGACTTACAGGTTGAAACGAAAAGATTGTGGTGTACTTGGGTACCCTCTTCATTTCAATTGAGATTGAAAGACTGTTTACCGAAGTCCTTTATTATTTCGGAAGACGATATACACAAAGGAGTTGAGTGCTTGAAGTCTTCACGACGGCTGAAGCAACTTAAGATAGTGGACTCTATCTTAGGATTCGCATGCGTTGGCCAGATTGATCGTAGGTGCTGGGATACTGAGAAAACTAGGCAACTAGGGGTAATTTACTTGGTCTCAACTATACAAAATTGGTAGTAGTATTTGTATACTGGGAGTATTCAAAACTGGACTAGGTCCCGGGGTTTATGCATTTGCGGTTTCTTCGTTAATAAAATTTTATTGTGTACTTTCACTTTCCTTTCTGCATTACAATTATCATTTATTTATAATTGAAGTAATTGCACTTGTACGTTAATCAAAACACTTGGTTGATCCCTATAGTTAGGTTCGGTTTGGATACCTATTATACATATACCAAGTGTATACCTTGTCGTTGCCACCTTCTTGACAATTTCTGTCTATATTAGATCACACAAGGTACCAGACTTATAGGTTGATAATGAAAAGATTGTGGTGTACTTGGTACCTTCGTTATTTCAATTGGTATCTAGATAAGGCAAACACGAAAAGATCAAACAACTTGTACTTGGCACGATCACTACATATGCTTCTCTCTCTCAAAACCTACTAACCCTTCTCAATAATTTACCCTGAATTAGTATGCGCAAGTGCTAATACAACAAAAACTACGATGTTAGGCGCATGCATCTTTTTCGTTGTATCTTCGTCGAGGATCTCTACGCGAAGCCTAATCATTCCACCCCTATATATTCTTTATTGCTCTCCAGTCTAACGTCTGCTTCGCTTAGAGCATCTCCAATGCAAGGGGTGAAGGTCTTAAAATAGCATGACACATTGGATTTAAGACCTTCACACCACACGTATTCATCTCTAATACAAGGGTAAAGGGTAAAGAAAAAAATATAAATAAAACTTTCTTCATCACCTTGGGTCTTAAGTTCACATTATATTTCGGTGTCTAAATTCAAATAAAAAGTGTCAGATAAACCTCGGGGACCCTGAGGTTCCGATCTAGTACTTCTTCTCTTATTGTTTACGTAGCCCTACTTCTGAGATGCTTCCATGTATTAAGACACTCAACCTGTTTGGTTAGCAACATCTTTGGCTCGGCACCATGCTTTCTTGACAAGTCCCTCTGTCACTGGGTTTCACTAATCACCAACATCTAAAAGGAAATAACAAACAGAAAATGGAAATTAAGTCACTTGGTTTTCCCTGTGATTAGGTTTAAGTTTTGATCGACAAATTTCAACTTTTCTTCAGTCTGATCTTAGGTTTAGGTTTTATTTGAAGATATCTGCAATTAACAAATATCAGGTAATTATCATCTTGAATAACAACTTCAATTACTTTTCTTCTTATAATTTGTCACTGATTTTTGATCTATGGGAGTTGGGTTTCATTTATGATCTAATTTAATCTCGGTATTAATAATTTCATTTCGAATCAGTTTTGAAGAGCCAATTTCGGTTAGATTTATTTTCTTTTAGATTAATTGTAGAAATAAGAATAAAATTGTAGTTAACAGCAACGGGTTATGTAGAAAATACAGTTAGGGATTTTCTGTAGTTTGATTCAATGTGCATGTTTTTTTGGGTGCAAATTGCAAGTGTACCAAGCAGATCTTGCAGTATGCAAACATTTGATGTGCATTTATATTCGACCTCCTGTTCTGAAGTTTTGGTTCTGATGTTTGCAGCATCAGGAGATTTTGAATGGGGATTGGGTTTCTGTTGTGGGTGTTGATATGTGCAATTACTTTTGTGCTTTTGAAATTTCTATCTGCTATTATCGAAGGAAGGATTAACAGAAAAAAATCTGTTGGGTTTTTCCACCCTTACACTAATGATGGGGGAGGTGGAGAGAGGGTACTTTGGTGTGCCGTGAAAGCATTCCAAGAAGTGAACAGTAATCTTGATTGTGTTATTTACACTGGTGACCATGATGCTTCTCCTGAAAGCTTGTTGACTCGAGCCATTGATCGTTTTGGTGTCAAGCTCCTTCAACCACCTCAGGTGTTAATTCTATTTATCCTTTTCTTTTTTTTGGTTCTGGGTAGCTGTTACTGGTCTATGTGCTGTAACTGGGTGTTCTGAATTACACTATCTTTCTTGAAATAATATCATGAAATCTGCAAAACGCCTCTGGTCCGATTTTACCTAGACAGATCGAATAATTTGAAGTAATGCCCACCTATGCTATAGCGTCCACCCTCCATCTCCCTTCCAGACCTATGACTATGAAATTTGGTGCTGCACAACTCTTTCCTACTAACATTTTTGTGACTTGATATTTGATTTAATATGATTTTCCTTGCATTTTCTCTTCTGATAGATTTTTTTCCCTCTGTATCCTTTTCCCTGATTATTAGGTGGTTCATCTGTATAAAAGAAAGTGGATTGAGGAAGGAACGTACCCACGCTTCACCATGGTTGGGCAAAGCTTTGGTTCAGTTTATCTGTGTTGGGAAGCTCTGTGTAAACATACTCCCCTAGTTTATATTGATACTAGTGGTTATGCTTTTACTTATCCACTTGCCAGGGTGTTCGGGTGCAAAGTTTTATGCTATACACATTATC
The DNA here is from genome assembly GCF_003573695.1 of Papaver somniferum. Classification (NCBI taxonomy): domain Eukaryota; kingdom Viridiplantae; phylum Streptophyta; class Magnoliopsida; order Ranunculales; family Papaveraceae; genus Papaver; species Papaver somniferum. The sequence continues at coordinate 209,290,053 of NC_039358.1, forward strand.
CTACAATCAGTTCGGATATGGTCTCTCGAGTTCGACAGCGAGATCCAATGTATAATAATGACCCTCTGATTGCAAAGAGGTATCCTTCTCAAGCATAATTTTCTGAATTGTGCTGCATTTTTTTTTTGGTTTGTGTGTATGTGTGATTCAAACACTCTGCCTTGTGTGGCTTGATCATTTGATGACCAATTGGGTTGCTTAGATCCAATCCAACCAACTTGGGAGGAGGAAGCTCCAGTATGAGATACACCCCCTTTACTGTAGTGTCAATTTTTTTCTTTTCCATGATACACAATGTCGTCTTTTGTAAATTGGGTGTGATGAAAGTAATGTTTTTGTAGTCTGAGTATGATGCGGGAAAGTTGTTGTCTTGTAGGCTTTATATGATTCACATAATTAGGTGATTTACTCTCTTCTAGGTACATGTCACTGATATCATTATTAGTCGCTGTGATGATTTAGATGTTCTTTTGCTTTATGCTTAGTGCTTTCCTAATCTATTGTGTTCAAACACCTTACGTTTATCCCCCTTGTGGCAGCATCTGGCTATCCCGTTGCAAAGTCATCTACTATACACTTTTTAGCTGGATGTACGGGTTTGTCGGTTCATGTGCTCACCTTGCAGTGGTCAACTCCTCATGGACTCAAGCTCATATAGTGAAACTTTGGGGGATTCCGAGACGTACGAAGAGAATTTACCCCCCTTGTGATACTAAAGGCCTTCAGGTGTGTTAATGGTTTGGATAACTTGCGTCGACTTTGATTGGCTTCCATTTTGTCTCATGCAACTCGTTTCAGATTTTGTTATATTCCTGAATTCGTGCAATTGTCAGTGAGATTTACGAGATATTATTCAAACAGGAGCTTCCACTGGAAAGACCAATTAATACACCAACAATCATATCTGTCGCCCAATTTCGTCCAGAGAAGGTGGGCATCACTATACAACCAAGATATAAATTTAGAAAGAGGTATTTTAGTTGTGGATCTCTTATTTGGTGACAAACATAGTATAGACTTTGCTGAGTTTTTCGTTTTTCGTTTTCATAATATATGACAGGCCCATACCCTTCAACTTGAGGCATTTTCGGTTGCCATAGGAAAGCTAGATCCAAGTTCACCTAGGCCCAAGCTTCAATTTGTGGGTAGCTGTAGAAATCAGGAGGATGAACAAAGATTACAGAATTTGAAAGAAAAAGCTATTGAACTGAAGGTGGAAAAGGATGTCGAATTCTATAGGAATTTGCTGTACAGGTATAATTTCAATTATGACATCCCTAATTCCCTATTACTTCTCCTCAATCTTGAGGTTAGTTTTCTAGATGCATAAATAGTTCAGCATTCTGGTTGGTTGTGAGAGTGATGATTTAAACCCTGAGATCATACAAGCATGTTTCATATTTTTCTTTTTGATCTCCATGTGTCGCCTGTTCATTTTTGTTTTATGTGCTTTACAATCTGGTACAATTCCACAATGAACAGGGATTTAGTGAGACTTCTGGGAGGTGCCATTGCCGGGATCCACTCCATGGTAGATGAGCACTTTGGCATAAGCATCGTAGAGTACATGGCTGCCGGAGCAGTACCAATTGGTGGGTATTTTTCTTGAATCTGCTATTCACGTATCTTTTATGTTGTCTCATGACAGGAACACAATATGTGATTGTTTCACTTACCACATATGCCTTTCCTACTATATACAGCTCATAATTCAGCGGGTCCAAAGATGGACATCGTTCTAGAAGAACAAGGACAACAGACAGGATTCCTTGCTCAGAATGTGGAAGAATATGCAGATGCGATTCTTCAGCTACTAAAAATGTCAGATTGCGAAAGGCTTGAGATGGCTGACGCATCCAGAAGACGTTCTAGGCGATTTTCAGAGGAAAGATTTTATGAGGACTTCAAGGCTGCAATTTCACCAATTATATCTCATCCTCCCCTTTAGATAAATGTAACCTTTTGCACAGTCTAAACTGATAGGAGCCCAGAGAGCATAATAAGTTATTCAAATTTACAGCAAATATAGAAATGGCTATACAGGAACACAATTCTTCAGAAGTTCTGTTCAGCAATTTAAAGCAGGCTAGATAATTTCAATCCAGAAGTTCTGTTCTATTAGATAGTGATTAGTTATACAAGCCAATTTTGACGTTGATTTATAGTCTTGTACCGAAAAGTCGCAAAAGTTAGAAGTTTCGGACACTGGTTAGCCAATTACTACTATGTGCTCTTTTTTCATCTGGGAATACATCTGCTTATTTGCTGTATATCAATCTTTTTGTTTCTTTGTACATAATGAGAGCTCAATACATTTAGATGTATACCTGTTTGGAGGCTAAAAGTTTGTAGATATGTTTGTTGCACCAAAAGGATGTCGAGAGCCTTCAAATTTGCTGCTCAGCAGCGTAGAAATATGTACTTCCCGTTGGCAACCAACAAGCACATAATTTCACGGTGTAGCGCAAGCAGATCCTGCCTGCAACTCCTCAAAACCATCCGCGGTGAAGCTCCGGTTTTTTGACGGCCCTAGGACTCGGCTATTCAGCAATTCGAGAATTACTACTTCCATTTCAGAAAAATTGATACTTTCACTTTTGAAAGTATCACTTTTCTTGAAACAGATGTAGTATCACTTAGGGGGAGTATTTACCTGGTAAAATTGCAATCAGCCGTAATTCGAAAGTGGATGATTCGTGTTGCAAATATGAAATCGGTGCAAAGACTCGGCCACTGAGCAACTGAGCGAACTAGGGTGCCCTACTCTTAAACGAAGGTGCCAAAATCTTAGGGAAACAGGGGTATTTTGGGCAAATACCAAAAAATGAAATGACCTATAAAATTGAATAAAAACCCTAGACCTCATTGTGTTATCCCTGCGGCTCATCTTCTTCACAGAAACCCTAGAAAACCTCCATTAGCGTGTAAGAGAGCAAGGTAAGGAGCAGCAGCCATGGGTCGTGTAAGAACAAAAACAGTGAAGAAATCCTCTCGTCAAGTAATCGAGAGGTACTATTCACGAATGACATTAGATTTCCACACAAACAAGAAGATTTTAGAAGAAGTTGCAATCATTCCATCAAAGCGTCTTCGTAACAAGATTGCTGGGTTCTCAACTCATCTTATGAAGAGGATCCAAAGAGGACCAGTTCGTGGTATTTCATTGAAGCTCCAAGAAGAAGAAAGAGAGCGTAGAATGGATTTCGTACCTGAAGAATCAGCTATCAGAACTGATGTGATTGAAGTTGATAAGGATACTATGGATATGCTTGCTGCTTTGGGTATGGCTGAGCTTCCTGGTGTTGTCAAGGTAGATCCAGTTGCACCAGATGCTCCTAAGTTTGGTGGTGGATATGCCGGTCGTGGTGGAGCTGGTGGCGCACCTAAGAGATACTAGAAGAGAAGATTTGGATTTATCATGGGTTTGTAGTGATTTTTCTCTATCTCAGTATTCTCTTTTTAAGATTTTGATTTAGTGATATATAAATGAAATGTTTTAAGTACTTTGAATGTAGTTTGTTTAATTGGGGATCTTTGTAGTTGAGCTCCTGGATCTTATTATTAGATGGATTATTGTTATTAACTAATGTTTGGGGCTTCAATTTTATCTGTGATTTTGCTGTTAGTTAAAAAATGTGGTTGATTTTGATCTGGATTTCATATGGTTTTGATGATAAATTGATGATGTTGAATACTCTCAGTTAGATTAGCATTATATATGTTCTTCAAATTGATGTTAAGCTTTTAATAGATTCTTCAAATTTTTAGACTGTTAAGGGTTTATACAAAGTGTGTGGTTCTCTTGATGTACTTCTAAATTCTTGCACACCAAATAGATGTTTCAGTTTATTGATAGCATCTATTTTTGCTTGAAATTTGTATCTACAGTTTACTGAGCGCACAACATTTTGTTGATAGATCAGAGACTTGAATGTAGTCATCAAGTTTTTAGTTCAACTTTCCCTTCCCTGATAGATTGACAGGCCAGGTTAGTTTTTAGCTCTTGCTGGTTTTCCAATAGATTTGTGCTGTTTGTAATTTATTGATCTAGGAGTGCCTAAAAATTTACTCATGTAATACTAGTGTGAGACTGACTTGACAGGCCTGTTTGTTCCCGCATTTAAACTTGGTATTAGCAAATGTTGAGGATTCATTCTGAAAACTCATTCGTTAGCAAGTAGTGTGAGACTTGACAGGCCTGTTTTTCCCCACATTTAAACTTGATATTAGCAAATGTTGGGGATTCTTTCTGAAATTTTACTCGTTAGCAAATAGTGTGAGATTGACTTGACAGCTTTTGCTGTGTTTTAATCTTCTTTGTCAAATTTATTGTTTTCATGTAAAAATTTGAATAGCATAATCTGGCTAGAATTTGGTCTTCAGTTTTTTTAGTTTAAATGTTGTTCTTCAGTTTGTTTTATACTGTTAGGATTTGGTCTGAGTTTATGTGATACAAATTATTATTCTTTGTGAGCTTATATGCTTAAATATTCTGGCACACCAAAAGACACCAAAAAGATGTTTGTTAAATTAGTATCTACAGTTATCTGCACATGTTTGGTTATCTTCACATGATTGATTCTCCACATGTTTGACAGTTTTTATATAGATGAAGTTTGTGAGAGTAGCGTCTCCAAGTTTGTAGTGCCAACTTTTCGCTTTCAGATAGGTTTTAGTGTGTGTATAGTTGGTTATTTTCCAGCTTTTGCTGTTTTTTCAATATGTTTGTGCTGCTGTTTGGTGATTTATTAATCTAGGACATCATGGATACTTATTCAGCTAACCAGTATAGTCTGAGAAAGGACTTGGCAGGTCTGACTCTGTATGCTTCTACATTTTGATATTACCAAGGCCTTTTCATGCATCAAGCTCCGAATATTCTATGATACTAAGTTTTGTATTCCTACTTCAATTGCGGACAAGAGCAACTGCTTCTTCTTTTCTTATCTTTTCTTAGCGTTGTCCCTGGATTTTCGTTAACATGCTTGTGGAGAACTTTTTCTTTCTCAAACTTTGCTTTAGACTGGTTTAGGCTTCAGTGTGTTGCTTATGACTAGCAGGCAAGTAGCTTTTGGCTGAATTTTTCTGAGTGTGCTAAGGTTTTTGGTGGATGAAATTTATCCTAGGGCAATTTCATTTTCAGTTTTCTTGAGATTCCATTTTAATCCTTCTCTGTGTGGTTACTGAAAACTCTGGAAGTACTTTGCTGCTAAGGTGTTTGCTTTTAGTTCCAACTTTTCCTGCTCGAATAATTTTTAATTCACAGCTCTTGAGTTGTGCTCAGATACTGCCTTAGACTTTCTCCTCGATCAGTTTTGTATTCCTACTTCAAATGCCAAGAGCAACTCCATCTTCTTTTCTTATTGTTGTCCCTGGATTTTAGTTAACATGACCTTTGTTGCTTATGACTAGCAGGCAATTAGAAGTTTTTGGTGGATGAAATTTATCCTAGTGCAATTTCATTTCCAGTTTTCTTGAGATTGTATCTTAATCCTTCTCCATGTGGTTACTAAGAACTCTGGAAGTACTTTGGTGCTAAGGTGTTCGCTAGATAAGATTCATGAGAGTAGTGTCATCTATGTTTTAGTTCCAACTTTTCCTGCTCAGATATGTTTTAACTTTCAGCTCTTGAGTTGTGCTGTTTGTGATTTATTGATCCAGGACATCCTGAAAATTTATTCAGGTAGCGAGAGAATGACTGGGCATGTCTGTATGTTCCTATATTGAAATTTGAGGTCTTTTTTGAATTTTTGTTTGAACTTCGAGCAGAAGGAATTTTCCTTTGGCTAATTCTTATTTCTACAGTTCATTTTGCTTATTGCAATCTCCAAAAAAAGAAAACAGAATCTAAAATTAACGGGTGGTTTTCTTGTTGCATTACCAAATGAACCTTCGTACATTGCCAGAGTTAGAATGAGGAGTTGTAAAGCTCTCAAGTCGCAACTATACATTCCAGTTTGAGCAACATAAAGTTCTGGTCCTTCTGGACTCGATCTTCTACCTTATTTTGGGCCTGCAAAGTGAGCTTTAGTAAACTTAATTTTCATTAAAGAATTCAGCACATTCAGTATTTCAAGGCTTAATAAGTAGGAATAGTTCCACAAATGTGTGAAATGGGTGTGAAATTCTTTCAAGTAACACAAAAAATAGGTACAAAAGATTAGAATATTTATTTGATGTTTACATCAACGACGTTCTGAAGCAAACAAAAGAGTGCCTGGGATACGTTATTCAATGTATCCTATGCTTTCTGTTCCAACTACTACCACTCAAGAACTCCATAAATGGTAAACTAAATTCCTATAAGAACTCTAGTTAATCACAACTTACACTCCTATAAGAACTCTATGTCCTGCCTGTTCAGAATTTGTACTCCATGACCTCTCAAAAATCTTCGAAAACAGACTCAGTGACATTGTGGATCTCAATCTTGTTCCATATGGAAGTGCTGATCTTTTGAAAAACGGCAAAATCATCTGTCAGGTATAATTTAAGTGTTTGTTTCCAGCAGGAAGAAGAAGACAGCTGGATGAAGTTATGATTCAAGGTCGGGTGAAATGCAATTTCTCTATATTGCTAGGGAACTTGGAGATACCACCAATCCTCTAGTTTTTCATGCGGGCTTCTTTCAGAACTCCAGCCCCACCAGAAAAACACTGCAGTACAAAAGAATGTGTTACATGCGAAGGGTGCAAACGCTATTATAGTGCAATTCGAATCATGGAATGTAAGTTGATTGCAAGGAAGATGCGACAAAGTTAAGGCTATGATTCCACTCACAATCTATGTTCTTTGGTGCTCTTTTCGAGACACTCTCAAAAGCTACCTGATCTTTTGAATATCGTGAACAACAAATCTAAAACCCATAGTGGAATTTCACGATCGAACCCATGCAGAGTTGGAAGTGAATAGGGAAAAGTCGCATCTCCTTGGGTTTTCCCTGCTATAGTACATTTCACTGTTTAGGCAGACTTCATTACCATCATTCTTTTAATAGACAATCAAACAAACAGCTGAAATGCGTCCGTAAAAACCAACCAGTTAACAGTAGAGATACTTTCTATTAACAAGCTGTGGACAATAGAGATATTCATTCATTGAAAAACTAATACTAGTAGTGATAGTAATATGAACTCAGACTCTGCATGAGCATTACAACTTGGGAAATTAGTATCATACAGCATCTGTTAATTGCAATTGGTGTTAAATCTAGTAAGGGAATAAACATACTAGTTGTTGTCATAGTTGTAGACGCCTAAGCCAATAATGCTAACGTAACGTGCACATTTCTGTTTAACTTTAGTACATGTTTCTTCTACTGTGCATATGGTGTGCCTCCCTCTATGATGCTTTGTTGCGATGCATCATGCATCTTTCCCTGTGTAAATGAAGTAAAATAGAGTTGGTACAAAACTACAAACTTACAAAACTTGGTGCACTGGAGTCACAATTGATCTAACGCCAAAATTTTCTAATTCTAGCTACCTATTCAAAACACTATCAGACTGATAAGAACCAACACAAAGACACTTTGGGTATTACACAGCAAAAGTTAAAGATTATAGAAACAGATGGTAGTGTTGAGGAAAAACCAGCCAAACTGAACATAGAAAACTCAGCAGGGCTTCTGACATGAACAAATTACGGAAACAGGTTTTTGACGCGGGATTTTAAAAGGGGAAAAAAAGCAATACAGAATCAATTTGCACCGCACAAAAGGAACCTAATTCATGTCAATATCCAAAAACAGTACAAATCTCAGGTTTCAAGCATCGAGAACAATTGGCATGCTATAACATAAAATGTAGACAATCTACTAGGCAAAGCAACACCATCAGGAAACAAGGGTGTTAGTTTAGCAAGAGACCTCTAAACCATTTCAACTCGTAGGACTTTTTCCCATCCCACATCCATCTCATTATGTGCAGTAAGCACTCAAAGATGGTTTAATTCATCAATACGCAGGAACTCATAAACAGCACATGAATGAGATAAGCATTCCTAACATTTATATAAATAACCTCTTTCAATCTAAGAGTCATATACAAAAGTTTCCCAAATCCACACCCTATAGTTCAAAATGGCATGAAGCAAAACATAATCAAATATGTTCTTAACTAATAATAAGCAGTTCTGCTTCACGAAGAAGAGAAGTTCAGCATTAGTGTTGTCTCGTAATTGTTTCCATCAGAGATTAGTGAACTAACATAAAAATTAAACTTTAATTTACTAACTTCCTTGTCATTTGGAGTATAAGTGACCGAAAAGAAAACATTATTATTCAAACAACCAACTCATAAACTTTACAAGTGTTACTTTCAAACCGTTATAATGTATACTTACCATGTAGCCTTCTGGGTTGCTTTTCATGGGCTTCAATGTATGGATCACCTTCAGTTCGTTGGTTCCCTTCATTCTTTTGAGCCTATAAAAATTCCAACGCGTACAATGATCAGTGGTATTCAACAGCAAAACCAATGGTGTAGCACTATCAAAGTATATGATATTCCCATTCTTGACTAGGTGTTGGAGTGCTTTACACTAGCAAAACCAATGGTGTAGCACTATGAAAAGATTCAACCATGACTAGTCAAATCCATGACCAATAATGAACCCCGAATAGAATTCAAGTGCAGAAATGAAATGTGACTCAGAAGCCCTGCTGAGTTTTCCGTAATTCAAGTACATACCATTTCAGATTTGCATTGGGAAAAGTCCCCCCCCCCCCCCCCCCCCCCCCCCCCCATTGTGCGTGCGGCTTTTTGACGGCTTCTGCTTATGACATTGCGATCTGAAAGTACCTTACGAATGCACAGTCAGTATCAATTAGACATGAACGTAAAGAAGAAAATTACTAAGTGAACATCGCAGAGTTATGAATTTCTCCTCCTCCTCCTCCTCCTCCTCTTGGCTTTAGGGCTTACTGTTGTTTTATATTTACCATATCTCTCCCTAGTAGCTAAGGGCAGGACAAGGCTCGCTGTCTGACTGGGTGGGTAGGTGATACAGAAGCTGCACATTCTAATACCACTATTAAGAATTTTCGCAACATAAACTGGATTTTTACGATCATTTAGCGAACAACCAAAATCTGAGTTGCTTTTTGTAACCACTGCAAGGAGAGCTTTTCCTTGTGCATCAAAGAGGTCAGAGCGCGGTAAGATACTACTTGGAGCTTCATTTCTACCATCTTACAAGTGGCAAGTGTAAACGCGCGGGAAAGCCCCTTACATCAGACATCCTTTTTTTTTTTTTTGCTGTCAAATTTTTTATTGCTAACAAGAATTAATTACTAAGAAAACAAGAAGAAAAGGTGAATGCAACCCCCAAAACTTACAAACTTAATGAAAGTGATATTAACTAAATCCCTGCCCCGCCCTAAATACAATTGAAAAAATCAGGTCTACCTTCAAAACAAACTACATCACCCTTTTGAAAGGTAGCAGCAAACTTGGCCATAATAACACCATTGGAATACCAATCAAAATGAATTTATGTCGAGTGGCACAACACTGAGGATGCAGAATTTTCCAATTTTGCTGCCACAGATGGATGCACCTCTCTTCTCCAGAGCAATCAGAACCTACATAGCCAGCAACATGTTGAGTACGCACCAGTTCCACTGCAGACTTAACAATGAGCCTGCCAAGCCTGTTTATGTCAGACATCCTATAATAGTAAGGTGTCGCTTCTGTCCCGTGACCCTAGTTGCAGGCACACAGATTCAAGAGTCCAATCAAACAATCAGAGAGCTGCAATTGAAATAAACAGAGAACACGTTAGAATACATGATTCCTGAAAACAGTTGAATTTGCCAGAAATTTTATAAGATTGTAAACAGCCACAAACACAGAGGTTGATAAGAACGCGAACACAAAACTTTCCAATGCTTATGCCCTGGACACACAAAATCTAGTGTGTTTATATGCACGGACAAAAATACTAGTATATTACATTCGATTTGTATGCTGAGAGGATGTTTCACAGAACTTAATAGTTACTAGAATTGATTGACATATACAGTATATAACACCAGTTCAAATTCCATTGAATTAAGAAGAACCAAACACAGATACTTTGGGTATTACACAACCAAAGTTAACACAGAGAAACAAGTTAAGTAGTTAAGGAAGAACCAGCTTAACTGAGCATAGAAAACTCAGCAGAGGTTTCAACAAATTACGGTAACAGGTTCTTGATGCAGGATTTCACAAAAGCAATACAGAACCAATTTGCATGCACCCTAGAAAAGGAGCCTAATTCATGCAAAATCCTAAAGTAGGATATCAAATCAGAAACGAATTCTCAGGCTTCAAGCATCGACTAATTGCAACTGGCATGCTATAACGTAAAATGTACAAAATGTACTACGCAAAGCATACAATGCAGTAATACTACAACAATTATTTGTATTCAACGACAAAATTAATATGAAAAAGTTCATATAGAATATATTCTTCTGAAACTCTGAAGAAGAAAAGCACTATCTAATGTATACTAGCATATGGTATTCCCATTCTTGACTAAATTTTATAGTGTTTTTAGAAAGACAAATATGAAATATGAGAAAAATTTCAACCATAAACAGTCAAATCCAAGACCAGTTAATTAACCTTGAATAGCCTGCAAGTTGCAGGAACGAAAAGTTACTGTAAAGACCAACATATGTATGTACTTACCATTTCAGATTTGCATCGATAAAAGGTTTCTCCTATTGCGTTCCTGGATTTTGATGGTTTCTGCCCTTGATAGTGCAATCGGACGTACCTTATAAATGCACGAGTCAGAATAGAAATATTCTATTCACATGTTCAAAAGAGAAACTTTAACTCCATAGCTTCTTTGGCTTGCCAAAATTGTAAGAGTAACCCCAGCTCATGTCAATGTTAGTTATCCTTCTATATTAGAAGCAAGGGTTGTTGTATAGAAGGAGATGTGTATAGAAACTTCCATACACATCTTTTTCTCTACAACAACCTTGGCTTATGTTTCTTTCCCCAAACGACATCCTGTTGTTAACGAATTGTATTCCGTGTTAAACGTCTTCTATTCCGTTCTAAACGTCTTCTGTTGTGTAAGGTGTGCCTCAGTCTATGATGCTTAGTTGCGATACAACATACATATTTTTCTGTGTGTGATCAATTATGTACAGTATACAGTCCTGTCTTTGCCTTACCCACATGCCAATTAAGATAATAACTTGGTGGTTGTAACAAGTACATGTGACACTTCTTCTCCACCATCTGGGTCTTGGTGATAATGGATCATCCGAAACCTACATGTCAATAACATAAAAAACAGGTTGAGTAGCAACAACACAATAAAAACCAATTATGTCAAACCTAGATTCACCATTACTTCACGCAAACACATCTGTCAAAGAAAGTTAGATGATAGAAAAGAATACTTTCTCAAGTAAGACAAACCACCTTAAGCTATGCTTAAGGTTTTATTTTCCATTTTCAAGGAGTTTTTATTTTCAGTAAAATTTCAGGTATGGTAAGTTTCCTAAAAGAAGAGAAAGGGCACCTTAACAACTGTGATTGATATTGGCCTATAGTCTAATTTGAGTTTTGGTCATATTTGAGATTCAATTTTGTTCCTTGTGGACTGAATTTTAGTCCTCTGTGACAGACATTACAGTTTACTCTGACCAAATTCTGGAACAACATCATATATATTGCTATTTTAAAAAACTTAAAATTAAGTTTGGAGACACATCATCACATTCCCAGAAACCATTATAGGGAGGGCAATGGATCATTCTAACTTGATAAATAGAAACCTTATTAGGTGGAGTGATTCAATTTGATATCTCTTTAACAAAATACTCAAATGAACAATCTGGTTTGCTGAAAACATATGAAATTGGCAAATTGGTTCTAAAAGACAAAACAAGAATTGGACAAACTAATTAAAAAGAAAATACACAAATCATGAAGCGCGAAATCCAAAGTAAAAACATAAATAGTTATTATTAATGTTTACCAAGTCCACAGGATTAGTAACTTTTCAAGATTAAATTGTTAACTTTTCTGATCACTAAATAACCCGCTTTAAATCTAGTAACTTTTCTTCCAACACCTTGTTTTTGTTTCACCATCTTCTTTTACTACCTGTGATAACTCTGATCTATCTGCTCATTTATTGAACATTTCATGAAGGAGAGGCAGACTATTTAGAAAGCACTCTCTCTCCCAAGCTCCTTTCCTTTTTATACCTAGGGTTAGGGTTTAGGACACCCCCTTAAATATCTTCCACCTGTCTTGTGCTGTTGTTTTAGTATTTCCCATGTAAAGGGCACCAGTTGGCAAGGGGAGAAAGGATGAGACTCGTGACTCAATATGTGAAGTTAAAGAGTGGCTAAAAAGAAAACCTGCGATCAATGATTAAATTCAAAATTCTGATACCCGCAAGCTTGTAAAGTAAACAGAATTGGTCACAACCCTGAGTACCTAATACATAGTAGTAAGGCACATTAGCAACATGAACCACTGATAGGTGATTATAAGTCACATTTTGTAGATTGGCAAGACAAACCCGTACAAACATTTAGCGAAAGAAGAAAATGTTTTGCCTTTTGTAAGGCACATTAGCAGCGAGAATAGGTTTTCCTTCTGCATCAAAGAGATCTGGTTGGAACTTTATATCTACGTCTTACAAGTGGCCAGTGGAAACACAGAAAAGAAAAAATCCCTCGTGTTTACGTCTGACATCCTATATCATAGTAAGGTATCGATTCCTTCCTGTGACCCTAGTTGCAGGCACACCAGACTTTAACAAAAAAATTGTGCAGACTCCAGAATTCCACTCTTCATACTCTAATCACAAGTATCCTGTTTGAATCAGATTTTTGAAGCGCTACTATATAGTACAAGTAACTGAGTATTCACCACTGATTGCATTTACCTCAGAATAATATGTTCTGAATAACTGCACGGCAACCACCTTATGGTAAACATCCAGTTTCTGGATATTAAGCTGCTGCATCAGAATCTTCCTAATCAAAAGGTTGGATGAACTTCACTACGAACACTCAAATAGCTGCAATTGAAATAAAGGGAATATGCGTTAAGATAAACAGTTAAATTTGCCAGCAACTTAATAAGAATGTAAACAGACACAAAAATACAGAGATAGATAATAATGAAAACACAGAACTTTACAATATTTATGGCCTGGACATTCTATTTTCCCAATCTAGTCTGTGGAAAGTATATACACCAAAACATTACAATACATTGGAGTCATATGCTGAGAGGATGTTTCAGAAACCCGATTGACATTTACAGTGGATAACACCAGTTCAAATTCCATCGAATTAAGAAGAACCAAGACAACAAATTCGAGTAATACATCACCAGTTCAAATTCCATCCGACTGACAAAAAACCGAAATAAGAGATAATTGGGGTTATTAAACAACAGAATTTGAAGACATATATAGAAACAAGTGGTCAAGTATTTCAGGAAGAACCAGCCTAACTGAGCATATAAAACTCAGCATGGGTTATTAAATTCCATCGGATTGACAAGTACCGAAACAGAGATAATTGGGGTTATTAAACAACAGAATTTGAAGTGAGCATATAAACTCAGCAGGGGTACATCAAAAAATTACGTCAACAGGTTTTTGATGCAAGATTATATAAAACAAAACTATATTAGCAATATAGAATCAGTTTGCACCGCAATAAAGGAAACCTAATTGAGGAAAAATCCAGAAATAATACATGTTTCTGTCTTCCTGTAGGTACTGCATTCATAAAGATTTCATTACTGGTGAGTTGTTGGTTACCATCTCATCCAACCTTGTTCCCTCATTTGTGCCTTGGAACATCATAATTTTTCTTGGTTATAGGACCAATCTTTTATGAGTAAAGAGTTCATAAACATAACTACTGATATTCCAAACCGACCAAACCATTATAATAGATAGTTACTATTACATGGGTTTTCTACAATCTATTTACATGGGTTTCAATGTATACATCACGTTTAGCTGGCAGGTTCCTTCCATTATTTTCAGCCGCTAAGATAATAACTAATAGTACTCAACAGCAAAATTATTCTTACGGAATTTTGAAGAAGAAACGGTGAAGCACTATCCAGTGTATACTGGCATATGGTATTCCCATTCTTGACTAAGTTTTGTAATGCTTTACACAGACAAATATGAGACACATTTCAATCACGAACAGTCAAATTCAAGACCAACTAATAAACCTCGAATAACTTTAAGTTGCAGGAATGACCAATGACTGTAAAGACCAACATATGTATATAAGTACCAGTTCAGATAAAAGTTTTTCCTCCCCATTGTGTGCTTGGCTTTTTGATGGCTTCTGCTCTTGATATTGAGATCGAAAGTACCTTAAGAACACACAAGTCAGAATACATTAGACATGAATGTGAAGAAGAAAATTGCCAACTGAACATGACAGAGTTACGGATTTACCTGATTCTCTTTCGTAGTTCAAAATTTAACAGGATCCTTCCACTTCCTGTCGGTTAATACACTGGATTTTTTCTGCGAGACGCATTGTAGGGTGTACAGTTATGTCTTTTCCATTTGGTTTCCTTGTTCCTGTGAACACTCAAATCACGAAGGCATCTGAATGCTCACAACCAATCATCGTAATCTAGAGTGATTTGTGATGATGATGTCTGAGTGTTGATTCCTCGGCTCAAAACCTTTGGGTTTATCACAGCCTCGTCTAACAACTCCGTGCGGGTCGTTTTCGCACGGGATATAGGTAAAAACAAAGAAAACAATGCATATAAATAAAGATCCATGGGGTTAGGCAAATATAATGTGCTGAAATGTAAACAAGACCGAGGTTTACGTGGTTCAGCACTAAGGCCTACATCCACGGGATATGTTGTTTCACTATCTTCCCCACGGTTACAAGAGTAGTCGAATGACTTTGGTTTACATATCTTGTTTATTCTAAAAGATTTACTTACACTCAAAGTCTCTCTCTCCTTCTTTTTCTGATTTTCCGATCGCCCTTCCTCTTGGTGGAGAAGGGGTATTTATAAGGTTAGAATGTGGGACCCATCTCTGAAGGCCGTTGGAAGCTTATCTTCTTGTGTTCTTGCGTCTATCACGCAGAGGTCTGCGTTTGCCCCTTGATCCCGCAGATACATCCTCGCTCGTTCCACAGGTTGATCGACACGTACATTGCTCAGAGTGTTTAATGCGGGTAGTTGAGAGGTCTGCTCGTGTCAGACAAGTGTATCTGCCCCTGTCACGTCCGTGTCAGCTAACTTTCTCTCCACCGTTGATCTTATGTCTGACCGTCCGCGGCTTCCTTATCAGACTCCTGGTTCTGGCCTATCGAGATCTCCTCCGCGTAGAGAGTCTCAAGATGATGTTCGTCGAAGTCGAGTTTCTTCTGGAGCGAAGGCCTCGTCTTCTAGGGAAGAGATTCCTTCGACAAATCCTTCTGGGTCTCGAAGATTCTTCGATCGCGCAGCGTCTCGTCCTCGTGATGATATTAGGAGTACGCAGGCTCCGCCTCGTGCTGTTGCTTTTGATGTTCCTCCTCTACGTTCTGTAGTGCCCGAGCATCATCTGCCGTCCCCTCCAACTTTTAAAGGGAAGAATACGAAGGGTGTAGTTCCGAGGGCTGAATCTTCAAAGAATCCTCCTGTGAAGAGAAAAGCTTCCGAAGCGTTCATTAGTTCATCCGGCCCCGCCGAGGAGGATGAGGCTGCCCCCTTGATACGCAGTGTTTCGGTTAGTAAGAAAAATGTAACCTTCAAGCATATTGATCTCGAAATATTCAAGGAAAAACATGAGCTTCAAGCCTTCGAGGTTCGTTTCTATGCCCCTGAGGATGATATTACTTATGAGCTTATCTCAAAGTATGAGTTCGATGAATTTCATTTGTTGACGACGGTTGGAGCGTTCGAAGCTGGTCTTATGATGCCGTTGTACAAATCAGGTGATTCCTTCTACTATGACGTGCTTGCTAGTCGTGAAGGCTCTTCCACCAATACTCACAGCCGTTCCGTATCCCAACTATCGGGGAATTATCTCCGCGCCCTGAAGGAGTGCTATCTGCGGAGTAAGGGGGAGACGTCAATGACTTGCTACGTTCCCAATCCCGCGGAGAAGGAATGGTATACTCCTGAGAATTTCAATAACTCCTTCGGTGATTACGTCAATAGTAGGAACCGCAATCCGTGGAGTTTCAGCCTTCGGAATCTCGCTGCTCCTCGGGGCGAGATTCGTCTGTTAAATGAGGTCAGCGATGCCAAGCTGAAGTATGTTCCTGGCACGGAGGGGTCTAGTCATCGGAAACTTTTCCCAGCGCGCGAGAGGATCAAGCGCGACCATGACTACGAGTGGCACGCTACCGTTATCGAAATAGTTGGTCCATGGGCTTACGGTTGGATTCCTGGTCCCCGCAGTTGGCGGCCTACCGAGAGTAGCAAGCCACGCGAGTCTCCTCCTACTCGTTATGGGGATTTATGTCCCTGGCGTTTGAACTTTGCGGGTATGAATTTTCCTTATGCCCTTGACGTCGTAGAGGGAGACGAGGAGGAAGGTTCTGGTGCTATACTTCCACCGAAGAGTACCTCAACTGCTCAGGTACGCGGATTCTAGCTGCGCTTCTCCTCTTTTAGAAATTCAACTGTTCGGGAAAAATAATTCTTTTTGTGGTGTGTTGGTTTTCAGGTGTTGAAGAAGAAAAAGATTAAGCCGAAGCAGTCTTCTACCATTTTGATGGGCGAGGCTGAGGCCCATGAAGAAGTTACTAGTCCAGTGAACGAAGAGTTTGCTGAGGATGAGGAGATTACAGATGGGGAGGAACGTACTGGTACTTCCCCTATCAATGTCGAAGAAGAGGTCTTCGTGGGTCATGATGGTGATGAAGGGAGAAACAAATCCGTGGTGGCTGATGACGGTGTTATTGGTGACATTTCTGTCCCTGCTGGTGATGTCGCGGATACCCTTCCCACCTCTCAAGAATTTTCTTTTGATCGGATGTACTCCACAGGGGAGTTCTTTGACGATGTCCTCGATTTTACTGAGGACTTCTCTTTACTTTCCCCCAATGATAATTGGGATGTTCTCGGTGGTGATGGTAATGGAGACGCTACTGTTGAATATGGTGGCGCGGAGGATCATGCTGCGCATGTAGGTGCCGACATTTGTGATGAAGGGGCCGTGTCAGAGAAGGGGAAGTCGGTCATTGATGCGCCTGCTGGTGATCTTCCACAGTCGCCGACGTCTGAGGGTGAGGACGCCATAATGGATTGGTTCAAGGAAAAGAATCTTCTATTTGTCCCTCATCCCGCCCCTGTTGTTGCTGGGGAAAAGGAATCTACTACGTATACCCGTCGCATGATGGAGATGTCTTCCAAGGCGCGGGTGTCTGAAGCCTGGGGAAAAAATTTGAGTGTTCCCGAAGCTACCCTTGTGCCGGAGCCTCCTACTTCCGTTGCAGATATGATGGCCATAGCCGATGGGTATCAATATGGCTTTCCGCAGCAGCGTGTCTTGGAGGTAAATTTTCGTACATACTTCTTCGTGACGATCGAATTCTTCGGTGAAATAATGTTTGTCGTCTTGATGTGTAGATGATGAGGAGTGAGCATTGTAACCACGTGTTGTATCAGTTCTTCAAAGCGAAATCTCTGAAGCTCGAGGCTAAGCTTCATCACAGAGAAAAGGAATTATCTGCGGCTGAGGTGGAAATAGAAGAGCTGAAGAAAAGCCTCAAGGAGAAAGAAAAGCTGGGTGAAGCAGAGGCCGGTCTTCGTTCAGAGCTTGTTGCTGTTCGCGCTGAGTTAGAGCAAACTCGCGGCCAAGTTTCAGCTTTCACAGGTTTGGTTCTTTTTCCCTCGCAGTGTGTCGTCATTCCTCTATTTCTTAGTTGTTCTGTCTGAGTCTCCCCACCCTACCTCCAGTGGGTGGCGTCCCCGAGCTGATATGGCTTCGAAACGAAAGAGCATGGCAAAAATCTCGTATTAAAGATCTTGTTGAGAAAATTAAGAATGAAGCCAAGAAATGGGATGCTCGGGCTGAGGTATGGCGCGCAAGGCATGTTCAGATGGTCGACATGCAAAATCTGTACAACCATGATCGTGCTTTATTTAATGGCACACTGCTGTGGACACGTGATAGTCTGCGGGAAGCCCGTGAGCGTACTTCCTTGCTGGAGTCTAGGATTCAGCTACTGGAAGAAGAATTACAGAAGGCTCGATCCATTCCTCTTCCAGGAGTTAAGGATAGTATGCTCTGTCTTGTCAGAGAAAGAGATGATGCCCGTGCCGAAGTCTGCGCTCTCAGCAATGCTCTTGCCGCGTCCCGTGCCGACGTAGCTCGTCAGGCTGAGTCTGAGAGGAATCTTGAAGTGTGTATGTACAGACTTAGCAAAGGGGTATCAGAGATAAATAAAGAGGTCGACCACCTTCGTCACATGGATTCGATGAAGCAGGTAGAATTAGATGCCTGTCAATTTACTCTCACCAACCTTCAACTAGACTATAAGAAATTATCCGCGGAATATGAACATCTTGATGAAGCGCGAGATGCGGTTGTTAATGAGTATGAAGAGGCTTCGGGTTGTGTCGAAGGTATAACCTTATTTCATCGAGTGTGACCGTGTTTTTTCTGCGCTAACTCCGTGGTGTTGTCTTTTTCAGAGCTCGAGGGACACCTTCGCGTCACAAATGAAAAACTTGAAAAGGCTCAATCTTCCTTAGCGCCGCAGGAAGAACAGATCAATCATTTCAAGAATTTAGAGGCAACCCGCGAGGAGGCCGTTGGTGCTGCTTCTAGAGAAGTGAATCGGCTGTCTTCGTTATTATCCCAAGCCCAACAGTGGACAACAGTTATTAAGCACAAGGCTCGTTGTCAATTGGCTGAGGAGACGAACAAGATGCTGGAGAGGATAGAACTTGCCCTAAAGAACGAGCATGGTCTCGTGAAGAACTATCCTCGTCGTCCAGTTCCTTCTGCCTTGCCTGGCTCCTCGGGACCCTCTTCTGGTGGGAGCGTCCCTTCAAGTCTTCGGAACAATCCTGTCGATGGGGCGACATCATCTAGGTAGAGACCGCAGCATTTTGTAGAGACCGCGGCATCATTATCCTTCCCTTTTTGTAATCATGTAACAAGAATATTTTTTGCTAATATCATGTAAAAGGAATATTTTTTGATGTGTATCCTTCCTTGAATTGGCCTTTCACTTTTTGTAATCATCCTTTATGAAATGGATCCTTTTCTTGATATACCTGCAATGTTGGTTTGTTTTTATTTTAAGCATTTGTGAAAAAAAAACAAAACAAAGTTTTTTAAGTGTTTGGGTGCGATACTGAAGGAAGGTAACTTCGTGATCGTCTTGAGACCTGTCACCCCGCTGGCGAATCCTGGGCCAGAGGATTCCCAGACGGTGGGGGCCGAGGCAACGTTCTAGGATATGGGGTTAAAATATTTACACACCCATTCCGTCGACCCGTTGCCTTAAGATTGGTTGGGTATCTCTTTCTGCTGGGTGCCTTCCCCCTGGTCTTACACTTATGGACACTTATGGGGGAGCCCTGAGAGATTGTAGATTAACTACTTTCCCCAATATTGTCGATAGATTCCGTTGACTTGATAATTTGAAAGCTTGTTTGATTGATAGGTTGAGGCCTGCAATTCCTCTTCCAGAGATAGAAACATGTGGAGCGGTCAGGCTCCCTTCTTCTTCTGGTACAGTCCAAGAAGATTCAAGTCTGCGTTGCTTCTATGGGAAGTATGGTTTGAGCCACTTAGCATTCCAAGGATGTCGGAGGACCTCGCCTTTTAGATTACGAAGGTAGTAGGAACCGTTACCCGCAACGTCGTGTATTATAAAAGGTCCTCCCCACGTAGGTGATAATTTTCCCCATTTCTTTTCTTGCTGATACCGTGGGATTGTTCTCAACACATACTGCCCCTCTACAAAATTCCGAAGCTTTACCTTTTTGTTGTATTCCCTTGCTAGTCTTCGTTGATAATTTTCCATCTTTTGTAATGCTGCTTCCCTTCTTCCTTCCAAGTCGTCCAACCTTTCTAACATCATATCTGTTGTGAGGTTTTTCTCCCAAGCTTCGGTCTTCGTGGTTGGCATGAGGATTTCTGTAGGGATGACTGCTTCAGCTCCATAAGTTAGAAGAAACGGGGATTCCCCGGTGGCGGATCTTCGTGTTGTCCTGTATGCCCATAACACATTGTGCAGTTGTTCGCACCATCTTCCCTTATGCTCGTCTAATTGTTTTTTGAGTATAAGGGCGAGGGTCTTGTTGGTAGCTTCCGCTTGTCCGTTGCTTTGAGGGTATATGGGGGTGGACTTGTTCTTTCTTATTTTGAAAGTATCGAAGAGCATGTCTATATTTTTCCCCTGTAATTTCTTGCCATTATCAGACACAATTTCAGCGGGTATACCGAATCTGCAAATGATGTTCTGGAATATGAAAGTAAACACATCCGCGTCTCTGATCCTGGACAAGGCCTTAGCCTCCACCCATTTACTGAAGTATTCCGTGGCTACTATCAAAAATCGTCTTTTCCCTGATCCTTCGACGAAAGGCCCGACGATGTCTACGCCCCATTTTGCAAATGGCCACGGGCTATCGACGGAGTTTAACATCGTTGCTGGCGCGTGGATCTTTTTGGCGAAGCGCTGACATTCTTCACACCGTCGGGACATTCTCGCAGCATCTTGTATCATTGTCGGCCAGTAATATCCTTGCGTTTTTGGTTTGTCAGCTAGTGATCTCATGCCGCTATGATTCCCTGCGTCACCATAATGGATGTCGTTTAGGATTCGATGCCCCTCTTTCCGAGATAGGCAACGTAGTAACGGTCCGAGGAAGGATTTTTTGTACAGTACCCCATCCCGAAGATCATATCTTCCTGCTTTGGAGAGTATCTTCCTAGCTTGTTTATGATCCGTAGGTAAGCTTCCCTTTTCGAGAAATGCATGGATCATTACTCTCCAATCATCTTCGTTGCTGAAGTCTTCGTCTTGATTTGCTCTTGACAGGATATCTTCTTCGTCAAAATCGTTGTGGATGTCTTCTCCTATCTGGTCTTCGATATTTTATTCCACTGTATCTTGATTGGTAGCGAAGGAGAATTGGGATGCAATCGAAGGCTCGTATACCCTTCCTATTTTAATAGCTTCGACATTTTTATCCTTTAGCATGTATGATATATATGCTAGGGCATCCGCGTGCCTGAGGTCCCTTCTGCATAAGTGCCGGAACCTGATGTTCGGGATTTGCGATGCCAATGTTTGGACCAAGGCCATGTAAGCTGAGAGGGTGTCATCGTACACATTATACTCGAGTCCTATTTGCCGTATGACAAGCTGCGAATCACTTGTCAGCCTTACATCGGTTACCCCCATCTCTATAATTATACGGAGGGCATGTACGACAGCCTCGTATTCGACGATGTTGTTGGTGTGTTCTTTGAATTCTAACCTGAGTGCCTGTATAATCCTTTCTCCGGTTGGGGTGGTAATGACAATGACTATTCCTGCTCCTTCCTTATTTTTGGATCCGTCGACGAAGACTTCCCATTGTCTTTGACTCGCGGGTTCGAGGATATCCATTGGATCCTTATTTTCTTCCTCGGCTTCTGGCATTCCCTTAATGTCTTCGTCGTTGTAAAGGGGGAGGTCTGCCAAGAAATCCGCCAGAACTTGGGACTTTCTAGAATGTTGAATCTCGTGAATGATGTTGAATTGGTCCAGATGGGTGTTCCATTTGTCTATTCTGCCCACTTTTCCCGTGCTTTTGAGGACTGCCTCCAATGGTGCTTTGCATGGGACTCTGACGAAGTGAGTTAGGAAGTATGTTCTCAGCTTTTGAGTAGCCCATACCAATGCGAGGATAAGCTGTTCGATCTTTGTATAGTTCCTTTCCGCAGAATTGAGGGTCTTGCTGACGTAATAGATAGGCTGTTCTATCTTTGTGTTGGTTTTGACCAACACTGCGCTGACTGCGTCTTCTGTTGCTGCTATGTATAATTCCAAAACCTCATCCGGATCTGGCTTCTGCAGGATCAGAATACTAAATGTTCTTTTATTTTTTGGAATGCTTCCTCGCATTCGACAGTCCATTCGAACTTGCTCCCTTTTTTGAGAATGTTGAAGAAATGTTTGCATTTGTCCGAGGATTGGGCAATAAATCTGCCCAACGCTTCTATGGATCCATTGAGTTTTTGTACTTCTTTCAAATTCTTTGGGGACGGCATTTCTACTATGGCCTGAATCTTGGCTGGATCTACCTCAATGCCCCTTTTTGTTACCAGATACCCGAGGAATTTCCCCGAGGTGACCCCGAAAGTACATTTCTCTGGATTCACTTTCATGTGATGCGTTCTCATTGCTTCGAAGATATTTCTCAGATCCTGGTGGTGATCTTTGCGCAGCTTACTTTTGACGAGCATGTCATCAACGTAGACTTCCAAGGTTCCTCCAATCCATGGCTTGAAGATAGCATCGACCATTCTTTGGTATGTTGCCTCCTGCGTTTCGAAGTCCGAATGGCATTCTAGTGTAGCAATAAAGGCCATGTGGGGTGTAGAACGCTGTGTGTGGCTGATCTTCTTCTACAAGGGCTACTTGGTTGTAGCCAGAATGTCCATCCATGAACGACAGTTCTTCATATCCTTCTACTGCTTCCACCAGCTGATCTATGCTTGGCAGGGGATAGCTGTCCTTTGGACATGCCTTGTTGAGATTAGTAAAATCGATGCATATTCTAACCCCTCCATTTTTCTTAGGAACAATGACCATGTTGGAGATCCAGGTAGGGTACTTGACTTCCTTGATAAATCCTGCGTCTAGTAGTTTTCGAAGTTCTATTTCTACTGCCCCGTGATACTCTGGAGCTACCTTTCGTATTTTCTGCCTGAACGGGGGCGTGCCCGGTTTGATGCGTAGCTCGTGTTGGATTACTTTCAGGTCAATCCCTGGCATATCTCCTAACTTCCAGGCGAACACATCCGCGTATTCCTTAAGCAATTTGGTTAAAGAATCTTCCCTCTCTTCGTCCATTATGGTCCCTATTTTGATCATCTTCGGGCTTTCTTCCGTTCCTATGTTGATTTCTTTTACAGGCTCCACTGGTGTGAAAACAGGCTTCGGGTTTTCGAGGGCTGGGACGTTCTTTAATTGCTATTTAGCGTGTTTCTGTCCTTCGCTGGTTGTTGAAGTACTTGTCTCTGTGCTTAGGACATTATCATCTTTCGTCAAGCTCTTCCCAGTAGTTTCCTTGAATAACAGGTCTATGGCCTTCTCTTTCGCGGTTTCTTTATTTTTTACCTTTCGGATCTTTCGCTGCTCTTTTTGCTCGTTGTTGATACGATCCTGAGTGGCCTGACACTCTCTCGTGGTGACCCGATCTCCCTTGATTTCCATTACTCTCTCAGGTGTTGGGAATCTGAGATATTGGTGGTACGTTTCCGCAACTCCTTTGAGTTTATGTAACCATTTTCGCCCAATAATAGCGTTGTAGGGTGATGGGGCGTCGACCACACTGAATCGGGTTTCTAACTTCATCGGTCCTGCGTTAAACTGCAACACAATGTCTCCCACGGGCTTCGTGGGTGCCCCATTGAATCCGTAGATGGTGTAATAAAAGTTCATTAACTGTTCATCATGGAGTTTCATCCGTTTGAATGCATCGTAGAATAGGACGTTTACAGAGGTTCCCCCGTCTATTAGGATCTTTTTGAGGTTACATCCAGCTACTGGTAGTGTTAGGACCAAGGGATCGTTATGGTCTTCCATATCTTCTTCGATATCTTCGGCATCGAAGATAATAGGAGATTCCATCCATTCTTCGTGCTCGTCCACCTCTACCCTATTGACCTCATACAATTCACAATGGTCTTCGAATTGCTTCCGTAACCTCTTTCCTATGTGTGCCGTAAGCGAGGGCCCTGCGACTTCAGAATACGAGATGGTGTTGATTGTGCGGTTCCCTTCCGGAAGTTGGACTGGTTTGGTTCGTTTGGATCTATCCTCTGCAATATCCTTTCGTACGTAATGTTTGAGCTCTCCCGCATCAATTAATTTTTGGATCATTATTTTAAGGTTCTTACATTTTTCGGTCTGGTGTCCATTGAAACAATGATATTCACAGTAATCTTTAGACTTCTCGGTTCTCGGGGGCTGCTTTCCCTTAGACCATGGCCATTCCAGGTTTTCCCTTCCTTTGATCTCTCGTAGGATACGAGCATAGCTAGCGTTGAGTTTCGTGTAAACTTGATCTTCGAATTTTCGGTCACCTGTTCTCCGCTCATCCCTTCGTTCCTTCCTATCTTCGTGAGACCTCTCCACTGAGCAACTCCTTTTGGCTCCGTGGGTTTGTTCTGCTGAATTGGTGCGGTGAGATCTCTGCGGATATGCCCTCGGGTTTTCCCGTTGAATTTCTTCAAGTCGAGCGTGCTTTTCAATAATTATTTGAAGATCTCCCTCTGTTTTAGGTACGCTTCCATGAATTTCAACAAATAGCGGACTCATTCGGTCTAATCCCCATTTGTAGCAATTGATGCTTACCACTGGGTCCACGCTTCCTATGGCTTGGAAGATCTTGTGCCATCTGTTAGTGTATTCCCTCGTGATTTCCTTATAGCCAATCGCTAGTGAAAAGAGCTTATCCATTCCGGTGTTTACAGTCTTGTTGTACATGTATGTTCTTAAGAATTTTTCTGCGAGTTGGTCGTATGAGTGGATGGAGTATGGCGGCAGATTATCAAACCAGGACAATGCCGATCCTTTCAGGCTTGATGGGAAGTATCTGCAGAGTACGGCGTCGTTTTGACCCCATCTAGCTAAGACACGGTTATAATACCGAATATGCGCAGCAGGGTCGCTGGATCCATCATAGCATTCGAACGTTGGGACAGGGCACTTCAGCGGAATAGGGGTGTTGGCCAGGCGATGAGTTAAGGGCGTGGAGTTAGCTTCTCTCATGACCTCTTCTAACCTTCCCCCGCCTTGTCTACTTTTTAATTGTCTGATCTCGGCCATCATTTCACCTCGTAGCTCTTCCATCGCGCGGTGGTGCCCTATGTCCTTCTGCTCGTTATAATCTGATTCTCCGTCGTCATAATCCGGGTCGGTTACGCTACTTCCCCTAGTCGCGTCTCCATTAGCCGCTATGACGACTCTTCGGTCTCGATTTGGCTCTGGCGCTTTGGAATTTGCTTCATCATGTTGTTGGCTGGTCTTCGTGCTTAGGGCAATCCGATCCTTTAAATCTTGATTCTCTCTGGCCAGCAGAGCTACAACATCCGGGTAAACCTGCTGGCTCTTCTTCAATTCTTCAAGCTCAGCCATCAATCGATGTGATTGGTTTGACCCCTGATTGGGAGTCCCTGCTCGTGCCCCTACGGCCATGGTGCCGCCTTCCTCTATGGTCTGTATTAAAGGTGGCCGCGGTTCAGCTTCGGTTGCAGGCATTTCCAAATCGGGGTGTGTGCCCCTCTCCGGCATGGTTTGATTCTGATCGTTTGTTGATGGCATTCCCAAAGTTGGAAGGTGTGCGGGCTGGTACGTTCTGGATTCATCCACCCTTTCTCTTGGTTGATGAAATTGATTCGTAATACCGGTTTTGATAGCCTCTACAGCCTTCAGGACTACCGCAGCCGCACCGTACTTTGTCGCTGCTGCTCTGAGGGACGCGGCTACAACTGAGTTAGCGTTCATAGGTGAAGTGATTTCCGCTGTATCTTGCCTTTGACTGGCCATTTTAGCTTTGTCTCCTTTCTGCTTGCTTCGGGTGATGACCGGGGTTGTCCTGGGTGTTTCCTTTGACAAAGCTTTGGATTTTCCTGCTTCCTGCGTCTTTTCCATCACAGGTTCTTTTGTCAAAAATGAAATCTCGCGGAAGCTCGCCTTTTTTACTCACAATCCGTTCTTTCTGCACAAGGGAATTTCAAACAGCGAAAAACGGGAATATCCGTGTGAGTCAGGTTAGTTGGCGAAATATCTCATTCCCGGAGAGGGTTAATACATGCGAGTTACAATACACGGGTTAAAATCCTATTAAAAGAGATCTTTTAACAAAAACTACGAAAATCCACCTGAGAGACAGGTTTGCACGGGATCTAAGAAAAACACAAATCCGTGGATCAAAACAACAAGTCTTATCAGTAAATGAAAGTATTGCCAGAGCCAACAAAGATAATAGGTGCGTTTTGGAATACAATAAAGTTAACAAATGATCTGTACGACCCGATTTAATAAATGAAGGCAATCATATGCCAGTTTAAGATGAAATCACAGGACAAGATAAATCTTTTACCGGGACGAAGTCCCTGTTTCTAGCGCCAAATTGTGAACACTCAAATCACGAAGGCATCTGAATGCTCACAACCAGTCATCGTAATCTAGAGTGATTTGTGATGATGATGTCTGAGTGTTGATTCCTCGGCTCAAAACCTTTGGGTTTATCACAGCCTCGTCTAACAACTCCGTGCGGGGCGTTTTCGCACGGTATATAGGTAAAAACAAAGAAAACAATGCATATAAATAAAGATCCATGGGGTTAGGCAAATATAATGTGCTGAAATGTAAACAAGACCGAGGTTTACGTGGTTCAGCACTAAGGCCTACATCCACGGGATATGTTGTTTCACTATCTTCCTCACGGTTACAAGAGTAGTCGAATGACTTTGGTTTACATATCTTGTTTATTCTAAAAGATTTACTTACACTCAAAGTCTCTCTCTCCTTCTTTTTCTGATTTTCCGACCCCCCTTCCTCTTGGTGGAGAAGGGGTATTTATAAGGTTAGAATGTGGGACCCATCTCTGAAGGCCGTTGGAAGCTTATCTTCTTGTGTTCTTGCGTCTATCACGTAGAAGTCTGCGTTTTCCCCTTGATCCCGCAGATACATCCTCGCTCGTTCCACAGGTTGATCGACACGTACACTGCTCAGAGTGTTTAATGCGGGTAGTTGAGAGGTCTGCTCGTGTCAGACAAGTGTCTTCTGCCCCTGTCACGTCCGTGTCAGCTAACTTTCTCTCCACCGTTGGTCTTAGCTTCTTTTGGGGATGAGATAAAGTAACTCCTCGGGGTTTATTCGGTGTTTCGCAGCGCATCATGTTTTGATGTCTTGGCCTGCATGCTTTCCACGTATCTTTTTATATACACGTGTCTGATAGTGAGATATATGTGTACACAGTTCCGATATATGCCGGAGACAAAAAACATGGTAGCTTTTTGTATAACGCTCATCTAGTGCGAAAAAAATCCTGAAATAGATAAAACAATTGACTTGTCATTCAGTGCATAAATAACAAAAACGAATCATACGGCACACACAACAAGCAAACATAAGATTCCATGACAACTTATCCAATAATTGTATTGTAAATTACAAGCAAACATAATATAAAGATTATTCAATGACAACTTATCCAATAATTCTATAGTTAATCACATGCCAACGATCGAAAGATGGATAAGAAATTAAGGTTATGCTGAGTATGTTCACCTGAAGTTAAGCCCACAGGCCACAACCATTCCTTATCCTCCCTGCTCATGTCAATGGTCTGTCCAGTTGAACCGCTGATATTGAGTGTTCTTCCCTATATATATTCAACTTACAATGTCAAGAACAGTTTTAACTGACATTAAAGTACATTTGAAAACCTAAGCAGTAGTTTCATAGGTTGGGAATCCAAATGCCAACCTATAATAATTAAGCAAATCATTATAGGAATAACGAGTGGGTATATACCTCTGTGACTAGAAAGAACCAGTAAATCATATCATACTCTGATAGTGCCGGTTTCTATTTTACACATATCAACAATTTCATGTTGTACACGCCAAACAGAGAACCAAACTCGGTAACTTCACAAGTTGAATTTGCTGAAGGAGGAAATTAATAATCCACTTAGTGCATGCTGAAAGTAGGAAAAGAAATCAAGAAACCAGGAATTGAGATATGATTAGAACTTACATTGAGCATCAGACAACTCATTTCCCTTCAGTATGTCTTCATTTGTATCTATACATAGTTTGACAACAACACGGTTACCAAGTTGTAAACTTAATTCGATACAAAATCTTATTCCCTCCATAAAATTGAAAAGAAAATGAGCGAGTTAAAAACAACTCTACCTGATAGTGATTAGGCATGACCATTAGGGTAGTAACATTGAGAATCCTCATGTCTATATTGCAACGATTTAATCAATTGATTGATAATAAGAAAGATAATGAAATACAGATACAGGACATGAGTTTATACTCTCTATCGACTCAATTCTCTCTTGCACTCACACGTGCTGCACACACTCACAACCTACACCACGCACAGTCACTCGCACACTTACATACATGTTATTACCCTCCCTCAAGCTCAAGGGGGCATGAAGAGGCGACTTGAGCTTGCACGGACAGTCACTCGCACACAGACTCGAAATAAACCAAACTAACCTGAGATAATGTAAGAGAAAAGGCAAACCAAAAGTATTCAGGCATCAGCAATAGTAGGTGGTGCAGTTGTGACAAACCAAGGCCCAAATTGGAGGTTGTAGATGCAGAATCTTTGTTGCAGAGGTGTGAAAATGTTAACAGTAGCACGTAGCAGCTGAAGTATATAGGAGCCTTTCACACATGTAGGTGGATGTAGTAGTTGCAGGTGGAAATATCAAGCTCCAATAGAAATAGTTCCTTGCAGTGTAATAAGGCCATCGTGAGTTGCATAAGAATTGGCACCCCTGTATGATATGTAGAAACTCTGCACCAGTGTATTCTGTAACATTACTCCTGCCAGAATTGAGCTGCAAGTTCATCCAAAGCTGTAACCACACTATCTTGCTAGCAAAAGAAACGTGGATGAACTTAAGACATATACGGTGGAAAAATGATCAGCGCCAACAGTAGTAGCCTTAGCAGCATTGAACAACTCAGCTGAAGTACACACATATAGATTCGATAGAAGTATATCATTGCTCATAGTAGAAATGCATGTATATATATTCTAAAGACCCTGAACCAAATGTAATATAGAAGTATAGAAATAGGCATAGCATGCCAGTGCTGCAGTAGGTGGTCAGCATTTGTCTTCAGAGCATAAGCAGAAAACAACACTTTCGGCACAGTCACAGGCACATCAAAATAAAGGTACAACAATAATAGGTGATGTAGAACAGGACCAGGTGAACCATATCAAGTAGCATGAGGTAGCAGCTAGTATAATAAGATGAATCTGACATGAAGCACTTGGACAAGTAGCCGACAAAACATCTCGCACCAAAACATAATATTCATCCACATACATTGCTAGCCTTGAACTGATTGAGAGTAAAGTAATGAAGACAATACTGAGGACTGGAACTCATACCTGATGACTTAAGCAGATTGAGCATTAAGATGCAATAAGCAGCCAAACCAAATAAGATTTGCTTCACTTAGATGGAAGAAGCTTCAAATCAGAATTAACAATACAGTGACAAAGAGAATCACTTTGAAGAGCTTCTCAACATTATTGCTGACACCATAGATTACTGACAACATTATAGATGATTCCTATTATTTAGTTATTGCAGCAGGGCTCACTTATTCCATCTATTGTATGTATCCATTCACTATATGTTGCAGATAGGGAGCTTGAGCCAACTAAACCAAGAAGTAAACAACACACAAAGGAAAGAACAGATTCATGAACTGAATCCATTTATTGCCGGTATTGAAGATGAACTTCAACTGAATTATTCGAAGAATATGAAAAATAAAAGAACCACAGGTTGCACATTGAACACATATGCAAGCTGAAAACTAGGTTGCATACTGAGTGTATACAAACTCAACAAAAGAACTCCAATCTGTACTTAATGTAACTCAACAACTCCAATTCGATGTTCAATCGCAGAAACACCATTAAAAAACGCAAGATTCTTCAACACATATGTGAGGACTTCCTTGAAGTAAGATATGAGACCAACAACTTCTCAATCTTCTGCTGAATCCAATCGGTGGAACGACTTTAAGTTTTCTCCCTAACTAGACGTTGGCGTAACGGACTAGAACGCGCTCAGACTATATCGACATCAGGAATCAAGAACAGCAGATCTTGATGAAGAAATTAGATGCAAAATACATGTTAATTATGATGTATAAAGAAGTTGAAGATGAAACTGGATGTAGTTGAGCAAGTGATGTAGAAATTGAACACATGAGATCAAATCTAAAGTAATCTAAACATGAAATTGGAGATTACCAGCAGAGACTCAATTTTAGTTGATGAGGTAAGAGATTCCAGTCCAAACACCAAAAAGGAAATTGAAATAACCAAGAGCTCAAATCCTAAAACTGAATCTTAAATCTAAAATACATGCTTAATTCTGCTTGTTGACGTAACAGAGGTATCAAACCAAATCAAAACCCTAATTTCTACCAGAAAACACCATTAATGGAGGTGGATGAAGAAAATTACCTATTGATGCTATTGATGTAGATAGAAACAAATAGATCCGTCAAATTAGTCGCAAATCTGAGATGATTGAATCAAACCAGCCTTCGAATTTCGATTTACAGTAGCAACAACAAAAGATGATGGATTAATGGTGGTGAGGATTATTGAAAATAAAGTAATGGTGGTTTTGATGAAGAAACAGGCTAGGATCGGTACCCTAAGAAATTGATTTCTGAGTCTGATACCATAGTAACATTGAGAATCCTCATGTCTACATTGCAACGATTTAATCAATTGATTGATAATAAGAAAGATAATGAAATACATATACATGACATGAGTTTATACTCTCTATCGACTCAATTCTCTCTTGCACTCACACGTGCTGCACACACTCACAACCTACACCACGCACAGTCACTCGCACACTTACAGGGTGTTAGTCCTCAAGGGAGTTGGGGGAGTTGGGTGTAGTTGTGCTTTTTCCCGTTAGTCGTGAGGGAGTTCGAGGGAGTCTCTCAAAATCCCCGTTAGTCGTGGGAGAGTTTAGAAGAGTCTCCCAAACTCCCTAAAAAACCCCGTTAGTCGTAGGGGAGTTTGAAAGAAACTCTTAAACTCCCTGTTAGTGGTAAAAATTAGAATGATAGGGAGTTTTTTTTTTTTTTTTGGGAGTTCTGGGGAGTTCTAGGGAGTTTATAGTGTATTTTTGCCTCACTCCAAATCTCTCAAAAAAGTAGAGATTTTGGGAGAGTCTCTCAAACTCCCTACACTCAACACACCAAACTCTCTCAAACTCCCTATACTCTCTTACACTCCCTCAAAATCCCCAAGATTCAAAATACATTAAACTCCCTCCAACTCACTCGTGGACTAACCCCCTGTTACATACATGTTATTATAGGGATCCCCACTCCTGATAAAAAAAAATCCTTCTACAATGGCGATCCTTTTCAGATCAAAGATGATCACCCAAAATTATCTGAGAGAAGAAGCCGAGTATCGTTTATCAATTTCTCAGCCGATAATATAACAAGGTTTAAACTAGAAGACGGACATCAGATTCATCATTTGTGCAAGGTTTTATTGATCCAAAACTCCATACTCACCTAAAGCATGATCCCGATCGATCTTCACCGATAAATGATGAGAAGGTGAAACCTGTATTTCCGACTCCGCACGAAAATCCAACATAAATCATGCATTTTCTTCTTCTTCTTCTTGCTCTTCTTCTTTTGAATCACCCGAGTCTTTACTAACAACAACTTATATTTGACAATTTCTGTTACACCGGCTTCTTCCATAGCTTAACCCTTGCTACTGCTGGTGGTTATTATTGATCTCAAAACCTTGAATTTTGGAACTAGGGTTTCCACCTTCTGCTGGATGGACTTTAAAAGGTGTTTTCTGGTTCTGTTGAATAGTTTTTGAGTCTCTCGACTCTATTTTGACTTTTGAGTTTGGACTTTGTAATTGATAGACACATTTTTGTGTTTAATTTGATCTCAATACTATATATTTTTGGCACTCGAGTTTGTACTAATTTTGGTGTTTTATGTGTTTGTAGGCACCTTTGGAAAATAAACATTTTTTGGAAAATTCGGCTCGAAAAGTTGGTAAAAGCCCCGGAGGACACGTGTTATTCGGACTCTCACCGTTGGATAAGGGGCACTTCAATTACTAAGGGGCGACCACTGGATAAGGGGTGTCCTTCTTCTAAAATTCAAATTTCATTTTTGGCGGGAAAAATTCCTTCTTCACTGGCAGATTTTTGATCGAAGTTTTGAACGTCTTCTAGGGAGATTCAATGGCTGATTTTTGGTAGGAAGTTGTGATATGGCCTAGCAAACACGTTGTGGGCTTTTGGTGTTCGATCAGAATTAGCTAGAATCGTCTAGGTAATCCACGAGTTGCAAACATGGAAAACACGTACAGGGAGAAGATATCCACGGGTTCTGGAAGAATTTGTACGTGTTCTGATGATGTGTAATGACTTGAACGACTTGTTGGAGCGTGACAAAGATAAACAAGGATAGTTTTCACGTAATTGACAGCTGCAGATACGTGATCGAGATAAAAAAAGGAAAGAAAAATATATCGTTTACAGCCGAGTAATGGAAGAATATTTGGAGTGATTGAGCAAGATTTTATGAGGCTGTTTGGTATAAAAAGGATTCTCGAGAGTCATAGAAGGGGGATGGAGAGTTATGGGTGAGAACAGAGTATAAAAGTTAGAGTTGCAGAGAGTTGCTGCTGCTGCCATTAGAGAAGAACACGAAGAACAATAGACTGCAAGTAGCAGTCGTTTTCTAGTGTCTTAAAACCGTTTCGTTTTCTTCCAGAAAAAGACTGTTGCTTCTGCGACTGTTTTGTGCTATAATTTTGTAACATCTTCTTTGCAACATTTGTAACACCCGTAGACCATTGCAAATCTCTGCTTTATTTTATTTCTCCAATAAAAACACCATTTGAGCTATGAGTTATCTTTTTGAGTGTGTTTTCACCATGTGGAGCTAGAACCCTTCACTGGGATGACGGAGGAAGCTGTATTTCATCCTTGGGGTAATTTAATAAATTTCTTATTTACTTTTTGCATAAATTTTAAATGATTTATGATTTCTATTCATCATTTGTTATCTTGTTAGACAGTGTATGCTTAGTCTTAGATTCTTTAGATACACTATGCTTGTAATTTACAATTGATGTTTTACGAAATCTACTTTGGCAAAGAATAGAGTTATTGTTTCTTTTGCTTTGAGCTATAAATGTCTAGGATTAATTTATGAACCCCATGAACATGAAAACCAGTGGAATCCCGAGTCCCGGTCTCTCTTCATCCTGTGATAAATTTTGTATATATATTTTTCCTTATTTTCTTTATTAAATCTTAAAACAAATTCTCAACAAATCTGAGTAAACGAATCATCTTACTACAACATCATAAAAAAACCATATCAGTAATGTCAAGGTAAGGATTAGGAATTCCAGCTATTTACACCCCAATTTTCACCAGACAGGTACTCTCGTATACAATATACTACTACCAGATAAGGGCTGGAATACGGTGAAAAATATTTTGGCAAAATGCTTATTTTTCAAAGTTTCCTTAACATGTGAAAGATCTGTTCATAGTTTGGTGTTGATACATGAAAAATATCACCCCTTAACGGGCTTGGGGTGCCCCCAAAAGGGGTGGCAAGCCTAAAATGAGACATGGGAACTAAGCTCAAGCCCAAATGAGAAAATACCCATGAGATGGAAAGGACAAGGAAGGGATTAATGAATAACAAGGAGGTTATACTAAGGAAAGAATGACATTAGAAGTAATTAAGGAGGTTTAAGACACGTGGCATGATGTCATAAAAGGAAGGGGTTTTTGGAAAGTCTATATAAGGAAGGAAAAGGAACAATGGAAAGACAACTCTCTCTCTTACTATTCCTAGAAATCTGAGGTCACTTGGTGTAGCTAGGACGGGTAGAACCAAAACTAAAATCACCCATCAACATTTGGCGACAACATCCGGAGGCTCGTGCCTAGCTCACCATGACACACCTAAGCAGCGCTAACTCAGGTGCGGCAAAAAATCAATCGACCAACCAACCCATCAACATGGATGAAGTAACAATAGACGACGAGGACAACGAGGAAGAAATGCTATCCCAAAACACCGCCAAGTAATCGATAGGACGCTTACTTCAAAATGGAGAAATGAGAGCATCTCAGGAGAAAAACATGTAGGTAATCCAATCACCATAGCCTGCATCTCCAGTCCTACAATACATACAAAAAGAGCTAGATGAACGCTTGCAAAGAAGGCAAGAGCTAGAGGATTGGACAACGCAAGCAGTGATAGCATGCCAAAACACTCCCAAGGAAGCAACTAAGGGTGAAGAACGACAAAGCGCCAAGATTACGACATTGCAGGAAGAGATGGCGAGATACCTAGAGCAAAATTACCATGTGATAAAACAAGACAATCACTGCCTCGTAAGCAGCCTATACCCAACAAGTATCTAAGAATACCAATACCCCGAGGATTGTGCTTCTCCGAAATTCAAAAAGTATGATGGGCAAGGAAATGCGCGGGAACACCTTAGCCGATTCTTATCAACAATGAATGACAAAGCCTCCGATGGAAAGCTTTGCTTAAGAGAATTTCCTAAGTCACTAACAGGAACGACATTCACCTGGTACGA
Source organism: Papaver somniferum (assembly GCF_003573695.1). Taxonomy (NCBI): domain Eukaryota; kingdom Viridiplantae; phylum Streptophyta; class Magnoliopsida; order Ranunculales; family Papaveraceae; genus Papaver; species Papaver somniferum. The sequence goes on from NC_039358.1 coordinate 209,324,671, forward strand.
CAACATAAAGGCGGAAAGTGTGGATTCCTGACCAACCATGTCCACACTTTTCCTTGGAAAATTCTATTCAGCCAAGAGGAAAATCACATCAATAGACTTAAGCAGGAGCGGCCAGAGGATATGAGACGAAATAGGAAAATATATCTTGCGTTTTCGACGTCTGGCGCTAGATTTCCATGAAGACATTAGCGAAGGAGCGCTCGTCGAAATACGTGTGCGTGGAATGATACTAGCCTTTAAGGGAAATTTGATCAATTTCATGTTTCAAACTTTTGTCGAGCTAGAGGAAGCAGCTGAACGAATCGCTGATTGTGTAAAGGAAGTATCTATAGTGTGACGCCCCAATTACTAAACCTGCTTAGCTAACAGTATTACAACCTAACTGAAGGATCAATTCCATATTGTCGATCTTAAGAATCTTAATTGCATAGAGTTAACTAAAACCAAACTTAACCCAACACTCCGATATTAATGAATGAAGAACTCTCAAGTGATATTAATATATTAGTGTGTTGTTTTACAATAAATGAAGAGTACACATACTAAAAAGATACATAAATGTAACACAATTTCGGTAATGCTTTAAACTATGAAAATGGATATCTTCGCGTGCATCATTTCTTCTGGTAACTGAAACTGAAGTGAGAACGAGTGAGCACATCATCCCAAAAGGGTGCTCAATGAAAACATATAACTCTCGAGTAATCACTAACATGCTTCACAGTTCTAAAAGAATATAACGTGAAAGAAACAAGAATAAAATAATCATTCAGCTATTCATGCATCATGAAGCAAGTGTCACTCTAACCTCGCCAAACTCATTGGAGAAGACGACGCGAGGGAAACCCTAATCAATAATAATAACATCGTCCACACAGAGTGCTCATACAAACCATGATTCAGAATATTACTATCAAGATCAGAAAGTTAGTCGAACAAGTATAATATGCACACGAGTGAGTTCCCCAAAATAAAATAGTATATATAATAACGAAACGGGGAAGAAGCCGCCCTACTAGGTAATATTATAACAGGGAAGAAGCCGCCTTACTATATATTATTTATATACCATCGAAACGGGGAAGAATCCGCCCTACTATTATATTGAAACGGGTAAGAAGCCGCCCTACTAAATGATATTATAACGGGGAAGAAGCCGCCATACTTAACTTAGCAAAGAGCCGTGGGGAATCACAGACACTCCTTGCGGGGAAATCATACAATGCATATTACACGCACATCAAGACACCATACAAGCATTTGCATAGATAGTATAACACACAAACGTGCCAAAAGTAATAAAAACTCATCATGCTCGCAGTAGAAAGAATGCTCAATGATTACAAGAAGGTTACAGAGTTCCCACCTGATTTGATGACAAGCCACACCTACCTCGAGATCCATAATCTACTGGTTCATCTTTTGAATCGATCGTTGTTAATAAAGAGTAACTGTTAATCACACAAGCACTCTAAGAATTAGCCAAAAGGCTCACACAAGGCTCATAATATAATCTCATACAATTGTCTAGTTATAGATTAAGTGAACAATCTAATAGTTTTAAAACCATTTATGATTCTACACCTTTTCATTATCAATCTTTAGCATAACAAAGGTTTACTAATTCCATTAGGTAGAATATATAATCCATCTGACAAGTCTAAATAGTATCTACAACATTGTAGAAGGAACTAAAGATTAACTCAGACCATAAGGTCCAATATATCGGAAAACTATTCCTAAGCCCAAGCCAACTAAACAAGTCCATTTATCTAAGGCCTGGCCCATCTGAGTCAGCTGATAGTCTCTAACGGTCAATGGGGTCAATTAACAGTCCACATAGTCAAAGTCCAGGGTCAATGGTCAACTGGTCAAACAAAAGGGTTAACTCGGTCAAGTCAGATTCAAATACGAATCAGGTCAAATGGTTCAACTTAGTCATATAGACTGATTCAGGTGAGTCGACTCAGTCAGACAAAGTGAGTCAGACAGACCAAGATCTAAGTCAAACAACTAACTCAGCTAAAAAAAAGCAGAGCAGAGCAAGACACAAGACACATTCTAATGCATCACAGCACAAGTGCAAACATAAAATCTCTATTAACCTATTTCTCAGGCTTGAATCAAATCCAACCATTTCAGTATCAAGACAATTCTTATTTCAATATCTTCATTGCGTGCAACTTGAGTTTTCGACAATCTCATTAACCAATCACTCAACAGCTGCAAATCCATTCCATTCCATTCTCATCTCATCCACAGTTTCACTGCCATTTCTAACTTCATGACAAAGTCTTGTAATCTTTAAACCACTACCAACTGCAGTTTCCCTTTATTACAGCTGCAAATCTTCTTCATCAGTACCAACAAATCTAACCAGAGTAACATCACCACAACTAATACCTGGCTAACTCAGACTCTTACATAACATAAATACACTTCCTTAATTCCTGTAACTCCAATTGTATAGTCCTCATTCATTGTAATAACTCATCACTACCTACAATACAAACACCAACTTCATTCTTAGCTTAACATTCATCTAACATCTGCAAATCCATTTCAACTATCTACGGAAGTTATTCAATCCTCTTGCTCTAACTCATATAATCCATAATCCATCCATCTAACCTCACCAATAACTCTCTCTCACTGTACTAATCAACCCCCTTCAAATCCAAACTCATCTCCATGTCAACTGCCGCTGCTACTTCATACTACAACAAACAATTCCAACACCCTGCAATCACCATTACAGTTCATCCCTAACACCATGAACTACAACCTAACAAAGAACACCGCAAAAAATACCCTTCACACAATCCAGTACAATCCTATACCATCATAAGTTCGACCCATAAATGAACTGCACCTTACAAACCATATGCAACTCCACCAGTTCAGCTGGATCATAACCTAATTCATTCAAAACTTCCACACATCTTCATTTATGTATCTTCAATCAAACCACAGTAACCCATTCATGTCACTAGCTCCATCTTCCTCAGAAATCACCACCAATTCAAATTATCTCATTTATCTGAAATCACTCAACTTAGAAACCCTAATTACTCAACCCCTTCATTTTATTCCTAGAGAAACTTAGATTAAACTTAATACATCTAATTATACTTCAATTAAGAACAAACCCATCACTATAAACAACCAAATTAATACATCTAATTATACTTCATAAGGAAAAATCAAAACATAAATCCTAATTAAATCTCAGATTTACCTTTTCTATTCGATTCATCATCAGAATAGCTTCACTTCATCAAATCAATAACAACCTTTCAATGCTTCATCCATTATCAACACTATATCATCATCAGTTATATACGAGCCCTAACTTCAGAAACCCTTACTTCAATTCAAGATTTATATCGCCTTTTTCTTCTCCTGAAGCTTAAACAACTTCAGTTCTAGCTTCATCTTCTTCGATTCATCAAGCTAACTAATTTTCTATGAATAAATCACACCGAATAACTCAGTTCTTCTGAACTGAGATCGACAGAGAGAAGGAGAAGAGGAACAGAGAAGAAGAAGAAGAATAAAGAGAAGAAAATAAGAGAAATGATTTTCTCTTCGACACGTAGAGGGATAAGACCAATAAAATTACTTAGACGACCAAAAATGGATAAGGGAAGCCAAGGCGATCGGATGCAAAAATAACGATTTTTCCCTTCTAACTAAACTGATAAAATCTTCTTCGTCCGGTATCCGAATGACACGTTCGAGTAGTCTATTGTGCATAACTTTTCGAGACCTATCTAGTGATACTAGTTTCGTATCTAAATCGTTGTTAGATTAATTTCTATTAATTAAAATCTACGTTAACTAATCGAGTCACTAACGGCTAAGTCTTGTCTTGACTAGTCTAATAGCGTTGACGAGCTTGAGGTTCCTTACATTCTCCCCACCTTATTCATTTTCTTCCTCGAAAATCGATCCACCAACTAGTCTTCAAAACTCCCACCTTATAGAGAATTACTATCTCTCAACCAAATGCAAGTATTTCGCATACTTACAAACGTACGAAAGAAAACAACTCATTTTAAATGAGTTTGAAACAACAAGAAATGAAACACAAGCCTATATGGTTTTCTACAACTAATATCTATAATTCGTAACTCTAAGTTCAACAATCTAATTTTCTATTTCATAATATAATTGTTTCTACGCTCACTAAGGTGAATTTGATTATAACAGATAAGTATGTCTAAGCTCTCTGCGCTAAAATTTATAGTCTAATATTTAATGATTTTTTTTTAATTTGATGCAGTTCCATAATTGTCATCCATTTATCCATATAACTAATCTAAATTTGATTTTAAGAAAATCTATAATATCTGATATTTTAACCTTACTGTTATACCGTATAATAGTTTCCAAATGTTATTATCTACTATAAATTTGCTATTAACAAAATTATTGAATTACTATTATCAATAGTGTTACTATTTTTCCATATCTTTATTACTATCGTTATTAGTTTGTTGATAGTCCAGTTGGTTCACAAAGTCTTAATTTTCTAAATATGACTCTACATTCACGTAAAAATTAATATAATTGATTTTATTTATTCCTGTTGAGTCCGTATACTATATCTTGTAAAAATTTGGAGTTGGTAATTTAATATTATTTCAATTTGAGTCTGCATAAAATTTTTAGCGTATCGTAAAAGTCTTTAGATTTTTGCTGTTAATGTAAAGTATCATATTAATATACGAATTTATTACTAAACATCCAAATACTATTATTACAACTTCGTGTGTATTCGTTTATTATTATTATTATTATTATTATTATAACTGTTTTATTAATTTATTATTATTTTAAACAAACAAAGGAAATTTACAAAGTGTTGGTGGGTAGCCTAACAACAAGCTGGGCGCCAATACATTTTTGAATAAAAATTCCTAACATATGGAAAAGATAATTGCCTAGCTTGAAATTGTGCTAAAGATAATAGCTTACTTTATTATTATTATTTTTAATAACTTACTGAGTCATTTATTGTGCTACAGATAATTTGAGTATATGATTATTAACAATTAAGTTCTTAATTACAATCTAATAAATTTTTTATTTTTTTTACAAAATATTCTCACTTTCTTAAGTCTAACCTAGTAAGTTTTATATTAACTATCAGATTGAAACACAAAACGTATATTTCTAATTTGTCATTAGTTCAATTTATAAAACTTAATTGTAGATAAGCATTAATAATTTTCCCTTTTAATAAATTAATGACCCCACATAAACGTAAAGGTATTCAATGGGTTTCTAAATAAATATAGGATTTATCAAATATACTAACCTCTTTATTTTTCTAGTGTTGGATTGTCTGTGTGTTCATAATCTTAGACTAGCTACTCTCTAATCTCCTTGCAAGACATAAAGTAATTGATTTATCCTACAATTTTTAGTTGATAAACCATACACGCAACCAAAGAAACAAATTACTCAACCAAATACATCTTTTAGTTATTGGTAGATTTTAGTAATTAAAATTTATCTCACAACCCAACCCAATTCTAAGCTAATCTAGTTCACCAACTGGTACTAGCTAATATATATTGTTTCCCATGTAAGATCTAATAGTGAGCTCTGATACCAAATTGTGACGCCCCAATTACTAAACATGCTTAGCTAACAACATTACAACCTAACTGAAGGATCAATTCCAGATTGACGATCTTAAGAATCTTAATTGCATAGAGTTAACTAAAACCAAACTTAACCAAACACTCTGATATTAATGAATGAAGAACTCTGAAGTGATATTAATATATTAGTGTGTTGTTTTACAATAAATGAAGAGTACACATACTAAAAAGATACATAAATGTAACACAATTTCGGTAATGCTTTAAACTATGAAAATGGATATCTTCACGTGCATCATTTCTTCTGGTAACTGAAACAGAAGTGGGAACGAGTGAGCACATCATCCCAAAAGGGTGCTCAATGAAAACATATAACTCTCGAGTAATCACTAACATGCTTCACAGTTCTAAAAGAATATAACGTGAAAGAAACAAGAATAAACTAATCATTCAGCTATTCATGCATCATGAAGCAAGTGTCACTCTAACCTCGCCAAACTCATTGGAGAAGACGACGCGAGGGCAACCCTAATCAATAATAATAACATCGTCCACACAGAGTGCTCATACAAACCATGACTCAGAATATTACTATCAAGATCAGAAAGTTAGTCGAACAAGTATAATATGCACACGAGTGAGTTCCCCAAAATAAAATAGTATATATAATAACGAAACGGGGAAGAATCCGCCCTACTAGGTAATATTATAACAGGGAAGAATCGGCCCTACTATATATTATTTATATACCATCGAAACGGGGAAGAATCCGCCCTACTATTATATTGAAACGGGGAAGAAGCCGCCCTACTAAATAATATTATAACGGGGAAGAAGCCGCCATACTTAACTTAGCAAAGAGCCGTGGGGAATCACAGACACTCCTTGCGGGGAAATCATACAACGCATATTACACGCACATCAAGACATCATACAAGCATTTGCATAGATAATATAACACACAAACGTGCCAAAAGTAATAAAAACTCATCATGCTCGCAATAGAAAGAATGCTCAATGATTACAAGAAGGTTACTAAGTTCCCACCTGATTTGATGACAAGCCACGCCTACCTCGAGATCCATAATCTACTGGTTCATCTTTTGAATCGATCGTTGTTAATAAAGAGTAACTGTTAATCACACAAGCACTCTAATAATTAGCCAAAAGGCTCACACAAGGCTCATAATATAATCTCATACAGTTTTCTAGTTATAGATTAAGTGAACTATCTAATAGTTTTAAACCCATTTATGATTCTACACCTTTTCATTATCAGTCTTTAGCATAACAAAGGTTTACTAATTCCATTAGGTAGAATCTATAGTCCATCTGACAAGTCTAAAGAGTATCTACAACTTTGTAGAAGGAACTAAAGATTAACTCATACCATAAGGTCCAATATATCGGAAAACTATTCCTAAGCCCAAGCCCACTAAACAAGTCCATTTATCTAAGGCCTGGCCCATCTGAGTCAGCTGACAGTCTCTAACGGTCAATGGGGTCAATTAACAGTCCACATAGTCAAAGTCCAGGGTCAATGGTCAACTGGTCAAACAAAAGGGTTAACTCGGTCAAGTCAGATTCAAATACGAATCGGGTCAAATGGTTCAATTCAGTCATATAGACTGATTCAGGTGAGTCGACTCAGTCAGACAAACTGAGTCAGACAGAACAAGATCTAAGTCAAACAACTAACTCAGCTAACAAAGAGCATACCAGAGCAGAGCAAGACACAAGACACATTCTAATGCATCACAACACAAGTGCAAACATAAAATCTCTATTAACCTATTCTCAGGCTTGAATAAAATCCAACCATTTCAGTATCAAGACAATCTCAATATCTTCATTGCGTGCAACTTGAGTTTTCGACAATCTCATTAACCAATTTCTCAACAGTTGCAAATCCATTCCATTCCATTCTCATCTCATCCACAATTTCACTGCCATTTCTAACTCCATGACAAAGTCTTGTAATCTTTAAACCACTACCAACTGCAGTTTCCCTTTATTACAGCTGCAAATCTTCTTCATCAGTACCAACACAACTAACCAGAGCAACATCACCACAACTAATTCCAGGCTAACTCAGACTCTTACATAACATAAAGACACTTCCTTAATTCCTGTAACTCCAATTGTATAGTCCTCATTCATTGTAATAACTCATCACTACCTACAATACAAACACCAACTTCATTCTTAGCTTAACATTCATCTAACATCTGCAAATCTATTTCAACTGTCTACGGCAGTTATTCAATCCTCTTGCTCTAACTCATATAATTCATAATCCATTCATCTAACCTCAGCAATAACTCTCTCTCACTGTACTAATCAACCCCCTTCAAATCCAAACTCATCTCCACGTCAACTTCCACTGCTACTTCATACTACAACAAACAATTCCAACACCCTGCAATCACCATTACAGTTCACTCCTAATACCATGAACTACAACCAAACAAAGAACACCGCAACAACTACCCTTCACACAATCCAGTACAATCCTATACCATCATAAGTTCGACCCATAAATCAGCTGCACCTTACAAACCATATGCAACTCCACCAGTTCAGCTGGATCATAACCTAATTCATTCAAAACTTCCACACATCTTCATTTATGTATCTTCAATCAAACCACAATAACCCATTCATGTCACTAGCTCCATCTTCCTCAGAAATCACCACCAATTCAAATTATCTCCTTATCTGAAATCACTCAACTTAAAAACCCTAATTACTCAACCCCTTCATCTGATTCCTAGAGAAACTTAGATTTAACTTAATACATCTAATTATACTTCAATTAAGAACAAACCCATCACTATAAACAACCAAATTAATACATCTAATTATACTTCATAAGGAAAAATCAAAACATAAATCATAATTAAATCTCGGATTTACCTTTTCTATTCGATTCATCATCAGAATATCTTCACTTCATCAAATCGATAACAACCCTTCAATTCTTCATCCATTAGCAACACTATATCATCATCAGTTCTATACGAGCCCTAACTTCAGAAATCCTAACTTCAATTCAAGATTTACATCGCCTTCTTCTTCTCCTGAAGCTTAAACAACTTCAATTCTAGCTTCATATTCTTTGATTCATCAAGCTAACTAATTTTCTATGAATAAATCACACCGAAAAACTCAATTTTTCTGAACCGAGATCGACAGAGAGAAGGAGAAGAGGAACAGAGAAGAAGAAGAAGAAGAAGAAGAAGAAAGAGAAGAAAATAACAGAAATGATTTTCTCTTCGACACGTAGAGGGATATGACCAAGAAAATTACTTAGGCGCCCAAAAATGGATAAGGGCAGCCAAGGCGGTCGGATGCAAAAATAACGATTTTTCCCTTCTAACTAAACTGATAAATCTTCTTCGTACCGTATCCGAATGACACGTTCAAGTAGTCTATTGCGCATAACTTTTCGAGACCTATCTAGTGATACTAGTTTCGTATCTAAATCGTTGTTGGATTAATTTCTATTAATTGAAATCTACGTTAACTAATCGAGTCATTAACGGCTAAGTCTTATCTTAGCTAGTCTAGTAACATTGACGAGCTTGAGGTTCCTTACATACAGACCCTTCCTGGCGCCACACAGTCAATACCATATCCGAAGCGCCATGTAATGTAAGGTCTAATACTAACAAGGGAAAAGGAGACCAGTTTTAAGCAGTCGACAGAGGCCAAAGGATAAGCAGATGGACTAGGCGAGACTCAAATATACCGCCTCCCCTACCCTGCAGTAGAGAGCATGCAATTGAACTCCTGAACTAATGGGTTACAAGAAAGGAAATCCAGCTGCCCCAGCAGTAGTAGACGTCAACAAGATAGATAAGAATGCGACCAAGTATTGTCACTACCATCGGAGGCTGGGACATCTGACGGTGGAATGTTTCGCCATAAGGAGCATATTCGAACGAAAACGCGCCTCCGGAGAACTCGAGGCAGCAAAACAAAAAATTGAACACGACCCCTTTCCCCGCCTTTGAGGGGGAAAAGGCGAAGAACCCCAAAGAAAAAAAAAGAAAAGAAGAAGAAGAAGAGAAGAGAGAGGGGAAAAAACAAGGAATAACCACACCTAGCTTGTAAAACAACCCACTTTTGTTATGGTAAGAATAATCTTTTCTTTCGACTTCATGAGAAATATGAAAAACAAAAGGCTACAGGAATTCCAAAGGTACCTGGTTAGCTGACAAATCTACAAAAGGCTCCAGGAATGCCAAAAGCGCCTGGTCAGTTTACGAATCTACAAAAGGCTACAGGAATGCAAAGGCACCTGGTCGGCTGACAAATCTACAAAAGGCTACAAGAATGCTAAATGCACCTGATCGGCTGACAAATCTACAAAAGGCTACAGGAATGCCAAAGGCGCCTGGTCAGCCGACGAATATACAAAAGGCTACAGGAATGCCAAAGGCGTCTGGTCGGCTGATAAATCTACAAAAGGCTACATGAATGCCAAAGGTGCCTGGTCGGCTGAAAAATCTACAAAAGGCTACAAGAATGCCAAAGGCGCTTGGTCGGATGACAAATCTACAAAATCCTACAGGAATGCCAAAGGCGCCTGGTCGGCTGACGAATATACAAAAGGCTACAGGAATGCCAAAGGCCTGGTCGACTGAAGAATCTACAAAAGGCTACAGGAATTCCAAAGGCGCCTGGTCGGCTGACAAATCTATAAAAAGATACAGGAATGCCAAAGGCAATCAACAGAATAGCCCACAAAGAGAGTGTAGGCGCGTTTAACCTACGCCTTACCCACTTCTATCTAGAAAAGGAAGGGAGTGGGCGCGTCTAATCTATTCCCTACCCACCACACCCCACCTATCTGAAAGGAAAAGGAAGTAGGCACGTTCAACCTACGCCCTACCCAATCTACCTATTCGAGAAAAAAAAGGGAGGGGGGGGGTGGAGTAGGCGCGTTTAACCAAAACCCTGCCCACCTCACCCCATCTATATGAAGATGAAAGAAAGGGAGTAGGCGCGTCTAATCTATGCCCTACTCACCCCAACATAAAAGAGAAAAAGAGTAAGCGCGTTCAACCAAAGCCCTACCCACCACACCTCATCCATTAGAAAAAGAAAGGGGAGTAGGTGATAGACACATTTTTGTGTTTAATTTGATCTCAATACTATATATTGTTGGCACCCGAGTTTGTACTAATTTTGGTGTTTTATGTGTTTGTAGGCACCTTTGGAAAAACATTTTTTGGAAAATTCGGCTCGAAAAGTTGGTAAAAGCCCCGGAGGACACGTGTTATTCAGACTCTCACCGTTGGATAAGGGGCACCTCAATTACTAAGGGGCACCTCAGGTCACCCCAAAAGGCATCTGCTATTCACACCCCGGTACAGGATTTGGGGGAGGTCATCTTCTCCATTTGAATTTTGTTTTTGGCGGGAAAATGGAGAACACTTCTGCAGATTTTTGATCGAATTGTTGAACGTGTTCTAGGGAGATTCAATGGCTGATTTTTGGTATATAGTTGTGATATGGCCTACTAAACACACTGTGGGCGTTTGGTTCGACCAGAATTGGATAGAATCAACTAAACAATTCACGGGTTGAAAATAGGGCAGTTCGTGTATATCACGGGTTTCACGTGATTTGAAGAAGATTCAACGTGTTTTGTGCGTGCATGGAAGACCCTCACAGCCTGTTGGAGCGTGAAGGAATTAAATATGGTAATTTGGAGGCTTGAAAACGCGTGAGAAGATGAAACAGGAAAGAAAATATTCCCAGAAATATTTTCTTTACTGCCGAGTTAAAGAGAATTATATGGAGTGAATGAGCGAGATTCGATGGGTCTGTTGCTATAAATAGGTTGCTGGGGTTGAGTAGAAAGAATGTCGAGAGTCTGGGGGGCTGAGGAGTGCCAGAGAAGAAGAAATTCGAGTTTTCCCAAACTCGGTTTCTGCTGCTGCTGCTGTTGATGAACATGAAGAACACGAAGAACGGACCTGCACCAGCAGTCGTTGTGCTACAGTAATAACGACTCACACCTGTGGGTCGTACATCAGGCAGACTTATTTGCTACAGCGTTTGCGACACAGCTTCAGCAGTCTTATTTTGTAACTGAGGGTCGTAGTTCTCTGGTTTGTAACAAATATAATTGTTACAAACCCGATTTTATTGTATTTCTCACATTCTCATCATTTGTAAACCATTTTTGAGCCATAATAAATTATTTTGGGATCATTTTTACTATGATGAGCTAATTCCCTCGTAACCAAGGCAATGGAGGAAGCTATTCACGCAACATAAATGGGTAACTATTTCATTTAATTATATAATTCACCTAATCGCTGCTTTTGCAGAGTTTTAAATTATTTGAATGATTGTCTTAATTATTTGTTATTCAGTTTGATAGGTTATGCTTGGTTTAATCTCTTGATAATCTATGCTTAAGGTTTACAAATAATGTTTGAGAATCTGTATGATTGATAGTGAATTAAAGATAAAAGAGGACTTAAGAATTGAATAGAGTTTTGAAATATTTATCATTCAATTTTGCATAATAGTGGAATCTCGTGTCTTGGTTACCTCTCGCACCCATTGTTAATATTTTTATATATATAATTTTATTAAATCTAAAATTCCATTTCCTTCACAAGTATGAAACGAATCCTATTTACTACAATCACAATAAAAAATCTTAATCAGTAGGCGCATCTAACCTATGCCCTACCCATTCATCCCTATCCATCTGAAAATAAAAGAAAGGGAGTAGGCGCGTCTAACCTTTGCCCGACCCACCTCACCCCATCTCAGAAAAAAGAATGGGGGGGGGGGGGGGGGATAGGCACACTTAAACAACACGCTACCTACCCCATTCCTCGTTTAGAAAAAAGAAGGGTGGGAGGGGGAGGGTAAGCATGAACAGCCAACACATCATTAAATCATGGAGTCAAAGCTGGTAAAACTTAAGCAACGCTAATAAAAATTAATACCATCCAAACAGAATCTTAATATGCCAACAAAAAGACAAAAAAAAAACAAACACACTAACAATAATAATTATCCAAGAAACAAGGGTTCAATATAACCAAAGAAACAGAAAGATAAGAACAATGCATTAAGTGGTCTGAAGTGTGGACAACTCCTGTCGTTTCTTCTCAAGCTCCGCCCGAGCTTCCTCCTCCGCGGTTTCAGCCCGAATCACCTCATCGCTGGCCATACCCACATCAATGACCAATTGATTCAGCGCCTTCTTTCTGCTGGCAATCGTCTTGGAATGCTTCCCCATCTTCTCCTCCAGTTTAGCAATCTGTCTTATGAGACGAACACGAGGGTCATTACGACTATTCACCTTCACCAACAGATCCTCCAACCACCATATCGGGAACTTAATGTTGACCGCTGACCGCACGATAGTCTCCCAGCCACGCATTGTCACCGCATTAATAGGATCATGCCTTACCCGCGTGAGCTGGTCGGCGACTTAGAAAAGGTTTTTAGTCATGTAGCACAAAGTGCGAATGTCCAAAAGATCTTCCATCACCATGTGACCGCCGCCACGTTCCACAATGTCCCTATAAGTAACAGCGAAAGCAGTTGGCACCCAAAAGCCGTGGACTAGTGTATGGGTGGCAGGATCTACCCTAGCCTCAAAAACACTCACTACTAAAGGGAACCGAAGTTGCGCGTCCTCGGGATTTGCTAGCACGATGGGGACGACTGGTACGTCAGGAACACCATTCCGTTTCTCCAAAGGAGTGGAAGAACCACTACCATCCAGCCGAGTGCATTTAGCAGACTCGTCACCACCAGGGACTACACGCCATACACCATCCGTGTCGTGGCCTTCAATTTTAGTGGTCACTTTGTGCTTGTTACCCATATCCTAGTGCCAACGACGAAGTTTTGGCAGACAAGCGAAAATAAAATTCAAAAGAAAAGACAAGAGGCTAACCTCAGGAATTGATGAATCGAGCAGAAAATCAACAGGTTTGGGGCGAGACGTGGAATAACTAGAAGATGATTCATAGTGGAGACTGAAAAATGAGAGACGAGCACCATTGCGAAGAATAACTCAGACTTATTAAAAAAAAAAGAGGGGAGAGAGGAGAGAAGAATGATAAAAACGAAGACACGTATTAAATAGGAGGTTGTATAAATTACCTCCAAGATCACCAACAGGTGGTGCCATGTGGGATGAGGACCCACCAAAAACTAACCGTCTAGACCCAGACGGGCTCATCGATTGCAAAACGACACTAGGGGACATCGGAGGCCTGCCCCTAACACGTACAGTCTCAGCCCGAAGAGGATGAACTGATGATATGTGAAGATGCAAGGATACCCAACCGGTCCCCTCGGAGAGATCGATCCCAAGATTCATCAACTGGTCTACGAATGAGGGAGTCGGACTGCCACTATCGCTCCTGGGAGACTGTGACGCGCTCCTCTGGCGGGCTTTCTGAGGTTCTAGGGATGAGATATTAGCAAAGGGAACAAGGGCGCGGGGCAGACAATTTGGTTGCTTCTCGTCTGGCCTTCTTAGCGAGGCTCTTCTCAGTCCAATCACTCTCAGGCATGTTCATATACTCCTCCATTACGTAAGAATGGGCCTTCCACCCCACACGATTGGAGAGAGGATCTCCCTGAGAATATGATTCCCGTCACTCGCTTTTAATAAAAATCAAATATGTATAAATAATAATAAAGAACAGGTGAGATGGCGACAAGTAACTGCACTTCCAGGGGACTAACATCCGGCCTAGGCACGTCTAGCCGGGGAGGCTTACGATCGGAAAAGGACTTCGATCCCTTCTTCGGCCTAGTAGGCTCAAAACCTTCAGAGGGAGACCAAGAAGTCACCAAAGGCTCTAAAGGGCGACCTTTGGTAGCGGGAACAAGACGGTGCACGGCGGCTACGTCATCATCAAGTTTGATCCTGCCAGACGCATGAAGCGACCGAAGGTCTTCATAAGACAAGTCGCGAGGAGGAGATGGTTCTCGCAAAAGGAAGTTCAAAGCTCGATGACGCATGAAAAGTTGGTATTCATGGGCGCCTTCGGTGACTGCTAAAGGGCGCTCAGGGATAGGATGCTTAAACGAAAAATTGATTCCTAGATTACCCAAACGTACTGGCCCTTTGAAGACAAAACGATCAAAACTAACGATGATGTCCCCAGTATTAGAGTTCCCCCAGGAAGGGAACCCTGGGGAATCCCTTGATAAAACCGAACCTGACGAGCCACACAGTCATGATTAAAAGTCATGGCAATGAACTTACCAGCATGGAAACCCGGGAGACAATCAGGCAACACCGCCATCACCGAATCAAAGTCTGACGCTTCCAAGAGTTTTGTCGAGTTCAGCTCTGTGTCAAGAGACGCGGTGAAATCGTAATGCGCTAGACCTGATCGACCATCTTGATAAGGAAACAACACAAAATCCTTAGCCACATCTATGAATTGCGTTATATCGCCCTTCGGTACTTTCTCCTTGCCATTCCAAAGGGCCATCCGCGAATAGCCGTAAGTGACTGGAACCCTCTTAACTGAGTCGTCATCCTGTTCAACATATTCTTCACGGTGAACCGCTAACTCATTAGGATCAGGTGCATACGGGGAAACATGCTCCCAAGACCATGCTTGCATAAAAGAGGCCGGGATGTAGGCCTCGATCTTATGTTTTGAACCCACTGTCTGGAGGTCTTGGCAGAACAAGTCCAAATGGCGATACAAGCCACCTAAAAACATTGGCGCGAGTGGGATGGAGACGTCGCGAGATAACAAAAACGCCATTGGCACAAGTTCACTTTTGATTGTATCTTGAGGACTGAACTCGAACACATCATGGCAAAGCCAGAATAAGATGTAAGCAGCCAAATCAGCACGAGGGTCCGTCTCTTTCCGCTTAGGAGGGAGCACCTTTCCTTCTACCAATCGCGGAGCCCAATATTTAATCCATAGGGGAAAGGAAGCGCGTCGATTGGTCTTAGTGACCCACTCAGGGGCTGCTCTCGGCGGTTGAGTTGACAAGTCGTGAATCGCTTCATGAGCACGGATAGAACTGGCAAGCAAGCACTCACCCTGTGGACGCGTCGAAGGTTTTTTTTCTTCTCTCTGACCAACGCAACCTTCCCTTTGGCGGCAGATGATGGCACTTCTTTATTACCCGCGCCAGTAATCCCTCGTTCCCCTCCCCTTTTCACCGGCACCTGGTCGTTCCTCACCAGCTCACTCCGATAGGCATCTTTGCAGTCCAACAAATAATCTCGTAGCGCTTTTTCCTCATCGATCAATGCTACGTAAATTTCCGTCTCGTTGTATGAATGAATACCATGGATAAGTAACCCTGTAAGAGCGACTACATCCTCCAAAACTATCGTTGCCTCTCCCCACGCGGTAAAGAGAGTGTAAACAGAAGGTTCCCAATAACAGAAGAGCCGGTTTAAATCACGCCTGCACCTCTTCACTTCACGTTTGAGAGACGAGTTTATATCTTCATCAATACCTGCATGACGAAGAATCGTCGCGTGACCAGGATTGGAGCGAATATAAGATGTCCAGTGCGGTCATATCGGGTGAGTTTTTGATTTAGAAGGGGTATCAATGGTGGGGAGATGAATTGCCATTCGCGGAACCTTCTTGAATGAGAAAGCATCCATGGTGTCCGATTCGGGTTGCAAGAGCCACCCGGGAGTAGATGGATAAGGAACACAAGAGGGTTTAGAAGGCGAGGAATTAAGTTATCATCAAGAGGAATAACGCGCTTACCTCCACGGAGCCCCCTCAGCTTTAGGGCGCGTTTTAGATTGGAGCCGCTGGTAAACTCCGCGATTGTATATGACTAACCATCTGCTGGAGGAGGTAGAAGAATATCGTCCTGCTCTGTATACTCGGCCTCTTCAGAACCCGCGCTCATTATTTCTTCAGACTCGTCAGATTCCTCAGACGAACTACTACTGGTAGAACTAGTAGGCATGGCGCATGTATAGGTGTTACGAATGAAGGGAAGAGAAAAGCTGTAAAGGGAAAAGATAAGGGGAGAACAGATCAATGGATATATATATATAAGTGTCAAGGTTCGAACGTAGCTGTTAGGAAGTGTGAATATAACCGGCAGAAACTGAAAAGGAGAAGAGGAAAGAACTACATGATGTAGAAGATGAAATGCCGCTCGGGATCGTGGAGCCGATAAAAAGGGGAGAGAATCCTCATCCCTGGTTCCCAAGTAAAAAGAGGGGAGGCGCTAGAAAGAATCCTATGACTACTGGGCTATTTTACAAAAAACCCAATAGTCAGGGGATTAATGTTGATACATGAAAAATAACACCCCTTAACGGGCTTGGAGTGCCCCCAAAGGGGGTGGCAAGCCTAACATGAGACTTGGGGTCTACGCCCAAGCCCAAATGAGAAAATACCCATGAGATGGAAAGGACAAGGAAGGGATTAATGAATAAGAAGGAGGTTATATTAAGGAAAGAATGGCATTAGAAGTAATTAAGGAGGTTTAGGACATGTGACATGATGTCATCAAAGGAAGCGGCTTTTGGAAAGTCTATATAAGGAAGGACAGGGTACAATGGAAAGACAACTCTCTCTCTCTTACTATTTCTAGAAAGCTGAAATCACTTGGTATAAATAGGACGGGTAGAACCAAAACTAAAATCACCCATCAACATTCGGCATTCAATTTTTGGAAAAAAATGCACGCAGAGATTGTTGTGTCGTGTAGTATACATTTAACTAAAAGAAAAAGAAAAAGAAAAACTCAACAGAGCTTTCAACAAATTAATGTAACTGGTTTTTGATGCGGGATTTCTTGAACAAAAACAAAAAAGCAATATAGAACCAATTTTCACCTAGAAAAGGATCCTAATTTATGTAAAATCCTAAAGTAGGATATCGAATCAGAAACAAATTCCGAGGCTTCAAGCAACGATTAATTTCCACTGGCGTACTACTCCCTCCGTCCCTAATTAGATGATCTATACCATAAATAAGTGGAGTGATAGATTAGTATTATTATAAGAAATATGTAAAATTTGATAGCCATATTTATATTCATTAAATAGGTGTTTTAAAATGCTTTCGGATGATACAAAGTTTATGAAAATCTGTTGTATAGTTTGAGAGATAAATCATTTCTAAATTTACTAGTAAATTTTAACTAAATCATCTAATTAGGGACGAAGGTGGTATAACATAAAATGTGGAAATGTACCAAGAAAAGCATACAATGCAGCAATACAACGATTATTTGTATTCAACAACAGAACTTCTATGAAAAGTTCATATAGAATATATTCTTACGAAATTTTGAAGAAGAAACGGTGAATCAATATCTAATGTATACTGGCATATGGCATTCCCAATCTTAACTACGTATACATTTAACAAAAAGGAAAAGAAAAATTGCAGAAAAATCAATCAACCAAAAGAGAGAGAAAAAAAGGAAATTCTCGAGGGTAACTTAGTAGACCAACAAGGCAGAACAGCTATGTTGAAAGCAGGCAAATATTTTGATACCCCTGCTCATACTGCAGGCTTGAAAAGTGACTGACAATGCCTAACAATCCAAGGTCTTTGCTATAAGGCTAACCCCGATGGTCTTTTAATCTAACAGTTAGATTGGCAGTCCACGTCAGCTAGGCAACCTTCTAAGCCCTATGGTATGACGAATCTAGCAGCTAAACGCTGAATAGTTCAGCGTCGAACGCTGAATAGTTCAGCGCCCAGGAGAAAGCCAAACCGAACATCACTTGACTCAGTCAACTTTGTTGACAACGCCGTACCATTCAGCGCCCAAGAAAACCCATATCTCAACAGAAGATCGACCTTCTTCCCCATTTTCACTTCTCACTCATTTTCCCCCATTTCTCCCGAAAATGCATGTCCAACTTCATGAGTTTTAGATATTTTTTTTGCAAATTCCTTCAGTGGGTTTGTTCTACTTCTAATTTGTGATCGATTGAAGGTGGTTTGGTGCAGTTCCATCCACGAAATCATTCGAGGTAAGAAATTTAAGTTTTAGGTTTAAAGTTTTATGATTTTTGATTTTTGGTGCGATTTCATTCAAATTGATGATTGATATTTCGTATTTATATGATGTAGATGATATGTGTATGATTTAATTTGATTATTTATGATGAACAAAAAATGAAATTTTGATTTTTATGATGAAAATGAATGATAATTCGTATGAATAGTTTGTAGGTAAATTTGCATGATAAGATTATTTGTATGATGAAATGAATGATAATGATAATTTAGTTTGTATAGAGAAATTGCTAATGATAATTTAGTTTGTATGGATGAAAATGAATGATAATGATATTTTGTTTCATGTTTGTTATTGATTGTAGTATGAGTATGGATGGATTGCTAGATCGGGTGGATATAGTTTCATCAAAGAATTGTGATAAACATGTATGTCAAGATGTTACGAAAGATCCTCGCAAACTAAGCTTTAGAGGTAGTTTGAAAGATATTGAAGTGTATTACAAAATTGTAGTGAAAGATAATACGCTAGCAAAACGATATTGTGACAATTGAAATTGAAGCCATAGATGAGAGATGGTGGTCAGAAACCAAGAGCTTTCATTTTCGGGAGTTTGAAATTGGCCTCCTTCCTTTAGATTGGTACATGTTAACGGGAATTCCCACTAGTGACCCTAGTAAACGACCAGTAGTTATGTCGTTGTTTGGTAATGATCAAACATATCCTGCTCTAGATGATTTATATTTTTTGGATATCAAAAATCATGGTGCATGGGACTCTAAGAAAAATTCATTATCCTTGGCTATCTTGAAAGAGTACATTGAAAGTAGAAAAGACCAGGATAATACTGGATGTGCAGAGACATTTACACGAGCATTCTTTATGTGGTGTTTTGGTCATTTTCTTCTAACGCATTCTACTGGAAGACTAGATAAACGTTGGGTTCTGTTGTTGGCCGACTTAGATAGAGTTAGGGAGTATGATTGGGGTCTAGCTTCGTTAGGTAATACCTATACATATCTCGACGATTGGTCAATCAAGAGTACGAATTTAGCTGGCATGGTTATGGTACTTGAGTATTGGTACTATTACTACTTCCGCAACATGCAACCTTTGCTTTGTCAGACACCTGGAGGACATTATGATGTTTTCCTAAAGATTTGTCTCTTCAAGAAAACTAGGATTGTATCAAGGAAGAGAGGTCATAAAGGAGGACAAAAGGATACTATGAAACGTTCAGTCAAAAGCGCAAGAATACAGATTGACACTAGAACAAGTGAATCATGTATTTGGAAACCATGGGCAGATAGTGAGTATTCTGTGGGATACCAATATGAGTACACACTAAAGGTATCCAAAAAGAGAGTTCTGTTTTTTTCTTTTGAAAAACACACAAGAGTTACTTGTTACTTGGCAGAGAGATTCCAGAGGCATATCACAGGTGAGATTGTAGTCCCAACAAATCCTCCAAATTTGGAATCAATTGATGACAGAGATATTTTAGAAGCCAACGACTATTACGCAGTCACTGAGGATCAATATAACACTTGGTGGAAGAATAAGAGTGTTGGACCTTATGTCACTGAGTCATACCATGCACAGAACATCGATGAGATAGCATTGGGTAGCTCAGCTGTTCCTCGCCGTTTGTTTCCTAGTCATCCTCCTCCTGATATGATGTCGCAAACATATACTTATGACACACAGAATGAGCCCCCATCACAATTGCCGGAGATAGATTTCAGTTTACCATTTTCCAATAAAGTCGGCGTAGCATGTCAATTACAAGTTCCAGGGGTTGCTTTTCCGTATAACTTTCGGGAGATGAATTTGACATTGGTAAGTACATTTGCATTTGTACTCATTTTCATTTTAAGTTCCTTGAATATTTGACTAATTTCTCTAATTTATATAATTGTAGGATGATTGCTTTAGGTTTATGGAACAACAATGTTCATTCCATCTTGGAGCTCGTCAACTCGTATAGGTAGGACGAGACATACAAAATGGCTACAACTTCATGTTCCTCATACGACAGATCTACATCTTCTTTAGTACCATCTATCCAATTCCAAATACCAAATAATCCATATGAAGCTACTATATCACAAGAACTCACATTAGGTGGTACATATGAATGGGATACAAGTCAACAATATTACACCCCTATGGTCGAAAATGGAGCTACTACATCACAATATCAACAATAAGGAAATGAATTTACCGATGCGTTGTTGGCGGAAAGCGAGACTAACATTTTTTATGATACTCAAATCACCCAACAACAATCCCATAATTTGTTTGACCTGAATTAAATTACTTGTCGTACTGTTTAAAGTACTTGTCGTAGTGTTTATGAAACCATATGGTGTGTTATTTGTTTTATGGAGTGTTATACTTTTAAGTACTATTTATTTTATGGATTTTTATTTGATTTTTATGGCGTGTTTTAATTTACTCATTTTTATGGCGTGTTTTCATTTATTTTTTATGGCGTGTTTTAAGTTTTTTTTATGGGGTGTTACAAAAGATTTATGTTTTTGTTGTATTAGGTACATTATGCAGAGAGCTTTGAGAAGAATTTTGTTCGGCCTTCCGGATGATGAAGATGATATTGATACGAATGTTCTAGCAGTGGCTACACTTTTAGAGAAGCATAGGAGGCAGGGAATACATCAACCCGTCCTGAATGAAGTCAAGACTCGTCAGACGCTGCACATAAAACGTGTAGATGCGGATGATCGTATGATGCATCAATACTTCAACTTCAATTATATGTATGGGCCAAAGAAGTTCAAAGGTCGGTTTGCTTTGCGTCGTCCACTTTTTCTGAGAATTTTAGAGCAAGTTTGTGATTATGACCATGATTTTCGCCAAAAAACGGATGCTTGCGGTATTCCTGGTCATACTCCATATATGAAAATGGTTCCCGTCATGAAACATCTTGCCAAAGACATTGCACCGGATTTCTTAGATGATTACACACAAATGGGAGCGACCACTATCTACTAGTAGGCTATGAAGTTTATGGATGCAATTATTTGGATTTATAATAGTCGATGCATGCGTCAACCTACCGCTCAAGATACAGAAATGATTTTAGAAGAAAATGAAGCTCGGGGATTTCCTAGTATGCTTGGTAGTGTCGATTGTTTTCACTGGGAATGGAGAGCATGTCCTATGGATCAAGCAGGATCCCACTGCGACTATAAGTCATATCCCTCGGTTGTTTTGCAGGAGGTATCTACGTATGATAGATAGATCTGGCATTCCTATTTTGGGTTAGGTGGGAAGAACAATGATCTTAATATCTTGCATGCTTCGGGTTTGTTCGATAGACAACTTCTTGGTGTAGCACCTCCTTGTCATTATCAAATCAATGAAAGGAATTACGACAAGGGGTACTACCTAGGAAATGGTGCATATCCTATGTATGGTTGCATCGTGCCAGTGTACAAACCCTCCTCAAACAATAGAGAAGATCTTTTCAATCAATAACAAGAAGCCAAAAGGAAGGACATAAAACGTGCATTTGGTGGTCTAAAAGGTAAGTTTGGCATTATACTGAAACCTTGTCGTTATTATAAAAAAAATCGGGCATGAAGGCAATTATGAGGGAGTGCTTGATAATTCACAATATGTGTGTTGAGATGGAATATCACAATGCGGATTGGGGGAGGATCACGGAAGATGAACCTCAACCACCAATTCAAGGAAACATAAGGCTAGCTCCTCATATATTGTACAAACCTGCGATTTGGGCGAAACTTCGCTTGGAACTCACTACACAAATTTGGAACCGACATGAAGAAGGTTTGAGAGATGGTGATATTCCAAACATGCATATGGATGATGCCTTGACGGAAGTTCATGAGGGTACAACCGACGTGGACACCGATGAAGACCAATATGACCCTCAAGGAGATGGAGCATTTTATGAAAATGGAGAGTAAATTTCATATTCACCAATTTATTTAACCATAATACTCCTTTTTTCGATCAAGCACGTTTACAATAACTAGAACTTCATTAACAAGTAGACATTTTAATTGGTTCTTGTAAACTCCATAATACTTCATAATACTTAACTAGAACTTCATAATACTTCTTCATGCATATACTTCATTCAAATCATTGTCGAGCTCCACCAAATATCTCCAAAGTGGTGATATGAATGAATGGCATTCCATGACCCGTTTGGTATAAGTTCAAAGTATTTTCACGATTACCATTTGATGCCCTTAATGAAATGGCAAAAAGCTTGCAATAACGCTTGATGCTTGCTAACCAAGATTGTAGTTGTTTTTGGCATCTTCCATTATCATTTCCATTGATTCTCACAAATTCTTGAACAACTTGTTCCCAAAATGTGTTGCTGGTTTGAGACTTGTCGATAGGATTTGTGTTGTTAATTTTGCGAAAACTTCTCACCAGATCATTGTCTTCGGCAATTGAGAATGCAACCATGCTTGAATTTTGAATTGAGAATTTAGGAGAAGAAGAATAGAGTGAAACTTCACAAGTTTGGGGTGGGGATTTTGAGTTCATGTGTTGAGTTTATATGGAGAGGAGAAATGATCTGAGTTTGGACTGAAAATGTAGCCGTTAGACAAAGCGATGAACCAAACATCGCTTTACCTAACAGCCGCAAGATCAAATTTGACCGTTGAATCTCAATGGCAGGGAAGGCAGCTCTGTACCATTCCGCGCTTGGGCGCTGCACCATTCAGTGTTGAACAAACTCAGCCATCAGATCAAATATGACCGTTGAATCTCAACGGTTTTGATTTAGTGGACGTTTGAAACATCAACAACTATATTTTCTGGCTACCCTATAAATAGAGAACTACTTCTCCCTCATCCCTCACACCAAAATCAATTGATTATCTTCTTCATTGATTTTCTTCTTCTTCTTCACATAATTTTGTTCATACAAAATTATGACACACTTTACTACAAAAGAAGATGAGGCACTAATTTATGGTTGGGTTATAACAAGCAACGATCCGATTCATGGAAAAGATTAAAAAATGTGCAATATGTTGGAGGAAGATTATTGAAGATTATAATAAAAGAAAAGGCACTAATGGTACCGAAAGAGATAAAAAAGTCATTGCAAACAAGGTGCAACACATTGAGATCCGAAGTGAGAAGATAACTTTAACATGTTAGGCCCTAATTCTGAAACAAACCTACGGGGTTGAATGAACACGATTATGTAAGTACTTGAATTTTTTGTTGATGTTTTTTTTCCCATTTTGATCTCTTTCTTTCTTTCTCTAAATTTTTGCTTTCATTCTTTCTCTAATACATTTTTTCCCAGTATCGTTTTGGACAAAAGAATTATGAAGCAGAGATTGAAAAACCTTGGAAGCACGAATCGGTTTTCCAGATCCTGAAGACCTATCAACCCGATTACAACCCTGTGGTGAATAATGATGATGGATCTGGTACTTCCACTCAACCTACTCAACCTACTCAGCAGAATCAAGCTACTCAAGACAATGAAGCTGATACTATGGATGAAGATTTGGAAAATATTACAAGGTTTGGTATCTCCTCATCTACTCATAATTCTAAAACCTCGGACATATCTCGTAGAAGACAATATTTCGAACAAACAGATAATGTTAGAAGTGGAGGGAGAGATCAAGTAAAGAAAAGGGCTCGTGAGGCTAAAGCATCGCAGAAAGCAGATGAAAAAAATGGATAAACTCATCGAACTTCTTGAAACCGCACAAGCACAAAGGGAGGCCAAGTATGAAACAGAGGAAGAGTACTTGAAGAAGAACATGGAAAACTCTACAAAGAGAAGCTGACATGAAGATCCTACGCCAAAACTTGGATGAATTACAGGATTGGGAGAAACCCCTCTACAAAATATGGAAGAACGAGATTTTGGCCCGTCATGGATTTCCACTTATCCCTTAAATTAAAGTAGGATTTCAATTTCAATGTAGTTTTTTATGTTTTAAGTTATTATTTAGAAGTGGGATTTCAATTTCAATGTAGTTTTTTATGTTTTAAGTTATTTAAGTTATTTAGAATTAGGATTTCAATTTCAATGTATTTTTTTATGTTTTAAGTTATTTAAGTTATTTAGAAGTAGGATTAAAACTCAACGGGACCTTACCCCTTTCAATGTATTTTTTTATGTTTTAAGTTATTTAAGTTATTTTAATTTTAATGTATTATTTTTAATTTCTTCAAAAAACATTGTAACCTTGTTTTGCAATGTAATGGAAGATTTCCCTTACTTTGGTAAACAATTATCAAATTTTGAAACAAACAACCATTGGAACAAATTACCAAACATTTAAAAAACCAAATTCTGAAAAAAGATAGCCGTTGGTGAAAAAAAAGGTCAACCGCTGAATGGCGCAGCGCCAACCTATAGCGCTGAATGGAACAATGCCCAGGAAAGCGATGAATAGTTCAACGCTGATGCCCTAGATGGAATATTCGCAAAACGCTGAATCGTTCAGCGTTGGGACCACTTTTTGAGCGCCGAATCATTCAACGTTTCAATCTCGCTGCTAATTGAACTGCGAGCACTTGTTAGGAGAGAGAAGTAGTGTTAACTTTTAAACCACTTTTATTTTCTTTTGATTTGCAACACTTTTTTTGCTAATCTAGCCCATAGGGTTAGCCTAAACGTTTCTCACCAGAGTAGCAAATAATAAATACTCCCTCCGTTCTATTTTAGATGAAGGTGAATGTGTTTTCACGTAGATTAAGAAAATGGAAAGAGATTAATTTTTTTCCATGTATATCCCTTAATAATAATTGTTAAAATATTTAAATCTCCTAGTGTTTTGTTCCTTGTTTCTAGTGGTTGATTCCAGTGCAGGGTCAAATTAGGAAGAAAGTTTGAAAATTATGGAAACCTTCATCTATTTTGGTACTAGAAAAAACCCCTTCCCCTTCATCTAAAATAGGACGGAGGGAGTAAGTAACAACTTACTATTCGCAATAAAGATGATGAGTTTTCTCGGACCCATGAATGCATTTTTCACTTTTGGGCCTTTGGACGTTCACAAGCAAGCCTTAACTTATAGCAAGAACCTTTGACGATGGAAACACATCTTTGATACACAAAATTGGTTAAAAAGACCAAAATCAACAATTCCTGGGTGAAAAAGACTTGTACATTTTGATACTGTTTATATGGACATGAATCAAAAATACTGTTCAATTATCCATTTTGGATATTCCACCCAGAAATATTAGAAAAGTATAATTGTAATGACAAAAACATCCCTAAACAAGTTCACATATCTCTAACTGACAAAAATACTTTTCATGTACAATATCCGACTAAACATATGCTTTCTCAGGATGAAACCAAGTTCATCCTGAACAATCCTAGCATTAACAATATCACTTCCGCCTATAATACTACCATCATTGCCTGCATCGCTGCCACCACTGTCACCACCATCACCACCACCTCCACCAACACCTGGAGAAGAGGAAGACTTGCAACTTTTTCGATTAGATGCCAAGGTAACTCAACTCCAACACCTCAACTTTTTCATACATTATAAGAAACACCAGCTCTTCCAAAAGCCACTGTGCTTCATGAAACCCATAGCCATTAATTCCATCTCAAACTCACTTGCCTACATAATACCATTTCCTGCAGCTCCGCAACTCATACTTCTTGCACCATTATCTCACTGAACAACTATTTGCAATCTCAGCTGCAACTCTGCATAGCCGACCATGTAAACACTTCCCTGTAATCACCTAAAACATACATCTATTACTCTCTTGCATTTCAGAAACACCCATTTCAGCTTCTTGGTTCAACTGCAACCAAACTCAATCCAACCCTGCAGCTGCAACTTCGTTTCATAACTCCATGCACGACTCCTTCAACTTGTTCTTTTCTAACTCCAACTAGCACCAGATCCATAATATGAAATCTCAAATCAAATCACCAATACTGCATTCCTCGGCTCGGTTCTAACCATTCTATCACAACTATAACAATCAATTAACCTGTCAGATTCATCCATCACCATATTTTGCAGCTTTCCAACCCTGCCATCACCTAATTGACCTTAAATCATATTTCCAGATCAATGTAAGAAGCATAAAACCAAGCACAATCTTTATGGTTATCGAAACTGCATAAATCTGCAAATGTCATCATTACATTGTTATAAGACCACTGCTTGAAACAAAGAATTAAACAAGAGGATTGCAGGGTACAATGAAATAATAGATTATAACCGTGTAATTTTTCATTCTTTGGAAAAGTGACACTTAAACTAGCAATTGTAAAAACTATGTCATTATAACATACCTTGATCAGTTGAGCTACAGAGGCCATCACCTTAGAAACAGTTGCAGAGCTTCCAGTAAATGCAACCTGGTTGAGGGACATATTTTCTTAGTGTTCATTCAACATGAAATCAATAATACCAGAGATGCGAAGATAAAAAAATCAAATACTGATGCAGAACAGAACAGAACCTTGTCCACATGTGGATGACATGCCAAAGGAGCACCAGCTTCAGTGCCCAATCCAGTTAAAATGTTTAGCACACTAGGACGAAAACCTACTTCTCTATAAACCTGGCCCAACTCCAAATAAGTCCCGGAAATAAAAGTTTGAGGGAAAGACTATAAGAACTTAAAACAATGGAAATCTATGAAAATGCAATAAAAAAACCTTAGACATATGCCAGCTTCGAGGGATTCAATATAGTAGCATATCCAACAGCCAAAGCAGGAGCTACTTTTGATGTTTAGAGTGTCTTGTACCTTAAGTAGCTTATCGATTCGTCGAATGAGATTTTATTAACTGGGAATTTAATGTAGGAAGAAATGATGTGCGATTGTAAGCTTTGGTTACAACTGGACTCAGTATCAGGTAACTTACTCTCTTCCTTGGTTAACTCTCTACCCTTGTCAATGATTATAATTAGGGCCCTCAAGTCCAACTCTCTGCACCTCATCTCGCCAGCCTGTGAAAAAAAATCATGCTTTGTTAATCCACTAAAATTACCGAGAAAACTGATTATGCGAAATAGAAATAAGAAACTACTCAATCTTTTGTATTCAATAGATGATAGAAAAACAATGATCACCTATTTTTCTAGTAAAAATCCAATGATATGTGTATATTCCATTGCACACTCATCACTTAAAACCTAAACACAAAAAAAATGAATTTAGACAAATTTCAAAAAAATTACTCAGGATGTATCTGGATACATCCAGTGTTGCTATGTTATTCCTATTTAAATCTCAGTAATCAACATAGGATGTAACTGGATACATCCAGTATTGTATACATAAATTGTAGTTCTTCCAAATTCTTCTACTCAATCTAAAGTAGGATGAAACTGATTTTCTTCCAAGTTTAAATATGTATGAAAACGAATCCAACCAAATTTAAAAAATTACTCAGGATGTATCTGGATAGAGTAATTAATAGAGCGCTACAGAGAACAAAAGCGGAGTCTGCACATGGCGTTCATTGACCTTGAGAAGGCCTATGATAGAGTTCGACGTGAGGTAATGTGGTGGGCACTCGAACAAAAGAATATACCATCTAAATATATATCCCTTATCAAGGATATGTATGAGGGCGCAATCACAGGGGTCCGAACGTGCGACGGTGTATCAGGTGACTTTCCTATCAAGACCGGACTACAACAAGGATCGGCCCTGAGCCCGTACCTTTTTGCGCTAATACTGGATCACATCACAAAGGATATACATGGAGAGATTCCTTGGTGCATGCTCTTTGCCGATGATGTTTCACTTAATGGGGAGTCCAAACAAGAGATAGAGAACAAGCTTGAATGGTGGCGTCAGACCCTGGAATCTAAGAGCTTCAAAATCAGTAAAACAAAGGCAGAATACCTAAAATACGATTTTGCAGAAACCGGAATGGATGATGGTGAAATGTTGCTTGACGGACAGATCGTTCCAAGGAAAAAATCTTTCCGTTATCTGGGATCTATGATCCAGAGTAATGGGGAAATAGGCGAGGACCTTCGACACAGAACCCAGACATGATGGGCAAAATGGAGACTCGCTACAGGTGTCCTGTGTGACCGTAAGGTACCAGCAAAACTAAAGGGAAAGTTTTACAAAACAGCAATTCGCCCAGCGATGTTATATGGGGCGGAATGCTGGACAACTATAAACCCACACATCAGAGCTCTCGAAACGACGGAAATGAGGATGTTAAGATGGGCATGCGGTCACACAAGGAGCGATAGAATTAGAAATGACTTTACCCGGGGTAAACTTGGGGTAGGGTCAACGAAGGATGTACTAGATCAACACCGGTTACGTATGTTCGGACACCTGCAACGTAAACTACCTGATGCTCCGGTCCTCCTAGGACGCATCAAACGTCCAGAAGGTAGAATGAAGCGGTTAGGACGACCGAAACTGACTTGGGATGAACTGATTAAGTGGGACCTAAACGGCCGAGGATTGGAGAGAGAACTGGCGCTGTACAAATCCGCGTGGAAAGCAACGATGCACGTACAAGAGGTATGTACGCGAGGTACGTGACTTGCCCCTAGTTTTTGATTTTGTCCTTGAATCTCTTCTGTTTCGCCTTAGACTGTATGCATCGTGACCTGTAAACCACCGTAACGGAAGTAAAGGGGGATTACCCCTGTGGCTCTACAGCTCGCAGGATCGTGAAGGGGGACCACCCCCGTAGCCCTGCAGCTGGGATATGGAGTATGTGGACACATCACCTAAATGGTCGCGAATGCATAATCCCATGGAAGTGACGGGAGACTGCACCCTCTGTCCCAAAAAGAACTAGACACGAAATGTGTCAAGGATTATTATTGCCTCTGGGTAAGTTGCATCTAAGCCGGCCGGCTGGCGTAAATTTTTTTTGGCCCCACAACCATGGGACTATTCGTCATGCGGTAGTATAAACTAGAGGAGCCTTCTTTCTTTAGTCTCTGCTCGACCTGGTACTTGCTACTGGACAAGAGCTTTGGTTTTGGTTTTGGTTTTGGTTTTGGTTTTGGTTTTTGTATCTGGATACATCCAGTGTTGCTATGTTATTCCTATTTAAATCTCAGTAATCAACATAGGATGTAACTGGATACATCCAGTATTGTATACATAAATTGTAGTTCTTCCAAATTCTTCCACTCAATCTAAAGTAGGGTGAAACTGATTTTCTTCCAAGTTTAAATATGTATGAAAACAAATTCAACCAAATTTAAAAAATTACTCAGGATGTATCTGGATACATCCAGTGTTGTTATGTTATTCCTATTTAAATCTCAGTAATCAACATAGGATGTAACTGGATACATCCAGTATTGTATACATAAATTGTAGTTCTTCCAAATTCCTCTATTCAATCTTAAGTAGGATGAAACTGATTTTCTTCCAAGTTTATGTATGAAAACGAATTCAACCAAATTTAAAATTTGATAAGATCATTTTCATCCTAGTTTAAATATGGATGAAAACAAATTCAGCCAAATCCAAACATGATGATACCAGTATCATACTAGTATAAACTCCGACGAAAACAATAACAACCATGATGATACCAGTTACATGTAAGTTTAAACATGGATGAAATCAAATTCAACCAAATCTAAAACAGGATGATACAAGTTTCATCTAAAGCAAGAAGATACGAGTTTCATACTAGTTTAAACTCTGATTAAAGAAAATTCAACCAAATCCAAAACAGGATGATACATATTTCATCCATGTTTATGGAAGAAAAAAAACAGGATGATATCTATTCTAGCTTACCTCAAATACAGGTTCATTCAATAAAACTAACCATCAATACAACAAAACAAGATGCAAACCAGTTTCATCCAATACAGATGCATTACAACAACAACCTAATTTTCAGTAAAGCTGGATTAGAAAATCGCCAGGTACTTCAAATACATAACTCACACCCATTCATACTAAAATGAAGAAACATAACCAAGTTACACCCATGTACTTCAACCAATTCAAAAATTAATCATGTGATTTTGAAAATAAAATCAAAACAAAGTTAGGGTTTGAGAACTTACGGGTTCTAGAAGACATATTGTGGAATTGAATACGGCCAAACCCTAATTAGGCTATGAATCTTTGATGGTGTAGTTGTTGTTGTTGTTTGCAAACGACGGATAAACAAATTTCAACGATGATGCCTCCGATTTCATCTATAAAGACGATGATACTGGATCTGATTTTGATGAGGTTTACAACGACGGTGATACTGTTGATGTAGTTGTTGGTAAGAAGAAGGTGCAGAAAACGATTTCAATGGTTGTGATGGAGAAACACAGACGAAGGAGAAATAGAGATGGTGCAGAGAAAAGAAAAGCGCCGATGGTAGTGTTATAGAGAAAGGGTAGTTATGTTTGTTTCTAACAAAAAATCTCTCGTCCATTTCACTCAGTTGAAAAATTTACCCGTCCATCTGAACCGGAAAAAGTATCTTTTTGGCCAAATAACCCATTTTGTGTGTACGATATTATTAGTGCCTTTGGCGGAATAACCCAGAGAACTCTTATCTAGGATCGAAAGTATCCTGCGTTGTAAGGTGTAGCTAGCCCCTCTTACAAAAAAGGGAAGAAATGAACATAAAAACACCTAAAATTCCGAAGAAACTTAGATTCCGTTCCATTTTTTATTGTTAACAGTTAATTTTGTATGACGCATTTCCTTTGTCTTGTTTCTTTTATTTGAAAACCGATCAAAATGAGAATCTTTTTTTGCATGAAGTAATTGATGTAACAAGACCAGCAAAAAGGCCGACCACCAAAGTAACCACTCACCGAATCAGTACCAAACCTTTGTTTTATATCTCTCATATTACCCTGGGCCTGGAGTTAGAATAAAGAAAGATAGAGAATAAGATGCAAAGTTTGATTGATTTCTTTAAATTTGCATACTTGCTTGGGTTGCTGTTCTTGTTTTAAGTATGCACTCCCACTTGCTTTGATTTTTGTTCTTGTTTCAAGTATCAAGAAAGGAATAAAGAAAGAATGAGCTCCCACTTTATTTATCGATCAACTTCGGTTCTTAAAAGATTCTCACTTTTTCTTTCAAGTTTTCTTCTTTGAGGCTGTTGGTTCTCCCATTTCAGTGTCTTTTATTTACTATAAAAGGAGACCATTTCAAGTTATCTACTACAAACATGCCGAAAATTCTCAATCATTTCTACTCAATTTCCGAAACTTCCAACTCGAACTCTTCTGTTTTTCTAATAAGATAAAGATTTAGCGGGTAAATGAGAGACATTCTACCAAATTATCTCTTCTCAATCTGAAATTGAGTCGTTTTTTCTATCTATGGAAAGAAATGTTGAATTCCACGTTATTCAACTTCACTTCTTGGCTAAAGGCATAAATTCTTGTAAATAAATGAGTTACTTGGAATTATGCTAAGTGTTGTTCTGAAATGTCAAATTATGTCTTTGTTCTGGTCAAGTAGGCACATGTAATACTATAAGCGTCACACCAAGATTATCATGGTAATTCATTTTACTGGTCTAGCTCTTTTCCCATATTGAACACGTCGAAACCGTTAAATAGTGAAAGTAGTCGTGGTGCAAGTAGTAGTAATCGTTCTGGTAAGAAACCAAAAGTTGCATCAGAATCAGAATGGTGGAAGAATATGATCCAGCAGTATTTCGAAGACAATTCATTCTGAATTTCTGATATTTAATTTTATATGTACCCAATTACCACCATAATCAGTAACCCAATTCATTATGAATTATCTTCGAAATTTTGATGGATCACAATTCTCCCACCATTCTGACTCTGATGCAACTTTTGGTTCCTTACTAGGACGACTACTACTATTCGCACCGTGATTATTTTTACTATTTAACTGTTTCGATATGTTTTAATATGAGAAAAGAGTTAGACCAGTAAAAAGAATTACCGACATCTTGCATAATATATTTCAGATCATGGAAGATTCCATGGAACCGTAATGGAGACTCGATTTAGAAGATAATCGTAATACCCCTCGAGCAAGCTGTTGTGCTAAATTCTTCAAGTCAAGAAAGAAAAGCACTCGTTGAAAGTCTTGCACGGAAACTTGGATCTTCATTTGTAATTGTGGAACATTATACGACTAAATATACACTGTGGAAGGTATATTCTTAACATTTTTTTCACTTTGATTTGACTCATTCAGTATCAAAAAAAATATCATATGGCTGACTATTTGGGAATTCAGGTTTAGTTCATTACTTTTAACTGCACCAATCATAAGTGCCCGAATTAACATGTACCACGATGGCTACCTAATATAACACACAATTCTAATTAACTGACATTTAAGTGAGACGCATATGCTGATTATGAAATTGTTATCATCACCAATACAGGCCATTGTTATGCTGAAAAATCCTACAGAGTACTAGCTCGAGATATCTGCCAATCTGAGGCTTTGGCTATTCGGGTATATTACTTTTCATGGGTTGAACTGCTTTGCGTTCAAAGGATCCATAGTAGTATAGCTGAGGCTCTTGCTTATATGTGGTCAATTTCTTGTAAGTTGTAACAAAAACAGTTATGGGGAAAAATTTCTAGTATGATAATTTACCACAGTTATGGGGAACTTCCGGTGCTAGTTAGAGGGATGGAAATCTGGATTACCATGGGTAGTAACTTATATCAAGACTACTTATGTCAGTCTTAAAGATAATTTCATTCACTTATAATGACATATATACCTTTTATAACTGACTATATATTAGTAAATAAGTTATCGATTAACAACTGATTTTCGGAAAAGGTTTTTTTGCAAACCATAGTCTTTAACAAGGAAAAAAATATGTGAGAGAAAGTATAGTATCATACTATAAACCTACCTGATAGTGATTAGGCATGACCATTAGGGATCCCCATGCCTGATAAAAAAATATCCTTCTACAACTGCAATCATCCAAAACTATGTGAGAGAAGAACCTTATCTATTTCTCAGCCGATAATTCAACAAGGTTTAAACTAGAACAAGTACATATTCATCATATGCGCAAGGTTTTATTGATCCAAAGTTGTATATTCACTTCCAAAGCATGATCTCAACCAACTTTTACCAATAAATGATGAGAATGCATGTCACACCTGTATTTTCGAGTCCGCACATACCCAAAATCCAACATAAATTATGTATTATCTTCTTCTTGCTCTTCTTCTTCTGAATCATCCGAGTCTTTACTAACATGCACTGATATTTAACGATTTCTCTCAAACCAGCTTCTTCCATATCGTAACACTTTCTACTGCTGGTGTTTGATTATCTTAAAACCTTGAATTTTGGTACCGAGGTTTTCACCTTCTGCTGGATGGACCTCAAAAAATGTATTTTTTTTCTTCTGTGAATAGTTATGTTTCTTGTTAGAATATGAGCATCTAACTCAAAACCAATTGACAATGAGTGGAGAGACCCTAAAAGATTATAAATCGCAGGATCATAGATAACCCAACAATGTGGGACTAACAATCTCAACACGCTCCCTCACGTGTAGCCTCGTTGGATCTAACACGTGGACAATTAAATCAGGTGACGCGGAGTAAAGGCGCGGTCAACGGCTCGTCGCAAATAGCCTGCTCTGATACCATGTTAGAATATGGACATCCAACTCAAAACCAATTGGCAATGAGTGGAGAGACCCTAAGAGATTATAAACCGCAAGATTATAGATAACCCAACAATGTGGGACTAATAATCTCAAAATTTCTCGACTCTATTTTTACTTTTGAGTTCGGAATGCAAAGACAAGGGTTAGGAATTTCAGTTATTTACACCCTTAAATTTCACCATCTTACTATCAGAAGATAAGAGATGGCTACACCTCTAAAATATGACCTTCTTTGTTTTTTTTTGTTTCATTTTGATCGGTGTGCTAGCGAGTTTCGAACTCAGGTTACTGGTATCATCCTCCAATATGGACTTTAGGATTGTACTACAAGTTACTCGTATCATCAGCCAAGGGCTGGATACATCTCCGACCTTCTTTAATTTTTGAAAGCTACTTCTGCAGAGATTGTTGTATTGTATAGTGTATTTAAAAAAAAATCGAATCAATCAACCAAAAGAGAGAAAAGAAAATTCTTGAAGGCATCTTAGTAGATCAATAAGGCAGAATAGTTATGTTGAAAGCAGGAAAATTTGCGAGAAAGTGATATATACTAGGCTGTTGGTTATTTTCAATATCATTGAAAATTAAATGACTTTCGTTTCTACGATCGGGGAGCATCATGTGCCGAATAGACCCAATAAATGTTTGCTAGAGATGATGATGTATCTTCAAAGGTATGATGGTTCATACAAGACACATCCATTTCCATTAGACACATTTTATTTCTATTGGAAATGAAGAGGCATCTCCAATAGGCATGAGTCCGCTATAAGTAATGCTGATTTATTTTCATTCAAGCACGAAAAACATCAAACTTATCTGATTTCTTTTCTCTCTAAGCATCATCATAATAACTGTGTGTTCCTGGTTGAGTCAAATAAGTACAACTCTTGAATCCAACAACGTTTTTAGGGCTTCATATTATCTTGAAAGCATTATTTCATTGACCGATTATACTCGCAATTATCTGGGAATGGTCTAAATATTTACTGAAAAGAATCGCAAGGCCTTGAAGTCAGTGATATAACATTTTTTCGTTCTTAGATTTTTTTTATCCTCTTGTACCCATTTTCCAACATAGGAAAACCAAAATGATTGAACGTTGTTACGAAGCAGAGAAATGTCGTCTATATCATGATCAAATACAAAAGTCAAATTGAATAAAGAAAAAAGTTAGTTTGAAAAATCAAAAACTTAACCATAAAATTGGTTAAAAAGACCAAAATCAACAATTCCTGGGTGAAAAGGACATTTAGATTTTGATACTGTTTAAATGGACAAAAATGTAAAAAATAGCCAGGATGTAAACAATTTCATCCTACCCATTTTCAAATACTTTTTTTATTTTTAATTTACATCAGGATGCATCCAGTTTCATCCTTGCTATTTTTTAAGTTTAAGTCGGGATGAATCCAGTTTCATCCTTGCTATTTTTTTGGTGTCCATTTCACCCATACTAATTTTTACTCGTCCATTTCGACCATGTTTCAAAAATATTTAGACAAATGACCCATTTTCCGTAACTTAATTGTGGGTTTGTCGTGGAAATCCGAGAGTCACTGACCTCAAATAGTCAAATGAATAAGTTTGGTAAAATTCGTATTCTAACTCCCCAGCTCATACTACAGGCGTAAAAAATGATTTACAAGGCCTAACAAGCCAAGGTCTTTTCTATGCATTTTTCTCATCAGAAGGGTAAATAAGCGACGACTCACTATCCATGATAAAGTTGGGGAGATCTCTCGGAACCGTTTAATGCGCTTTTCATTTTCGGCAGGCAATCCCTAATTTATATAAAATTAGGGTTTAACCCGTGCCACTATATAAATCACGTATAATCATGTTAGATTATTTATTGAAAATAGCTTCTAGTCAAATTATTCTGGACTTTGAGAAAGAATTCCGGAGAACATGGGCTTTTGTATACATCTATTGTCAAATTATAATGTGTAATCTGAATAATCTTATGAGTTTCTCTCTAAGTTTATCTATCGAGATGAAATCAAAATTCTATTTCCACTAAGTCTAAACAAATAGAAACGAAAAATTGGTTCTCGAGAAAAACTCACCTTTCTAGACTAAAAATTTGTGAATAGATTAAAATTCCGACAACCTGTGATAGCCAAATTTTCATAATCTGGCTAATCACAAAATACAGGCACCACTAAATTTCAACCATGAGCTTATTGTAATCAATAAGGTTATCTTTGAAAATGTATACTTCAGCTAATTATACAAAAAATCATTTTTAATAAAATGATAGAAACCCCAAAAATTCATACATGAAACAATGTAAAAAAGAAAGGATTTTCCTCAGAGTAGTTTAACTGGTCACAGATGTATGTTTTGGTGGACGAAGATTGAGAGAAAATTGAAAGAAGGTTGAATGGAACTATACTCTGGCATTTGAGTTTTTTCCTCTCCACACTTATCTCCCTTCCCAACTTTATTTTTGATTTTCGTTTGCTCTAAAGTAAGGAATTAGAATTTTCAAACCAACTCATCCTAACGAATGTGAGCGAGAGAATCAATTGTTCAGTTTTATAGGAAGGTAGGTTGCTTATTTGGAGTTGATCAAATTTTTCCATTTTGATTTAGACTTTTGAGATGGGAATAAGAGAATATGTAATGAATTTTTCTCAATTAAAGTGTGTATTCATGGGATCGACCGCAACCATGAATTTACCAATTGAGTGGAAAAATCAGGACCGGTCTTTATCTTCCCTAACTTAGCGAAGCTTCATTTTATAATACACGGTACAAAGAAATAGGAAGAAAAATATACATAGCTAGGGTACGACCCTTACCATAATGAAACATCTTGATAATAAGTAATTTTTTGTGTATTGATTTTGACTTGTTCCCGTTTGTTTGTAGTAATTATATAACGTGACATTTTGTGGTTTACTTTATCTTTTTTGATATTTCATGTATATTAACCGAGTTTATATTATTAATAAGACGATTAACCACAACTTTAATTTATAATGTTACCCATTTTGTAGCGACACAAAATTAACATAGCTTATTGCTACTCAACAACCATCATCACAACTACAAACCATATATTTGTCACCCAGATTAAACTACTGTTGATGGTGGATTTTCACTTAAGGCTAAAATTGTAAAAGCCAAAACTATGCGCTAACATCCTGCAAAGGATAAAGCCACTGATAAAGTGGAGAATACTTCTTCACTATAGACTTATAGCATTACCAATTAATGCATGACCAGCCTTGTATTTTCTGTACTACTCTATTCTCATTATTGGTGCGGCATGACGACTGAGTGATCGCTCTCAGCAGAGCAACACGAATCTCCAAGCATTAAATAAGGAGGCATGTACGAAATACTCGTACATGCTATAACTCTCGGAGTGTTATACTAGCCCGATCGAGCATCTGGACTGTCCGTATCAGTCTCAGAAACGATCACGACCATCCAACTTCACAAGCATGATAGGATGGCTTAGATCGGATCCATAACCCCCGGGCAGGTATTTGAGTATTCACCACCGACCCAATGCGTGCCCCGCATGGTCGGCCTCCCCAAAAGGGTAGCATGGCTTGAAATCGTCCAGCCAAAGCAGCGCGGACGAGAAACCCTAATTTAGGGTCTGCGGTACATTACATGTGTCGCAAAGCAGTATCAACCATCCATCTTCGCAGGCATAGATGGAGGGTGTAGATGTAGATTCAAAGGGCCCAGGGCATGTCAACACAATCACCGTGGGACCGCCTACATACATGACCGATCGGTCAGGACCAAGTATAGTTGGTCGTTCCAGTTCGTGCGCCCAAACAAGGCATGACACACGGTCGATGAAACCCTAATTAGGGTTTGAACATCACGAGCGTCCATTCTCCTACACGAATGAAGGGCCCAGGAATAGACTAGGCGGGTCCGGTGCGTATCAACATGATCGTTGTGGACCCATCTATCTCCACACCCGATCGGTCAAGGAATATCATGCCTGGTTGCCTTGATTCGCACGCCCAAACTAGGCGTGATCACACCTCCCAATTGAAAAATAATCTCGACCACTCAACTTTGCCGGACAAATTGAGTGGATTAGATCACGTTTCTATGGGATGATGAAATACATGCGTGTACACCAGCCCGTTGTCTGCACACCAGACTAATTGGCCAAGACCGACCAGGCTTGGTCGCCTTGAAACGCGCGCCCGAAGTTTGCATGACGAGCGGCCTTTGCGGCACCGGATTTCTGTCGCAAATTGATCTTAACCACTCCTCTTCACCGGACAAATCGAGTGGCTTAAATCACACTTTCACGGGACAATGAGGTATGGCCATGTACACCGACATGCCATCTACACGCATGCATGATCGGCCTTGCCAAAATCGTGTCCCAAGCTTGGATTCGATCAAGTTGAAGAGTGATGCTTGCGCACCTCTTCATAAACCCTAATTCCACTAACGGTCGCAGATGAGTGTCTCAAAGATCATCTCGTCCGTTCAACTTCACTTGCTTGGTTATACAACCCTGGTCAAGAGTTAACTGGTCAATGAGGTGTCGTGGTGATTACCATCCGTCACTCTACCACACCAAGTGATTGGCAAAGTCAGGACTTACCTGTACAGCCCCAAACGATCACTTGAAGATGGCTAGACATGCATCTATTTTAAGACGCTTAATCATGACTTACTCAATTAAGCCTTAAAACAGCTAAATACATTCAATGCATTAATGCATAGAATTCACGTGATATTTTACAAGTATCAAATTCCCAAATAACTTAGTTATTTAACCTAGCATTGCATGCTACTTCCTGTGGGTCCCACAATCCACACAATCGAGATATCAATCATGTCACAAACTGGGGGATACATACTGGGGTATTGGTCTGGCGGTTTACAGCGTGCCGCGCACAAAGCACCATCACAAGAACGTGTCAGGAAGTCATGGACGGTTAGTGATGATGGGAGAAGTGGGCAAGACTGATCGTGTAACACTAACACACGCAACTCCACTACTCCACTTTCTCCACTTCTCATGAGAGACGTGGGTTAGGCTCAATGACTTGTATAAATAGGTTCTCCTCCCTATTTTCAAACAAGATAAGACAACAAAAGCAAGTGTTGATACAACCGTATTCAAACAACGGAACTGATAGCTTAAATTCTGCAAGCCAATTCAGCTTTCTGATACAAGTCATACATAGCCAACACCTTCACAATCTCAACACCTTATTCGCTTCCCTCCCTAAGATCAACACCATCTCCTTTACTTTGTGACCGAAGCAAGTCTGGAACGGCCATTTTTTGGTTTAGGACAGAATTATACAGATTGATTTCTCGAATCACAAAGCACTCCCGTGCAATGCATTTGTTTAGGGTTTAGATTCGTTTCTCATCCACACACCCATATTTACCAAAAATCGCAGAAACAACTTTCACCCATAAACAATTGGCAACCACAGTGGGAGATTAATCTCTCGGTTGCAAAATTGGATTCTCAATATTCATTCCAACCTTCTCAATCTTAGGATAGATCTTGGATCCGATTCAATCATTAACCTATACATTTTTGGTTTTTATCTCGGTCTTCATCTCACGATGTATCCTCGCACGCTAGATTCTCCGGAAACCATAGATGATTCAGGTATCATGGGAAGTGTGGATAGAATGCTGGAGGATGTCCTGGAAAATCAAGCTGGTATCGTAGAAGGCAGAACGAAACATTCCGCTTTTGAATGATATAGCAGCTCAATTACAAGAAGGTTCGACAAGCATTTACCCAGATGGTGCAAGAAACGTTGAATCCTTATATAGAAGTCATTCCTTTACCAGCGGAGATGCAGAGAGAGAGCGTAGCCACAGGAGACTCAGGAGAGACGAACAACATGGTCCAGTTGGCGACAGAGACTCGAGAAAACTCCGTAGAAGAAAAGACTTGTCCGGGATGCCACTTCTGCCGGATAAAGAAAGGGAGCCTGCAGCTTACGGAGCCTTGCTGGAAGATTCATATCTCAAGACTCTTGCCGAAGCTCAGAAAACTTCCCGATCCACAGCGACCTTTCAGCCAAGTGAAGAAATGCTCAATGAGGGAGAAATCAACTAAAGGACGCGTGAGTGTGTCGGATGGGAGTATTCAACTCATTCACTTAGCAGTGATATTACAATGCCTTCTGCATTCCGTCACCCAGTCAAGCGAGCCGCGGATAGGATGACACATGCTGGTTTACCAACTCCATCTCCGAAGCGTGCTCCATATCAAAACCACAGAGAGACGTCACGATGTCCACTGACGCAAGAGAAGCTAGACTCAAGATATATACGTTTCCCGCTTCCGATGAGAAGATATTGGAATTGCTGGAGGCATGGGTACGAGACGGAGAAGTGCAACTGCCTTCTGTGTGGCGTCCGCCGACTAATCAAGAAATTACAGACCCGAGGTATTGTCATTATCATCGATTCCTTCATCACCCTACCAGTGAATGCAACGCCTTCAAGCGCATCGTTCAGGAGAAGCTTAATTCGGAGGAGTTGCCTTCCCTCTCTGGAAATTAATGCGTACGGTTTCCTTGAAGAGGTTGCTCGGGAAGATTCAGTTTCGTACAAATGAGACTCCAAAGAGCAAGTAAGTTCTATCAAACAATTTTACGAGAAAGATAGTTTTAGAATTTACTGGGGACTTGACATCCCACACATGAGAAAGAGATTTGATAACCAAACACCATGTTTGTTTCCCTTTCATACTTCCCTTTCCGTATGATATTTGCAATTTCATATGACATGTGCTATCATTCATAACCAAGATATAAATTCCATTTAGAA
The DNA here is from genome assembly GCF_003573695.1 of Papaver somniferum. Classification (NCBI taxonomy): domain Eukaryota; kingdom Viridiplantae; phylum Streptophyta; class Magnoliopsida; order Ranunculales; family Papaveraceae; genus Papaver; species Papaver somniferum. The sequence continues at coordinate 209,365,681 of NC_039358.1, forward strand.
TAAATCTCTTTCAGAAGTCATTCACAAAACTATCTCAAAATAAACCAATTCAACCACCTATTAGTTCAAAACCTAAAATCAAATTGTGAAAGGAAATCCTCACAATCACTCAAAAACATCTAAAGAAAGAAAGCAAGTAGGCAGCACGAATCCTTCAAGGAAATCCCTTCGACAACAACTCATGTTTCTGAGCAAGAGAAGCTTTCATCTTCTGGAGCGCGTCCTGTTTCAGCTTCAACTCCTTAGACAACCTCTCAACCTCTTCTTCCTGGCGAGCAACACATTGTATGGAGGGAAATTCACCTTGCGATTTCTGAAGCTCCTGGATTTCGGAAAACCCTTTGAGTAACCAAGGAGCGTTAAAGTCATACTGGACAAACACGTCTCGATGGCACTTCCAGTCTTCGATCACCTCCTCAGAAACGGTGTGACCAGTCGTGATGCTCATCCTTTGAACGGAGAATAAAGCTTCTTGGACGTGATTGACTAATGCAAGGAAACTTTTGAGCTTCGTGGTGGTAGCAATGTGGTCGTGCTTCTTCCATATCGTCGTGGACAACTCCTCGAACTGAGCCAGCAGACTGAACCCCCAACCAACACATGACCTGCACGAGGGACATCAAAGGGAGGATCGAAGATAGCCCCAGGAACAACAGGTTTCCTTGCCAATGCTTCATCAGAAACCTTGTCAGCTGTAAGATGCCTTTCAGAAAAAGTCACCATGGCTGCCTTATCAATGGGGACCGTCTCAAGAAGATCTTTAAGGGAAGTCACCTCGACAGTAAAGATAGCAGATGTTTCTTCTCCCGCATTCTTATGGATGTATACTTCACTCTGAGTGCTGATTTCCATCATGACCTCGTCTACAAGCTCACTAAGGTTACCACTCGGGGAAGCACTCCGTCCAGTCGAACTTGCGCCATCTCTGTCATCTGGAAAAGGAGCGGTATCACCAGACTTCTCACATGTATCACCAGACTTCTCAGCATCAGGATCAGTGTCACCAGACTTCTCAGCATAAGTATCAGTGTTACCAGGCTTCCCAGCACAAAGGTCAATATCGCCAGACTTCTCACGAAGATCAGCGTTACCAGACTTCTCGTTCTGAATGCGCGCCAATCTTGTGAAAACATTCTCTTTCGGAATTCCCTGATTTCAAGCAAGGATCACTCTAAGAAGAAATTACTCTGGAAAAATGAAGGAATCGACAAAATGAAATTTAAATACATGAATATTGGAGGAATTGAGGATCACCGAGCCACATGCCTGCTTCTTAGACCGCACTCCTGCTTGGGGACTGCAGTCGTCAGCTCTGGTTCGTTTACCTGGGAGTGGTTTCAATCGAGGATGCTCCTTCAAGACGTCAGAAGATGGCGCGCCGCGGGAATATGTCACAACCTCCTCCAAGAATTTCTGGAAGGTTAACAATTGCTCCCTCCAAAATTCCTTATACCTGCTAGTTATCGTCGTATTTCTTCCGATAGGAAAAAAAGGAAGGCTTTACACTTACGAAAATGTGTCAGCATTAAGAATATCTGGGAAAAGTTCTTTTGGAGCCTTCGAAGGACGAAGAAATGGAACACCCTGGTCAAATCCCATTTGCCGAGCAGCCCTGTCAATATTGTACGGAGTCACGGTAAATTCTTCGTCAAATAAAGACGGGACATATCCCGGAGTGCAGCTTCGAAAGTAAATAAGTTCCCCAAGACTCGCGGTTTCGGCATCAGTACGCAACACAACATCAGGAACAGTAGCAAAAGTATTTGGCTGAACAATGGAAGGGTGGATCGGACCCCATGGACGAAAATTTATGGAGGACACGTTGTCAAAAACATCCACAAGCTTCACACCAGTTTTTAGACGTCTCTTCTGCCAACGAAGTATTCTCGAACCACCATACAAACTGCTGAGCGAAGTTGAAAGAACAGGAGCATAGCTTTTGAAATGTTCCCACAAAAACGCCTGAAGAAAAGCAATGTGGATATGAGACTCTACATTCTTATACCCATTGGAAGCATGCATGTCTGTCGCTAAGGCGTCCAGATGAGAATACAGTGATCCAAGAAACAAGGCACCTAAGGGAAGGACCTCACCTTTTTCCAGCTTTATAGCAAACATGACGAGGTCACCTCTTATGGTCTTCCTTCCAGAACCGTCGTCAAATATGTCTCTGGATAACCATAAAGACAGGAATGCAATCACGCTGAGCTCGATTTCCAACTCTTGGCCGGGTTTCGGGTCTACAGGAGACCACTCCGACACCCACCAAGTGTAAAAGCATTTCGTGACTTTCTTCTCCTTCTCCAGATCATCGAATTCTCACGCCTTTCGAAGTATATCATTATAAGACCGATGTTCTGCATCAGTAAGTTTGTAAAAGAAGCTTCCAGCAACAGGAAGGTTCATCAACGCAGCCACACTTTCCAGAGAAATGGTCATATCTCCCCATCTGCATATAGATGTATGAGTAGAAGGACGCCACCGAGAAACGAAAGTGATCAAGCCTGCAGCATCTTTCTTAATCTGAAGAGTGGCGAATGCCATGACCACATCAAGGATTTGCTCCTTAACTAAATTAACCTTAATTTTTTTATTACTCAGCATGCGTCTCATCCATCCTTCGTAAGAGCCCAGCGGAGTGTGACAAATCTTGAATTCAATAGGTGAAGGCGGATATTCATTTCTCAGAAGACAGAAGCTCATCACAAGTGCTGAAGAAGAGGATGATGGATCAGCTTCCATATTTTCTGAACCAGAGAGCAGGACTATCTTGTGACTAGGATGTTTCCTAATGTTCGGAAAAGGCACAGTGAACAACTCATCATCTATGTTCGGCATATCTTTGAAGTTGTTAACACTCCCTGACTTGGCACCAGCATTATCTTCAGAAGGCATTTCAACAGGAGTCTTTTTGTTCATCCTACAAAAGACGAGAGAGTCAGTGCTTGTATAAAAACGCATGAGATATGTAGTCACACACGACAGAACACACATTCACGTTGGAGTACACAAGGCTGGTATTGGGTCCAAACACCGGTATTGAGCCACGTCAAAAAATGAAACCGTTGGTCAATTCTACAAAGCCAGGGCTAATACCCCCAAATGAGGTTGATATCATGTAGTCGAGCAGGTATCGGGCCACGCAAGAAAGATCGATATCATGTTAATAGGCTGGTACTGGGTCATGTAAAATCCGTATTAGTCAGGGCCGGTCAAGGTCACCAGTCTGGTATTGGGCCACGTCATCAAAGGACGAAGTCACAAGGTTGGTATTGCTTAAGTTTCAAGTCTGGTATTGATCAAGTCACAAGGTTGGTATTGCTCAAGTTTCAAGTCTGGTATTGATCAAGTCACAAGGATGGTATTGCTCAAGTTTCAAGTCCGGTATTAATCAGGACATAAGGCATGTATAATATAATAGGTGCAAGATCGATTTTCAGTCCAAGCACATCGTCCACGTTCAATCGAGCGCATATGGTTGGTCTGCACTCATGCACACACATCATAACACGGTTTCACTTTGTTCATGGGGGTCGTGTCTACGAAATTCAAGGGAAAGGTTTTTCAAGCCATAACCTAAAAGCTAGGCTTTGCATGCAACAATGGAAGAAAAGAAGCAAAAACAATATATTCATGGATTCACGACTCGTTAAGCAATCCTAGCAAATATCGGCGGTTTTTGCTATTAATTTCGGTGGAAGAATTAATCATGATATATCTTGCCAAAGGGTTTTTACCTAAGAAATTAAGGTTTTTCCTAAAAAAAAAACGGAAAACTTACCTTGCTGCGGACGGACGGCGGCGGCGACGACGACAAGCTCCGGCGGCAACGTTGGCGGCGGCGTGAAAATCACGGACGGGAGTTGGACACAAAAAAAAAATCGTGAGAAAAGAAAAAAGGGGTCGGTCCCTTTTACAGACAAAAAATTGGAAGAATCCCAATAGAAAAAGGATTCCTCTTTTTTGATTCTTCTTTTGATTCAAACACCCAAGGAAGGAAACCGGTCCCACCAAAGGATTCCATGCTTGCACGGCGGTGTTTACATAAACATTTACTAGCGGTCGGTCAAAATTCTTCCGGATAAGCTTCCTTTATCCTATCTTTCTCACATATATATCACCATCTCATGCCTACCCCACAATAGTGTAACCATTATGTGCTAGGCAGGGGACTTAATGTTGATGGTGGATTTTCATTTAAGGCTAAAACTGTAAAAGCCAAAACTATGCGCTAACATCCTGCAAAGGATAAAGTCGGTGATAAAGTGGAGAATACTTTTTCACTATAAACTTATAGAATTACCAATTAATGCATGACCATCCTTGTATTTCATGTACTACTTTATTCTCATTATTGGTGCGGCATGACGACTGAGTGATCGCTCTCAGTAGAGAAACACGAATCTCCAAGCATTAAATAAGGAGGCATGTACGAAATACCCTTACAGGCTATAACTCTCGGAGTGTTATACTAACCCGATCGAGCATCTGGACTTTCCGTATCAGTCTCAGAAACGATCACGACCATCCAACTTCACCAGCATGATAGGATGGCTTAGATCGGATCCATAACCCCCAGGAAGGTATTGGAGTATTCACCACCGACCCAATGCGGGCCCCGCATGGTCAGCCTCCCCAAAAGGGTAGCATGGCTTGCCAAATCGTCCATCCAAAGCAGCGGGGACGAGAAACCCTAATTTAGGGTCTGCGACACATGTAGCAGTCTCAACCATCCATCTTCGCAGGCATATATGGAGGGTGTAGATGTAGATTCAAAGGGCCCAGAGGATGTCAACACAATCACCGTGGGCCCGCCTACATAGATGACCGATCGGTCAGGACCAACTATAGTTGGTCCTTCCAGTTCGTGCGCCCAAACAAGGCATGACGCATGGCCAGTGAAACCCTAATTAGGGTTTGAACATCACGAGCGTCCATTTTCTCCTACACGAATGAAGGGCCCAGGAATAGACTAGGAAGGTCCGGTGCGCATCAACATGATTGCCGTGGGCCCATCTATCTCCACACCCGATCGGTCAAGGCATATCATGCCTGGTTTCCTTGATTCGCACGCCCAAACTAGGCGTGATCACACCTCCCAATTGCAAACTAATCTCGACCACTCAACTTTTCCGGACAAATTGAGTGGCTTAGATCACGTTTCTATGGGATAATGAAATACAGGCGTGTACACCAGCCTGTTGTCTGCACACCAGACTAATCGGCCAAGACCGACCAGGCTTGGTCGCCTTGAAACGCGCGCCCGAAGTTGGCATGACGCGCGGCCTTTGCGACACCTGATTTCTGTCGCAAATTGATCTTAACCACTCCTCTTCACCGGACAAATCGATTGTCTTAGATCACACTTTCACGGGACAATGAGGTATGGCCATGTACACCGACATGTCGTCTACACGTATGCATGATCGGCCGTGCCAAAATCGTGTCCCGATCTTGGATTCGATCAAGCTGAAGAGTGATGCTTGCGCACCTCTTCATAAACCCTAGTTCCACTAACGGTCGCAGATGAGTGTCTCAAAGATCATCTCATCCGTTCAACTTCACTTTCTTGGTTATACAACCCTGCTCAGGAGTTAACTGGTCAATGAGGTGTCGTGGTGATAACCATCCGTCACTCTACCACACCAAGTGATCGGACAAGTCATAACTTACCTATACAGCCCCAAACGATCACTTGAAGATGGCTAGACATGCATATATTTTAAGACGCTTAATCATGACTTACTCCATTAATCCTTAAAACAGCGATGCTTCACTCATGCTAAATACATTCAATGCATTAATGCATAGAATTCACGTGATATTTTACAAGTATCAAATTCCCAAATAACTTAGTTATTTAACCTAGCATTGCATGCTACTTCCTGTGGGTCCCACGATCCTCACAATCGAGACATCAATCATGTCACAAACTGGGGGATACATACTGGGGTATTGGTCTGGCGGTTTACAGCGTGCAGTGCACAACGCGCCATCACAAGAACGTGTCAGGAAGTCATGGATTGTTAGTGATGATGGGAGAAGTGGGAAACACTGATCATGTAACACTAACACACGCAACTCCACTACTCCATCACTCCACTTTCTCCACTTACCATGAGAGAAGTGGGTTAGGCTCAATGGCTTGTATAAATAGGTTTTCCTCCCTATTTTCAAACAAGACAAGACAACAGAAGCAAGTGTTGATACAACCGTATTCAAACACCGGAACTGATAGATTACATTCTGCAAGCCAGTTCAGCTTTCTGATACAAGTCATACATAGCCAACACCTTCACAATCTCAACACCTTATTCGCTTCCCTCGCTAATATCAACCCCATCTCCTTTACTTTGTGACCGAAGCAAGTCTGGAACGGCCATTTCTTGGTTTAGGACAGAATTGTACAGATTGATTTCTCGAATCACAAAGCACTCCCGTGCAGTGCATTTGTTTAGGGTTTATATTCGTTTCTCATCCACACACCCACATTTATCAAAAACCGCAGAAACAGTTTTCACCCATAAACAACTGCATGATCATGTCATTGAGTTGAAACTTAATATACAAGAAAGGAAAAGTTGTTTGTAGCGTCTTTCTTACTTTATATACTTTTGCGACATTTATATTACGACAATTGGATTTGTGATTTTTTTCCCTGTCCCAGGTGCATATTCTTGGTTCTGTCAATGACTATAAACATTTTGTTTTGTATCTCTCACACTACTCTAAAGTTGGATCTCACTGCAAGGAAAGAATACAGAAAGACAAAGAAGAAGATACAAAATTTGATTCATTTATTCAAGTTTTCTTATGGTCGGTTTGGACGCAGAATTTTAAAAATGGAATTCATGGGTCCATAGGATTTGGTGGAATTACGATATCCTTGGTAAAGAACCACTCAAAAGCTACACATTCCAACCAAACTCTCATCCAAACAATATATGGGATTTAAAATATGGAAAATCTATGAATCCTAGGAATTTTCACTTAGTTACCAATCACACGAGGAATTTGTATGAACTCTGGTATTTGTAATCCCCTAACATCATAAACCCCTCGGAATTATGAATTCTACAACCAAACACACCATTACTTTGTTCTTGTTTTAAGTTTTAAGAAAGAAATAAAGGAAGAAAATGAAACGGTCTTTCCAATTTCTTTATTGATCAACTTTGATTTTTAGGAGTCTCTGTTGGTTCTCTCATTTCAGTATCTCTTACATAAAGATATCATTTCAAGTTGTGTGCAAACACACCGAAAATTCTCAATCATTTCCACTCGATTTCCTAAAATTCCAACTTGAGTTCTTTTATTTTTCTATTGAGATAATAATTTTAGCAGAGTAAATAAGAGGCATTCTACCTAATTCCCTCTTCTCAAGCTGTATTTGGGTTATTTTTTATATTTATAAAAAAAATGTCGAACTCCACGTTACTCTACTTCTCTTCTTGGTTAAAGGCATAAATTCATCTATATGCTGAGTCTATTGGAGGAGGTAAGGGGGTAATTGTACAGTCCCGCCACGTCACGTAGGGGTAAGGTCTTAGTCTAGTGGTGAGGGAGAGAATTAGGATATGGGCGAGGATGGCTTCCTTTCCCAAGAGTATTTTATTTATATAAAACACTAAAGGTGGGCCCAAAATCTTATATTAATATATTTTATTAGTTTTTTTATTATAATAAAAGGATTTAACCCTCGTTCTTCTCTTTTTTCTGGCGAGGATTGAATCCTTGCCTATTTTGAAATTCCCTCCCACCTTACCTATTTTCGAGCAGAGAGAAAGGGGATTACAGATTTTCCTCGAAAATCTGTCATTGTCATTACCTATTATCTCTCCGCTACACTCAGCCTAAGTGTATCTCACTCTTGTATACATATTCGTTCCAATTATTACTTATGCAGGTGTTTACTCAATAAAAATTTCCATAGATTTGTAAAGATTTAAAAAGGAGTTGTTAGAGCATTTCTCGGTTGAACTCACCAAGCGTTGGTATGTCAAGTTTGATTGTCATATTTTAGTATCAAAACTCAATTATAATCGCTTTATTAAAATTACTTGAGTCAACTTCGTTTAGGTTAGAGTAGAAAGTCTAGGAATGTTGAGACTGAAAAAGCGGGGTATAACAACCACACTCAAAGACCAATGCCCAAGTGTCAATCAATTTATATCCAACAAATAAAGGTCGGATTTACCAATTGATTGAACTACGCACAACATGTGATATTTCAATTATATAAAAATATAATGCGAAAAAGAAATAACACAGACACCAGAAATTTTGTTAACGAGGAAACCGCAAATGCAGAAAAACCTCGGGACCTAGACCAGCTTTGAACACCACACTATATTAAGTCGCTACAAACACTAGCCTAATACAAGTTAACTTCGTACTGGAATGTAGTTGATCCCTAACCAAGTCTCACACGGATAAAGGTACAGTCGTCGCGTTATGCCTCTAGAACCACGTCGGATTTTGCGCACCTAATTCCCTTAGCTGATCTCACCCACAACTAAGAGTTTCTACGACCCAAAGTCGAAGATTTATAAACAAATTTGTCTCCCATAGGTAAATCTATTCTGATAGATAAACCTGTCTCCCACAGAAGTACCTATGAATTTTTGTTCCGTCTTATGATAAATCAAGGTGAACATGAACCAATTGATAATACGGTCTTATACTCCTGAAGAGCAGCCCAGAAATATCAATCACCTAACAATAACTTAATGATATGGTAGTAGAAGAAGTTATTGTGGAACCACAAAGCATGAGACGAAGAACTTTGTGATTACTTTTTATATTTTACCTATCGGAGATAAATCTCGAGAAAATCTTAGAGAAGATAAAAATCAATACGATATAACAAGTAAGATCAGTATACGCAACTACAGAGAAAATAGTTGAATCTGGATTCACGAATCCCAAGTGAAATATTCAAGTTGTTAACCTAATATGGTTTTGGAAAAACCGAGGTTAAAGGAGAGTCGACTCTAGTCACAGTTAGGACACTGGAAAGTGTCGGGATTAGGTTTTCCAGTTGCTAAAGTTCTCCCTTATATAGTCTTTCAAATCAGGGTTTGCTTACAATTAAAGTTCAGATAGCTTAGTAACAAAGCATTCAATATTCACCGTTAGATGAAATTGGAAAGACGAGGGTACCCAAATACACCACAATCTTTAAATTATCCACTTATAAGTCCTCCTACCAAAAGTGATTGTCTATGGACAAAGTCGAGGCAATACTACAAATCGGTATTCACACTTTGTGTTATCGTCTATGGATACGATATCGAGACAATACAACAATCAAAGTGTGATTACTTGATAATAGGTTCGTACTTAACCAAACTCTATCGAATCACTATCAAGTAATACGGAGTTAACATTTGTGTAATTTACTTTGAATTATAATAACAACAATTATGATTGCGGAAAGGAAAAGTAAATGACATAGCAAGATTTTGTTAACGAGGAAACTGCAAATGCAGAAAAACCCCGGGACCAAGTCCAGAATTGAATACTCTCAGAATTAAGCCGCTATACAAAATCTAAACCAACTTCGTATAGTTAAGATCAAGCAACTAAACCTAGTTCACTTAGTTTCTTCAGTATCCCTGCGCTTCCGACATTCAATAAGCGCACGCACTAGAACAATTCCTTTGGATCGTATTCCAAACTGTAAATGAACAACAAATATGTTTGGTAACAACTCTCTTGATTCTTTCAGATGAAGATATCTCGAGTCATATGCAAAGGCTCTTCCGTTTAACCAATAAAATTCTTTGCCTGGTCAGATCAATCTATCCAACAACTACCGAAGTAGCAGAGTTTATATTTGCCATCAACCAATATAGAATCAAACAAGAAACTATATGGTGATGCCGATTTTACACGACTAACCAATCGAATAAATATGATTCTAGTTGGATCCCAGCCGATCAAGGTTTGTGCACACCCAAAGATATAGAAACCAAATCAGAAATCTTTTTTGTCTTCAAATCTTCTTTAATCTTCAATAAACACCTGCATAACACCACTTGAATCTCTTGTGATCAATCATGCACAGAACATAGTCTGTTAAGAATGGATTATCTCAAGACATTTTTAGATCTACAAACAGTTTTAAAGATCCCGTCAACACTTCGATCTAGTTTGAGTGAATCTTATATCAATAGAGAAGATTCTCAAAAAATAAACAAACTAGGTGCAATCAAAGTTCAACAACCGTCAGTCAATCAAATCAATCGGAAACTAAAATAAACCGCAATTATCTAGTTTCCCACCAACGGTACTCGTAGAGCTTCTTGATCTCACAGAAGTCTTTAAACGAGCGGTCGTAAGAGATTTTGCCTAATTAGGCACTTTCCTCTCCGGATAGACGGCTTCACCAGAAACAACAAAAAATATGAAGTTTTCTTGGATCTTAGGATAGTTTGCTAGAAATGCAAACTTGGGTATTTATAGACCAAGGATGTTTGGACACTAAGGAATTTCCAAAACCGAATATTCTCAAGATACGCAATAAGTTCCCAAATTGGTTTTCATAATTCCTGGAAATGCTTTGTCCAATATTTTTCGAAATCTCTCAATAGAAAATATCCAATTAGTAAATGCACATTACAATTTTTCTTCTTCTAGAGATATGCATTTAATTGCTGGTAATTAAAGCATATAAAACTAACAACCTTAATTAAAAGATTCTTAATTTATTTCGGATCGGGATATCCTTGAGTTATTAAGGAATATCTTTGGACTATAAAAGATAAGAGTTACTGATCATGTTCAAAGTATGTTGATATCTTTTCTTTGTAAATCCTTTTTCATATTTACAATCTTGGAATCGATTATACCACACTTCCAAACAAGTTTAGAATTGGTTCATCTGTATTCCAAGACAACTATGTGATTGATCAAATATCAAATCACTAATCATGGGTTTATGGTTCTACCAAACACAAGGATCGTTTCTACCTCAATATGGTTATTGGAACCGGTTACATCAGTTACCAGGATCGGTTACGTCAATTACCAGGACCGGTTACCATATACTCATGGTATTACTTGTGATCGGTTACACAAGTCACTAGGATCGGTAATACCAATTACTAGGACCGGTTACGCCAATTACAAGGATCGATTACACAACACTTTTGTGATCGGTCACACCAATTACTAGGATCGGTCACACCAATTACAAATATCAATCATACCATCTTAGGTGATTACTTAGGATCGGTTATACAAATAAAAGTCATACCAAATCATAAGTCAGGCACTGTGACTAGTTATACCAATATACATAACAAGTTATGATACCAATAAGCCTAGCGATTTCCCTTTCGATTCATAAAACAAGTTCATGAATGTACTTCCTTTAAACAAATGTAAACATGGTTTCCTAGGATGAAATCTTCACCTTTACCCATACACATAATCACAATAGCATTCACACGATTATGTCGATGTCATATATACGAAGTTCAAAAGATAAGCGTTATACTTCGTATCCTAATTCCTTAACACTATGATCATGTGATCATGTCTTACTACTAGAGTATAATCATTCACATCTTCGCAGTTATGTTTTCAATATAACACAACTTGAAAGATATGTTAGGAATAAAACAGTTCAAGTCAATATTACTAACCTCAAGAGGAAGGATGTCGTCGTCATTGTAGATTGTTACTTCTTCACATTCTTCAAGTCTTCGAGTAATACTTGTATGTCTCATAATCCTAGATTTTCTAGTCTAACCTATACGAAGTTGTATCTAGTACCTAATCAAGCGACTCTTAGATGAGTTTTGATTCACTAAAATATAACAACCAAACTTGACATACCAACGCTTGGTGGGTTCAACCGGGCTATGCTCTAACAGAAATCCTGATTTAAGATTCAAGCTAAGTCTCCTTAGAAATAAAGCAATTAATCTTCACCGTTAGATGGTCTTAGCTTGTTACACAAAAATGAAATATACCTTCATTTAGATATGGGTAACCGTACCTAAACGTGTATATTGAGTTGGCTCAATAACAGTTAACCGAAGTTAGCCATATGAACACTTTTGTCTTAACTACATTCATCTAACACTTCTAGATCAAATATGATGATCAATCAATCATGAAAGATAATCAAATGAATCTAAGTGTTTTTCAGATAGATTTGTTCAATTATTCACTATCTCATAGAAACATATATGAACAAATTGAAACAAATCGAATTGATTCGTAATCGTACAAAGTACTTATACAAGAATCAATTCATGAACATTTTAATCCACGGTTTGCAAAGATTGCATTCCTTCATTCATAAATGTTTTTGTTCATGGGTACGAAAAACATTCTTAGCCTATTTTAGAACTTAAACCACTGTGTTCACAAACCAGGTACACGAACAACAGCTCTGGACCTTGGCTTGTCCAGCCGTTCGCAACCCAGGTACGCGAATAGCAGTCCCGGACCCAACTCAGATAGAATCGTTCATATACTAGGTACGAAAACAATTTTCCGCACCTTTACAATTAGAACAGTTCGCATACTAGGTACGCAAACATGGTTCCCAGACCTGAGTCATTACAAAAAAGTTCGCATACTAGATATGCATATCGTGTTGTATCCAGATATGGTTAATTGTTCTAAACTCTCATTTCAATCATTGAAACATCCTTAGAATACGATAATACTTGTCTCACACAAACTATTAGCTTCAAGTAATTTTCAAGTGATCGAATGATCAATGCGAAACTTTCCAAGTCGACATCAAATGATTGTGATCTCACACAAATCATATAAGATGTTTCAAGGCAATTTCCACATGATCATCTTTTGACTTAATATTCAGTTTTCACTAAACTCGTCAAGAATAATGATGAACATAGTTAAAGCAAAAATCTTCCAACATATATTTCGAGAAATAGATATATAAGCGAGATAACTCAGCTTGAACTATCAAATGTGTATAATGTAAAAGTCTATATAGTTATTGACTTAGTCTCAGATATAATAAAATAGACTTTTGAGTGATAGATAAGTTTTAGTCTCCACATACCTTTTTTTGATGAGGTTCCTCCAATCTCCCTTCAGTAGATCTTCGTCTTCAATTAGTGAACGTCGTTAAGTCTAAAGCTCTACTACACATTTTATCCTAATCCGAGACATAGCTATAAGTAGACTAGAAATCAAGACTATAATTTTGATCAACTAAACTTGAAAACAAGCTTGAGATAGAAACGCTTGCGATTTCGACCGAGTAATGCTCCAATAGAGACATACAAGTATTACTTTGAAGACCTAAAGAGAGTGAATACGTATCGACTTCGACGAAGATATCATCCTTCCAGTTGAGGTTAGTGATACTGACATGACTTGTTCCATTTCTATTGTTTCTTTCAAGTCGTTTAAGATTGAACACATAACATGCGAGGTGATATATATGATACTCTAGTATTATAATTGGTCATATTAGTATGATAAAAGTGTCAAGGAAGTATATATATTAAATTAATTACGAAGTATAACTATTAGAGCACTGCTCGGTCGAACTCGCATGCTTTGCTATCTCAAGCATGTTTGTCAATGTTAGTGATCAAAACTATAAGTCTTGATGTCTAGTCTACTTATAGCTAAGTCTCGGACTAGGATAGAAAGTGTAGTTGAGATCTAGACTCCATGGTGACCATCATACAAAGAAGAAGAATTACTCAAGGAACTGGTGGAACTTCATTGACTAAAAGGTATGTGGAGACTTGAACTTATCTATCACTCAAAAGTCTATCTACTTTATCTCCTATCTTGAGACAAAAGTCGTATTGCTATATAGACTATGATTATACACATTTGCTATTTCAAGCCGAGTTTATCTCGCTTATCTATTTCTCGAAATATGTTTTGGTAAGCTTTCGCTTTGGCCAAGTTCATCTTTACTAGTGACGAAAGTTATATTAAGTTTCAATTACTTGAAAATTGCTTTAGCGAAAAATGGTTTGTGAATAACAACTATATAACGTCCTCTAAGAATGTTTCAATGATTGAAATGAGATTTTAGATTATATAACCATTGTTGGATATAAACATTGTATGATAACTCATACGTGTGTAAGTCCTTATTCCTTGAACCAAACTATTCGTACTTTGCTGCTCAGGAAACCCGGAACTAAAGTCCGCGTACCAGTACGTGCACCATCGGAAGTTCACGTCCCGTGAAAATCTGCTGGAGTTTGTGAACTGAAAACAAACTTATTCCGAGTATTTAAGTCTGTATACCAGTCCGCATACTTAGGTTGGCTAGTTTCTAAAAACGGTTATTCGTGAACTTAAACTTATATAAACTAAGGAATGCATATTTGCAAACCGTGGCTACAAAGTTCATGTTTGGTACGGTTACACAAACCTAAAACGTACATTTCATTTGTGTGTAATAATCTAAGTTTCGATCTAACGGTTGAAAGATATTAGCTTGAATCTAATCAGATTTTCATCTAACGGTGAATATTGAATGCTTTGTTACCATGGTAACTTAGATTACAAACCCTGATTTGAAAGACTATATAAAGGAGAACTCTAGCAACTGGGAAATCTAATCCCCACACCTCCTGTGTGATAATAGTTGTATAAGCTAGAGTCGATTTTCCTTTAACCTTAGGTTTCTACCGAGACCCTGTAGGTTAACGACTTGAAGACTTCATTGGGATTGTGAAGCCAGACCCAACTATTTTATTTGTAGTTGTGTGATATGATCTTGTTGTTTCTATCGTACTACGTACAATCGTAAGATTGGATTGAGATTGACTTCTCCGATAGGCCAGATATAAAAGAAGTCACAAACATCTTCGTCTTATCGTTTGCGATTCCACAATATCTTCTTTCGCTAGTCGATTAAGATTATTGTGAGGTGATTGATAATTCTAGGCTGTTCTTCGAGAATATAAGTCTGGATTATTAATTGGTTCCTGTTCACCTTGATTTATCAAAAGACGGAACAAAAACTCGTAGGTATTTCTGTGGGAGTCAGATTTATCTATTACCGTAGACTTTTATTTACGATACAGATTTGTGTATTAAAGTCTTCGACTTTGGGTCGTAGCAACTCTTAGTTCTGGGTGAGATCAGCTAAGGGAATCAAGTGCGTAGTATCCTGCTGGGATCAGAGATGTAAGGAGCGCAACTGTACCTTGGATCAGTGTGAGATTGATTGGGGTTCAACTACAGTCCATACCGATGTTAGTTTGTAGTAGGCTAGTGTCTGTAGCGGCTTAATACAGTGTGTGTTTAATCTGGACTAGGCCCCAGGGTTTTTTTGCATTTGCAGTTTCCTCGTTAACAAAACTTTTGGTGTTTGTGTTATTTCTTTTTCGTATTATATTTTGTTATATAATTGAAATATCACAGGTTGTGCGTTTGAATCTATCAATTGGGAAATCCAACCTTTGGTTGTTGATTGAAATTGATTGATCCTTGAACATTGGTCTTTGGTACCGTTCAAGTGATTTCTCTTGTATTCAATTAGACTCGCAGATTTCTATTTGCTTGAGTAAGTATTGAATCGAGAAAGTGAGATATTACTCTTTGATATACTTTTATTAAGGTTGAGTCTGAATGTCTACATGATTATCTTAAAAGTATATTGGAGTTAGTCCATACATATTGCTAAGCGAAATATTGGGTGTAGTTGTTGTACCCCCGCTTTTTCAATAACGTTTATCTTTTGAACTTTGTAAATGCGACATCGACATAATGTATGTAGCTTGTTACTTGATTGTGTATTGGATATAGGCGTGATTTACTCCTACGAAACGATGTTTCATTACATTGGTTTAAAGGAAGTACTTATACCAACTTTATTCGTAAGCGAAAAGAAATTAATAGGTGACCAATTCGAACCTAAGGTGGGAATTCAGGTAGAATCGATCTTAACTTGTGTTGAGAGTCAAGGTAGAACTGATCCCTACCTATCTTGTTGATACTTGGTAGAACCGATTCTAGCTTTTGTTGGGAATCATGGTTGAACAGATCCCTACCTATATTTGGAGTCCTGGTAGAACCGATCCTAAATTTTGTTGTGAATCATGATAGAACCGATCTCCACCTATATTAGGAGACTTGGTAGAAATGACACTAGATTTTATTGGGAGTCATGGTAAAGCCGATCACTGGTAAGCGTCGTTTACTCAGCAAAATAATAAGATGTTTCCCACTAATTAACAAATAATAAAGCGGTAGTAAGGATCGTTCCCACGAGGAGTAATGCAATTGATATGTTATCTAAATCAGCGAAAATATAAAAGAAGGATAAAAAATATAATAAGATAAAGATGATAAAGAAATCCTTCGTCGTTACTAACCGTTAACTCAACATTGTACCCGTTTATTTCTTGTTAGAATCAATTGTCACCAACCATAGAATAGCAGGTATGCTTAGCTATCCCCGGATACGAAAGCGCTCGACTACCGAATTCTATTCAAAAGAACCACCTTGAGGTTCGCTTACAAAGATGTAATTCCCCCAACGCATTAAGATTTATGAATTTAGGTTTGATCCCAGCAGTTAAACTCGGTACGCTCGGTCCACTTACTGGTGTTGTCTTTACTCGCAATTGCTCCACAAAATCCCTCCACAAGGTCTTGCGATTTCTACTTGTGTAGGAGGTAAGCGACAATTACGGATCAACTCAACTCTCTACTAGCATTAGAATGATTAATAGACTAATCTAGTTGGCCACCCAAACCAATCTAAGAATCAATCATAAACCTTCGATATAGTAAAAACAATCCACAATGATTAACTTTAAAACTTGAAACAAACTTGTAAATAATTGAGCTTCACAATTAGAACTTTGAATTCATCCTTACAATAAAAAGAATATAAAAAAAGATAGTTCTCCCCTCTAAGGAGGAGAAAAACGGTGAAAAGAAGATTATCTCAAATTGTATCTAAGCTTCCCTATATATATATATATAGAGTTTTGTAACCTTTTCTTTAAGAAAACTAGGAAACCTAGTTGTGTCCCGTGCACCACACCCCGTGCAAAGTAGGTTGCCAAGTTCTGGCCAAATTCACTCGTCCAAGCTCTGCTCGTCAGAAATGGTTGCAATTAGCTTACGGGCCCAGGCTGTGAAGGTCCAGCCCACCTAAATTCGTTCAACTGTCAGTTCTATGGAACTGATAGTATACCCTTCAGTCTTCCCTCGTTGTCATCACAGATTCATCTCGAACTCCATCAACCCATTTCCATTCGACTGCACCAACAGTAGCCAACTCCTTCGTGCCAACGGCAGCAGCTCAGCTCCATTTTCACCATCCGATATAACAGCAACTCCATCTTTCTCCTTAACTCGTTACCACTGCCATGGTTGGTAGAAACAACAAACTTCTTTCTCTGGCAGCAACTCCATCATTGCATAGCTCGCTGGTTTCTCGAGCAGACAGTAACTGCAGCTCCTTCTCGAGAGTCTCCATCTCCATCCACTGTTAAGCTCGAGTTCACCATCTTTACATCTCCAACCCTTCCCTGTATAGCTCGTTACTCTCAGCTGCAGACTCCTCAAAACGCCATCAAAATAGCAACCAGCGATCATCCATCATTCTCTGTCTCGAGCTATTCTTCATGTACAACCAGTCTTTATCGATCACCAACTTCATCTTACTGCCATGCATCTCAGCTTCATCGTCCATGACTGCAGTCTGCCGATAATATATACCACAGCAAGCTCGTGTTCTTCCTTCGACTCCATTAATAGCTGCAACCAAACTCACAGCAAACTCCATCAGTCACTCGAGCTCCATTCCATCACTGATATCGATAGTTATCGCTGGGAATGTAAGCAGCCACCGTCCACGGCCAAGCTCCATTCACTGTGAAACTGCAGAGAGACGATCGCAAAACTAATCGCTGAGGCCATTTTGCAAACACCTTGTATGCGACTTCTAAACTGGTGAAGGTTATGAACTGGCTGTATCATGACAGCTGCACAAATCAACTCCTTCCCTGCACAATTCAATTCCATACACAAACATCGAAACATTCATCACAAAACCAAACTGTCTAGCGGATTTCACTGAATGAACCTGCACAATACCAACTCCTAATTCTTTCTTCAACTGAATTTTCGATCGAATTCAGCTAAACCCATTCATCATAAACCTGCACAGAATCTAACTGCTCTTTAATTCTACTTTATTCGTCCAGTTTCAATGGCAGCAACTTGTCTTCTCCGGTGTTAATTCTGTCCAACCATACAGTTCGTGACTCAAGCTCAGTTATTGCCTTCTTAATCCATCTCGATTGGCCATACAAACCCAGCGTCACGAGACACTGAGACAATGGCTTTGCCGGCGTGAACAAGCTTGGCAGCAATGCAGTGCCTTCTTGATTCAATTAGGAGAAACTGAAATGTGATACTCCATGACCAAGTTTATAAAGGAGGAGTTGCCCCTGAGAAATTTGAGCGGTTGCCTATAATAAACCCAATTAGAATCAAATGACTGCCTTCCTTGGTTGTCTCCAGTAATTCTTCGTAGATTTCAGTTAGTTGCTTCGACTGCTCGTAGTCGTTTCCATGTAATGTCCGCCTCTCTTTTGGTAAATTGGACGATTTCTTCTTCTTTTCGGGAATAAGCTCCAAAATTTCCATAAAATATAAAACAAAGCTAAGAATACAATTTCGCAAGAAAACTAGCTAAGAAAGCATAATCAATCCATACTTACAGAGGTGTTTTTACACACCTATCAATCACTACCTATATTTGGAGACTTGGTAGAACATATCTTAACTTATATTAGGAGTCATGGTGGAACCGGTCCCAAGAGCAAAACTGATTTGCAACATTCACATATCACTTTAGGGTATTGTGTGAGTTTAAAATTAGGGTTTGCTAGTATAGGAAAGTTCCATATGTTGACATAATTTAAACATGTACATAATTCTTATCATTGATTGTTCAAAGATATTCCTTGATACTCAAGGTGATCCCAAACCAAAATATTGAGAATATTTTTTTAATTAAGATTTTCAAATTATATGTTTTTGATTTTCCAGCAATCAAAACATATCTCTAGAAAAGAATTACATGTTGGATATTAGTTGGAAATATGAAAACCGAAATTAGGTACTTTATTGCATATCTTTAGAATCTTTCGGTTTTGGAATTTTCTTGTTGTCCAAACAACCTTGGTCTACAAATACTAAATTTTGTTCTTCTTACAAACTATCCTTAGCTAGGCGAACTGCATTGTTACCGACGGAGCTGAAAACTAGTATTACTTGTAATACTATACCGGAGAGAAAAGTAACCTAATTAGGCGAATATGTTATGTTCGCTTAATTAAAGACTTATTTTGGGATCAAGAAGCTCTAGCAAGTACCGTTGGTGGGAAACTAGACAAGAGCATTTTTATTTAATTTCCGATTTATTGATTTGATTGACTAACGGTTGTTGAAACTTTGATTGCACCTATTTTGATTATTTTTGAGATCCCTGTCTTTTGCCATAAGGTCACTCAAACTAGATCAAACTATCAACGTAATCTTCAGAAGTGCTTTTTGATCTGAAGAAAACATGTGATCATCTAATATTAATAAACTCCCTTTTGTGCGTGATCGATCATAAGTGGAATCAAGTTTTTGTGTGCAGGTACAATTGAAGGCAAGAAGATCTTTCTTATTGGTTTAACATCTTGTGATATTACTTTAGGCACACATATTGATTGGTTGGGATCCGACTAAGATCTAATTTATCTTTGATAGATTTTATCAAGTAGTCGTATAGATCGACAACAATAATTTAGTAGTATTCTTCAATATCCAAATCTGATAGTGTAAATCCAGATCTGATTATTTCGGATTTTGATTGATCTTACCCGACAAAGGAGTTTACTTGTTTTAACAGAAGAGCCTTTGTCATAACTCAACATATCTTCATTCTTAAAGATTGATAGAAGAGTTACCAAACATCTTTGTTCCTTTACTGTTTGGAATACAACCAAAAGGAGTTGGTGCTTAAGACTTTACATCGGTAAATCAACTCAATGTAGTGATTTATATCTTGGGATTCACATGCGCTGGCTAGACGATTGTAGGCGCAGGGATACTGAGGGAACTAAGTAAGTAGAAGTAGATTACTTGGTCTCAACTATACGAATTTGACTTTGTTCTTTGAGAGTATTCAAAACTGGACTAGGTCCCAGGGTTTATCTGCATTTGTGGTTTCCTCGTTAAAAAAATCTTGTTGCTTTACATTCCATAATTATAATTGTTTAATTATATTTAAAATTAAATACACTAGTATGTTAATTCAAGATACTTGATTGTGATCCTATAGTATATCGGTTTTGAAAATGCGGGGGTCTAACAATCACACCCAACAATTCGTACCAAAGACCAATGTTCAAGTTTCAATCAATGTAAATCAACAATCAAAGGTTGGATATTCTAGTTGATTGATCTTAACGCACAACCTGTGATATTTCAATTATATAACAAAATATAATACGGAAAAGAAATAACACAAACACTAGAATTTTGTTAACGAGGAAACCGCAAATGCAGAAAGACCGCAGGAACAAGTCCAGATTGAACACCACACTGTATTAATCCGTTACAGACACTAGCATACTACCAATTAACTTTGGACTGGACTGTAGTTGAACCCTAATAAATCTCACACTGATTCAAGGTACAATTGTGCTCCTTACGTCTCTGATCCCAGCAGGATACTACGCACTTGATTCCCTTAGATGATCTCACCCACAACTAAGAGTTGCTACGACCCAAAGTCGAATACTTGATAGACAAATCTGTCTCACACAGAAAATTGTATAGGATTGAATAAATCTGTCTCCCACAGAAATACCCAGGAGTTTTTGTTCCGTCTTTTGATAAATCAAGGTGAACAGGAACCAATTGATAAACCAGACTTATATTCCCGAAGAACAGCCTAGTATTATCAATCACCTCACAATAAACTTAATCAACTAGAGAAACAAGTTATTGTGGGATAATAAACGATGAGACGAAGTTTATTTGTGATTACTTTTCTATCTTGTCTATCGGAGATATAAAATCTCGAGCCATTTATTTCAATTACACTCAACACGATAGAAACAACAAGATAAGATTACGCAACTACAAAGATAATAATTGGGTCTGGCTTCACAATCCCAATGAAGTCTTCGAGTCGTTAACCTACGGGGTCTCGAGAAGAAACCTAAGGTTAAAGGAGAATCGAATCTAGTTATGAAACTAGTAAAACATAGGAGGTGTGGGGATTACCTTTCCAAGTTTCTAGAGTTCTCCTTTATATAGTTTTCAAATCAGGGTTTGCAATCTAAGTTACCTTGGTAACAAAGCATTCAATAATCACCGTTAGATGAAAAAACTGATTCAACCAAGCTAATATCTTTCAACCGTTAGATCGAACTTTAGCTTGTTACACACAAATGAAATGTACCCTCATTTAGGTTTATGTAACCGTACTAAACGTGTACACCAGGTTGGTTCACAAATAGTTAACCGAGGTTAGCCATATGATTACTCTCATATCAACCTTATTCATCTTAATCATAACTAGTTCAAATGATTCAAATGAAACTAGTTGAGAGTTGTTCAATTGTTTAGAAAACACAATTGAAATCAAATCGGTTTGATTCACTTGAATCAATCATGAACCTTAAAGCCACGATTTGCAAAGATTGCATTCTTTATGATTTAAATGTTTAAGTCCATGAACTGACCGACTTGACAAAGTAACCAGCTTAAGTATGCGTACTTAAGCAAACAGATTTGAGTTTGTTAAGTTTCCAAACTCAGCAGAAATTTTCGGTTCGAAAACCTCCGCCAGTATGCATACGGGTATGCATACTTAAGGTGACTAGTTAAGAGTTTTGCTAAAACAAAACTCAGCAGAAATTCTCGATTCGAGAACTTCCGCCAGTATGCATACGGGTACGTATACTCCTTCACCAATTTCGTATACACACATATGCATACTCTTGGCTCCCGGTTTATGTACTTATACACTAATGTGCGAACACACTGTATATGTTTATATCCAAAGATGGTTACATCATCAACTCTTTATTTCGATCATTGAAACATTCTTCTATAATGACAATAGCCGTTTTCACACACTATTAGCATCAAATCAATTTTCAAGATATTGAAATAATCATTGTCGAAACATTCCAAGCCTACATGAGATGATTGTATCACGCAAACCATGTAAGATGTTACTCGAAAATTTCTCATGATATAAGATGAACTTGGTCGAAGCGAAATCTTACCAACACATATTTCGAGAAATATGTAAGCAATATATACGTAGCTCGAAATCTCAAATGTGTATAGAGAAAACTATATCGTAACACGACTTATGTCTCAATATAAGAGACAATAGAAATAGACTTTCAAAGTGATAGATAAGTGATCAAGTCTCCACATACCTTTTGTCGAAGAAGTTCCACAAGCTCCTCTTAGTAGTTCTTCGTCTTCAAGAGATGAACGACGAGAGATTTAAGATCAACTACACTATCTATGTCCTAGTACGAGACATCTACAAATAGGCTAGAAATCAAGACTTATAGTTTTGATCACTAACATTGACAAACATGCTTGAGATAGCAACGCATGCGAGTTTGACCGAGCAATGCTCTAACAGGTTTCATACCATAACTATTATCAAGTGTATACCTTGTTGTCGTATTGTCTCGACTTTGTCCATAGACGATCACACTTGGTATCGAAATTATAGATTGAAATGAAAAGATTGTGGCGTACTTGGGTACCCTCGCTATTTCAAGAGTCATCAAAACTAATAACTTTATGAGAGTTCTGCAGAATTGGAAAAAATCTTGCAGAGTTAATTATCTAATGTCTTACAGAGATTTGTCAGAGTCATGAAAAGTTGTAAAAACAAGTATAAACACCTAACACGATAAATTCAAATATACAAATTTATGATAACCTATTTATTTTTCTAACTTCAACTTAAAAGTAAATAAATGTTATTATATATACAATATCTTTCTTTTGTTCAATAAATTCGATAAATAGTAATTGTTACACATTTATACATGACAATTCAAGTTAAAAAGTTTTTAACGAGTCCAAATAAGATAAACCTTCAAAATAAGATAAAACCTAATATTCTGATCTAGAGTTGTTAAAGGAAAAAATGAGTTCACGAGAAGTCAATAAATATTACGAAACAATCAGAAGTACTTGATTTTATGATTTTGATTTCAAATTACTTTTGTTATCGAGATTTCGATTGGTTTCTTAGATATCAAATGTTAATGTACTTGTATTTTGAACTTGATACATAGATCCTACTAGTGGCGGTGAAGAAATAATATTGGTTATAAGAGTATCTGGGTTTAAATTAATAAATCATATATTGTTTTCACATGTTGACGATATATTTAAAAACGTTGAGTTTGATTTAATCAAACATATAGAATAAGAGAGTTATTGATTTAAGTCGGGCTTTGGGAGAGACGATAGAAAAGTTGTGGACAGTCGTGCAATGTTTTTTTTCTTAATATTGAATTGCAAAACAAAAAATAAGAAAGAAATAAGAGTAAAGCAGAAAAAGAAAGCGGTTTCTTAGATTTTATCAACCAATAAGCACAAGTGGAATGTTCACCTCGGTTGTTGGTGCAAAAATTTGGACTCGTGTTTAATCATATCATATCATATAATTTATATTATATGCATCTATGATATGGATTTATTATACTTGTGATATAATAAAATAAAATAATAAATAAAATATTACATATTTTACAAGACTTTCATCAAGGTAAATATATATAAAAAATCCACTCAGAGTGTTTAAAATAGGTAAGTATGCAAAGTATTCGAAATTTCAAGATCATAACGAGTAACACAAACTTTAAAAGATCTTTTTACAATAAATAACCAGTAACATAAACTTTGAAAGAGATTTAAAAGTATACAACAAATAACATATACTTTGGAAATTTACTATAATCTTTAGAAATCACTAAAAATATTTATTGACTGAATCCCTGTTAGAATTATGCTTAGTTTTAATGTTATGGCGTGCCAATTTGTGTCTTTGTTCAAGTCAAGTACTAGTACTTGCAGCTGTAATATAAGTGCGACGCCAATATTATCACGGTAATTCTTTTTATTGGTCTATCTCTTTTCCCATATTGAACATGTCAAAACGATCAGTTAGTAAGGAACCAAAAGTTAGTAGTCTCCGTGCAAGTAGTTGTGGTCATCCTAATAATGAACCAAAAGTTGCATCAAAATCAGATTTGTGGGAAAACTGTGATCTATCATAATTTTGAAGATAATTTAGAATGCATCTATGGCATTCAATTATTTGTAGCCAATAACCACCTTATTCGGTAACCCAGAAAAAAAAGTTCCAACCAATTTAGAAGAAATGTTGCAGCGCTTTTCTGGAAATTAGAAAATGGTCAACCAGCCAACAAATTTGGCTTAACATATGATTAATATCGTTCGAGTTTAAACAAATTTGTGGAAGTTTAATGGGAAAATATATTAAATGTCCTAATGAAAATGAAATACTAGTAGATATTAAAGTCGAGTTCAAAAGATCTTCTAGTTGAAAACTATTGTAGGTTCAATAAACACAACTCGCATCCAAATTATTAAACCGCGGAGCATCTTTCCTGTCGACCTTAACGAATTTTATGATAAACAATTTACAAAACATCGTAATTCTATATCATTTTCAACTGCTATACTAGCTCGAGATATCTGCCAATCTGTAGCTTTATCTATCTTGGTATATTATTGTCCATATATTAAACTGCGTTATGTTCACAAAATGCGTGATGGTATAACCGATGCTCTTACTTATAAGGAGAAATGTCCTGTAAGTTGTAACAAAAACAATTATGGGGAAAGGTTCCTAGTATGATACTTTTTCCATAAACATCTATGGGCAAGGTGTTATAGGGGATGTGGACTGTGATATTTGACAATGAACTTTCAACGAGGGAAGTTGTATAAGCTATTTTTTTAACTGAACTATTGAAGTCTATGAATAACTTAATTTGCACATTTATGGTTTGTTATCCGGAGCTAGCTTTTTTTTGAGAGATTGCTTACATCTCTAGTCCTAGCTTTATTAAACTTGACAGTTCGAAGAAAAATAATTCAAAAAAAAAAAATGGAAGTTTAAATTTATAATTTACTTTTTTTTTTGACTGAAATGCATTTATACTTTTTTTACTTCAGTATCATAGAAAACTTAGATATCTAACTCAAATACTCTAGTCTGCATTTGCTTCCAGTGCTAGGTAGAGTGATGAAAATCCATGGATTACCATGGGTGGTAACTTGTATCCTAAATACTTATATCACTCTTAAAGAGGATTTCACTCACATATAACATATATAGATTATACTACTGACTATTGGTAAATAGGTGATCGGTTAACAACTGAATTTGTTAATATATCATAGTTCATGCCGTTATCTAGACAACCAAAAACATGGACCAATATGGATACTTGGAACAAGAAGTATCACAAAGATCACAATATTAAGAAGGAAAATTCTTCCAGTCTTCAATCTCCAAGTATCACCTGCACAAACACCTTGATTCATATCAATGATCGATCATACACAGAAACTGTGTCCATAAAGGTTGGATGATCACTAATCCTATCTGCAAATATAGAATCAAACATATCTGAAATAGTCAATCTTTTAAATAAAAAAAACTCGAGTGGCCTTATATCAAAAGAGAAAGACCATAGAATAAATAAGTTTGATCTATCAAGGATAACTACACATGTTAGTCTATCAAACAAATTATAAAAAACTAATAATAATACAATTTAGTTTTCCACCAACGACATTACTAAAAGCTTCTTGATCCCTATAAAGACTTTAAACAAAGGCCACACAAGAGATTTCACCTATTTAGATTACTCTCCTCTATCAACGAGTGGGCTTCCTACAAAAACGGTTAGGCAGTGTGTCACGGGATGAGTTTATAAGAATACAAGCTTCACTTTTCGTAGTGCTATGACCAAGACTTGTTTGGATAGCAAGAAATTACCAAATCCGAAAATCCTTAAGATATGGAATAAATGTATATTTTTAGTTTTGACAAATTTCAACTATAATCCAAATCATATGTGCATTAACTAGCATATTTACATATATTTTACTAATATAACAATAAGATAAATCCAATCCTTTGGGATATGGAAAGCATTTAAAATCGAATTCTAAAAGATATCAGAAATTCGGTTTCGAGATCACGCCTTGAGAATCAAGGAAAATACTGGAAAGTTAAGTAATAAGAGTTTAACACATGTTCAAACTATGTCGACATTGTGTGAACGTTCCAAGTTCAATTCGTATACATTTGGATGTTTGTCCAAACCCGAAGATAACCAAACAAATCGAAAATGAAAATACAGATTAAAATCTATACATGATTGGTCAGGGACCGGTCCTGATATCGGTCTTACAAATAGGATCGGACCTGAAATCTATTTCTCCCACGATACATTATTTCGCAAGTCTACTTCCTTATATCATGTTTATGATATTACGTTGAGTCATAATCCTGAAAGTTCATACACACTAAATAGTAACAAGTTACCAACTTGTGTAACGCCGACTTACAAAGTCTATATATAAACAATGCTTAGTAACTTTATAAACCAAAATTTTATAAAACATCAAATATATCTTTCCTTGACACTTTGAACATAGTATAATGACCAAGCCATTGATAGTAGATCCAAGTAAGAAAACTATATTACATATGTTATGTTTTCAATAAATACTGACTTGAAAGAACTATGATAGGAATGGAATAAGTCAAGTCTATGTTACTAACCTCGAACAGAAGGATGATGTGTTCGTTGATACCGATACGTCTCCATGATGTTCATGAGTAACAAGAGATAGTCTCAATATTTCTATGTTCCTAGTTTAACCTAACAAAGTTGACTCTAGTAATCAAATCAAGCAGATTTAAATTTGAAACTAAAAGATGACAACCAAACTTGACATACCAACGCTTGGGGGTTCAAGCAATTCTCTAAGTAAAGTTAGCATCCAATGATAATTATGCAGGAAACTCATGGATAGCACACGTTAAGATATGCATTCCTAACATCTAAGAGCAACATGCAAAAGTTCCCAATAGTGCAAGCGGCATGAAGCAAAACATAATGAATATAATTTTAAACTAATAAATAAATAGGTCTAGCTAAGTTCACATATAGCTCATGATTCTTCAGTTTTCAATTCAAACTAAGCTGACAAGTTCTACATCAGTTTTGTCTCTTAATAGTTTTTGTTGGAGATTAGTGAACCTAACATGACGTTAAACTTTAATCTACTATGTTCCTCGTCATTTTGAGTATAGGTAACTGAAATAAAAACGTAACACCAACTAAATAGAGATTTACTATGTTTTGAAAATTGTGAGCACCTAAAGTTATATCCCATATTTGTTTAATATGGTCAAAATTATAAATACAAAATACAATGAAGAACAAGTGCTTACTATTAGTTTGAGGTACGTATAGTTGTTTCTTAACTCTGTAAAGCTTCTTTTCGGGTATACAAAGTTGTTCCGATCTGAAAAGGTAGGTGATCTGAAGACCCTGAAAGTTGCTTGGAGGTGTTAAAAGTTACGCTGGCCTGAAGAACAATATGTACATATTCTCCATCATTTGGTTCTCATGCATCTTAGACTTCTCATTTATCTCTTTCATTCGTCTCTCCCATTTGGAGATTATGCAGAAAATGTTCACCTGAAGTACGACCCACATCCATATATTATTTTCCTTAATGGTATGTCCAGTTGAACCTATGAGATTGAATATCTTTCGGTAGCTATTGTTTAAGTATCTATAGACGACTGATTCCTCTCCTCTTTAAAGAAAAAAGTTCACCTAATTTCAGTTCGAAACCATACAATTCTAATCAAATCTCAAAATGAATAAAAACCAACAGAAGAAAGAAGTGCGAAAAATAAATGAAAACCAAATAAAACCAAATTGACCAATATGGATCCAGCATTATTTAACACAAAGTTCAATCAAAGGCCTTCTTGTCAGTTCCATTCCCAGGATTAACCCCTTTGAAGCAGCAGGAGGAGACACAGGTACTTCTTATAACCTTCTTTTTGATTATTACTACAACCTTCTTTCTTCTTTATTTAAACTGTTTAATTACTCATATATGCTCATACTATCGTCCACACTAATCCTGTCAAATTCAGCCTAATTTGATTTACTTCTTGTTACAACTTTTCACTCATTTTTTTTTGGGACCTTTACTTGCTTGTTTCATAACTTTGTAAGTTAGCATAACCTTGTTTTGATAGGAGATTCCTTAGTATAGGATGAAGGTTTTAGCTTGGAATGTGCAAGGATGCAGGAATCCTTTGACACAAAATCACTTGACAAACCTTATAAAGACCGAACAACCTGAAATCCTTTTTCTTTCAGAAACAAAAAATCAAAGACACTTTGTAAAATCCTTAGTTCCAGCCTTTCCTAATTACCACATAGTTGATCCCATAGGTATTGCAGGAGGCCTTGTAATAGCCTGGATATATGGATTTTACTTTGAAGTAGTACAATGGAATATCAATAAGATAAATGTAATAGTGAACACGACATTCGACACAAAACAATGGGCTCTTACATGTTTCTATCGTAGTCCATACCCATCCAATAGAAATAAAGCCTGAGACTTCTTGGAAGAGATAAGTGTGCAAATAAATAGAAGTAAGATGCCCTGGATAGTCCTAGGAGACTTTAATATGATATTTAACCAAATTGAAAAGCTAGGAGGGCTACCTTTCAATAAAAAGAATAGTGAATATTATTATAACATTTTAGAGAGAGCTGGCTTATATGATCTAGGTTACTTAGGTTTAGATTTCACTTGGGACAACCATAGAGAAGGTAATCAAAATATACATGAAAGACTTGATAGAGCAGTGATCAATGCTGATTGGCATGCACAATACCCAAATGCTTCACTAAGACATCTAGTGGCCATAGAATCAGATCACTGTCTCATCCTACTCCATAAAAGAAATTCTACTGCTAAGCAAGAATGGGTTTTTAAATTTCATGACACATGGTCAAAGGATAGTTCTTGTATTCAAGTAATAAAGGAAACTTAGAAGGAGCACGATATAGAAGATGTATCACAAAGTTTAGTTACAAATCTGAGCACTTTAGGTACCAACTTGCTAGATTGGATGAAAAACATTTTTGGATTACCCTCAAAAAAGATAAAAAAAAAACCTCTTAAAAGACATTGAGAGATTAAAAGGAAGTAGGTATACTGAGTATCAACAGAAAAAATTGAAAGAAAAACTACTAGAATTAGAAAAACTGTATGATACTCAAGAGGTCATAGCTAAACAACAGTCTAGAGATAATATCATTGAATTAGGTGAAATAAATACTAAATATTTATACACTATCACATTGAGGAGAATAAAATGGAATAATATAGAAAGCATGCTTGACACTCAAAATATATTAACAAGGAATAGAACTGAGATAAGTACAATCCTTACAGATTATTTCCAAAATCTTTTTATGGAAACTTCTTCAGAGCAACAGGTAGATGATCTTTTGTTTAAAGATATTCCTATTGTTCTTAATAGTATAGATAACTCTAGCATAATGATACCTCCTATTAGAGAGGAAATCCTTTTAGTCCTAAAAAACATGAAGCCAAATAAATCACCAGGTCCTGATGGATTTCCTGTCATCTTTTTCTTGCATAATTGGGAAACTGTAGGTACTCAGGTTACTTCAACTATCCAGAACTTCTTTATACACAAACAATTACATCTCTTCCTTATACCCAGGGTGAAACAACCCAAAAACCCAAGTCAATTTAGACCAATAGGGCTATGTAACATAGCTTACAAAGTAATAGCAAAAATAATAGCCAACAGAATCAAACCATTCTTAGACAAAATAATCTCACCATTTCAATCAGTCTTCCTATCCTCTAGACAAATTTCTGACAACATTATTGTAGCACATGAGGTTATACATTCATTCAAAAACAAGAAATCTAGAACAAGAGGCCTAGGTCTAAAAATAGACATGTCCAAGGCCTTTGACATAGTTAATTGGAAATTTCTTTTGTTTGCTTTATCATCCTTTGGCTTTAGTAGTGATGTTTTCTTGCTCATAGAACAATGCATCTCAACTGCTACGATTTTTGTTCTTTTAAATGGCTCCCCTGGAGAAGCTTTTAAACCTTCAAGAGGTTTACGTCAAGGTGATCCCCTCTCCCCTTATATCTTTCATTATTTGTATGGAAATTTTCTCTAGACTTCTTCTTCAACAGGAGAATCAGAAAATTTTACATGGAGTCAAGACAACTCCAAAAAGTGAACCAATATCACATCTTTTGTTTGCTAATAACTGTCTCCTTTTTGTCAAAGAAGACCTTGTAGAATGTAGAAACCTACTAGACACCATAGAAATCTTTAGTAAAGCATCTTGCCAACTCATTAAATTTGAAAAATATGGAGTTTTCCTTGGAAAAAAAGTGCCCCCAAAACACCAAAGAATGATGTCTAAATTACTAAAGATAAAACACATAAGTCTTAAAGATCCCTATCTAGGAGATCCCATGTTTATGGATGTATCCAAAATAAAAACCTTTGCACCTATCCTAGAAAGAATGGAATCTAAGGAAAAAGGCTGGAAAGGCCTAATTCTCTCCCAACCTAGTAGGTCTGTCCTAAACAGAGCAGTCTTAGCCAGTATACCTACTTACCAGATGGGATGCTTTATCCTTCATAAAAGAATAACAAATAAAATTAATCCCATTCAGAGAGACTTCTGGTGGGGTAAAGAAGTAGGGAAAAAAGGATTTTATCCCAAGACTTGGCCAAGCCTTTGTAAACCCCTTCAAAAGGGAGGTTTAGGCTTCAAGGATGCTAGAAAGTTTAACCTTGCAGTGCATGCTAAGTTAGCATGGAGACTAATCAAGGAACCCCACGCTCTCTGGGTCAAAACAATGGGCTGTAGATATTTTCGAAAATCCTCTGCCCTTAGAGCCAAAGCAAAAACCAATGGTTCTTGGACTTGGAACTGCATCAGTCAAGGATTAGAACTAATATATAAATATAGCTTCTGGGAAGTGGGTAATGGTCAGGATATCAACATTTGGAAGGACAAATGGATCCCAGGATTAACGGACACACTAGAAAACATTTTTCCAATACAATACACTCACATTAATTTAGTATCAAACCTGATTGACCCAATCTTTAGCTCTTAGGGTATGGATATCATAAACTCTATTCTACCTGTAGATATATCTAACAAAATTAGGAACATTCCCCTATTTGAAGATAAGCATCATATTCTTAGAAAATATCAATTAAGATGGACTTTAACAAAGTCAGAAGATTACACAGTGAAATCCTTATATGATAAACTGAATGAAACTAATACTAAAATAGTTAGCCTGGACCTACCTGAATCTTTTGGGATAGTTATATGGAAATTAGACATATTACAAAGAATTAAATTATTTATATGGAAATGCTTACAAAATGCTTTATCTACTAACTTTAAACTGTACGGGAAGGTAAGAGATGTAGAGCTACAATGTACTATGTGCGGAACTGCAACTGAAGCTACTGAACATCTTCTACTAGACTGCCCCAATGCCACAAAATTATGGAATCTAGCTCCCAACCCAATTTCTATTAACATAGACAATTCAAGTACCTTCTTATCTCTCTACAAGGACTGGATCAATAACCCTAGAAGAGAAATATCATTGGAACTAATGCTAACTAAGATGTGGTTCATCTGGAAGGAGAGGTGAAACAGAGTATTTGAAAACAAATCAACATCAGCTAAATCTCTAGCTCAGGAAATACAAGGACACATTGCCTTCTGGTCAAACTAAAGGAGTTCGCAGAGTACAAAAACAAACCAACACAAGAACAATATAGCCGCTGTCTGGCAGGCACCACTAGGAAACAACCTTAAAATCAATGTTGATGCTACTTGGATTTCTAACATCTTACCTTCCAGTTATGCTATAATATTGAGAGACAATGAAGGTAACACATGAGGAGGAAAAGCTGGCCAGTCCACATCTCAAGACCCACAAGAAGCGAATCTATATGAGTGTTTCAAGCAGCATCTTGGGCTCAGGAGAATGGGTTGGAAAACTTCAGCATAGAAGGAGGTTGTGAAAGCCTCTTCACATACATGCATGGAAAGAACTCTGACATCTCTTGGCATTCAAAAGCATATTTAGATGAAGCAAAAAGACTAGCTCAATTATGTAATAACTTTCTAGGTTTCTATTTTGTCCCAAGACAGGGAAACAAGGTAGCAGACACTCTAGCAAAACTTGTTAGATCCTTAAACTAACCTATTTCGTGGGGAAACACTCCTCCAACTTGTATTGAAACCCAACTGTTAGTAGATAAATCTAATATCAACATATCCTCATGTGGATCGATATTAGATGGCTTTATTCTTTTTGTAACCCAAGTCTCGCAGGATCTTTATTCTTTTTTAATGAAATGCCTTATCCACGAAAAAAAAAATCAAAAAAACATGAAAAATAAGATGATTAATTTACTTACAAACAGAGTGGAAATGATAAAATAACATAAGGGTAGAGTAGTTTTTGCATTGCAACCCAATTTTCGACAAGGGAAGAATGGTCTTAAATGGCTATGGAGATACAAAACTACAGAAATTCAATAGACCGATGATGAATGATGTGAAAGTGAAGCCAGTATTTCCAAATCCGCTCATACAGATAATCTAACGTAAATCAATTTATTTTTTTCTTTTTGTTGTTCTTCTGTATTACCCGAGTCTTTACGTACTCTTTAGATCAAGTCTTATAGTGGAAGAATTCCATCTTCTAAACCCACGTGACACATCAACATTTACAATTAATCATGGAAGGTCAAGTGTAGCGATGTAATCCACGAAAAAGCAATTGAAATCGTCGTGATTTAAAATGTCGCTCCTTAAAATTTGTAAAATTCCACCTTAGGTGGGGCTGTCTTATCTTCAGCTACATACTCTAATAGTCGGCATGAATTTTTTTTCCAATCGGTTAGATCTTCTCCAATGGAATGTGTAGGAGAATAAATGTCTAGGTCCACGTTAGGATGCACATCCATTTTCTCTAAAATCCTTCTCCAGACCTAAATGCTTTAATCAATATATAAATATGAAGTGGCTTAGTTTTGGGTTGAATAGCCATTTTTATCTATAATCATTTCTCTAAAACTAGATATTCACCTTGAAGATGTTAACTCATCCTAGTCAGATTTTACCTAATTAAATTGATATCAATATGTTAAATTACAATTTTTAGCTATAATCAAATCTAATGGTTTTTTCTTGTTCTCCCTAATTTTTAGGAAAAATCTGAAGAAAACATCTTGTTTGTGTTGCCATATAGAAAACACGCACAATGATCATCGGTCAAGTTCCCAAAAACATATTGTCCCAATTTATTCTTACGATTATTTTTTGTATTTCGTATTTTATTTGTTGGAGGACAAAAAGGAGTGGAACGTATGATTTTGAACCCCAAACATACACCTATAATCTAAACCAGCAACCCAAAACATACACCTACTAGATAATTGCTGCAGCAGTAGAGGGACGACCAAAGAAAAAAAAAGAACAAAACTAAAAAGTAACAAGCGATACTTGTACATGTCCGTGATAATCTTTTTTGTGAGGCATTTTATCAAACAGGTTGGATAATACTGTTTTGTTCCTATTTTTTTTTGGCACATAGAGCAAATTTGATTAGAAGGAGTCATAAAAAGTGATAGAAGAGATACAAAATCTGCATTAGTCAAATTGACACATTAGTTCCATGTTAGTTAAAACCTTAACACACCCACTTCTCAAAATCACCCATTCACTTAAAATTAAAATTATGATACAAATTACATTTTCACCGTTCATAGTAATAGAAATCAGGAAGGATTTTGGTTAACAACCCCATACCTTTGCCTAGATTTAGCTCAACATAAGAAAGAAAAAAATTGTCGTTTTGAATTGTGTTTGTTGTAATTGAAATTCTTCTGAGTACTGCTTGCAAAAGAGAAAGTATAAAGAAGTATAAAAAAGTGGTTTATGGGTTTCGGGTTTTAACCGAACCACGACTGTATCCGAACCGCAACTCCATCTTGTTAATCCGAAAGCTGAAGAACAACTCTGTTTTTTTGTGATAGATGATCAACTCTGGCCGTACATAATTTCTTCATATGTAGCGTTTTCAGTGGTACAAACCAGTGATTCCTTCACTATTAATTCACTTGTAAATGTGGGTTTTGAAAATGAATGAAGTACAGCTGTTTAAACTATCAAAATATGATTGATTTAGCAAAAATTAGAAATTGGAAAAGTGATTTTGATTTCTTGATTGATCAATTCTGATCGATGTAATGGATATCTTAAGAAATCTTAAGCTGTTTCTTTGGTAAGACTTGAATGTAATTCGCAATCAATTTAGTTGATTATCTCAATTCGAATGTAAATTTGATGAAATTGCAAAATCAAAAAACCAATTTCAATTTCTCTGCACATTTGTTATGACGGACAACATTGGTTATTTTTCATCACATAGGGACTCCCTTTGGTCGTCCAATAATCTAAATAAACCAGTCAATTTCCCACATGATAAATCCCTGACTGGTCCTAATCTAAGGAGGTTAGTCCTCCTTAGGTTCAGAATTGCTTTTGATCAAGAAAAGCCAGGGGTCAAAACACGTTGAAGTTTTAGAAACGCACAAATATGACTGCATTTCTTTTCTTTATTACAACAAAATATTTTACCATTCGAGTCATTTGCCAAATTTTGACTTCTTTTTTTCCGACTCCACTTAGCTAATTGATCCGCTTCTCCATTATAGTTCCTATATGTACATGGCTAATATGAACATTATCATAATTACGCAACAAAAGTAAGACATCTTTTAAAATAGTTTTTGTTCTCCAGAATAAGAATTGCATTTCCATATTGTTAAAATACGTTAAAAATACACCATGTACTGTACTACCGGAAAAACACCTCTAACCCATTTGATTAGACTGGGTACTTCCGATAGTTAAAAATATAAATGAAGACTGATGATATACTCGATCTAATTGTTTAAGGAGAGATTCCACTCTAATTGTATCCAGAATGAAATTGACAAATCAAAGCTGTTAAGACTCATATAGAGCAGAAATTATGATTACAAAGAACATCCCATTAGGCAGAATACATTAGCCTCTTGCATTTCTAGTTCACCTATTAAAAGCTGAAATGGCTCAGTAAAAACTAACCAGTTAACAGTAAAGATAATTTTATTAAAAAACTACTGCTAGTAATAGTAGTAGACTAGTAGGAGTAGTAATATGAAGTCGGACTCTGCACGAGCATTACAACCAGGGACATTGTACCTTACATCATCTGTTAACTGCAATTGTTGCTAAAACTAGCAAGGGAATAAAAACGTAGCAGTATTACTAGTTGTTGTCAGGGTTGTAGACGCGCATATTTCTGTAAAACTTCAGCACATTTTTTCCTCTTGTGTAAATGGTGCGCCTCCCACTACGATGCTTTGTTGCATAGGTCATACATCTTTTGCTGTGTAAATAAAGTAAAGTAGAAATTAGTACACACAACTTACAGAACTTTGTGGATAAGAGTTAAAACTGATTTTAACGCAGAGTTTTTCTAGTCAGGCATATTTCTAGTTCTATTTTTTTTTATCCGCGTTTTCTAATTCTAGTTCCTTATCCACAAATGCAGATCTGTACATGAGCCAAATACTTCTGAACACGAGGTATAGAAACTCAGTACAGAAAAGTAAGAACGAAGCAAAAAGGCAAAGTCCTTCATCTTGAGCCAAATGTAAACGAGTAAGATGGTTTGAAATTGAGAAAGGGCACCATTTAAATGCCCAACAAAAATTAAGGAGGTGAAATTACTTTATACTTCCGGTGGCTGTAGAAGTCGAGCGTATTATGATGTACTTTATGCAATTGTATGATAACCCAACAGATCCAATTTAACAAAGGATAAACATTTCTACAAATGAGTATATGTTAAGGTGCAGAACTTGAAAGGTGAACCTAATGTGACATATGCTCCCATCAAAGAAACAACTAATATGCAATTTTCACTTTAAAGAAGAAAACAAAACCATGGACTTAGAACTCTAAAGCTAAAGGGTGGAATTGGTAAAGGAATCTCTGCTTTGCTACCAAGTACCAAATACATACCTCATTTCCACGTTCCTTTCATGCGTACTTCGCACAATGTCTTAATACATCCTTCCAATGTACTCAATAGAACCACAGTAGCATTCCTTTATTTTTAAATTCCCTGCAGAATCATGAACTGTGTCCACAAAGGCGCAGTCACATGTCAACTCTTGTAATGGAAGGATGTTTCCACCAGCAACTAACATCATGTATGGCATCCTCTTGTCATCATTGTCATAAAGGCGGATGAACTTCACTACCCAATATCATAGCTGCAATTGAAATAAAGGGAGTATGCATTAGAATACATGATTCTGAAAACAGTTGAATTTGCAGCAATATTATGAGATTGTAAACAGCCAAAAACACAGAGATGGATCAACATATGTAGATAAGAATGAAAACACAACTTTCCAATGCTTATGGCCTGGACACTCTATTTGTCTAACCTAGTGTGTGGAAGATATGATACACTTAAATAATAGAATATGTCTTGAGTTATATTATAACGCGAGGATGTTTCAGAGATCCTAATAGCTACCTAGTTGATTGATTAATAACTACAGTATGTAACACCAGCTCAAATTCCGTCGAATTGATAAAAAGCAAAACAGAGATACTGTGGGAACTACACAACAAAAGTTGAAGACATAGACACAAGTGGTCAAGTATTGAGAAAAACCAGCCTAACTGAGCATAGAAAACTCAGTTCTAGCACACAAGTCAGAATACATTAGACATGAATGTAAAGATAAAAATTGCCAACTGAACGGATTTACCTGATGCTCTTCCATAGTCCAAAATTTCACAAGATCCTTCCACTCCCTATCACTTAGCCCACTGGTGTTTATCAGCAAGATGCATTTCATTTTTATCTTGGGGTGTATCGTGATGTCTTTTTCATTTAGTTTTCTCGTTCCTATATATTCCACAGGCACAAGGTAGCTTTTTTATAACGTTCATCTAGTACGAAAATATCCTGAAACAGATAAAACAATTAACTTGTCACTCAGTGCATAAGTCACGAAAATGAATCATCTGGCATTCATAACAAGCAAACATCATATAAAAAAATCGCTATTCTATGAAAGTCCGTCCAATAATTCCGAAGTTAATCACATGCCAACAATTGAAAGAAGGATAAAATAGCAGGTTATGCTGAGTATGTTCACTGTCCAATAGATTAGAAGATTTCTTTTTCAATGGAGATCTATACCAAATTGGTTTAGGTACCACTCTTTCAGGGATTTGGATTAGCATTGGGATTCTGGAATGAAGTGTACCTAACTGAAGTGTGGCTGACTGGCTGTTGATTGTGGTCTTGAGATTCTGTTTCAGGTTGTAACTTCTTCTTTTTTTCATTTCAATAATGCTTAAATCCTCTTCTATAAAAATTAAAAACAAGCAAACAAAAAACTAGAGGAGTTCATAGACAAACATTCCCATATGATAGGACAATAGACGTCCTTGAGTTGTTAATGAAATTTGATACAACATCGTCCTCAAAAGGATCATGGTTCTTGTAAACATTGTCACTGAACATCAAACTCCCATCTTCGCCTCTCACTTTGATCCGTTATCATAATCCCCCGATTAGCAAAATCTAAGCTCCGCTGAAATCATCTGTAAGAATATCACACATAGTCAAATTTAACATCAAATTCAATAGACAATTACCTCATGACTACAATTGTAACAAATTTCAATAAGAAGGTGAGATCAGTATTTGAAAACCACATTTCATAGCCAGAGATTTACCTAATTTGATCATGGCTAAAGTTGTAACAGATGGATGTAATGAAAAAGAAGAAGCTGAGATCAATATTTGAAAACCACATTTCCGAATCCGCTCAAACCAAAAACTAATTATTATCCAAATCACTTCACAAACCATTTTCTTCTTCTTCTTGACCATTTTCTAGTGTTCTTTTGATTTGATGTTTAAAATTTGATGATCCGAAAAAACTGAATTTCTTCTTTAGGGTTTGGAGGTTTTCCCTGCAGCCGCAAATTGCATAGACCTCAAAAATCTCTTGTGTGAATAGTTTGGGATGAGAACATTTAAAGGGTTAGAGTTTACGGCTATTTACACCCCAATATTCACTCTCTTACTATTTGATATTTACCATGCAATGTTAGATAAGGGCTGCATACACTCCTGACATTTTTTGGATTGGGTACTTGGATTGCAACAAGAAATATAATGGCGATGATAAAATCGATCCAGTTATAAGAGAGTCTCCATTAGCATTGAATCCAGAATCAACAAGTAAAACCAACAAACCAAGCATCACATCAAATCAACAGCTGTTAGAGCAATTCCTGTGGCAATGGCCAAACACAAAAATTTGTTCAGTCAGGTGGATGGCCAAACTCGATTTTCCACTATGGGAAAGCACTGAGCGTTAAAACAATAGGCGCGTGACCTAGATGAAAATGCTGGCGCTCGATGGCAGAACGTTGGCGTCCAGCACAAAAACGCTGGTTACAGGCAGAGTGACGCCGCGTCACTAGGGATATCGCCAGAGTTTTTGATGCTGACGCCAACGGATAGTTTTTAAATTTTCGAATTTTACTTTTTCCCTCTATAAATTACCATCATCTTCGAACAATTCACTCACACCAAAATTCACTTGAATACTCTTTCCCAGAAATTGTCATAGTTCATTGGTCTCACCATACGATGTAACCAACATCGAACTAGAGCAACATCTTCTTGGATTGCAAATTCCAGCAGCGGCATTCGAGTGCAGTAACGATGTGCTTGAGATGGACCATCTTTTAGAATTCTGAAACACGCTTCGTAACGAAAAGGCTTACCGTGAGCTTCCTCCAAATTATCAAGAGCTGTTTGGATCACTTCATCTTCAGTTACACCGCTGAATTTTTCTCGATCAATTTCTATTACCAAAGCAAGAAATGGCTGGACTTCAAGCCTAATACGCTGAAAACGAGCACGCAATCGACGAGCATCTCGGTTTCTTGGGTTTCCCGTCAATGAAACGAACATTGAAAACACGTTCTCCCAAAAAGAATTGTCATGAGAAATAAGAACACCAGTGATTACCCTATGAAAGAAATATGCTTTGCATAGAGTTATATCTTCTTCTTCGGTAAACTTGGGACCACGATTTCTAAGAGACATTTCTGTAAAGGAGGAGGAGAGATATAAGAAAAAAGAAGAAGAAGAAGAAGAAGAAGATGTGATTTTGGAGATACAATGAATCAAATTTATAGGGCGAGAACGAAAAATTTGTCGTTGGAAATGGAAATTCAGCCGTTGGAAATGGAAATTTAGCCGTTGGCGTTTGTAGTAAAGTCTCGGGCGACATTAGTAAAATCGCCTAAGATTTTCCTTTTAGCGCCCGTTTGAATTATCAACGCCTATTCTCTATTATAAATACATCACTAGATTTTATTCTAAACCAATCCAACCGATTTCTCTCTCATCATCCACCATGTTTTCTAAAGGAAAAGCGAAGCAAATATTATGTGTCGAAGCAAAATAGGTTTGCCATTATGTTTCATGGATAACCACAGTCTTATGCAATGTCCTTGGATGTATTCAAAGTGTCCGCGGGAAGGTTGTTCACGAATCAGAATGGTGATTGAATCACAACCGGAAAAGCTCAGGTATTTGCAATGTCAAGATCCCAATTGTCCAGAGGACCACATATGCTAGATGATGCCATGAAGATTAAAAAACAAGAAGAAGAAAAGATTGGAACACTCTGCAAAAACTTCAAACTTAAAGCAAAATTGAAGAAGGAGTTATTACACTGCAAGCATTGTGGATATGGAGATCACGAATACAAACATTATCCACAGAGAATCAGTTCATGCTCAAAGCCCGGTTGCAGGACTTTTATGCATTTGCGGACTTCTTATGAAGAAGACACATATGGAAGGCATTTCTGGGAATGTCCTAGGTGTTATTTGGTGGAGTGGGCTGATTGAAGTTGTAGGAAAAATCGATTCACCATGGTATTATGTTATTTAATTTTTTGTTTATTTTGTGTTACTACGATTATCTAAAACCATCAGTATCAAGTAATTTATATTTTTCTTCGATTAAACATTGCACCACCAATTTCATAAATAAAAACATACTGCATTGAACAACCACATCATACATTAAAATAAAAGAACATTAAATTAATACAACAACTACATATGCGTCAATTCTCTTCGGGTGGTGAAATTCCTAGGGAGATGTAGGGATCGTATCTATTGAGCACCCTAAGACTGTTGAAACAAGCATGGAAGTCGAAAGGACAACCGCGGTGAGATGCTGGCCACATCGCTAGAGTTCTGGGCAACACTTCATGTTCGGCTTCACCGTTGA
Source organism: Papaver somniferum (assembly GCF_003573695.1). Lineage (NCBI taxonomy): Eukaryota > Viridiplantae > Streptophyta > Magnoliopsida > Ranunculales > Papaveraceae > Papaver > Papaver somniferum. The sequence continues at coordinate 209,406,295 of NC_039358.1, forward strand.
GCTTATTTTGGTGATTCTCCATTAGTTGGGCGACGAACTCCAATACATTCATACTAATTACACTAAAACGATGTTGCAATCCATGAGAAGCACGCCCATGGATGTTCCCAGTTTCAGCGGTGAACATTCTGAAAACTTTCTCCCAGAAAGTCAACGTCGAATCGGCTACATTACGCATGACAGCATCTTGTGTGTGAAAAACAAAGGCTCTACAAATAGCTAAATCCTCTTGTTGAGTGAATCTAACATCACGAACTCTTGGAGGCATTTTTGTAGATGATTTGAGAGAGAAGAATGTGTAAAATGTGTGAATTTAGAGTTGAAATGAGGAGTATTTATAGAATTAGAAAAATGTAGCCGTTGGATCACCAGATTATTCAGCCGTTCAGATGGAGACGTTGGCGCCATTGAGCCAGACGCTGGCGTTTATGAAGATGTCTCCGTCGCTTTACATTAGAACGCGCATTTTGTTTGAAAACTCGGGCGTCAGCCTTGCTGTCGCCAGCGCAATTAGCAATGTCGCGCGTCCTTGCAACAGACGCGCGTCTGATGGTGCGACTCGATGTTCAAATGAACAGATTTGTTCATTTGAACATCCGTTTTCTTGGTTTGTTCATCCCATAGTGGGATCAAAATGAACAAACTTAGAGTTTGTTCATCCCATAGGAACTGCTCTTAGCTCACATAGAGCAGAAATTGTGATAAAAAACATCCATTAGGCAGATGCATTACCCTCTTTCTTTTTCTAGACTATCAAAAAAAGGATGCATCAGAAAACAATCTGTGAATAGCTGAAATGCCTACGGAAAAAACAACCAGTTGAACAGTAGAGATGCACACAACCCTTCACTATTACTTCCCAAAATGATACAGGTATAACAAAAAAAATGGAACTGATTCCCCTCATGAGATGGATAGACTTGAATTTGAAAGTATTCCTCAAAACAGCTACCAAAGAAAAAGTGAGTCATCTTGAGATATTGAAGTAGTTTGAAAGCGTTAAGAGTCGTCCCCATTTCCTGATGCTGGCAGTTGAAGCTTTGCGTTGTTTCTCCAGCTGCGTGACAATGAAGTGATGTTAATTCTACATCGCAGAAATAAAAAAATATATATATAACAAAAATAACCATTCAAAATTTACTTCTCAGATTTTTCATTTACTGGCCATCAAGCAAGGAATATTCACAAGGGTAACAGTTTGGCAAGAGACCTCGAAACCATATTAACTGATAGGACTTATTCACATCCCTCGTCCAACTCAGTCAAACTAGAGAGCATCCAATGATAGTTTAATTCACCGATTTAATATGGAGAAACTCATAAATAGCACAGAACGAGATGCATTCCTAACATTTATATAACCTCCTTCAATCTAAGAGTAAGAGTCGTATACAAAAGTTTCCCAAATGCCAAACACACCTTATAGTTCAAACGGCATGAAGCAAAACATTATGAAATATGTTCTTAATAGGTAGGTCTGATTCACATATAGCTCATGGTTCTTTGGGTTCTATTTCAAACTAAGATTTGTAGTTTTTGTCAGAGATTAGTGAACTAACATAATAATAAACTTTCATTTACTATTTTCCCCGTCATAATTCCGATTCTTGACTTTGAATGCTTTACACAGACAAATATGAGAAATACTTCAACCATGAACAGTCAAATAGCTTTCAAGTTGCAGGAATAGCTTTCAACCAAGACCAACTAATAAATGTCGAATGACTCGAATAGCTTTCAAGTTGCAGGAATGAACAGTGACTCTAAATACCAACATATGTATGTACATAACATACCATTTCAGATTTGAACTAATAAAAAAATTTCCCTCCCCACTGTGTGCTTGGATTTTTTATGGCTTTGTCTCTTAATATTTGCGCTCGAAAAGTACCTAATGGCACACAAGTCGGAATACATTAGCCACGAATATAAAGGAGAAAATTGCCAAGTGAACATGACAGAGCTATGGATTTACTTGATGCTCTTTCTTAGTCCAAAATGTTTCAAGATCCTTCCACTCCCTGTCGCATTGTGTTTTATCTGAAAGACGCATTTCATCTGTATTGTGGAGAGTATAATGATGTCTTTTCCATTTCGTTTTCTCCAGGGGCAATAGACAAGGTAGCTTTTTTATAACGTTCATCTAGTATGAAAAAATCCTGAAATAGGTAAAGCAATTAACTTGCCATTCAGTGCATAAGCCAGAAAATGAATCATATGGCACACACAAGCAAACATCATATAAAGAAATCGCTATTATATGATAAGTTATCCAATAATTCTATGGTTAATCACATGCCAACGATCGAAATAAGGATAAACTTGCAGGTTATGCTGAGTATCTTCACCTGAAGTTCAGCCCACAGTCGTTCCTAATCCTACCAAGCTTGCTTATCTCAATGGTCTGTCCAGTTGAACCGCCGATATTCTGTATATCATGTTCTGGACTCTTATATGACAAATTCTCTTCCCTATGTATTCAAATGACAACGTCAAGAACAGTTTCAACTGACATCAATGAATATTAAGAATACAGAAGCAGTAATCTGACCTGTAACTGCAGTCGATTAGCAACAAGTTAAAGTATCTCTCAGCAGGTGTTGTCTTCGTCTATTCCAGATTGAACTTATTCTTCAGCAAAAGAACATCGCTTAATTTCAATAAAACCCACGGAATGATAATCAAATCTCAAAATGAGTACAAGTCCATGAAAACTTAAAATCGAAATACATGAATCAATCAGGAAACAATCGATTATAAGCAATTCAACAGCAACAAAGAAGTACAAGATATTCAGTTTCTTAGTAGCCAGGAACGGGAACGATATCGGGAGCGGGAGTGAGGACGGAAGCGGGGAACGTAAAATTTTCAAAAAATGAGATAACGGAAGCGAGCGTGAATTACATTTTTCCAAAAATACTAGTTATACTACCAATTTTCCAATATTGTAATCAAAAAATAAAACAAATACATAAATATTTAGAAAATGTGATTTAAGTGCAGGAATATATCTCATTCATTGACCTCTTTTGCTTCTTGTGTTTGTTACGAGCACTCTGAACTCACATTTGTGCAAGTGTTTCCTGTTCTTGTGAACTTGGAGGTGGTGGTGGAGGTGGAGGTGGAGGTGTAGGTGTAGGGGAGGATGGAGGGATAACATCAGGTGTTTGTGTTGTAAAGTAATCCACTTCATTATCAAATGTTGTGTCTCGCTCCCTTGCTTCAATCACTTCAATAGCTTCTTCAATGTTGTTTTCTTCCGGATTTACATCCCAGTTTCTATATTGAGTCCCGTAATCGGCTCTTTGCCTTGCAAGAAGACGTTGGTTATAGTGAACATACACAAGTTTTTCAGCCCTATCAGATCCCAATTTGTTTCTCTTTACACTGTGGATGTAGTTATATGTGCTCCAACATCTTTCTGCACAAGAAGAGTTAACACTTTGTGACAACACTCTCATAGCTAAGTTGCAAAGCTCCGGTGCCCCTCCGCCATATAAACCCCACCACTGTTTTGCACTCATCCTTGCTCTATCCGCTATAGCTTGTGGGCGCGCGAAACAACTTCCATTACTCACAAAATCACTAATTTGATGTCGTATAACCGCAACTTCTTCCGGTATTGGAAACATCTTATCGATAGCATCTAGATACCCATCCTGAACTTCTTTGCCGTAGTTAGGCTTCTTCCTGTTAACGCCACCGGGAGCTGGTTTCATTAGCCATGTATTTGTGTAATACTTAGGTACAAGCAAATAAGCTAAGCAATTCAATGGAATGTTCATTTTACTCCATCTTTGAACCACAATTTGCTTAATAATATCTTTAATCTCTATATCATCTGCAAGTGTGTCTTGTAAACAGCCCAGCATCATATCCATTTGCTCATATGCTTCTCCTATAACGGCCTTGTCGGAATCCAAAAATCTGAGCATAATATACATCGGCTTTGTTATGCGCAACACTTTATCTGCATTACTCTAAAAATACCCATCCATGATAATTGAGGTGATGTTTGCATGTTCTTATGCAATTGCAGGCTTCTTAAACAAAGCTAGACATTGAGAATGATTCCTGACGAACTTCACAATATCCTTGCCTTTTTTATATGTTTCTTTCACAAATGAAATGGTTGGTTCCTTGGATTTTGCGATGTCCTTCATTAATAAATTCAGAGTATGTGCTAAACATCCCGACCAAAATATATGTGGATACTTTTCTTCAATGAGTTCTCCAGCCAATTTGCAATCTGCCGCGTTGTCGGTGAGGACTTGTACGACAACCGAAGGCCCAATCTCTTCAATTGCTTTAAGAGTATCGCAGAAATGTTCTCACCAGTTTTCTCTAATCCAGAAACATCACGTGCACTTAAAAACATTGCCTTGCCATCCGACACTGCCATAATATTTATCAATGATTGGTTTTTCAAATTCGACCAACCATCGGTAGGGCTGTCAACGGCACTTAACGTAACAAATAATGGCGCTGCCACTACCGTTGCCATTAAAATTAGCGGTTAACCGATATCCGTTAAGTGCCGACGAAATTATGAAATTCAAAACCATTACCGTTACGTTGGACTTATCGGATAACGGATAATTTTCTGATAATTTCCATTAAAAAACCTAACAACTACACCACCATCTTCACTGAGTACCAGTGCCATCTCAGATCATCAACACTTCCATTTCACAGAACTACATCTGCAATCAACACCAACAATACCACATAATCATTCATCTCATATCACCAGACCCATTTGAATCATCCTTGCTATTAATTAACCACAACAGCAGAACCATCCTCTCTGTGAAATTGATCCATATTTGATTCCAACCCAAACTCATCCATCCAATTTATTGCCTTTTCTTGGCTCAATTTCTTGTTGTAAAATCAAATTGGATACAAACCCATCCCTAATTTCTACTCAACCTCGTCATATATTCATCAATCAAACCTATATGAACAGCAACGATAGCAGCTTGTTCTTCTTTCTTTATTCAAAATCAATTTCAATAATTCAAAATCTGTATTCTCGTAAACAAAATCAAACTCTTCACTAAATCAAACTAAACTCTCCATCAAATTCTAATTTTACAAATCACTTCTGAAATCCTGAATTAAATTTTAAATTCAAAATTGAACTCAAAATATAATTTAAGAAAAACCCTAGAAAAGAGATGAAGAGTTGATGTTGGTAACTAAGAGTCTCGGACGAACTAATGAGCAGAAGAATAAGATTCATAAGAGATGAGGAGAAGAAGACATGAACGAGGACTGGATAGGTAAGGTGTTTTCTTAGTTTCTCTTCGATGTGAATGAAAATATGTATGGGATAACGGCTAAATGGATGAATGGGTATATATGTTAGCGGGTAACGGAAATAAGGCTAACGGAAATGCCTAAACCGGTGACGTTACGTTAACACAAAAATATCCGTTAAGTTATCGGTTACGGCTAACGGATATAACGGAACTAAACCTAACGGAAACCGGGTAATCGGATACAGCTAACGGATAACGGATATCCATTGACAGCCCTACATCGGAGACAATTGAAACTCCATGAGTCTGCCAGTCAGTCACTAAAGGATTCAGTGCTTGCTTAACCAGCATTTGCTCCTTGTCTAATAAAGAAGTTCTAGCCTTTTCATAAGATGGAGATTTGTATCCTTTTGGTGCATTATTAATGGCAGAGACCATTTCTTCCCAAAATGGAGATCGAAGAACATTCATGGGAATTCCATTTACATATAAACATCTCGCAATCTTTTGATCAACATCATCTCTACTGTGCTTTTAAAACATTTTACTAACAACACTCTGAAATAATTCATTTTGACTACCTTCTGCTGATTCTGACTTGTACTAGCATTTGGTAATGCAAGTTTTTTTACTTTGGCACTATCATCGAACAAGACTCTTGCATCAACTTCTTCTTTTTTTAAAATTTCTCTCATCTATTTTGAAACTTTAGAACACAGGTTTATACCTTGAGGTTTGAAGCCCGGTAAAATACCGATCAAGTGTTGACGCACCCTTGTATAAGATCCCATATAGGGTTTCACTTGGCACCCGAAATTTCATATGAATTTCTTCCCACCACCACCTCCTCCTTTATCTCCATTTTTCTTATCAATCTTTTGAACGTACTTCCAAAGAGGAGTTGAGGTTGATTCTTCAGCTTGGTCACCATCATCCTCTTCTAAATTTATTACTGGGTTTGAAGATGTATCCATGGAAGAAGCAAGGATAAAGAAGAAAAAGGATTTGATGAGTTGTGTCTGCTGCTGAGGTATGGAATTGAAGGCCTTACAAAGACTTATCATGTCTCTTTAGTTTCTAGGTCTGAAGTTGGAAATAGGTGAGATTTATGTTTCATGTTGGAATTAAGCATGAGAATTAAGTTTCACGGCTGATTACAAGAACTTAAATGTTGGAAACAGATGAGAATTAAGTTTCATGTCGGGATTTAGGTATGGAATTAAGTTTCGTGTTGGAACTAGTTGTGGGAATTAAGAATTGGTCGGAAGTTGAAATCACACGGTTCTTAATGTTGGGAACGTGTTTTTTGCATGCTAGGAACGTGCTCCTAACACGTTTCTCACTTCCTTTGACGTTCCTGGCTACTAAGTTCAGTTTTACTTACAAACAGGAAGGGTGGGGCGTTCGATGAATTTTTACAGTTGAGCTGCATTTAAAAGGCCCTTGTTCAAATTCTCTACCAACTTCATTGACATTTGGTACCATCTGATCCTTTTATTCAACATTTGATGCCATCTGGCCCTTTTGTTCTAGATTTCTCCTCTTTAATTTGTTCTTCCAATTCTTTCTTGGATGTTTATTTTTGTGTATTTTGGTATTCATGCATAGCTATTTTTTCTTCTTGGTTTCCCGCCTCTTAGTTTTATCGATCTCCAGATGATGTTCCATGCTGCAACAACCCACAAATCCATTTTCAATTCATCTCTCAAAACACCATAAATTTAGACCCATTTTTCAGATTTTCTCTACTATAAAATCCACGCCCAGAAAAACTTTCTCTCGTTTTCTACTTATCTTCTTGTCTCTCTGTCGATCTTGATTAGGTTTCATCAGAAGCTCTATCGGGTTAATCAAAAACATGTTTAAGAAGATGAGATACATGTTCTCCAAATTAAAAACATGTATTCGCAAGAGATTAGCTTTCCCAACACAAACGAAAACCCCCAATTTTCTCCCCCAAAATTTCTCATCTCCTTCTTCAAATCCCAAAAATTAGGTTCACCAGAATCAAGTTTTTCTCGCTGTTCTTGTGAATTTCAGGATCAGATTTAATCGGTGTTTGTAATGGGCTGACTTGAGCGGCAGAAAAGCGGTGGTGGTATTGCTGAATCTCTCAATTCCGATCTATTAGATCAGGTGTTGAAAAAACAAAATTATCTTATTACCTTTCGGCTTATCTTGTTCCAGTGGCCCATCAGATTCTTCTTCAGATTGACCCAAATCTGCAAAAGCAAATATCTCCGAATCTGCAAAAATAAAAATTTAACAAAGTTACAGGCAAAAACAATGGGAAAGACATATATCACTAACGAATTTGTGATTATATATTACATTTTAGCTGGTCCAGTGTCCCGTCAGATTCTTCTACGGATTTTTCGGGAAAAATCTTTACAAACCTTACTTCTTGTTCGTCTTCTTTGCTCATTGTTAAACATACATTACTGAAAATTCTTCGACGCATCAATCCGGAGAAGCCAGGAGAAATTATAGTGGCTATTTGCAAACCATATTACCGATTCCGCGCATACCCATGATTATCAAAATCAAATAGGCAAACCATTTCCTTTTCTTCTTCTTCTTGACCATTAGAATCAGTGAGATCTAATTGGATACTCTTTGATCTTCAAATGATCTCAAAACATGAATTTTTGAAGTGATTTCGATAGGGTTTTTGAGGTTTTCACCTTGTGCTGAAAAATGTAGATCTAATTATTCAGTCTGGACTCTGGAATGTGAACTTGTGAAGGCACAGTGGGTTTTTGGCTATTTAGAGCATCCACAGTGGGCGAGTATAACCAAATTTATGGGATGAGATCCTAACACAGTGGGACGGAGTAAAGATCAAATTTGGACTAAAGATCAAAATCCAGACCAAATATGGTCGCGACCAAATTCCAAATTCTAATATAGTCGGGCGTAAATTTAAAGTACGCTTGATGCTGGGCGTAAATTTAAAGTACGCTTGTTAACGGGCGGAGATTTAAATTACGCCCGATGAAATTTTAATTAAATAAAAAAAAAAGGAAAGAATGGGGCGGACTTTTAAAGTCCGCCCGATGGAATTTTAATGAGGCGGACTTTTAAAGTCCGCCTGTTAAAATTTACAAATGATGGGGCGGATTTTTAAAGTCCGCCTGATGGAATTTTAATGGGGCGGACTTTTAAAGTCCGCCTGACGAAATTTTAATCATGTACCGTTGCGTCACACCACAGACTAAACCCAAATTTTGGTCTTTTTTTTGATCTTTGATCTTTGGTTTTGATCGCACCACTGCAATTGCTCTTACACACCCTAACTTTCACCCTCTTACTGTTGTTTGATATTTACTGATTATACTACCAGATAAGGGCTGCATACACTCCTGACTTTTTTTCCCTTTGGAGAAACGGTCGTGTGGACGATTTTGGCCAAGAATTGTTTCTACAGAACAGGAGAAACGAGTGATGATATAATAGACCTAGAGTGTGTTTGTTTTTTGCTGACTCAGCTTGAGTCGGATATCAAGCCACTAACTTACATATTTTTGAGTTATTTCCAGATAAGCAGCTAATATTAGTCAAATCCAGATGAGTCAAATTCAGATGAGTCTGGGAAAAACAAACAAAGTGCTAGTTAAAAGAGAGTCTCCACTAGAACTGAATCCAGAATGAACAAGTACTACTTATCTAGAAATGAATTTGACAAATCAAAAGCTGTCAAGACTCGGAGAACAGAATTGTAAGAAAATATATCCATTAGGCAGATAATGCATTGCCACCCTCTTTCTAGAATACCTTTGTGATCAAACAAAGATGCATCACAAACAATAAGTGAACAGCTGAAATGAATCGCCTTTGTAAAAACCAACAAGTTAACAGTAAAGTTACTTTCTATTAACAAGCTGTTGCGGAGAGTGCAGATTCATATTCATTCATACAAAACAGTGGTTGTACTAGTAATATGAACTCAGATTCTGGGCGAAAGATTATACACCTAAATACTAGAATCATATTATGCTGAGAGGATGTCATATATTCGCGTTCAAGAAACAACTAATATGCAATATGCACCATAAGAAAATAATATCATAGACTTACAACTAAAGGGTGAAATTGGTGAAGAGAATCTCTGCTTCACAGCCAAATATTCTTCATGAAGACTCCGCCACCATTTCGCGTAATGTCCTTCCAGTGCACTCAAAAGAACCACAGCAGCATTCCTTTATCTATATATCTCCCGTAGAATCATGAACTGTGTCTACCACATAGTTGTAGTCATATGTTAACTCTTGTAATGAAGGGATGTCTTCACCAGCAAATAGCATGTGTTGCATCCTCCTGTCGAGGTTATAAAGGCGGATGAACTTCACTTGGAACGTCCCACAACCAGAGCTACAAGTGAAATAAAGGGAGTATGCGTCAGAATACATACACAGAGATGGGTCTAAATATGCAGATAAAAATGAGAACACAAAACTTTCCAATACTTATGGCCTGAATTGTCAAATGTAGTGTGTGGAAATATACACACCTAAATGCTACAATACATTAGAGTTATAGTCCGTGAGGATGTTTCAGAAAACCTAATAGCTATCTAGAATGATTCATAACCACAGTACATAACACCAGCTCAAATTTCATCAAATTAATAAGAACGAAAACAAAGATATTTTGGGTATTGTAAAACAAAAGCTGAAGGCATAGAAACAAGTGGTCAAGTATTTGAGGAAGTACCAGCCTAACTGAGCATAGAAAACTCAACATGACTTCTAACATCAACTAATTACGGTAACAGGTTTATGATGCGGGATCTCTAAAACAAAAATATAATAGAAATATAGAGTCAATTTGCACCAGAGAAAAGGAACCTAATTAGGTAAAATCCAGAAATAGAACATCAAATCAGAATAACAATCTCAGGCTTCAAGCATCAACTAATTGCAAATGGCATACTATAACGTAAAACGTAGACGATCAAGCAAAGCTTACAATGAAGTAATATAAAAATATATAAAACCATCAAGCAAGGCAAGTGTACCATCTGGAAACGCAAGAGACCAGTAAACCATTTCAACCTATAGGACTTTCTTACCATCCAACTCATTATGCGTAGTAAGCATCCAATAATACTTCCACTCACCAATATGCAGGAACTCATGAATAGCACACATCAGTGCACACACAACAAGCAACCATCATATACAGAAATCACTATTCCATGACAACTTATCCAATAGTTCTATGGTTAATCACATGCCAACGATCAAAAAAAGGATACAATTGCAGGTTAGGCTGAGTATGTTCACCTGAAGTGAAGCTCACAGCCATTCTTTATCCTCCCGAACAGCAGAGATTGCGTATATCATGTTCTGGACTCTTACATGACCAATTCTCTTCCCTGTGCATTCAAATGACGACGTCAAGAACAGTTTCAACTGACACTGATGAATATCAAAAAAACCTCAGTAGTTGAATAGCGTTAAAGTGACCTTTCAGCAGATATTGCTTCAGTATCCTCCAGATTGAACTTCTTCTTCAGTAAAGAAGATTACCTAATGTCAATAAAAAAGCCACACAATTCTAATCAAATCTCAAAATGAATACAAGACCTTAAAAACTTGTAATCGAAATACATGAATCAATTAATTCTAAGGTATTCAGCAGCAAACAAGATGTTGACTTGAGTTTACTTACAAACAGCAAGACATGGACCATTCTGATTTTTGAAGAGTAAGTAACACAGTAACCAATGATTAAAAAAAATGCCAATAATCTTATCTCAAAAACTCAATTCCCATCTTTGCCAAAGCCAGCAACTAATAGGAAACTCCTCCGCCTGGAATCATCAGGAAGGAGTTGTCACAAAGAGCTGCACTTGAACACAGATGGAGATCAGCCATCCCTTCAAAGATTTATCATCTCAGCATCATGACCAAAGAGAAGAAAGCCCTTGTGAGAAACGAACACAATTGAGCACCAAATGCTAAAGGAAATGGTGAAACCATCGTGGTTATTTGAAAACCACATTTACGAATCCGCTCATACGCATGATTATCCAAATCAGTACACAAACCATTTTTTTTTTCTTCTCCTTTTCACTTCTTGACCATCAGAGTCAACTGCAATGTTGGATCGAAGAATGCAAAGGATGTTAGATAAGTCCGAAGTTTCTTACAAAGAGCTGCACTGAACACAGATGGAGATCAGCCATCCGTCAATTTGAAAACCACATTCCCGAATCCGCTCGTACCCATGATTATCCAAATCAAATACACAAACCATTTTTTTCTTTTCTTCTTTCTCTTCATGACCACTACTAGAGTTAGTGATATCTGATGGGCAAAACTGGATGCTGTTTGATATTCAAATGATCTCACTTAGAATTTTGTAGTAATTTCTACAGGGTTTCGAGGTTTTCACCTTGAGCTGAAAAGGCCAGATCTAATTTTTGATTCTGAACTCTGAACTGGAGTGTGAACTTATGAAGGTCTAGGGTTTTAAGGCTATTTCCGACCTTATATTCACCATCTGACTCTTGTTGTTTGACATTTAGAAAAACGGTCTTGTGACCGTTACATACACTCCTGACTTTTTTTTCATTGGAAAAACGGTCGTGTGACCGCTTTTGGCTAAAAATTGTTATACAGGCAAAAGCCAAAAGGGTCACAATGACCGTGGACTGAAAAAAAAACTAAAATCGGAGAGATGATTTTATCGATCAAGCTAAAAGAGAGTCTCTCAAGTAGAATTTAATCCAGAATGAACAAGTACAACCCTGTTTCACATCAAATCCGGAAATGAATTTGACGAATCAAAAGCTGTTGATATAGAGCAGAATTGTAAAATGAAACATCCATAAAGAATAAGTGAAGAGCTGATATGAAATGCCTTTGTAAAAACCAACCAGTTAACAACAGTAAAGTTACTTTCTATTAACAAGCTGTAGACAGTAAGATTTGTTCATCAAAATACTGGTAGTACTAGGTAATGATGTGAACTCAGAGACTGCACAACTTGGGAGATTCATACATCATCTGTTAATTGCGATTGAATGTAGGACTAGTAGTTAACATGGTTTAAGACGCCTAAGCCAATGATGCTAACGTGCATACTTCTGTACAACTGCAGCACATATTTCTTCTGCTGTGAATGGTTTGCCTCCCTCTACGATACTTTGTTGCAATAGGTCAATACATCTTTTGCTGTGTAAATGAAGTAATATAGAATTAGTACAAACAACTTATAAATCCTGGTGCACTGGAGTTACAATTTATCTAATGCCAAATTTTTCTAATCAGATGTATTTCTAAACAAATGCAGATCTGTACTTCTAAACACCATAAAACCATAACAACATTAGCAAAAAGAGTGATGACGGGCCATTACTACGGCAAAGTATGAATAACAACAGAGTAAAAGATGCTACTTGGTCAATTCAAGTATTCAACAACCCAACAGACCCAATTGAACAAACAAAAGACAAACATTTTTACAATGACTATAAACGTGAACTTAATATGCCATATATTCCCATTAAAAAACAACCAATATGCGATATGCACCTTAAAGAAGAAAACAATAACATGGATCTAGAACTCCCAAGGGTGAATATTGGTATAGGGAATCTCTGCTTCGCAGCCAAATACGTACCTCCTTTTCATGCGGACTCCACCGTCATGTACACGCCTTAATACATCCGTCCAGTGCACTCAATAGAACCACAGTGGCATTCCTTAATCTTTATATTTCCCGCAGAATCATGAACTGAGTCAACCACATAGTTGTAGTCATATGTCAACTCTTGTAATGGAGAAATGTTGTCACCAGCAAATAGCATTATGTGTGGCATCCTCTTGTCAGCATGGTCATAAAGGACATTTTGGGCAATAAGGTTTGGTGAACAACTATGGTTGATAAATCTACATACATTTCCATACCGAAGAGCATCAATGGTGAACCCCTCATCTTCCCCATTTTCGCAAGAGATGCTAGTTGATTGCAAGTCGGGAGGGATCAGATTTGAAAATCCATCCCCCTTATTTTGGTTGTTACTCCTCCCAAGATCAAAAAGATATTCGTCATTTCCCGTCCTTTGATCAGCTTCCTTTTCCGCGAGGAGCTCCCCCGTGTACTCACAAATGAAACTTCCAGAGGGTATTGAGTTCAAGGATCTGACTCCCCATCCCTTTGACTTAGTTTTGAAGATCTCCAACTGAAACTTGATGCCGTGTTGGCTAACTCTATTATGACACGATGGAGGACACTTGCAAAGAGGGCCACATTCATAAACAAGGGTCTTTGTTTCCACAATAGCACCATTGTAATTGTATGGAATTCCTCCTCCATTCATGACCGTACAAAGACATTTCTTCGAATTAGAGCATCCATCCGTGCATCCACAGCCCCTCCTGAGGGGAATAAGATTGTGGCGTGATGTATACTTCATTTTAGCAATATACTTAAATGGAGGTAGTTTTTCGCTGTCTAATGTGTTCACAGCACAAATTCGCATCTTTTCCTCCCCTTGTGATATATCATCTACACAAAGACCTTCGCGTACATTCGAAAGTTTCAATTTTTGTACTTCTCTTAGAGCAAGCTCGGGTTGTCCCGGCATTCTTCTCAGTTCAAACATAAAGACATTATTACCATAGCGTCCCTTTTCTTTCCAATAACCATTAACCAAGTATAACCCGTCATAAGTGTACGTTATTCCCATATTCTTACCCCTTGTGTTAAGAGAATCGGGCCCTTTCATCTCTTTAAAACCACGAATAACCCTAACAGGAGTCTTCGCATTTATACTATTCTTTAGAGCAAGGTTTCCCCGTTCAAGCTTTTGATCTTCAGCTAACTTATTCCCCCGAACTGGGTTTCCTCCATGACCAGAATATAGCAACACATCAAAATTATCAATGTCATCATAACCTCCAGAAGACACAACACTTGTTGCCACATTTCTACCATCTTTCGTAACATAATCAATACCACCCTGCATTTGTCCATGAAGACCAATGATACAAAGCTCCACCCTATAATGGAACTCGTCTCCAATCTCAACCCCTGGTACATGTCCCAATATCTTAGTAGCGGTGTTCACGCACTTCCCCTGTGTCTTCATCTCTGTGAAGGTTAGCAAATCAATCCTCTTGGGCAGAGCTCCACGCACCTTCGACTTTGATTCCTCTCCTTGTAACAACTTCCTGAACATTGTTTGAAATAAACGAAGAGTCTCTCTGACCTTGCTGCGAGTTACAACGTTGCCATTGTTAGAGATCGGACGTCTAGAGGGAATCACACTCGAAGTCGAACATGGTGGCCTTGGAACTGACGAAATATTTTCAATCATATCATCATGTCCTCGTGCATCTTTCTCGCCATCCCTGCAAATAATTTGACCAGAATTATATTCTAAATTGTTCTTGTAGAGATACTCAAAATCATCATGCACCCACAATAATATATTACGGCAGCTACTTAGAATAATTAGGTTCAATAGAATCACATTGTGAAATGAGTTTGAATTCTTAGCTTTCCTAATCTCCGACTCGCTAAGGGTAAATAACTTTATATTATAGAAAACAGCAGATACGAAGAAAGTACACTATCCCATTTTCAAAAGAAAAACAAATAACTGCACACTAGGTCCAATCCCCTAATAGAGGAAATATCAGTCAATTGTGATTTATTTCGACAAAATGTTTGTAACTAGAAACAATACCAGTGAATGAAACAATCCAGTGGTAATTTTATCTATACTAACAAACATAAAAGCCTCAGAAAATCATATAACTAGTGACAAAACTTAACACTACACTAACCCAAAATGTCAGGAAACATGTACCTTCTGTATGGCACACTTCCCTGATTCTTCACAGGATGTCTGGTTGTACCTTGCGTCGTGGTTGATTTCACATCCACCTTTCCTTCCCTCCAAGGGCAGTATTTTGCAGCCATTAGAGCTTGTATAACCATCCTCTCACCAGAAGTACCTAGAATGATAGACCGTCCTCCTTGATTTTCGGCACAAACTGAATCTTCAAAATCCTTTCTCTTTAAACTTTTACTCCTACTTATAGTAACAGATTGTCCACCCCATTTTTTACCAGAATCGGCAATCTCTTCGTCAAAAATTTTACTCAATGATGTATGACTTGTGTTTGTATTGCTTGTGTCTGATGACTTGGAATCATTCTCCTCTACAGAACATTCAGCCTTTGTTTCCATTACATCTGGATCTGATTTTACTCGATCACTATCCGCACTTGTTTCCTTCAAAGACTCATCACTAAATCTTGGAACATTGCTCAAACCAATCGGATAATCCCGTATAGCTGGAACTCTTCTTCTAGCAGGAAACTCTTTAAGACTACTTCCCATATTTAAACAAGATGTTTCATCTCCAACTGCAGCTTTCAAAGGCACAGATGCATCTTTGGCAACAAAATCCATTACCAGCTGAGGTTGTAACCCATCTGAACCCATTGTAGGTTCTTGAAATTCCATCTGGTTCAGAGATTTCGACAACTCAACAACATCTTTGGTTTCTACAGCTTTTACTGCACTAACCACCAACTCAATCTGATGATCCAAAGATTTTGAAACCAGTGGCTCCAATCTTGCAGCACCTCTAAAGCAATCTGTTGGGAAATCTCTTATCGAAGAGACTCTCTTCCGTTTATACTTATCAAGACCGGAGGTTACACCATAAACCGATTCCATCATCGCCGGTGACGGACGCTTCAAAGTCTCCATCATTTCACACTGCCGAAACAAAGAAAAAACTTGTTTACACAACAATCTCAACTCTAATCACAAGAATATACATCAACAATTACAAAATTCGAGTTATCAACAAGAAAAATAAACAAAAACCTTAAACATGCAATTCGAACACAAATCAAAGAAAATCAAGAAAGATTTTGAGAAAAGTAGACTAACCTGATGATGAAAATGACGATGGAACAGTCGATTTTGATGTCTTTGGAGTTTGATTTGGTGAATTGATTCAAGGTATTTGATGAATTTTTGTATCTTTGGAAGAAATTTGGGAGAAATTTTTTAGAACAAGGGTTTATATGGGGAATGATGACTACTCCATAGTGAAGTGGTTAGACAAAAATAGGCCACTGTGGTAGCGCCCAAATTTGTTTCTTTTCAGTTTTAGGAAACGAAAAGCGTGACTAGTCACCTGCCACTAATCCATGTTGAGGGCGTGAAGACCGAAGAAGTTGGGTTTTGTAAGTGGGCAAGTTGAATTTGGGTTTGATTCGAGTCTTACCATCAAGAAAGCATTTTAATTAGAGAGCGGTGGAGTGCCAGTTTGGATGTCATCTGACAAGCTTTTTGACTTATGTATGTAAAAAAAATGAGAAGTTAGTTTGCGTACACACGATTTTAGAGCGATTGAAGCAAATTTTGTTTTACTTTTTGTGAAATAAAAACACCTTG
This sequence comes from Papaver somniferum, assembly GCF_003573695.1. NCBI lineage: Eukaryota > Viridiplantae > Streptophyta > Magnoliopsida > Ranunculales > Papaveraceae > Papaver > Papaver somniferum. Next base: position 209,422,989 of record NC_039358.1, read on the forward strand.
TTTCGGACTTTTGCTACTGAAAAGCAGAAATATTTCTCGTTCTGATATTTAAATAGGCTACATGTAGGTTTAAACTTTTTGAGTGACATTGAGAATGTTATGTGCATGTATGAGAGGGTTGTTATAAGCACGCTCATTTGATTTTGAGTATCCTAACGAACCTAAAAACACAAATTACTAATGATGAAAATATATCTTTTTTAAACAGAATAAATACATAAGTGATATTTGTTTTTCTTTTTAATCAGAAATTGAGGCCGGCGAGATTCAAACTTAGGTCGTGATGACACAACGACTTTACCACTACATATGTGAAATTGTGTCAATGTACGTCCGAAAATCCTAGAACTTATTCAAATTCTTAACCAAATATTATGCGTAAATATAAATCAATTTCGGATATCTAGATCTATCATTTGGGAGTGTGAAAAATCGGCTAAGAAAGGATCAAAAATTTCGACTAGCTGATTTGATTTGTGGTTAAGAAAACCAAAATTTAGAGCACGGTTCCATTTGCAATTTGGTGAACAGTGTGAAATAAGCGTGATAAAAAACTATTTCAACGCAAATACGAGGATATGTTGATTTTTGATATGAAGTGTTTGATCTACGGTTGGTCTTTTGATAAGAATTTTTTTGAAAACATCTCTTTAAAAAAAATTATATTTTTCTTTTTTTGATAGCCAAAAATAAAAACAAGAGAGAAAAGAAAAAACTAGCTGGCCGTATTGGTCATTACATCATTCATATAGAGGAGATTTGGGAAGATGTCCACCGTTGGTGAGCATTATGCTGACAAGCATATTTTGCGAGATTGTGAGTTGTAGAATTAACTCCTCGTCAAACAAAGTTGAACTCTACATCACTAAGAGTAGAGCGCAGAGATTGTATCTTTTCAATAATCCCTAAAATCCTCCAGGGTACTTTCGAAGTGTGGCCATTAAGGATATTAATCACTCTCTGTCAATCACCTTCAATAGTAACACGATTGTATTCTTCTTTCTTCGCCAATTGACAAGAAAGTAAAAACCCTTGAGCTTCAGCGATGAGAGGGTTATGCTGAAAGAGGAAGTTGCATCCACCACATAGAATATCACAATTTGGATCAGTAGCCACAACAGCACAAGCAGAGAAGAGATCTTTTACGTCTGCATCAACATTTATCTTAATGAAGTATTGTCTTTGGGGTTGTCATTGCATTTAACGGAAAATAGGCATAGAATAAGATGCAGTAGCAGAATCCAGTCTGGTAGTAGTCTCCTCATCTGACGAACTGTACCTATTGAACCAGAATAATACATCTCTGATAATACCATTGACATCTGGCCTGTGATTGTCAAATATTATTGCATTTCTATCCTTCCAGATAGCCCAAAACATGCAGGCCACCAAGTAGAAATAATCCTCACTTTTCTTGACTAGACAATCAGATAGAAATTGTTTAGTGTTAACTGCAACGGGGTTAGGCTAAGTAGAGATCCAGATAAGAATTCTTGAGCCACCAGACATTGTATGAAAACATGGTCAGTGGATTCAATAGCGGAATTGCAAAATTTGCAATCAGTCTGGATTCCCTTCATAAACCTCCCTATCTTCTGTAGAACTCCAATTCCATCATGTAGTATTCTCCAAACAAAAATATGAATTTTAGGTGCTACATTTTTCTTTTTCCAGAAAAGTTTCCACAGAAAAGAGTTATTGTTTTGGAGAGACGACTCACCTGCATTGTCTGACAGCAAGTTTTGAAATGATTAGGATGTGAAGTCCCTATGAGGAGTAAAGGCCCATATAAGTCTGTCAACAACGACATCATTGTGAATCTCTACCTTAAGAATTTGCTGAGCAGTGAAGCTATCAAAGGTGTTAAATACCAAATCCTCATTCTACCTTCACCAGGGACCAAGAGATCAGCAACAAATTGAACTGCGTTATTGGCAGTATGCTCTAAATAAGGTTTAAATCCTTGTAAAGTGGGGACCCAGGGATCATACCACACTTTATGCTTTTTCCGTCTCCTACTAGCCATAAGCACCCGAGTGAGAGAGAAGGCCTGTTATCCAACATAACACTCCATGTGGAGCAACTCTGTGGTTTTCTTGCTCCCCAGAAACATGTGTCTCTCAAGTATTTAGACCTTAACAAGTTGCCCCAAACTGAGTCTTCGTCATGTAGAAATCTCCATGTTAACTTTGCGACTAAAGCTTGATTTAGGTATTCAAGAGACCTCAAACCCGATCCACCTTTCTCTTTTGAAGTGATAAACCAATCCCATTTGATGTGATGCAGTTTCTTCTCCTCTCTAGAATGGCCCCATCATAAATTCCTTATTGTTTGATTGAGCTTTTTGATTACAGATTTTGGGAGAATTGTCGTGGACATGTAGTATAACGGTATGAGGGCCAGAACAGCTTGAATCATAGTGGTTCTTCCCACATGGTTCAAAAAGTATTTCTTACACCCTTCCATCTTTGAATCAAACTTGTCAAAAAGGAAATCGTACGAAGCAATTTTGTTGTCCGGCTTTATAATCTGCACCCCAAGATACTTGTCCTCCAACTTCATTTTTGAAACACCGAGCAGAGAAGTAATTTCATTCTGTCTTTCAAGAGAAACTCTTTTGCTGAAGATGATTGTCGGCTTGGAGTAGTTAACATGTTGTTCTGAGCAAATTGTATACTCATGAAAAATAGTGGTAATTGAGGTAATGGTCTGTTGATTGAGAGTCCCGAATAGCAATACATCATCAGCAAACATTAGATGAGAAATCGATGGTGCCTATCTATTGAGTTTATATACATTATAGAGTGACTCATTATCCATTTTATTCATAATGCAAGTTAAACTGTGAGAGCACAAAATAAAGAGGTAGGGCCAGAGAGGGAATCCTTGCCTTATGCCTCTCTCAGGACTGAAAAATCCTTTTGGGTAACCGTTAATCTTCACAGAAAAAGTAGCACTCTTTACACAACTCATAATTAGGCCATGTGCCTGGTGCCTAATGCCAAAATTCTGTAGAACACAACTAAGAAAGGTCCAATCTACTCTATCGTAGGCCTTGCTCATATCAAGATTGAGAGGAAAGGATCATATAACTGAATCAGAATGATTCATGGAGTGCACAAGCTCCTTGGCCGTAGCGATATTATCAAGAATTTGTCTGCTGGGGATAAAGGAAGACTGGTTCTTGCCGATAAGCTTATCCAGTAGAGGACTCAATCTACATGTTATGATTTTTTGTGATGACCTTACACAGAACATTACATAATGATATGGGTATAAAGTCTAAAGTGAAAAGGCGAGGGTACCCAAATATACCTGAAGCTAAAAAATTTCCTACCTATAAGTCCTTTCTCCAAAAGTGATTGTCTATGGACTGAGTGGAGACAATACAACTAATCGGTTCACACTTCGTGTGATCGTCTATGGATACGAGATTGAGACAATACAACAGCGAAGTATTTTTACTTGATACAAAGGTTCAGACTTAACCAAACACAATATGATTACTTATCAAGTAAATAGGAATTAACGTTTGTGCGATTTACTTTAATTATAATAAAACAATTATAATGCGGAAATATAAAGTAAATGACACAACAAGATTTTGTTAACGAGGAAAACGCAAATGCAGAAAAACCCTAGGACCTTGTCCAGAATTGGATACTCTCAGGATTAAGCCGCTACACCAAATTACACCTAACTTCGTATAGTTGAGACCAAACAACTAAACCTATAGTTCACCTAGTTCTGTCTGTATTCCCACGCCTCCAACTTATAAATAAGTCACGTACTTGGAACAATTCCTTTGGTTCGTATTCCAAACATTAAAGGAACAATAAATTTGTTTGGTATCAACTCTATTCAACCAAGTGATATGAGTCGGACAAAGGCTCTTCCGTTTATATTAACATAAACTCCTTCGTCAGGTCCTTAGATCTATCTTATGTTCAATTACCGAAGTAATCGTTTAAGATTAATCCAACAACACTCTTAATCCAAAGAATTGTGTTGATGTCGATCTACTCAATTAATCAATCCAATCTACCACAAGGATAAACCGATTATTAATTGGATCCTCTTTTACCAAAACAAGTATTGTGCACACCAAAGATTATAAACCCAAGTCAGATCTTCAATATCTTCTTTGTCTTCAAATCTTCTTAAATCTTCAATAAAAACCTGCACACAATCATTTGAATATCTTGTGATCAATCACGCACAGAACGGAGTCTGTTAACAATGGATTATCACAAGATCGTCTTTAGAACTCACAACAGTCTAAAGATCCCTATCGAAACTCTGAACTAGTTTGAGTGAATCTTGTATCAGAAGAGAAGACTCTCAAGAATAAACAAACTAGGTGCAATCAGATTTCAACCACCATTAGTCAGTCAAATCAACCGAAAACAAAAGATAAACCGCAATTATCTGGTTTCCCACCAACAGTACACGCTAGAGCTTCTCAATCCAAAAAAAGACTTTAAACTGAGCGGCCGCAAGAGATTTCGCCTAATTAGGTTACTCTCCTCTCCGAATAGGCGGCTACACCAGTAACAACAACAAAAGAGGAAGTTTGTTGTTACGAAGGATTAGTTTGCTAGAATGGCAAACTTCAAGTATTTATTTTCAAGACAAGGAAGTTCGGACACCAAGGAATTTCCAAAACCGAAAAATATTTTCAAGATATTCATTAAAGCACAAATTCGGTTTCCATAATTCCTGGAAATGCTTTGTCCAAAAATAATGATCGAAAATCTCTCGGAAAATCTAATTATTAAATGCACATTACTAATTCTGGAATTTCCCTACAAAATGAAATTAATAACCTTAATTAAAAGATTCTTAAATTACTTATGTTTCGATCCTGGGATTCTCTTCCCTTAGCCGTTAAGGAATATCTTTGAACAATTAAAGAATTAAACATTCACAGCACATGTTCAAAGTATGTCGACATCCTTACTTTGTAAGGTCTCTTTCACACTTACAACCTCGAAACCAGTTTGCCACACTTCCAAACAAGTTTAGAAATGGTTCATCTGACTTTAAAGAACTATGTGATTGATCAAACCAATATTCAATCACAATCATGGGTTTAACGGTTTTACCAAAACAAGTTTCGGTTCTACCTCCATGTGAGTATTGTGCATAGTCACACTAGATTTTCAAAATTCGGCTGACTAGGTACTAGGATCGGTTCCCCACATATATATGGTATCTAACTCATATGTGTTGCACATGTCCATAGGATCGGTTCCCTTTTTCCTAAAAATGTGTTTCACATGTCCATAGGATCGGTTCCCCTTTCTGCTATAAACCTTGCTGCACCCCATACAAGGATCGGTTCCCCTTTGTGATGTACCGCGCCTCTTACTAGGATCGGTTCCCCTTTCCCATATTTGGTCAAACAAAACACAAATCCGATCATACCATCTCAGGTGATTACTTAAGATCGGTTTCACTAATAAAAGTCATACCAATGCATAAGTCAGGCCTTTGTGAATAGTTCTACCAAGAACACAAACAAGTTGTGACCAGTTATACTCAATCACACATATTGGTTGTTCATAAGATATGCAATGAATAACAAAACCAATAACACCTGGCAATTTCCTTTTCGGTTCAAAAACAAGTTTATGAACTTACTTCCTTAGAACACATGTAAACATTGTTCCCTAGGATGAAATCCTCACCTCATACACATACATAATCACAATAACATTCAAATGATTATGGAGATGTCTTATCTACAAAGTTTAATGGTTAAGCAATAAATCTCGTATTGTATTCCTTAATACTATGTCTATATAGAGTTCAAATATGTTTCGCAGTTATGTTTTCAATATGCACGACTTGAAAGATACGTTAGGGAATGAAACAGTTCAAGTCAAATATCACTAACCTCTCAAGTGGAAGGATGATTGTTGTCGTTGTAGCTCCTTGCTTCTTCACATCTTCAAGACTTCGCAATACTTGTAATGTCTCATATCCTAATACTTTCAAGCTAACCTATACGAAGTTGACTCTAGTACATAATCAAGTGACTCTTAAATGAGATTTGATTCACTAAAATATGACAACCAAACTTGACATACCAATGCTTGGTGGGATCAACCGATCCATGCTCTAACATAAAGGATGAGCCGGACTTTTAGTATTCGGCACTAGGGCTAGGTTTGTGTGATTAAGACCAGAACCTACAGCACAAAACCTAAAACAATCTTGCATGAGACTAGTAATTTCATCTACAACAATATTCTAACATTTTTTATAGAACAGAACCGGGAAACCATCAGGCCAAGGGGCCCTTAGGGATCCCATATTCTTAATAGTATGTAGAGTCTCAGCTTCTGATGGGATGGCAGCAATCGAGTTGTTTTCAAGAGCAGTTAACATATTGGGATGCAAAGAAGAAAAGTTCAGAGGATATACATTAGAGTCTTTGGTGAAGATTTGTTGAAAGTGATTAAGAAGCAACTCTTTGATAGTGTCAGGAAGAGAAGTCAAATTATCCTCTTCTGTTTTAAGTGCCAGAATCTGGTTCTTTGTTCTTCTGTGTACCACTGACATTTGTAAGGCCTTTGTGCTTTTGTCTGTATCAGGGATCCAGTTGGAGTGATTTCTCTTCTCGCAGAACATCTTTTCTCTCTTTGTCAAAACTTCAAATCTTACCCAGTATCTCGTTTTCTTCTTCTTTAATGTCTCAAATGCGCTTTACTTTTTAGCTCCACAAGATTTTTCTCTTTCCATCTCAAGCTCTCTTGTAATATGTCCAAAAGACTTTTTCCACCATTTTTGTAAGTCCCTCCCCAGGGAGGCCAACTTATCAACTGTGCTGCCATTAGCTTTTATCCAGCTAGATTCAGTTTCCTCCATAAAAAGTGGATGGTCAGTCCAAAAATACTCAAGTTGGAATTGACATTGCTTCTTCTTGATTTTTCTCATTGTATTCAATAATATTGGAGCATCGTCACTTGATATTCTTGGGAGGTGATGTACAACTGCATCTTAAAAAGTAGTCTCCAAGAACAACTTGCAAGGGCTCTGTCTAATCTTTTGAAAATAAGTTCACTTTGACTTGCACAATTAGACCAAGTATACGCTAGGCAAATATATCCAAAATTCATAACATCCTTATCTTTGAGTAGATTCTTGAATTCCTTACAGCTGATATAATTTGAACACCCACCATATTTTACTTTCTTGGATGCAAGCACATTTAGGACACCAATTAAGCACCAGGGACTTGAAATTGAGCCAATAATATCAGACATACCTTGCCAAAATTGGTTTATGTTTTGTTGGGCAGGAGGGCCATACACACAAAGTAATTCCCATTTAGGAATATGCAAATAAATTTTAATAGAGCATCTAATAAGGTTAACAGATGAAGAGATTACCGATATCTCAATGTTATCAATCCATAGAATAGCTAAGCCTCCACTATGACCAAGAGCAGGAACAAAATGGTGATGCCGAAAATTCAGCAAATTGCAAATCCTCCTACTTTTTCTCTAATTTAGAAGGGTTTCTGATAAAAAAAAAAAGGATTAAGGGTTTACAAGCTGAGAGGAATGATTTTAGGGTTTGAACTGTTGTGGCATTCCCCAGCCCATCGTTGTTCCAAGACATCACTAACACAGACTCTTGGCTTTTCAGGCATAGCCACCACATCCCGATTGATATTAGGTATCTTTGATGGAGAATCACATTCCATAGGATCATGAGACCTTTTTGAACCAGAAGGTTGAAAATGGAGATTATTATGAGAGGCATAGATGACCCTGGCTTCTCTATTCTAACCTTTCTTTTTGGTTTTTTTGTTAGCATTTAAATTGGAATTTTGGGTGTCGGAGTTTGGATTGATTGGTTGGAATTCAAATGTAGTTTTAGGTTGAGAGGGGGAAGAAGAGATAGAGATAAAGGATTTCTCGAGAGAAAGAGTATCTATTGGAGTAATGATATGGATTTGGGTGGGACTGTGGGCTAATGGGTTGAAAGAGTAGTGGTTGAGGTGGATGGACCTATTATGGTAGAGTTCGGAGGTAATGGATTAGGGTCCGGATTGACGGTTTTTGGATTAGGAGGAGGGGTGGTGGGTTAAGGGACTGAGATGGGAGTTGAATCGGCGGAAGTAACGGTTTTATTAATTGTTGGTGATATGGCAGGAGGAGATGAGGGATTTACGGTGATGAGAGAATTATTGTATGAAATTGTTGTGGAATTTAACTCATCCGTTACAACAGGATTTGTGAGAGGGGAAGTTGTTGAGACGGAGTAATTCTCGACCAGTGATGATGTGGGTATGACGATCACATAAGATGAGATTTGATTTTCATGATTAGGACTAGGAAAATTACTGATATTGATGATTTCTGGTAAAACAATGGAAGGGGGAATAAATATCTTTCCTCTTGAGTTTTGTTAGAGCATTGCTCAGTCGAACTCGCAAGCTTTGCTATCTCAAGTTTTTTTGTCAAATTTAGTTGTCAAAACTATATGTCTTGATTTCTAGTCTATTTATAGCTAAGTCTCGGACTAGGATAGTTAAGTGTGGTTGAGCTCCATACTCCATCGTGATCATCTTACGAAGACGAAGAACTACTCAAGGAACCAGTGGAACTTCATCCGACTAAAATGTATGTGGAGACTTGAACTTATCTATCACTCAAAAGTCTATCTTCTGTATCTCCTACTCTTGAGACAAAAGTCGTCTAACTATGATAGTTTTCATACATACACATTTGCTATTTCGAGCCGAGTTTATCTCGCCTATCTATTTCTCGAAATATGTTTTAGTAAGCTTTCGCTTTAACGATTTTCATCTTTCCCCGTGACGAAGTCATGATGACGTTTCAATCTCTTGAAAATTTCTTTTATGACGATAGTTGTGAATAACGACTATTATAACATTATAGAAGAATATTTCAATGATTGAAATGCAGAGTTGAAATTATGTAACCATCTATGGATATAAGCATATATAGTGTGTTCGCACATTAGTGTATAAATCCATGTACCGGAAACCAAGTGTGTGCATACGGAATTGGTAAAGGAGACAGGTTGGGTACGCGTACTGGCGGAAATTTTCCTCCCGGAAAATTCTGCTAAGTTTGTAGTTTACAAACTAGTAAACCTGTCACCTTAAGTATGCGTACTGGAGGAACTTTTCTACCCGAAAAAACCTGCTGAGTTTGAAACCAAAACCAACTCAATCTGGTTGCTAAGGTACGCATACCCATATGCGTACTCAAGCTGGTTATTTTATCAAATCGGTAGTTCATGAACTTAAACAATAAATTATAAGGAATGCAATCTTTGCAAACCATGGTTATATTGTTCATGAATTGATTCAAATGAATCAAACAGGATTTTGTTTCAATTGTGTCTATGTATAAATACCTAAGCAATTGAACAACTCTTCAACTAGTTCTTTTGAAGTCATTTGAACTAGTTGTGAAGAAGATGAATACGGTTAATATGGAAGTGCTCTATATGGCTAAACATTGGTTAACTATTTGTGAACCAACTAAGTGTACACGTTTAAGTACGGTTACTCAAACTTAAATGAAATAGATTTCATTTGTGTATGACAAGCTAAGTTTCGACCCAACGGTTGAAAGATATTAGCTTGTATCTAATCAGGTTTTCATCCAACGGTGAATATTGAATTATTTGTTACTAAGCTAACATTGATTGCAAACCTTGATTTGAAAACTATATAAGGGGGAGTGGTACATGTCACCATAGTATTGTTGTCAAAGTTGTGATACAATTGGACTTTGATGTTGTGTAATAAGAGGGAGTGGTTTTCATATGAGTTGAAGTATTGAGTAAGGGGGAGTGATACATATCACCATAGTATTGTTGTCAAAGTTGTGATACAACTGGACTTTGATGCTGTGTAATAATACTATGACACTGTATAACAATACGAAAAGATCTTGTTTTTATATATTGTTATAGCTACGGATCTTCAACAACTATGATGCTGAGATGAACACGTTTAGAATCACTGGAGTACTTGGAAGTGACGGAGATTTCGAGTAATGTTGAAGAACCAAGGAAATCAAGAATTTGGATGAGAATCTAAAAAGTTTATTTATTTTGTAATTCATATGTATTGATAGTTTTGCCACTAAAATTGACAAAGGGGAGATTGTTAGAACACTTCTCGTTCGAACTCGCAAGCGTTGCTATCTCAAGCTTGTTTGTCAAGTTTAGTTACCAAAACTATAAGTTTTGATTTCTAGTCTACTTATAGCTAAGTCTCGGATTAGGATAGTAAGTGTAATTGAGAATTAGATTTCACGGTGTTTATCAATTGAAGACGAAGAACTACTAATGGGAGCTTGTGGAACTTCATCGACAAAAGTTATGTGAAGACTTGAAATCATTTATCACTCAAAAGTCTATCTACTCTATCTCCTATTTGAGACAAAAGTCGTATATCTATATAAACTTCAATTATATACATTTGATATTTCTAGCTGAGTTTAACTCGCTTACATATTTCTCGAAATATGTGTTGGTAAGATTTCGCTTTAACCAAGTTCATCTTATATTCTTGACGAAAGTCGAAAGATGATCATGTGAAAATCGCCTGGTAACATCTTACATGATTTGTGTGAGACAGTCATTTGATGTAGACTCGGAATGTTTCGTATTGATAATTCGATCACTTGAAAATTACTTTGAAGCTAAAAGTTTGTATGAGACAGTTATTTTCTTCTTCTAAGAATGTTTCAATGATTGGAATGGAAGTTTAGAACAATTAACCTTGATTGGATATAGCACAGTAGGGGTGTCAATGGATGAATATTCGTCGGATATTTAGAAATCCGTATCCGATAGGTTAAGCGCTAACGGATATTCGATATCCGATAATATCCTATAGGATATAAGAAATCAGATATCGATTCCGATATGTTAAGCTATCGGATACGTATCCGATAATATCCGGTTATGACAAAAAAAATGTTAAAAACCCTTTAAAACATGTTTATAATTGAAATTTAGGTTCAATTTCTCAAACATTTCATATCGGATATCGGATATTAGGGTAAATCACACATAAATCACAAATATGGTTGGGGTAAATCATAATTAAATTCATGTTCTATCGGATATTGGATATTAAAAATTCGGATGGAGCCTAATCCGATTCCGATATGTTAAGGAAGAAATATCTGATAGAATATCCGATCCGATATCCGATATCCGATAAAACAGATAAAATCCTATAGGATCTCGAATACTCGTAAATGGATTCCGGATATTAGACATATATTGACAGGCCTAAGCTCAGTATCGTACTTGTATGCTAAACTGTTGCATGTTATTCCAAGTCCGGGAACCATAGTATGCATACTCGTATACGTACTTCTTGGTTAATGAAAGTCCAGGAACTTAGTTGCATACCCGTATGCGTACTGGCGTAAAGTTCATGTTTGGAAATTCAACTAAGTTTGGAGGTATGCGTACCCGTTTGTATATTGGCGAACCAAAACTTAGTCCGGCCACTTAGGTATGCGTACCCGTTTGCATACTTGAGTAGGTTATGTTCTAAAATCGGTTTGTTCATGAATTAATACATTTATATATTAAGGAATGCAATATTTTGCAAACCGTGGTTATAATGTTCATGATTTGATTTTTCTTCAATTGTGTCTTGTATACTTCTATGAGAATATAAACAATTGAACAATTCTAGAACTAGTTTCATTTAAGTCATTTGAACTAGTTATGGTTAAGATGAATAAGGTTGGTATGAAAATGTTCATGTGGCTTACTTCGGTTAACTATTGTTAAGACAACAAGATGCACACGTTTAAGTATGGTTATTCATATCTAAATGAAGTCAGTTTTCATTTGTGTGTAGCAAGCGAAGCTCGATCTAACGGTTGAAAGATATTAGCTTGAGTCTAATCAGGTTTTCATCTAACGGTGAATATTGAATGCTTTGTTATCAAGGTAGCATTGATTGCAAACCCTGATTTAAAGACCATATAAGGGAGAATTCTAACAACTGGAAAACTTAATCCTCACACCCCTGATGTGATACTATTTGCGACTAGTATTAGAGCACTGCTCGGTCGAACTCGCAAGTGTTGCTATCTCATGCTTGTTTGTCAATTTTAGTTCCAAAAATATAAGTCTTGATTCCTAGTCTACTTATAGCTAAGTCTCGGATTAGGATATAAAGTATAGTTGAGCATTAGACATCACAGCGTTCATCGGTTGAAGACGAAGAACTACCAAGGGTAGCTTGTGAAACTTCATCAACAAGAGGTATATGGAGACTTGAACTCATCTATCACTCAAAAGTATATCTACTTTATCTCCTATTTTGAGACAAAAGTTGTATATATTATGCACATTTGATATTTCGAGTTGAGTTTAACTCGCTTACATATTTCTCGAAATATGTGTTGGTAAGCTTTCGCTATAACCAAGTTCATTTTATATTCTTGACGAAAGTCAAAAGATGATCATGTGAAAATCTCCTGGTAACATCTTACATGATTTGTGTGAGACAGTCATTTGATGTAGACTCGGAATGTTTCGTATTGATCATTTGATCACTTGAAAATTGTTTCGAAGCTAATAGTTTGTGTGAGACAGCTATTGTCGTCTTCCGAAAATGTTTCAATGGTTGAAATGAGAGTTTAGAAAAATTGGATATAAACATAGTATGCGTACTTTCATATGTGTGATCCAAGTCCGGGAACCATGGTATGCATACCCGTATGTATACTGATTGGTGGTTTAGTAGAGGTAAGGGAACTAAGTACGCATACCGGTATGCGTACTGGCATGAGGTTCAAGTTCCGGGACTTGATTGCATAACGATGAATAATGAATGCTTTGTTACCAAGGTAACATTGATTGCAAACCGTGGTTTGAAGACTATATAAAGCAGAACTCTAGCAACTGGGATACCTAATCCCCACACCTATTTTGTGATACTAGTTGCGACTAGAGTTGATTCTCCTTTAACCTTAGGTTTTTCCAAAAACCCTGTAGGTTAACGACTTTAAGACTTCATTGGGACTGTGAAGCTAGACCCAACTATTTTCTATGTAGTTGTGTGTTCTGATCTTGCTGTTTTCTATCGTATTAACTACTATCTTCTCTAAGATTTGCTCGAGATTTTCCGATAGGAAAGATAAAAAGTAGTCACAAACATCTTCAATCTCATCGTTTGTGATTCTAAAATATTGAATGCTTTGTTAGCAAGGTAACATTGATTGCAAACCCTGATTTGATGAATATATAAAGTAGAACTCTATCAACTGGGAAACCTAATCCCCGCACCTACTGTGTGTTACTAGTTGCGACTAGAATCGATTCTCCTTTAACCTTAGGTTTTTCCAAAAACCCTGTAGGTTAACGACTTGAAGACTTCATTGGGATTGTGAAGCCAGACCCAACTATTTTCTGTGTAGTTTTATGTTCTGATCTTGTTGTTTTCTATCGTATTAAGTACTATATTCTATAATATTTGCTCGAGATTTAATCTTCGATGGGCAAGATAAAAACTAGTCACAAACATCTTCGTCTCATCAAAACATCTTGTTTCGCTACCATACGATTAAGATTATTTTGAGGTGATTGATGTTTTTAGGTTGTTCTTTGAGAATATAAGTCTGGTCTATCAATTAGTTCATGTTCACCTTCATTTATCAAAAGATGAAACAAAACTCATAGGTATATATGTGGGAGACAACTTTATCTATTCGATATACTTTTCTGTGTGAAACAGATTGGTTTATCAAGTATTCGACTTTGGGTCGTAGCAACTCTTAGTTGTGTGTGAGATCAGCTAAGGGAATCGAGTGCGTAGAGTCATGTTGAGATTCAGAGATGTAAGGAGCGCAACTATACCTTGATCAGTGTGAGATAGGTTAGGTCTCAACTACATTCCAGTACGAAGATAAATTGGAGTAGGCTAGTGTATGTAGCGGCTTAATACATCCTGGTGTTCAAATCTGGACTAGGTCCCGGGGTTTTTTTGCATTTGCGGTTTCCTTGTTAACAAAATTTCTGGTATCTGTGTTATTTCTTTTCCGCATTATATTTGTGTATATATATAATTGAAATATCACAGATTTTGCGTAAGTTCAATCAATTGGGAATCCAACCTTTGGTTGTTGATTAAATTGTTTGACACTTGGATATTGGTGTTTGATACCGTCCAAGTTATTTTTTATAATCAATCGGGCTCGCAAATTTCTATTTGTTTGATTACAGATTGAATTGAGAAATTTAGATATAGTTGTTTGATATACTTTTTGTAAATTGAGTTTCTCTAGTTAATTGTCTTGAAAGTATATTGGATTTAGTCCATACAGATTTCTAAGAAAAATATTGGGTGTGGTTGTTAGACCCCTTCTTTTTCAACTAGAGTTGATTCTCCTTTAACCTTAGGTTGACTTCATTGGGATTGTGAATCCATACCCAATTATTTTCTCTGTATTTGCGTGTTATGATCTTGCTGCTTTCTATCTATTGAGTAATAACTTCTCTAATATTTGTTCGAGATTTAATCTCCGATAAGCAAGATAATCACAAACAAATCTTCTTCTCATCGTTTGTGATTAAACAATATCTTGTTTCGCTACCATACGATTAAGATTATTGTGAGGTGATTGATATTACTAGCCTGTTCTTAGGGAATATAAGACTGGTGTATCAATTGGAACCTGTTCACCTTGATTTATCCAAAGACGAAACAAAACTCATAGGTATTTCTGTGGGAGACAAATTTATCTATTCAATAAGATTTTCTGTGTGAGACAAATTGGTTTATCAAGTCTTCGACTTTGGGTTGTAGCAACTTTTAGTTGTGGGTGAGATCAGCTAAAAGAATCAAGTGCGCATAGTCCTGCTAGGATTCAGAGGCATAAGGAACGTGACTGTACCTGAAAAAGTGAGGGTCTAACAACCACACCCAATATTTCGCTTAGCAATCTGTATGGACTAACTCCAATATACTTTCAAGAGAATCAACTAGACAGTGAGACTCAATCTTAAGAAAAGTATATCAAAGAGGTATATCTTTATTTCTCAATTCAATCCGCAATCAAAAAAATAAGAATTTTCGAGCCCGATTGAACATAAGAAATAACTTGGAAGGTATCAAAAACCAATATCCAAGTGTCAATCAATTTAATCAACAACCAAAGGTTGGATTCACAATTGATTGAACTTACGCACAACCTGTGATATTTCAATTATATAACAACTATAATGCGGAAAAGAAATAACACAGACACCAGAAGTTTTGTTAACGAGGAAACCGCAAATGCAGACAAACCCCGGTACTTAGTCCAGATTTGAACACCACACTGTATTAAGCCGCTACAAACACTAGCATACTCCAAGTTAACTTTGGACTGGAATGTAGTTGAGCCCTAACCAATCTCACACTGATCAAGGTACAGTCGCGTTCCTTACGCCTCTAGGACCACGCCGGATTCTGCGCACTTCATTCCCTTAGATGATCTCACACACAACTAATAGTTCTACGACCTAAATTCGAAGACTTTATAAACCAATCTGTCTCACAGAAAAAAAGTCTATTGAATAGATAAATCTGTATCCCACAGATAAACCTATGATTTTTGTTTCGTCTTTTGATAAATCAAGGTGAACAAGAACCAATTGATATACCAGACTTATATTCCCGAAGAACGTCCTAGAAATATCAATCACCTCGCAATAATCTTAATCGTATGGTAGCGAAACAAGATATTGTGGAATCACAAACGATGAGACGAAGATGTTTGTGACTACTATTTATCTTGCCTATCGGAGATTAAATCTAGAGAAAATCTTAGAGAAGATAGTAATCAATCACGACCGAAAACAACAAGATCAGAACACGCAACTACAGAGAAAATAGTTGGGTCTGGCTTCACAATCCCAATGAAGTCTTCAAGTTGTTAACCTACAGGGTTTCGTGAAAAACCTAAGGTTAAAGGAGAATCGACTCTAGTCGCAACTACTATCACACAGGAGGTGTGGGGATTAGGTTTCCCAGTTGCTAGAGTTCTCCTTTATATAGTCTTCAAATCATAGTTCACAATCAATGCTACCTTGGTAACAAAGCATTCAATATTCACCTTTAGATGCAAACCTGATTAGACTCAAGCTAATATATTTCAACCGTTAGATCGAACTTAGCTTGTTATATACAAATGAAAAGTGACTTCATTTAGACATGAGTAACCGTACCTAAATGTGTACACCTTGTTGGATCAACAATAGTTAACCGAAGTTAACCATATGAACACTTTCATATCAACCTCATTCATCTTAACATAACTAGTTCAAATGACTCAAATGTAACTAGTTTTAGAGTTAAATCAATTTTTATATTCTCATAGAAGTATAAAAAACACAATTGAAGCAAAATCGATTTTGATTCACTCGAATCAAGTCTTGAACATTATAGCCACGGTTGGCAAAAGATTGCATTCCTTATAATATAAATGCATGAACAAATCGATTTTAGAACTTAACTTACTCAGGTATGCATACGGGGACGCATACCTAAGTACGCGGACTAAGTTTGGGTTCGCCAGTATGCGAACGGGTACGCATACCTTCCAAACTCAGCAGAAATTCACGGACCTGAATCTCACACCAGTACGCATACCGGTATGCGTACAAGGTTCCCAGACTTTCACTAAACCAACCAGTACACATACGGGTATGCATACTATGGTTCCCGGACTTGGATTACATAAATGCAAGTACGCATACTATGCTTATATCCAATTGCTCTAAACTCCATTTCAATCATTGAAACATTCTCGGAAGACGGAAATAGCTGTTTCACACAAACTATTAGTTTCAAAGCAATTTTCAAATGATCGAATGATCAATACGAAACATTCCGAGTATACATCAAATGACTGTCTTACACAAATCATGTAAGATGTTACAAGGCGATTTTCACATGATCATCTTTTGACTTTCGTCAAGAATATAAGATGAACTTGGTTAAAGCGAAAGCTTACCAACACATATTTCGAGAAATATGTAAGCGAGTTAAACTCAGCTCGAAATATCAAATGTGCATAATTGAAATCTATATAGCTATACGACTTTTGTCTCAAGTAGGAGATAGAGTAGATAAACTTTTGATTGATAGATGAGTTCAAGTATCCACATACCTTTTGTTGATAAAGTTCCACAAGCTCCCCTTAGTAGTTCTTCGTCTTCAATCGATGAACGCCGTGAAGTCTAATGCTCAACTGCACTTTCTATCCTAATCCGAGACTTAACTATGAGTAGACTAGAAATCAAGACGTATAGTTTTGGCAACTAAACTTGACAAACAAGCTTGAGATAGCAACGCTTGCCAGTTTGACCGACTAGTGCTCTAATAGTACCCTGATCGATGTAAGATTGGTTAGGGCTCAACTACATTCCAGTTCGAAGTTAATTGGTAGTAGGCTATAGTCTGTAGCGGCTTAATACAGTGTGGTATTCAAATCTGGACTAGGTCCCGGGGTTTTAATGCATTTTCGGTTTCCTCGTTAACAAAATTTCTGGTGTCTGTGTTATTTCTTTTCCGCATTATATTTTTATATAATTGAAAAATCACAGGTTGTGCATACTTGAATCAATAAGATAATCCAACCTTCATATAAATTGATTGACACTTGGATATTGGTCTTTGGTACCATCCAAGTTATTTCGCATATTAATCTGGATCACAGATTTCTATCTGTTCGATCGCAGATTGTTTTGAGAAATTGAGATATAACTCTTGGATGTATTTTCCTTGATTGAGTTTGATTGTCTAGTTGATTCTCTTGGAAATATATCGGAGTTAGTCCATATAGATTTCCTAAACGAAATATTGGGTGTGGTTGTTGATCGCAGTCGTATGCGTCAAAAATAAATTACTTTCTCACAACTCAAAATAAATAATATAGCAAGGGTAAGAAAGATTGTTCCCACAGAGAGGATCTAGGTTGTCAAGTTGTTCCGGTTTCCTATATAAACAAGGGGAGATTTCTGATTTTTATGTAAAGGAAAATAAACTAAAAGCAAATAATGAAATAAACAAGCAAATCAATAAGACGAAGATATTGGTCAAGGATTAGTTTTCATTCACAAACATGAATTTGTAACAATAACTAGAATTGATATTTAATCTCAACTTTTATCAAAAGTCCTAGGATACCGTGATCGTAAGAATATCCCACTAATTTCCTCTTGTCATCAACAAACACATTAAAAGATGCGAAAGTGAATTCTTCCTAGAAAGCAACCTAAAGTGTAAAAGAACAATTAAGTTTAACTCCCTAAGAGCACTAAGTTCTATGAAATAAGACTAATCAATGCAAACGAACGTGTAAAAGCACTAATCCGTTTTAACATAGGTTATGATCCACTTGTGACTACTAGGATGTATCACTACAAGCAATAATCACAATAATGCTACTTGTATTCAAGGTGTATCACGATTACGTATAATAAACCCTAAACTAGCAATAGATATGATTACGAGTTCTACCAATTTGCAACTTGACAAAACTAACAATCAATCATACATGGCGATATTTCTAGCGAATCATAATCGACAAAACATGGAGACAAAACTAATTTATTGAATGAAAAACCATATTTGGAAATCCAACTGATTCCTTAACCAATAATAAAATCTAGATATTCATGGCATAAGAGTTCATCACAAGAATAAAAAGAAGTTTCATGTTTCTAAACCCTAGAACAAAAACAGAGAGGAAGATAAGATCTCCTATGTGTAAAGGGATATCCTTTTATATGTTCTCCTTCTTTCCCCCAACCAATTCTCTGTTCAGGTCACGCATAAATTCTCTGTTCAGGTCACGCATAAATTATGGCAAGCTCGCCAACCAAGCCTGTCTAGCCCATGCAATATCAGGCCCAAGTCCATCTGAGTAAGTTACCCGGATCGGTGAGTCAACTCGGTATACTCCGATTCCGGCCGAGTTCAGTCGGTTTCTGAGATATTTCCGGCCTGTTTCAGGCTCAATTATAGCTCCTACCCTGCATTCATCTAACCACGATCATTCATATACATTGCAACCAATCATCTCTAATTCCATCTCTTCTTGCACTCTAACATTTCAAGCCTTGGCCATTATCACTAACACCAACTCATACAACACTGTACCTTTGTAATTCCTCTTCCCATTCTTCTCAGCTTCTCACAGCCACCATATACCGACTCCATTTCAAACTACCAGCTCCTTCACTGAATCCGCAAACTTCAATTGGATCACCAACAACAAACTCAACCATTTCATCTTTCCATACCCGCAACACAAACTCGAACCATTCTTGCATTTGAGTCCCACTCGCCACTGCAACTCAAGACCCATTCCCAGCTCCATAATCTCGTCTAACTGCATCAACTCCAGCTACCATTTTGCCTCAGCATCACTCATGTACTGCTGTGGTGCATAACTTGCACAACTCACTATCTGCAACTCAGCTCAAACCACAAATCACCAATTTCAGTCCCTTGCATCACAACCTAACTACTACACAGTCTCAGGCCAAATCCACAGCAAACCACAACCTGAAGCAACTAGCAATTCTGCCACACTCCCTGCAGCTCAACCATCAAAACCTATAGCACCATTTACACTTTCTGCAGCTTAATTCGGCCAACACACCCCCATTGTAGACCAACTTTCCTTGTAATGTCTCAGCCCTCTCAAGCCAACAGCACACGGCTCCCGTCTCTTAAACTGCATCTTCTTCTGTTGTATTCCGGCAAAGCCGCAGCACCTTCATCTGCAACTTCCTTGCATTCGAGTTCAGCTGTAGCAATAACTTCCCATTGTCTGTATCAGTAGCAACACCATCACTGCAGTCACTTCAATCTAAGCCTAACATTCATCTAGACTGCTCATTTGCCGGTTCCTCAACTAACCCATTTTCTGTCTTAAAGCAGCACTAAAGCTTGTGCCATTCTCCATTCAGTCCATTGCTTCAACTGCAATTCAAATCTCATACACCTCAAGCCTCTTCTGACACTCCATACCTGAACACCACCAGATTCATGTTCTTTACTATCTTCACTGCCTACACAGTCACTTCGACATCAGCTCATTCACAACCTTAATCTTGTTCTCAACTGATGGCAACAATTCACACCACCAGAACCCATGACCTGTCTCAGTTCCATTGCTTGCAGCTGTTGTCCTCCGTTTCTCACAATTCATCATGTTCTAGCCATCACCAATACATTCTCTGAAACTTAACATCTCAGCTCCATTGCAGTGTCTCTCTACAAATCCCTTGTGTTCTCACAGTTCCATTTCCATTCTTTTCCTTCCTTGCACCTGCTCAACTCAACACTGGTTCATAACCCATTTGCTCATTCAAACCAGGAGAACCAACACCATCAGCACCAACTCAAGCTTCTGCCACCAGTTGTAGTAGCTTCAACAATTAACTCAAGACCAAAACAATCTCATTCCTTCTTCCTTCTCAGTACCACAAAACCCTTGAGCTCATACCATGAATACTGGGGTTTAAATCTGAATTTAAGTAATACCTAACTCCAAACTTCTTCATTAACCTTCAATTTCTTCTTTAATTTCTCTAATCATGAACTGTGAACATTTCATCAACCCTAGTTCTTCGACTGGAATCTCATAAAACCCTGAATTTGAGCTCAATTTCAACATTACCACAAACCATTTCCCTTGGCTTCTGAAATCATCAAGAACACCCTTAATTACTTCTCTCACAATCGACAGCAGCAATCACCGATTTCTCCTTCTCGAACTGATTGAACCAGAGCAGCACTAACTCATCTTCTTCCCTGGATCTTCTATAAAGAAATCAAACAACGCGCTCTCCATTTCTGAGATTGAAAACAACTCTCATAATCTTCAAACTCTCAGATCTCTCTCTCTCTTTTTAATTTCTTGGACCAACAGCAACAACAACAGCTGTTTTTCTCAATTTCACTTTCAAATGATTGAGAAAGAAACTCTCTATTTAGGTTTAGGGTAAATGAGGGTAGAGCTGGATAATGATACCCGGTCGCCTCTGATAAGGGATAACCAATGTTTCCAACTCCTTATCCTTGGATGGTCTGTCTTCAACGCTCCTCCAAAAAGAGAGTTGTCCCTTAATCTTGGGTCGGCTCCATTTATCACTCGCCTGTAATGACCTTTTTGCACTTCCCGCTCAAATTGAGCGATTTCTTCTTCTTTTGCTCCTAATGACTCCATTGCGCCTTATAAACTCAAACTCACACATAAGATACATAATTCACAAGAAAAATAGCAAAGAAAGCATAAACTATAGATAATAAATAAGGTGTTTACGACATCTACCCCACACTTAGACTTTGCTAGTCCTCGAGCAAATCAAACAAAATAAATTCTAAAACATACATACAACTCCGTCTCGTCGAGCCTACGGTCACTTTTAGCATAAATAACAAGTCTTTGAACCCCTAAGTGTCCCTAGTGGACGAGTTATAGTCTCGTGAAGGTTTACAAGAGGTTTGCCTACAAAACCTATATTTCCAACTCCATCTACCTGTGACAAATCCATGAGTGAATCCAAAATGGTTGCAAGAGGAGGTACCTTGTTATGAATCCAAATTAATATATACAGATTAAGCTCTGTTAAGAAAGTCGAACAAGCCACAATCTCGGAAACTAACGAACCACAATCACATATGAATAGATAAAGAAGATGGAAATATATATAGATGGTTGCGATGTTTACTAAAGTGATCGATATTCCCCATATCTTTCTGAAGGTCGCCGCCAATGATGAACCTATGAATCCTATTGGATTGAGCTACTGGTCTGAATTCTAATATCAACACACTGGCATATACAAGAGAACCAACAGTTAATAATCTTAAATTTAGATCGACTCACTGACAAATACAAGTGAACCAGGAGTCGATTTTATTGCACCATAACCATTTTTTTTGACATCATGATTGGATCTTGTGGATCCAAGCGCATGTTTCTTATCAGCAGATTACATGATAGTTCCCTTCGATCCTGCACTCCACACTTGCTTAGGCGACGGAGACAGGAGACAGGGAGAACACACACATATTGCTTTATCCAAGTGTCAAATTTATTCAGTTTAGTCAATTAGCCGGTCTTTTTTTTTTTTTTTTTGATAATTCCTAGCAGCAATAACAATTCGATGTTAGTGACCCACCAAATCACATAAATATAACATAAAGTTTGCAAATATAAAAACAGAAAGTGATATGGTGATATTCTGAGATATGGTAACTTTCATATTATTTCTAACACTTGAATAATTTTGTCCCTTGTAGTTAATGGGTTCCTCAACTCCTCCAGCCAAAACGGTTTCATCCACATAGATTGGTAGCGTCATCCTAAAGGCACACATATTTTTTTATCCAAAAGCGAAAACTAACAAAGCTAAAAACTCTATATGAGAAAACACTCCCTCACACTTACATTGTCCTCAATGTAAATTAAGTCATCCAAAGTAAAATTTAAGATGGGAAATTCATAACATGATATATATACACAATAAAATGCATAATAAAAACTCATATTCCAACTCATAGCTATTTCTGAACAATAGAGGATAAACACTAAACAAGCTATTTAGTTGGCATCTCATCCCAACTCAGCCAATATATATATCTCATTGTTAAGAAAAAATTCCATCTACTTAGAAAGGCTAGTGTTTATTCTAAATTGGTCAAAAATCTCTAAAAGTTAGAGTTTTGATATGCAAATATTCAAAATAAGAAAATAAAGATAAAAGACTTTAAAAAAAATAAAAATAAAAAGATAGAGATGGATACACAAAACCAGTGGGTTGCCTCTCATTTAGCGCTTGGTTTAAAGTCGTCTTTAGCCCGACTTGCAAGACGAATTCCCCATACACCAATAATCTGAAAAGTTGGGGATCCACCCATAGCACCTGTTTTGCAAACACTAGCTTCGCACACATATTAGTAATATAAAACAGAAACGAAGCTATTAACCGATAAAAGTTTCCCCCACACTTATTCTTGTCCACACTTGGAAGTATATAAAGAATATAAAAATCAGGAACTTCTATGGTTTCTTCTTTGCAAAAATCCGTAGTATGAGAATCAAATGTTTCTAATGGTGGAAATCGAGAAATAAAGTCATTCAACAATATTCTCGAAGCACATACTTTCAAACCAATAAGAGGTAAAGGAGAAGAAACATTATGCAAAGGGTTAGACAAACCTTGCACAATCTCTTGTATCACATAATCCTCTTCGTCCTTGAAAAACTCAAGTGAATTACTCACCTCTTTTATATCATGGTCCTCTATCAAACCTTGCAACCATTTTTCATCCGTTTCTACCTTAACTAAAGTCTCGGCATCAACATCTTCATTACAATTCTTTGCAAGCTCAATTGGGTCTTCCACAATATTGGTCATATCGGTTTCATTCTCAACACACTCCTCTTTGTTGTAAGGCACATACTCTTTTGCGGCTCCAAATTTCACTACAAGGAACTTTTTTAGAAGACTCAAAAATGCATCATCCTCAAGCTCCACCCTTTGAATAGGCTCTTGATCATTATAAAGATCAATGCTTGAGTAATCTACACAAGTGTCAACATATTCCTTTTCGTCTTCATTAGATTCAAACCTTGTTGCAACGAAATTCTGAAAAACACTAGTTTCATCATACTCATGTACCTTTTGAATAGGTGCTTGATCATTATAAGGATCAAGAGTTGAGTCCTCTACACTAGTGTCATCGAATATCTCCAAAGGTTGGTCCTTTTCAACACTCTCATCTTCATTTTCAGACTCACCGTAATAAGAATCTTCATCGGTTTCCCATCCTTTATCACGACGCCGTTGAAGCTCCATACGAATGGTCCTACTAATTTCATCGACAAGCTCTTCCGAGTTTCCATCATCTTCCAACTTGTATAATTTATGTGCAAGTTTTCTAACGTTCACATGCTTACCACCATTGACTACAATAGGTTCTCTTTCCCATGACTCTTCCCTTTGAATGGGTGAATGATCATAACTACGATCTAAAGTCGGGTAAGAAAAAGTGTTGCAGAAATTGGTTTGTACGACGTTCCCTTTATCACTGTCAAGTTGGTCTAGTCCATTTATAGCATTCATACGTCTCGGATAAACAAAATAAGAAGTAGAATTGTCCCACCTAGGTGCTTGACTTACATACCTACTACAAGACTGTTGTTGGTATGTATGGAAATCACCATAAGCTCTTGGATATTGATCATAGCTAATAAATTGGTTTCGATTGTATCCCATAGGTGGTGGGCAATCGTCATAGTATTGAGGAGGTTGAAAACCGTATCATTGTTCCAATATGCTCCTTCCATAATAGGTAACTGAAACAAGAGTTCTCAAACCAAGGTTAAAAACCAGAAAAATAAAAAAAAACAAAAATAATAAACAAACTAAAAACAAAAATAACAAACCAGAGACAAGTGACAACCGCTGCCTCCCCGGCAGCGGCGCCAAAATTTGATCGCAGTCTTATGCGTCAAAAATAAATTACTTTCTCACAACTCAAAATAAATAATATAGAAAGGGTAAGAAAGATTGTTCCCACAGAGAGGATCTAGGTTGTCAAGTTGTTCCGGTTTCCTATATAAACAAGGAGGGATTTCTCATTTTTATGTAAAGGAAAATAAACCAAAAGCAAATAATGAAATAAACAAGCAAATCAATAGGATGAAGATATTGGTCAAAGATTAGTTTTCATTCACAAACATAAATTTGTAACAATAACTAGAATTGATATTTAATCTCAACTTTTATCAAAAGCCCTAGGATACCTTGATCACAAGAATATCCCGCTAATTTTCTCTTTTCATCAACAAACACATTAAAAGATGCGAAAATGAATTCTTCCTACTAAGCAACCTAAAGTGTAAAAGAACAATTAAGTTTAACTCCCTAAGAGCACTAAGTTCTATGAAATAAGACTAATCAATGCAAACGAACATGTAAAAGCACTAATCCGTTTTAAAATAGGTTATGATCCACTTGTGACTACTAGGATGTATCACTACAAGCAATAATCACAATAATGCTACTTGTATTCAAGGTGTATCACGATTACGCATAATAAACCCTAAACTAGCAATAGATATGATTATGAGTTCTACCAATTTGCAACTTGACAAAACTAACAATCAATCATACATGGCAATATTTCTAGCGAATCATAATCGACAAAACATGGAGACAAAACTAATTTATTGAATGGAAACCCATATTTGGAAATCCAACTTATTCCTTAACCAATAATAAAATCTAGGTACTCATGGCATAGGAGTTCATCACAAGAATAAATTTTTTTTTCATGTTTCTAAACTCTATAACAAAAGTAGAGAAGAAGATAAGATCTCCTATGTGTAAAGGGATATCCTTTTATATATTCTCCTTCTTTCCCCCAACCAATTCTCTGTTCAGGTCACGCATAAATTATGGCAAGCTCGCCAACCAAGCCTGTCTAGCCCATACAATATCAGGCCCAAGTCCATCTGAGTAAGTTACCCGGATCGGTGAGTCAACTCGGTATACTCCGATTCCGGCTGAGTTCAGTCGGTTTCTGAGATGTTTCCGGCCTGTTTCAGGCTCAATTATAGCTCCTACCCTGCATTCATCTAACCACGATCATTCATATACATTGCAACCAATCATCTCTAATTCCATCTCTTCTTGCACTCTAACATTTCAAGCCTTGGCCATTATCACTAACACCAACTCATACAGCACTGCACCTTTGTAATTCCTCTTCCCATTCTTCTCAGCTTCTCACAGCCACCATATACCGACTCCATTTCAAACCACCAGCTCCTTCACTGAATCCGCAAACTTCAATTGGAGTCACCAGCAACAAACTCAACCATTTCATCTTTCCATACCCGCAGCACAAACTCGAACCATTCTTGCATCTGAGTCCCACTCGCCACTGCAACTCAAGACCCATTCCCAGCTCCATAATCTCGTCTAACTGCATCAACTCCAGCTACCATTTTGCCTCAGCATCACTCATGTACTGCTGTGGTGCATAACTTGCACAACTCACTATCTGCAACTCAGCTCAAACCACAAATCACCAATTTCAGTCCCTTGCATCACAACCTAACTCCTACACAGTCTCAGGCCAAATCCACAGCAAACCACAACCTGAAGCAACTAGCAATTCTGCCACACTCCCTGCAGCTCAACCATCAAAACCTATAGCACCATTTACACTTTCTGCAGCTTAATTCGGCCAACACACCCCCATTGTAGACCAACTTTCCTTGTAATGTCTCAGCCCTCTCAAGCCAACAACACACGGCTCCCGTCTCTTAAACTGCATCTTCTTCTGTTGTATTCCGGCATAGCCGCAGCACCTTCATCTGCAACTTCCTTGCATTCGAGTTCAGCTGTAGCAATAACTTCCCATTGTCTGTATCAGTAGCAACACCATCACTGCAGTCACTTCAATCTAAGCCTAACATTTACCTAGACTGCTCATTTGCCGGTTCCTCAACTAACCCATTTTCTGTCTTGAAGCAGCACTAAATCTTGTGCCATTCTCCATTCAGTCCATTGCTTCAACTGCAATTCAAATCTCATACACCTCAAGCCTCTTCTGACACTCCATACCTGAACACCACCAGATTCATGTTCTTTACTATCTTCACTGCCTACACAGTCACTTCGACATCAGCTCATTCACAACCTTAATCTTGTTCTCAACTGATGGCAACAATTCACACCACCAGAACCCATGACCTGTCTCAGTTCCATTGCTTGCAGCTGTTGTCCTCCATTTCTCACAATTCATCATGTTCTAGCCATCACCAATACATTCTCTGAAACTTAACATCTCAGCTCCACTGCAGTGTCTCTCTACAAATCCCTTGTGTTCTCACAGTTCCATTTCCATTCTTTTCCTTCCTTGCACCTGCTCAACTCAACACTGGTTCATAACCCATTTGCTCATTCGAACCAGGAGAACCAACACCATCAGCACCAACTCAAGCTTCTGCCGTAGCTTCAACAATTAACTCAAGACCAAAACAATCCCATTCCTTCTTCCTTCTCAGTACCACAAAACCCTTGAGCTCATACCATGAATACTGGGGTTTAAATCTGAATTTAAGTAATACCTAACTCCAAACTTCTTCATTAACCTTCAATTTCTTCTTTAATTTCTCTCTTCATGAACTGTGAACATTTCATCAACCCTAGTTCTTCGACTGGAATCTCATAAAACCCTGAATTTGAGCTCAATTTCAACATTACCACAAACCATTTCCCTTGGCTTCTGAAATCATCAAGAACACCCTTAATTACTTCTCTCACAATCGACAGCAGCAATCACCGATTTCTCCTTCTCGAACTGATTGAACCAGAGCAGCACTAACTCATCTTCTTCCCTGGATCTTCTATAAAGAAATCATAACGCGCTCTCCATTTATGAGATTGACAACAACTCTCATAATCTTCAAACTCTCAGATCTCTCTCTCTTTTTAATTTCTTGGACCAACAGCAACAGCAGCAGCTGTTTTTCTCAATTTCACTTTCAAATGATTGAGAAAGAAACTCTCTATTTAGGTTTAGGGTAAATGAGGGTAGAGCTGGATAATGATACCCGGTCGCCTCTGATAAGGGCTAACCAATGTTTCCAACCCCTTATTCTTGGATGGTCTGTCTTCAATGCTCCTCCAAAAAGAGAGTTGTCCCTTAACCTTGGGTTGGCTCCATTTATCACTCACCTGTAATGACCTTTTTGCACTTCCTGCTCAAATGGAGCGATTTCTTCTTCTTTTGCTCCCAATGACTCCATTGCGCCTAATAAACTCAAACTCACACATATGATACATAATTCACAAGAAAAATAACTAATTTTTGGCCTAATTCTTCTTCTGATGATTGAACTATAGATAATAAATAAGGTCTTTACGACACCTATCAGTTGTTAGACCTCCGGTTCTTCAGCTTACCTTAGAAGGCGAAAACAAAACTCTGATGCCAATTACCGTATATCTATATCATCTCTTAGTTTATATATATTTCTTATAAAAAAATCATAAAAACAGAAAAGAAGACAAAATTGTAAATACCTTTTATTGTGAATCCCGAGAACTCCAAACACAATCCTTCAAGCTCTGTATTTATCCCATTGATATGGTTAACCCTAGGTATTTGTTAGCAGTAGACCTTAATGCTTAATTTTCTACAATCTAAAAAAATATTCATAGGGTCTTCCTTTTCTCATTAAATAAAAATCCTATAAATTTGGGCAAGAGTCTACTAGTGTCTTCATTGTCTCCTCTAAAAATGGCCCCACTCCTCCAAGAGATTGGAGATTTGATTTCATAGAAGTAGGAGAACAAAAGTTTACGATCTCCTTTAATTGTAAATTTACTGATGTTGATTTCTTTAGTCCACGGTGATGCCTGAAGAACTCTTAGTGCTTATGCTTCTTCAGGGTCTGATGTTGGTCCTGCCATTTCTCTATCACTTGCCTGCATCGTCCCTCAAAATTAGAACAAAATCAGATAATTCTGACTTAGAAACCCAAGCAACATCAATACTAATTTTGTGATTCATAATCATAGGTTGGACTCGTTGCTCAGGTTCCTTTACTAAGTTCAAAATTTTCCTCATTAGAGTGGTTTTAGATTTAAGTGATAAATGTAAGTGTCTCTGGATGGCTACTTGCATTGAGTTATTATGTTACCTTAAAGTTTTGGTTACATCTTTCTTTCCAATTAAATCATGTTTTTATAAGAGATATTTCAAGAGGGAGGGAATTTATAGGTGGCAACATCCAGGTTTTACAAATATCTCGAAATTTATTTGAAGTATCGAAATTAAATTGAACTGATGCGGTGGAAGTGACCAAATTGATTTAGCAAAAGCACAATGAAAGAACAAATGTTTTATTAGTTCTGGTTGTTCACAACAAAAAGAACAATTTTAAGAAATATCTTCTATGATACCGTACATCATAGCATTAATACTAAGGACATTTTGTAAACATTTCCGTATAAATAGTTCATGCGTCGAAAGACCTCAAGATTCTAGAGGTTTTTCCAGAATTGATCATGCATACCCAAATTATCGGCATTTAGATTGGCTCCATTAAGCTTATTATAAATGGATTTCACTAATGGATATGTAACCACTAAAGCCTATATGCATCTACACCTTAAGTTACATCCACTTAACAGTTAACATTTCATGATCACTAGACTCAGAATAGTTTGAAAAAAATAAATAAGATAACTTTCAAAATAACATTCATGATATAGTTTTTCTAAGAGTTACACTCATGAATTCTCGGTAATCAACTAAGAAATTAAGTATCTTAAAAAAAAAATGAGAATGGAGATACAAGGACAATATCGTATGGGTTGCTGGACTTTGAGTCTTTCTCCTCTCTTTATAAAAACGATGAGAATGGAGATACAAGGACCATATATATCGTATGGGTTGCTGGACTTTGAGTCTTTCTCTTCTCTTTATAAAAACCTGAGATTTAGCATTACTTCGATAAGGGACACTCTTATTTTATTTTTTTATTTCGACCTAAAAATAGACCAACTTGTACAAATTATAGTAAGGAAAAGAAAGGAGACATGCATAAATTACAAAATAAAGAAATAAAGAAAGAAAACAACGACAAAAAAAAACGGGAACCTAGCTCAGCTGGTCATCCCCGTTTTCCAAAGTTTCATGCCCTTCAGGAGGTTCCAGGTTTGAGCACTCAATGGCGTAATATTGCAGGTGTTAATACCCAAATTTCGATTTAGGTTCTACCCGTCCTAGCTATCACACACAGCCTCACAATTCCAATAATAGTAAGAGAGAAAGAGTCCCTTTTCCATTCTACCTTGTCCTTTCTTTTATAGGCTTTCCCAAAAGCCTATCATTTTGTGACATCACGTCATGTGTCCTAATACTTCTTAATTACTTTTAATGCCACTCCTTAAGCTAAACCCTTTCTTCTTTGTTAATTCCTTCTTAATCCCTCAATCCTTTTGGGCCTTTTCCACCTAGACTTGGGCTTAGTCCGCAAGCCTCCATGCCTTGACCCAAGTTTGTTACCACTCTTAAGGGTACCCTTAACCCGTTAAGGGGAGTATTTTTCATGTATCAACATTAGTCCTATTACTATTGGATTATTTATCAAATAATCTAATAGTAAAATCTTCTCTCGCTCCTCTTCATGCAATGCATCATCGTGGGTAGGGCGGTTGTCGAAGCATTTATGATTGCTTCCCTTTATATAGTAATACCGCGCTGCACATCCAGACACTTTTCAACTCAGTCTTCCTTTATAGTTATATCGTTTGTTCTCATGGCTCACTCTCTTCATGGATACACGCTGACTTTGGCGCCAGTCCCCGCATTAGTCTCGATGTATAAGAAGTTGGAACTGACACGCTTTTTGTCAATGAAGGCAGAGATAGAGGCGTTCTGTCAGCACAGGATGACCAGCAGGGCTACAACGCGCGTTCAGTTCATGGAATGCTTTGAAGCTCGCCAGTCTGCCGATGCGGCTGGTCGATTGACATCTGCAATTCAGAACGCCTTGGATGATGCCGTTACTGTTCGTAATTCTGCTGCTTCATTATTTTCCGAGTCCTTGACGATGAAAGCGACTATTTAGTATGCCATCAATGACTGTCAGTCACATATCTCTGGTCATTCTGCCCCTCATCTCCTTGGGCATACTCTGTCTTTGGCAACTGCGTCCACGCTCGTTCCTCATCATTATCTTTAGGATGAGTTGGCTCGTTTGTTGATTCTGAAAGAGGAAGCAGGCTTATTATGGACGCTCAGGTTGATTCACCGGGATAAGATGCGCAAGGAATACGATAATCATGAGGATACTCTTTCAATCTCCCTTGAGGTTGGGGTTGAAGGTAGGGCATCCTTGATTTGGTGCATGAAGCCGACCAGGACCTTCGTTAGGCTACTGCGCAGCAGGAAGATGGTCGCCTGATGGTAGAAGCCTTGGATGCTGACATCGCTAGGTGTCGGGCGCTACTAGACGATTAGGTTGCGCAACCTTCAAATGTTTAGTTCTGTCGTTGTTTTCTCCTGTGTTAGCGAAGTTTTCGTCTTTACCTTTTGTTAAGTTGTTTGTTTTTATGCAAATATATCGCGTCTTTGGCCTGTCTGTGGTCTGTTTTTATCTTACAAGGTTGTTACGTGGGTCAAGCGTTGAGTGAACGCGCCTGCTCCTTTATTTCATTCCCTTTTTCTTTTAGATGGCTCATGCGTCTTCCCCCTCCCCCCCTTTTTTACGGGGGTGGTGGGTGGGGTGGTTGTTGGGTAAATGCGCCTACTTTTTCCTCTTTTTCTTATCGTAAATGGGTGATGGGTGGGTCGGGCGTTAGTTAAACGCGCCTACTCCCCCTCTTTTTTCTTATGGAAAAGGGGTGATGGGCGGGGCGAACGATATTTAAACGCGCCTACTCCCCCTCTTTTGTCTTATGGCAAAGGGGGGATGGGCAGGGCGGGCGTTAGTTAAACGCGCCTACTCCCCCTCTTTTGTATTGTGGAAAAGGGGGATGGGCGTGGCAGACGTTAGTTAAACGCGCCTACTTCCCCTCTTTTTTCTTATGCAAAGGGGTGATGGGCGGGGCAAGCGGTATTTAGACGCGCCTGCTCTCCCTATTTTTTTTTACTTATGGCAAAGGGGTGATGGGCGGTGCGGGAAATACCTAAACGCGCCTACTCCCTCTCTTTTTCCTTATAGCAAAGGGGTGATGGGCGGCGCGGGCGATATTTAAACGCGCCTACTCCCTCTCTTTTTTCTTATCGCAAAGGGGTGATGGACGGGGCGGGCGTTAGTTAAACGTGCCTACTCCCCCTCTTTTTTCTTGTGGCAAAGGGGGTGATGGGTGGGGCGTGCGTTAGTTAAACGCGCCTACTCCTTCTTTTTTCTTGTGGCAAAGGGGTGATGGGTGGGGCGTGTGTTAGTTAAACGCGCCTACTCCCCCTCTTTTTTCTTATAGAAAAGGGGTGATGGGCGGGGCGGGCGTTAGTTAAACGCGCCTACTCCCCCTCTTTTTTTTCTTGTGGCAAAGGGGGTGATGGGTGGGGCGTGCGTTAGTTAAACGCGCATACTCCCCCTCTTTTTTCTTGTGGCAAAGGGGTGATGGGTGGGGCGTGCGTTAGTTAAACGCGCCTACTCCCCCTCGTCAATCAGGCGCTTTTGGCTATCCTGAGGTTTTTGTAGAATTTGTCAATCGGCCAGGCGTCTCTGGCTGACTCGAGACCTTTGGTATACTTTGCAGTCGATCGGGTGCCATTGGCTAACTCGAGACTTTTTGTAGAGTGTCTATCGATCAGGCGCCTTTGGATAACCTGTGACTTTTTATATGCTTGTCAGTCGATCAGGCGCCTTTGGCTGACCTGAGACCTTTTGTACAGTTTGTCAATCGATCAAGCGCCTTTGAATAACCTGAGACCTTTACTAAAGTTTGTCAGTCGATCAGGCGCCTTTGGCTAACCTAAGACCTTTGGTATACTTGTCAGTCGGTCAGACGCCTTTGGCTGTCCTGAGACCTTTTGTAGAGTTTGTCAGTCGATCAGGCGCCTTTGGCTAACCTGAGACCTTTATTAAAGTTTGTCAGTCGATCAGGCGCCTTTGGCTAACCTGATACCTTTTGTATACTTGTCAGTCGATCAGGCGCATTTGGCTGACCTGAGACCTTTTGTAGAGTTTGTCAGTCAATCAGGCGCCTTTGGCTAACCTGAGACCTTTAGTAAAGTTGGTCAGTCGATCTGGAGCCTTTGGCTAACCTGAGACCTTTTGTATGCTTGTCAGTCGACCAGGCGCCTTTGGCTAACCCGAGACCTTTTGTAGAGTACTGTTCAGGCGAGGAGTCTTTTCGCAACTTACTTTATTTATTGCAGTAGGTGTTTACATAATATCACTTATGCATAGAATTTTTTCAGCCATTTTCCATTGATGGGCGTCTTGACTTTAGTCCCATTCATGCGTCGTAGCTTATAATATCCGCTTTCTGCCACTTTTCGGATTGTGAAAGGACCTTCCCAGTTTGCTGCGAATTTGCCCGCGCTGGCATTTCGTCGCACGTGCGGGGCGATTTTCAGGACTAGCTCTCCAATCTTAAATGACCTTTCTTTCACGCTCTGGCTGTAGTAGTTAGCCGCGCGTTTTCTGTAGGCTTATGCGAACTTTTCTGCCCGTGCTCTTCTTTCTTCTATGGTGTCTAGGTGGGCGAAGCGTCTTACTTCGTCTGGGGTGGTATGTCTGGCCATTGCTTCTCTCGCAGACGGAATTGCTATTTCTGCAGGTAGAATTTCGTCCTCCCTGTAGACCATTGAATAAGGAGACGGGCCTGTAGAACTTCGTTTAGAGATCATGTTTGCCCAGAGTGCCAAAGGTAGCTGCTCGTGCCATTCTCTGTGGTGATCATATATTAGCCTGCTGAGGATGCGGATGAGTGTTTTATTTGACGCCTCCACTTGTCCATCACCTTTAGGATAATAGGGGGTAGACGTGTGCAGCCTCACATTGTACTGTTGGAGTAAATCAATCATATCCTTGTTTACAAATGATTTTGTGTTATCTTCTCTGATTATCATGGGCTCGCCAAATCTAAAAATGATATGTTCTTTGATAAACGCCGTTATCGTTGCTCCAGCATAATCTTTGAGAGGTATGGCTTCGACCCATTTGGACGCGTAATCTGTTGCAGTTATTATATACTTATGCCGTTTTGAGGATGTCGGGTTGATTGGCCCTATGAGGTCGAGTCCCCAACTATGAAATGGCCATGGCGTTACTATACTGTGCAGAAGTTTGTGTGGTGCTTGGATCAGGTTCCCGTGCTTCTGGCACTGGAGACACCTTCGAGCGTGTTCCGCAGTATCGCTTTCCATGGTAGGCCAATAAAATCCTCCTTCATAGAGTTGTAGGAACAACTTCTGCATCCCTTGGTGTTCCGCGTTGTGGGTTCGAGTCATGACTTCTAGCGCCTCTTGGCTCGACAGACACCGTAGCGCAGCATTACCATAGCTTGTTCGGTAGAGAATGCCTTCATGTATAAAGAAGCGTGGCGCCTTCTTTTGTATTTTGAGATCCATCTGCCTATCACTAGGTAACTTCCTATGCTGGATAAAATCCATGTAGGGCTGCCTCCAATCCACTTCTTCGACCGTGCATACTTCCGCGGGTTGCGGTGGAGCTTGACAATCAGCGCAACTATCCTGGAGTGCTGCCGCTTGCGCCGACATACTCGGCCAATATACACCCTATCTATGAAGTTTTCTGTATAAATGGACAACGTCGGTTTGTCCGCACGTTTCTGAATGTAATTCTTGTAATAACTTCTCTGCTTCTTTTCTACTTACACATTTGGCAAGGGATCCCCCAGCTGCTCTGTAATACAGCACGCCTTGGATCATTACAAATTATTTAAGAGTCTGAGTAGGGATCACTCCCTCTTCGTCCATCCGCATCAGATCTTCGATGTACACCCTTATCCAGTCGTCTGTTTCTTTGAAGGACATGTCTTCTTTCCAAGTACTAGGTAATCATTTCCTTCGTATAGTGATAGTGCCCTTTTCTTCGTCGTTTAATGGTACTTTACTTGACAATGTTTCCAGGGCGTCTGCGTGCTTATTTTTACCCCTGACGGTGTGATCTAAAGTCGAACCCGTCTGGTTTATCAACCTTTGGGATTCTGCTCGGTAGGGGGCCAGGTGCGGCTCCTTGACATGGAAATCGTCGTTTACTTGGTTGGTAACGAGTCAAGAGTCACCCTTAATTTCTACACCACCAAGGTTGAGTTCCTTTGCCAACTGAAGACCCAGAATCAAGACTTCATATTCCGCTACATTATTGCTGCATGGGAAGTATAGTCTGAAGGAGTAAGAAAATAACTCTCCCCCCGGGGCTTCGAAGACTACTCCCGCTCCCCCAACAGATCCATAACAGGACCCATCAAAGAACATGGTCCAAGGATTGTCGACATCGGCGGTCGCGACTTCCCCGGGTATATGTTTGTGCACTTCGTCATCCCCTTCTCCTGGGAACATGGCCATTAGGTCGGCTATCACTTGTCGTCTTACGACATTGGGTCACTAGTACTTGAGTTCGAATTCCGACAGTTGGAGCAGCCACCGGGCGGTTCTCCCTGTAAGGACAGGTTTCAACGCCAGGTAGGCTATTGGGTTTGCCGCCGCCACTACAATGGTCTCATGCGTTAAGAGGTAAGGGCGCAACTTTTGAGTTGCGTATATGAAAGCCAAGCACGCTTGCTCTACACGCGGGTATCTCAATTCTGCATCGTGTAGAACCCGGCTTACGTAATAGATGGGTGATAGTTCAGTACCCCCCATGTCTTGCGCGAGAACCGCTCCAATCGCCGAACTGGTGAACGCCGTGTAAAGGTAAAGAGGGGAACCCCGCACTGGAGGTCTAAGGACCTTTGGGCTGAAAATGCATTGTTTCGATCTTTCGAATGCGGTGCACTGCGCTTCCCCCCACTCGAAAGGTACACCCTTCTTTAGCAAAGGGAGGAACGCAGTCATTATCTGTGCTAGACCAGGGACAAAACTCCGTATGTACGATATTCGTCCTATGAAAGCCTGCAATTCCTTTGTATTTGCTGGTGGCGTCATGGTTGTGATCGCCTCGACTTTGTTGGGTCCACTTGAATTCCCTCACTAGTAACCATGAAACCTAAAAATTTCCCGGAGGCGACTCCGAAAGCACACTTAAGTGGGTTCATTTTGATTTCAAATTTTCTGCATCTTTCGAAGGTTGTCGTTAAGTGAGAGATGTGATCCTCAGCCTCTTTTGTCTTGACTACGATGTCATCGACATACACCTCTACTATCTGATGCAGCAGGTCGTGAAATATGGACGTCATGGCGCGCTGATATGTGGCGCCTGCGTTATTCAACCCAAACAGCATTACCACATAGTAGAAATTGTCGTAAGGGGTTTGGAAGGCGGTTTTCTTCGCATTTGCGTGGTCCATCTTTACTTGGTTGTACCCGCTGAAGCCATTCATAAAAGAATACCTCTTTTTCTTCCCAGTCGCGTCCAGCATCATGTCAATATTTGGTAATGGGAAGTCATCCTTTGGGCAAGCGCGATTCAGGTCCCTATAGTCCACACAACACCGAACCTTCCCATTTTTCTTTGTTACTGGCACGATGTTGGCCAACTAGGTGGGGTGTTGTATTGGCTTGATGAATTTGTCTTTGAGTAGCCGCTCAACTTCCTCCTTTATCGAGAGGGCGGTTGCTCTAGGAAATTCGCGACTTCTCTGCTTCACAGGCTTGAATTCAGGAAATACTTCTTGGTTGTGTACTACGAGGTCGCTGTCCAGACCTGGCATTTCGTCATAGTCGTAAGCAAAGACGTCCTTGTATTCTTTAAACAGCTAGATTAAAGCTTCCCTTTACTCTTTGTCTAAGTTCTTTCTTATCATAATGGGACGCTTGTCCTCTTGTGTTCCTATGTTGATTTCCTCCATCTCATCCACTGTGTGGTCTTCTGGCGCTCGCTCTTCTTCAGTTCTTGTAGTGACGCTTTCTAACTGATCGCGTAACTCCTGATCATCAATGGTGCTGTAGCGGATCTCCGCCAGGTCTTGTATAGTATTTTCATCGGGAATTTTCGCTTCACTCATCAAGTCATCGACATGGTAGGTCACCAAAAAATAGCAAGGAAAAGCCTGCAATTCCTTAACGTCTTCATGGCAGTCGAGAGCGATAATGCGGAATCTAGCGATGTACTTTCCTATCTCTTCGCCTAGGCGCTGGTTTCACTTGCTTAGGTCTATTGTTGTGACTTTCTCTTTGCTGAATAGAACTTCCTAAGGAAAAGTGTTGACATAGCCGACCACCACTGTACACTTCTCGGTTTTATATTATCATACCAAGAGAACGTTGTGTCAACCAGCGATTTCGGGAACTCCCTCAGACACAGTTTTCCGTCCGCCGCACGATCATTCATTGTAGATAGAAATCGACTGAGATGTTCCCTCACGTTGCCCTAGCCATTGTAGACTTTGAATTTTGGAGAAGTGTAATCTTCGGGGTACTGATATTCAATGATTTCAGAGGAGTAAGGGCTCGCCATGAAGTTGTAGTTGTCTTATTTTACGACTCTGTAGTTTGATTCTAAATATCTTGCAATCGCCTCTTGTGTCATAGCTATAGGTTCGTCTTCTACTTCTTCCGCGTCATGTGTCGTCTTTTTGTCATTTCTTCTCATGCTAGATGCCTTCACGAGTTTCTTCATCTCTCGTTTCCTCCGTACGTGTTCTTCCAGTTCTTTTCGCATTTTGTCGAGAGAAGGCTCAGTGGGCGGTGTTCCTTCATCCTCGCGTTGTTCGTCTCTTCCAAGCGGAACACTTGGCCTCTTCGCCTATGTGATCGGATCTGTTACTATTCCTACCCTTTCTCCTTCTGGGTTGATTGAGGGTATGTTTAAGTTTTCAGCCGCGCCTGAGCTGGCGCCTTCTGTGTAGGTCATTGTGGACTAGGCACGAGCCTCCGGATGCGGTCGCCAAATGTTAATACCCAAATTTCGGTCTAGGTTCTACCCGTCCTAGCTATCACACACAACCTCACAATTCCAATAATAGTAAGAGAGAGAGAGAGAGTCCCCTTTCCATTGTACCTTGTCCTTTCTTTTATAGGCTTTCCCAAAAGTCCCTCATTTTGTGATATCAGGCCATATGTACTAATACTTCTTAATTACTTTTAATGTCACTCCACCCTTTCTTCTTTGTTAATTCCTTCTTAATCCCTCAATCCTTTTGAGCCTTTTCCACCTAGACTTGGGCTTAGTCCCCAAGTCTCCATGCCTTGACCCAAGTTTGTTACCACTCTTAAGGGTACCCATAACCCATTAAGGGGAATATTTTTCATGTATCAACAACAAGAATTAACATGGAAGGTAGAGTAAGCTTGCCCCCCTTGTGACATAATCTCAACCCCCATCCTCTTCGGTTTCCTTGGCTAGGTTACCCTTAAAGCTCGCTGGTAGGCTAGAACGACAACCTGTTCAATTAATGTAGTAATATGTTGTTGGAGCTTAGCTTGTTAGGCTTCCAACTAGTTAATGTAATACTCTTTATATAATAATAAAAATAAAAAATAAAACGCAAAGTTATGAACCCTTAACAGTGGATTCTATTCGACGAGGAATCCCAACCAAATACCCGGCTATCAAAATTCAACGCCACATTGGAACAATATATTAAGTCAACTTATTAGCTGATTAGGCAAATCATGCATTCAACGGGCCATGATTACAGTTTTTGACAAAGTTTGGAAACGGGTCACGGTTCAGGTCACGGCCACTAGGTGCGACCGTTATAACGCGTTTTGAGGAGTGTGAACACATTTAGGACAAAAATCATGTTATTTAGGAAAAAACACGTTTTTATACGTTATTTTAAAATAATGGGTGTTATAACGGTTAGATAGAAAAAAAAATATTATGATCTAAAATTCCTATCTAACGGTTATAACGTGCTTGAAAACAGTTATAACGGGTCTAATAACGTTGTTACAATGTTTTTATATATTGTTATTTTATTATTTTATTTTCAAAGTTTTTATTGTCATTTTTTATTCTTTAATTTAAAAAATAAAGAATTGTAAAAAAATATTTTAAATTCTTTTTTCTAAAAAAACGATTATAACTGGTGTGAAAACGGGAAAAATGGTCTAAAATACACGCGATAAAATGTTATTTAGAAGGAAAAACGTAAAATTCAATTTTAGAAAGACAGTTGTATCATGTGTGGAAACGGAAAAACGGTCCTAAAAAACTGTCGTTATTTCCTATTTATCGGCGTTATATAGGCACGGGGTTCGGGGAACCTCACGACCACGGTATATAGGTGTTAGAGGTGTAAATTGGGTTGTGCCAGCACGAGCACAACCCAACACAACACGCTAAAATCTGAGCCCAGCCCAACACGTGATTTAGCCCAGCACGGCACATCACGTTAGTTTCATGGGCTGTTCTGGTTTAGCCTAATCGACGAAGTAGCATATCACAGTACGCGGCACAGATAAACACGTGGCCCAGCCCATCCCAGCACGTTAAGAAAGCACGCCATACCATGCACAGGTACACCATATAACAACAGAAAATGAGTTATATAGCCAAAAAAACACTTTTTATGGGCCAAATGGACAGGTAGGAATTCGTCCTGGGTCAAATGACCAAAAGAATCTTTCTTGTGTAGAGAGACGGTACTACCCTTTTGTAACCGTTCGCCCACCACGTTCTCCTTCTCTCTTCATCAAAACCACCCCGTTATCCTCTCTCTTCAACAAAAACCAGTACCACCAAGTTCATCTTCATCTTCTCAAAAACTCTGTGAGTTTTCAAACCACCAAACTCCTCCACCGTCTCCCCACACCAGAAACTAGTTTCATCAACCATCTCCTAACAATCTTCACTACCAGAAAATCATTTTCCTCCACCGTCTACTAACAATCATCACTAACAGAAATCAGTTTCATCAACCAGTTCACCACCATCAACACTACCAGAAATTGGTTTCATCCACCGTCTGTTAAAACACCATCAACACTACAAGAGGGGTTTCTGAGAATTAGGGTTTCAGTTATTTCAGTGTATTGGAAGAGTTAGGGTTTCAATCGATCCACAGAATGTCTCCTAGAACTCGTAATTTTTCAAACCCTAACTCTGTTTTTTTTCTTAATTTCATAATTGAAAGATTAATTAGTTTAATTGGTTGTTATTATTTTCATTCCAGTAGATTAATGTGTTGAATTGCTTGTTTTATTTTCATTTCAATTAGTATGTTTTAGATAAAACTGGTTTGCATCTGGTTATTTAAGTATTTCCACTGTGAAATTGGGTCATCTGGGTATCTGAATTGTTTCAGCAGGTTTAAACCAGGATGGAACTAGTTTCATCCAGTGTTAATATGCAGTGTATATTGTTTCAGCAAATTAAAACTGGATGAATCTGGTTATGTTTTGGATGGATTGCATGAAATTGGGTTTGCATTTGGTTACGAAGTGATGCTCAGCAGGTGTTTGAAACTGGTTTTCATCAAACTTTAAGTTAGGATGTAACTGATCTGTTGGTGGTATTAAATTTAATGATTATGAGACTAAGAACATCATACTGTAATGGTTTATTTAGGATGTAGACTAATTTCAGATGATGGATGAAATCTGTATAGTTAGGATGTAGACAATATGAGTTGATTCATTTTGGAAAAACTAAACTAAACATCTCAGTTTAAGTTAAGATGTAAGCGGGGTAAACACACGATGAAACTGAACTAATCGGTGGTCTTAATTTGGTGTTAGGAAGTGTTTGATGGTTTGCATATTTCGGTGGTCTTAATTTGGTGTGATTATGGGAGTAATAACAACGTAGATATCAACGTAAACTCCTTGTCTTTGCATTCTTCAGACCATGTTAACATGTATAATATATATGATGTAAGTGGGTTTCATATGATACCTGCAGAAACTTGGTTTCATCTAACTATTATATATATGATGTAACTGGGTTTCATCTGATACCTGCAGAAACTGGTTTTCATCTAGCATTAAAGATGGGATGTAATTGAGTTACATCCACAGATTTAAAATATGACTTAACTGGTTTCATCCAAATTGTTGCAGGAAGCAGTAACAAGAAAAGTAAGAAGAGTGCCGGTGCTGAAAGAAAATCCAAGAAAAAGCATGATGTGGACGTGGGTGGTGAGTCTAAAACGGAGAATGTGGATGATGTGGATGCCGAAATGGATGAAGACAAGCCAGAGAAAAAGGAAGGAAAGAAAATGTTCCGATCAAACGTGAAACCGATAGTTGAAGTGATGGAATCACTGGTATTTACTGAAAGAGAAGAGGTTGTGTTAAGGAAGACTAAATTTTGGAACTTTATTGAGGCGATCAAACAAGGAAAAGTGGGCAAGGCCGAATGTATTAAAGCTCCAAGGGCGATAGAGTTCATCATAAGAAATTTTGACCCGAAAGAGTTGGCATTCAAGATTGGTGATCAAGTTTTCAAGACCGATCCAAACAATCTTGCTGTTATTTTCAAAATGCAGAGAATACATATGGGTGAATAAGATAAGAAACTTTATGGACCAAATGAAGAACCTAGTTTGAAAACTTCTGAATATTACCCCAAATATTTTCTGGAGCCAATGAGAAGGGATGTTGAAAAGAAGAAAAAGGAAGGTGGAAAGAAGAAAGCCGGAGACAAAGAGAAGAAAAGCAAAGAGGAGAATATTGGGGACATATTTGCATAATAAATACATCGTCGAAGGAATACAAACTGCTATGAATGAAGAAGGCAAAGAAGAAGACTTGACGATACTTTTGTTGTTGTTCATGTTCTGTACAGTATTCTTCATAAATACCGTAGGTATGTATGTCCACTACAAGTATTTGAACTTCCTACAGTCAATCGATACAATTAACATAGTCTCTTGGACGGATTTAATCCATGAGCATCTAGTGCGAAGCGTTAAAGCCGTGCACAACACACCTTACTCTATCAATGGTTGCAGCTTCTATTTACTGGTGAATATCATCTTCTATCTTTTGAATATATTTTTTTTTGGCATTAAATGAATCATGTGGTGATTATTAACTTCTATCTTTTGTAGTTGCAGTTATGGATTTTTGAGCAAGTGAAAGGCGAATGCATTGATAGGAAAGCCAACAGTGATGCATGGCCAAGGTTTGCAAGATGGGACTTGTATAAAGTATCTTGCGAAATTGATGGGAAGCTTGAGACTCGTTCAAGCAATCAGGTAAAAATCTTACTGTTATTATAACTAGATGAAACCAGTTATATATTATGTTGATTTAGTTTAGATTCATTTTTAAAATTCTATCCCCTATTATAACTGGATGAAACCAGTTACATCTTATGTTATCAATGGATGAAACCCATTTTCTACCAAGTTACATCCTGTGTTATCAGTGGATGAAACCCAATTACATCATGTGTTATCATATAATGAAATCAGTTACATCCTGTGTTTATGTGTTTGCAGGTTGTTGACTTTGTTGGTAGCTGGAGTGAAGAGGAGAAACAATTATGCTTGTTTGGTGATGAAGAAGAAAACAAAGATGAAGATGATATTTCCAAGTTGAAGAATGAACTAACTGAGAAGGACAACATTATCCGTCACTTGAATGCCGAGTTAGGAGCAAGGAATGCAAAGTTGGAAGCAAAAGAGGTTGAATCTGAAGCAAAGGATAAGACAATCCCGGACTTGCAAAATCAAGTGTAATCCTTGAAAGCACAACTCAAGCCTCAACCGGGAACTCCGCAAGCTTCACCTCTTGATATTGTTGTTCATAATACACCTGAGAACTATTTCAATCTAAAAATCACTCAAGAGATGAACAAACCAGTGGAGGGTGTTGTTCCTGAAGACGCTAGCAAGGCAAGTGAAACCAGTGGAGCCGTAAATCCAGATGCTGACGATATTCACGAAGCAGAACCGGTAACACCAGTTCCTCCAGCAGAAATCAACGAAGAAGAGATTGTCGCAGCAGAACCTCTGGCAGTTATGAATCAAATTGGATTGATTGAGAATATAGTGAAGAACGTATATAAAAGGACTAGACAGAATAAGTTTGCAACAGATGAGGATGAGCGTGCAGAGAAGAAGCATAAGGAAGATAAGTTGAAGAGGTTAACAAGGAACAACAAACTGTGGAGAAATTACTTGAGTTGCGGAGTAAGAGTAGTTAAAGAGAAGTTAA
Organism: Papaver somniferum; assembly: GCF_003573695.1. Classification (NCBI taxonomy): domain Eukaryota; kingdom Viridiplantae; phylum Streptophyta; class Magnoliopsida; order Ranunculales; family Papaveraceae; genus Papaver; species Papaver somniferum. The sequence continues at coordinate 209,465,791 of NC_039358.1, forward strand.
TAAAGGAATACTTTGGAACTGGAAACTTAAGGTACGTATCCGCATTCTTTTGTCGTTATTTTTTTTCATTCTACTTTTCTTATTTCTGTAAAACTACTGCTAAGTTTATAATAGGATGTAGTTGGTTACATCATGTTAAAAAATGAAACCTATGTGCTTGTATTAAATTAGATGAACTTGTTTAAATGCAGCGACTGCGTTTGGAAATCCGATGGAGGTGTATGTATTACTGGAGAAAACATCCATCAACTTGTTTTCAATCATCCATTGGTGAACACTATTTTGGAGTTCAAAATCGAAAAATGGAGACAAATGTTTCAATCTGGAGGTGATACCAAACGATACTTAAAGTCGATCTTTCTCAGTGCGCTTGCATGGGTAAACATTTGAATCCTACATTTTAAAATGAATGAACTTAGTTCTGCAATTTGTTTTAAAATGAATGAACTTAGTGTAGGATGTACCTGGCTTGCATCTGTTGCTTGAAACATAATTATCTCACTAGTGTAGGATGTAACTGAGTTTCATCTAGCTATTATATATAGGATATAACCGGGTTTCATTTGATACCTGCAGAAACTGGTTTTCATCTAGCATTAAAGATAGGATGTAATTGAGTTTCATCCATATTAAAAATATGGTTTAACTGGTTTTGATTCAAATTTGTCTTCAGGTTGATGTCATTGCGGGAAATGAGATAAAAGCTGCAGATATGATAAATGCTGAACTGCAGAAGATTGATCTCGAAATGAAACACTTGTTCATCCCAATGCTGGACAAGAAAGAACATTTCACATTGCTTCACTTTGACATTCATGGAAGAACTTGGACACACTACAATTCTCTCCTAGGTTCTTCAAACTATTTAAAGGATGCTAAAATAATGGCGGAAAGAATAAATCATCTCTTTAGCATTCAACTTCAAAGTACTAGTATGGATAACGTTGATATCGTCGTGAAATCATATTGTCCACAACAGTGCGAAAAGTAGGTCGTTAACTCTTTGAACTGAAATTATAACATACAAACTGAAACGAAGTTTGAACCGACATTAAATTTTTTTTCCTAGATCGGTAAACTGACATTACATATTCATTTGTCTTGCAGTCCCGATTCATTAATGTATGTTATCTACTTCATGGAATGGGCAATGATAAACGGTTACTCCTTTGAAGGCAAAGATACTCTTGTAGAGGAGATGGGCACGAGACGAATCGATCTCGCATATGAAATCTTGATAGACACATTTATGTGTCTAATATAGCCCAATTGTATATATTGTTAGTACCCATTTTTGTACTTATGATGGTATTTTATTTATTTGTAGGTGTTTTTGGAAAAATAAGGTTCTGCGGTGAAAGTGACTGAATATGTGGCATTTGGACCTCTATAAACAGTGAACCGGAAGTACCCCGAAAGTATGCCGGAAGCGCCCCAGAAATGCACCGGAAACGTTCCAGAAATGTCCCGGAGGAACCCAGAAAAATTACTATTTCCACCCCAAAATTACTATTTCCACCCAAAAATTACTATTTCCACCCAATTGCTATTCGCACCCAAGCTCTGGTTAAGGGGCATCCATCTTCTCTTTAAATTCAAAAACAGCTTTTTGGCGGGAAAAATATATTCAAAACTGGCAGATTTGTGATCGAGAAAATGAAAGTGTTTTACTGCGATTCAATCGCTGAAATTTGGTGGGAAGTTGTGATATGGGATAGGGAACACATTGTGGGCATCGGATTCGATCGGAATTGGCTGGAAATCCTGGTTTGAGTCACGAGCTCAAAACAGAGCAACGTGTCCTGCAACACGAGTTTGATTGTGTGTTTGCCATGCACAGAGTGTTTTGGAGGAGTTCGATGACTTCGGAGGCGTGGGGAAGGTTAACTAGAGCGTGCAGGATCAAAGTTTACGTGTGTAGAAGCCAAAAATGGAAATTATTGTTAAATATGGGCAGCGAGCAATGACGGGATTAATGGAAGATTATACGGTGTTATGGTCGGATATTTTTGTTCTAAAACACTATAAATACAAGGATAAAGAGTTTAGAAGAGTTGGAGAGTCTTTGGGAGAGTTTAGGAGCCGAGAAGAATCGAACGAAAGTCACGCAGGAGAAAAGCTTGCTGCTGGTGCAAGGAAGAACACGATGAACATAATACCCTCAGAGACAGTCGTTGATTAGTGTCGCCTAATTGCGACAATACTCAATTCCTTTCCCCGACTTCGGAACAGCAACACCTCTGTTGTATCGTTCTTTTTGAACGCTCTATATGTGTCGCAAACACTGTTGTAAACCGTTTTTCTCCATTTTCTCTTGATTGTAAACAATTTTTGAGTATCAATGAATCAATTTGAGAGGTTTTTCATCATGAGTAGCTAAACCCAATCCCAGGGGTGACGGAGGAAGCCATTCTTCCAAAAGTTATGTGGTAAAATTTATTTAAATTTATTTATGGAACTCTTTTATGATTAATTGCACCGAATAAAAATGGAGTAAATGATTTTTATTAATCAATTGTGTTTTCTCTTGATGGAGTATGCTTAGTAATTTGCTTTTGATACTTCATGCTCGCGATTAACAGTGGATGTTTTCAAAATCTAATTTAGGCAATGATTAGAATCACAATTTCCTTTGATTGGAGTTATATTGTCTAGAATTGCATGATAACAATTGTTATTGAATCACATAAATTTTGGTGAATGGTGGAATCCTGATCCCCGGTAAAAATTATCTCCCATATTTTGTTAATATTGTGCATATAAAATTATTTATTTATTTTTATTAAGTCTAAAAAAAAATTATCCTTCACAAATTCGAGAGTTTAAACCTTCACTACTACAACCACGAAAAATCTCTAACCATTTTGGCGCCGCCGACGCGGATTTGTGCTTAGGTAGAATTTTTAGGTTTTTTTTTTTTACTATTATTTGTTCCTTTTTACGTTTCTTTTTGTGTCTTTGATTTACAGGTTCGAAGTGGAATACTAAGGACGTGGGAACAAAAAGCTTAAAGCTAAAAGCTAAAAGAGAAGGAAAAAAAAGACATAATTTTTTTTTTAGGATTTAATTTTTTTATTATTATTTTTTTTGTATATAGCTTTTTTTTTTTTTTTTTAGAATTTGTAAATAGACTTTATTTTTCATAATTTTTGGACTTTTTAATTGGACTGGACATTTGGACTTTAATTTTATAACCCTACGGAAGGGTATTATTAAAAAAGAAAAAATTTATATAAACTGTGTGCAGGGAAGGACGACGATTACTATATTGTCTCGGCCCCTCGGGTTCGTACATGACATTGGAGTCGTGGCCCGAGTCGATTTCAACGGTTCATTCCTCGTCTGGTACGGGAGGTAAGTCCATCGAAACACTCGCGAATCTCCTGTAAGCGAGTTACTGTACTCCTTACGGTGATTCATTGATTGAGGACGAATTTGGACTGTTTTTAAATTCCTAGTAAAGGGAAAGGCCTGGCCAATACAAGATAAGGGTTCGGATTTCATCACCGCTCCCTTCTTGCCATCTGGTGGGCCCGGGAAAGCGTATAAAATTGAAGCGAAATGAAACGCGGGCCTACAGTAATACCGCAAGTGCACGGTCATCAGTTGTAGCTCGTGCAAGTACGGGTCGATCCACAGAGACTGGGGGTGTTTTGTAGTGTTTAACTATTTTGGGTTCTAGTTGGCTATTGGGCTTCTAATTGTGCTTTGGGCTTAGTGGGTTTGTTTGTAATGGTGAAGTGTTTTAGGCCTTGGGCCTTTGAATGATGTTGGAATGAACTGTGAACTTGGCTTTGGATTCAGTCAAGGATCTGGGCCTTTGGAAATGTAATGAATTTGGGTTCAAGTGAACTGAACTGAGCCTTGAACTCAGTTGGCTTGTAAACCAAACAGTGGCTGGATTTGGGCTTTTGGGCTTTGTTCCTGGGCTTAGCTTTTGACCTGAGAGTAACTAGGCCTTTGGAGTTAACTGTGGACTGAACTGGGCTTGTGCTGTGAGCCAAGCTCAGTTGCAGCAGCAGCAGTGGAAACCAGGTTGCAGCAGCAGTGGTGGCTGGCACAGCAGGAGCAGGTGCACAGCAAGGGAAAGGAAAGAAAGCAGCAACGGTGACAGTGCAAGCCAAGTAATAACAAAACAGAGATAGTTGCAAATCAAGGCTACAAGCCAAGGGCAGGAGTGTGGAGATAAGCTGACAATGAAGTAAAAAAAAGGAAAAAAAGCAAAGCCAAGGCAATGGCTTTAGGCATTCATCTAGAGTGGGAAGAGAACCAGCTTGCTCACAGTCACTAGTGAGCACTAGTTTCTCCCCACTGCTCAATCAACTCAATGCTCTAAGGCTCTAACCTAGCATTGACACACAACAGTAAACTAATCCTAACATTTGAGAAGCTAACAGTTGACAAAACAAGAGATTCAAAATAGTGACAAAACAAGAAACAAAACCAAAGAAACCAAGGCTGTGAGCCAAGGGCAGGGAGGAGAAGAAGTAACAAAACAGTTAAGTTGCAAGTGACTGTGAAAACAAAATGTGGTTTAAGCTAAGGCTTTGAATCCACGCTTGTGTCCTAGCCATACAATGTGATCCTAGGTTGAGTTGAAAATCCTATGCATACATCTAGAATGGGAGGAAAACTAATTTGCTCACTAGTTTGCCCCTAGCATTGACTGTCTTTTGACAGAACAATCAATCACAGGCACTATGAGCATCAATCTCTTCCCATTGCTCAATCAAAACACTGCACTAAGGCTCTAACCTAGCATTCCACTATCAGACAGTGCAAAAGCTCATCTGAGCCTCAGCAGTGAACTCAGAACATAAGAAACGAGGGAACAACACATGATTAACAGGAACAACACACATTTAAACTACTAAACAGTGAATGAAAATTGCAAAAAGAAACCCTAAAAATTAACAGTGAAATCAAATTAAATTAACCCAATTAGGGGGTTTCTCGGCTAACCAAGAACACCCTTTAACATCCTACATCACTTCCTATTTATAGTTTACAACCAAAACCCTAAATTACAAACCCTAATTTGAAAATCCCTAAATTTTTGAATTGAAAATTACCACTGATTTTGATCTGAATTTGTCTCTGACCCAGGTTTTCTTCTTGTCTTCTGCTTCCTCTCCTGCGCTTCTTGTCGTCTCTGAAATACTAGCTCGAGATGTTTTACAAATCCCACACCCTAGGGTTCAGAGAAAGAGGTGCGAGTTTTGTAAAATGTCTAGGCTAGTAGAGGGATGGGTTTTGGGGGAAGGACGGAGCTGATGGAGGTGGTGGCAGTGATAGAATGGTTGCGGCAGAGGAGACAGAGGAGGAGGTGGTGTTGCAGACGAGAAGGGAGTTTTGCAGAGAATTTGGGAAGAGAGGAAGAACCCGATGGAGAAGAAGGGTCTGTTTGGTTGGGTAATAGGGTTCGGTGACTAGGGTGTGAAGCGGTTCAGCGGAGTTTGATGAACAACGAGTGGAAGGCGTTGGATGATCCCATATAGATTGAATCGAACGGCTACGATGGAGAGGTATGTGGCGACCGTTGGATTATGAGATACAACAAAATTAACGACACCAGATGGAGTTAGGTGTTGTAGTGTTAAGCGGAAGTATCGAGGTTTGATGCGCAGGCAAAGAAGCGACCGTAGGATCTAAATGTGATCTAATCTGAAGGCTTGGAATTTAGGTACTATGGTGTTTTCAGGGACTTCAGATTTTGATGAACGATGAAGAAGCGACCATTGGATGATGAGATGGATCCGATCTAACGGCTGAGATCCGAGACGGGTTGGATAGTGGAAAATGTTTGGTAAGGGTTTTGGGCCTTGGGTATGCCAAGCCCATATCTTCTTTAAGGACAATTCTTCTTCTTCAAGCCCACTTCTAGCCTTTTGGTCTTGTGCACAACATTCTTCGCGGCTTCCTTGTGTAATTTCTTCCGGCTTTTCACTACTTTTCTGCTCTTTTCCGCTCTGCTATTCATCCAAACTTTATTTATTACCTAAAAATGCAAAATTAAGTAAGAAAAATATTTTCTTCTTGAAAACAATGAAAATACAGAATATGGGATAAAATGTAGAATTAATGCACAAAAGATGAGTTAAATGCCAAGAAAAATATATAGAAATATGCACTTTTTAGCACTCATCAAATACCCCCAAACCTGAATTTTACTTGTCCTCAAGTAAAACAAAACTAAGGAAATCCTACCTATACCACTGACGCTGGTCTCTCGAATGCATTTAGCGTATGCACTAAGCCTTTTAAACCACTAAGTGTCCCTAGTGGACGAGTTGAAGTCTCGTGAAGGTTTGCTTAGAACGTACCTACAAAGTTCTAGGTCAAAATATAAGCTCAGATTCCATCAAATGTGACATGTGCAAGTCAGTTAAGCTCACAGCAAAATGGAGATGTCAATCTAGCTATCGAAGGCACAATCCTAGCACTGATAACAAATAAAGACATGTGATAAGAGTGTAAAGTGTATCTACACATGTGTAAAGAAAGATCGGATGTTATGACTACTAATCACCAAGAGATAGTTTCTCCGGCTAAGAACCAAGGTCGAAATCTAGCTAGCTGTCCGGACTTTACGAGAATTGTGAATGAGTAGGAGGTATTTCACAATTACTCGCGTTGTACATCAATGGCATACACCCTCCTTGCTTATTACAATGAAACAACAAAATGACTCTTTACATGACTCTTATTTACATTGACTACTCTCTTTTTTTTTTGGAACAAGAGATGGAATTGATAAATACTTGATTTTTTTTTTTTTTTTTTTTTTTGAAAAGGAAACACTTTTGATACATATACAAAAGGAAACAAAAGATTACATGACACTTTGCAAGAGGTAGCCCTTTTTGATGCACCCAGTTAAATTCGATGGTTGTCTTTCTTAATGTAACCTCCACCTTCTATCCCAACCAACCAAAGAACAAGCTAGTCAAGTTTCGTTCAGTATTCTAAAGTGATTGGCAATCGTGACTTCCTATCAAACACCTTGAAGATCGAGGCCATACATGTATTGGTAGATCGTGCGCGTGCAAATTTCTTATCACTATGTGAATTGTGCTAGAATCAGGGTGCCTAAATATCTAGACTAAGACTCCTAATAATTACATATTTGCACAAGAGTCAACATTTCAAGGTAAATGAGCTCCATTTTTATGTTTTTTTCAATTTTTAATTTTTTATTTTGATTTTCAATTTTTTTTTTTTTTTTTTTGGAATTTTCAATTTTTTCAAAAAGAGGAGTTCTTGTTTTCAATTATGGCATATTATCGTGGTATCTACTCTATACCCCCAAACCTAAACTAAACATTGTCCTCAATGTTTCAAAAAATGAACAAAATTATAATACAACATATGAAGAGGATCATGTTGAGTAGAGAAAAAGGAAAGAGAATACCCGATTTCGGCGAAAGCAATATTAGAACTCCGTTATTCAAGGCAAGAATCCAACATATGTCAGCCGAGATCATATTGGATTAGCAAAATATATACAAAAGGAACAAAAAGGGTTTTAAGAAATTTTATCTACTGGATTATATACAAAAAATTCACCATACACTAACAATCTAAAGAGTTGAGGATCAACCCAAAAGACAAAGTGTAGAGGTTTCAACAGCTTCACACAATAATAATATGGTAGGCATGCAAGTGAAGCTGTGAAACAAAATGAGCTACCCCCAAACCTGGATTTTACAGAAGATATAATTTTGAAAACAAAATCGCGCAGTTTCGGGGGTTCATCATGCACAAGGTCTAGCTCGAAATGAACTGTGCTAGGGACGGGCAAACATGCTAATTCCAACTGTGGTTCCTCAAATGTATTATACTTAGAAGCAAAATAGTCCAAGAGGACTTGGGAAGCACACAGTTCCAAACCTAGATTAGGGACTCTTAGAAAAGTTGGTTTGACAATATGGGTACAAACCAAATCTAGGTTGGGTGGAAGGCCATCAGATTGTGACTTATGTAGGACGATAGGCACATCATTATTAATCACATCAACATCTCCTAAGTCTTCTACAAGTGTCATAACATGCTCACAATCATCAAACAAATTGGCAAGATCACAATCAGAGTCATCAACATCATCAACAAATTTATTCTCATGCATCGGCAAATCAGTGGAAACATCACAACGTGACCCAGGTAGAGAATCAGACACAACAATTATATTTTCATGCATATTAGTGTCAACAGAAGATTCTATATTACCTAAGTCATCTTCATAGGACAGATGCACATGCTCAAAATCCGTATCAACATCACATGTATATGGAATACTAGAAGAAACATCATTCATGAAGGTCGAGGCAGAGAAGCCTAATGTTATTGAACCAACAGGTTCCACAATATTTTCATGTTCTTCTAACATAACATCATAATCATCATCATGATAGGGATTTTGCAATCTAGGATAATTTTCAATCCTAAGGTCGGAGCTATCACAAGAATAAGACTCTAACTCATGGGGGTGACTCATACCATGTGGTGTTGTCCCTGTTTTCCTAACAGATTCCCATTGATGGGTTTCCTCTGCAATCTCAGCTAAAAATTTCCATGCATCATCCACAGATTTATCAAGAAATTTACCATTACACATAGACTCAACCATGGTTCGAGATTTAAAGTCTAGTCCCTCATAGAGGATGACGACAAGTCTCCACTTCTCAAATCCATGGTGCGGACATTCGCTCAACAAATCATTAAAACGTTCAAAATAGTGAAAAACAGTTTCCTCATCCAATTGGACAAAACAATTGATACTTTGACGAAGAGTGATGGTCCTATGATGTGGAAAGAATTTTTTGAAAAATAGATCTGTGAGTTGGTCCCAAGTGTTGATTGATTGTGGTCTCAAACCGTAAAACCATGTTTTGGCCCTTTCCTTTAGAGAAAATGTAAACAAACGCAATTTCAGAGAGTCTTCGGACATATGAGCAGGTTGCATAGTCCGACAAATTTGTTCAAACTCTCTTACATGAGTATAGGGGTTCTCAGAATCGAACCCTCGAAATATATGAAGTATTTGTATCATGCTTGCATTTATTTTAAAAGGGTTATTTGTTTGAGGTAAAACAATACATGATAATGGAATTTTTATTGTGGGATACATGTATTCATGGAGAGCACGAGGTTGGCCCATACTGAAAAGACACAAAGCCCACTATTTGGTTTTAAAGGGTTTGGATTTTTGGGAAAAATATTTGGTTTTAATGGGTTTGGATTTTTGGGAAAATTTTGGTTTTGATGGGAATGAAAAACAAAATTTGGTTGTTAATGTGGGAGCAAGTAAAATTTGGTTTTTTTGAATGGGAGAAAAGTTTTGGTTTTTGAAATTATGAGCAAAATTTTGTTTTTTTTTTATTTTTTTTTTAACAGAAAATAAAATTTGGTTTTTGAATGGGAGCAAGCCCACTGTTGGTTTTGTGTTTGCTTTGGCTCAGCTGGTTTGAAAACGTTTGGTGAAACTGAGTCCAAAATCTCGGCCTAGAATTTGGGTACTCGGCCCACTAACGAGTTAACCTAGCGTGATCGGTTACAAGCTCAGCTGGGTTTAAAAACCCAGAATACAAAATACAAGTCCAAATTAAACAAGCTCACAAAAATTAAATACAAGCCCACAAATTAAACAAACAAGCCCACAAAAATTAATTACAAACCCAACAGAAAATAAAAAGCCCAAAAATTGGCTTTAATATTACAAGCCCACAATTAAAAATTGGAAGCCCACAATTCGGGTTCTCTTAAATGGGTTACCTTTTAAGCACAGCCCAGCTGCTCTGATATTGTTGCAAAAACCCAGTTGGGATTTGGTTCTTTTCCTTGGTGGCGTCCCAGCAGAGGAAAAACAGGTTCAGAACAGCAGGCCCAACAGCAAATGAAGTGAAGCAGATGCAGATGCAAATGCTATGCAGTGAAATGCAAAAATAGCTAATAAAACTACAAGAAAAACACAGCACCAATCCCCGGCAGCGGCGCCAAAAACTTGGTGGGCCCGGGAAAGCGTATAAAATTGAAGCGAAATGAAACGCGGGCCTACAGTAATACCGCAAGTGCACGGTCATCAGTTGTAGCTCGTGCAAGTACGGGTCGATCCACAGAGACTGGGGGTGTTTTGTAGTGTTTAACTATTTTGGATTCTAGTTGGCTATTGGGCTTCTAATTGTGCTTTGGGCTTAGTGGGTTTGTTTGTAATGGTGAAGTGTTTTAGGCCTTGGGCCTTTGAATGATGTTGGAATGAACTGTGAACTTGGCTTTGGATTCAGTCAAGGATCTGGGCCTTTGGAAATGTAATGAATTTGGGTTCAAGTGAACTGAACTGAGCCTTGAACTCAGTTGGCTTGTAAACCAAATAGTGGCTGGATTTGGGCTTTTGGGCTTTGTTCCTGGGCTTAGCTTTTGACCTGAGAGTAACTAGGCCTTTGGAGTTAACTGTGGACTGAACTGGGCTTGTGCTGTGAGCCAAGCTCAGTTGCAGCAGCAGCAGTGGAAACCAGGTTGCAGCAGTGGTGGCTGGCACAGCAGGAGCAGGTGCACAGCAAGGGAAAGGAAAGAAAGCAGCAATGGTGACAGTGCAAGCCAAGTAATAACAAAACAGAGATAGTTGCAAATCAAGGCTACAAGCCAAGGGCAGGAGTGTGGAGATAAGCTGACAATGAAGTAAAAAAAAGGAAAAAAAGCAAAGCCAAGGCAATGGCTTTAGGCATTCATCTAGAGTGGGAAGAGAACCAGCTTGCTCACAGTCACTAGTGAGCACTAGTTTCTCCCCACTGCTCAATCAACTCAATGCTCTAAGGCTCTAACCTAGCATTGACACACAACAGTAAACTAATCCTAACATTTGAGAAGCTAACAGTTGACAAAACAAGAGATTCAAAACAGTGACAAAACACGAAACAAAACCAAAGAAACCAAGGCTGTGAGCCAAGGGCAGGGAGGATAAGAAGTAACAAAACAGTTAAGTTGCAAGTGACTGTGAAAACAAAATGTGGTTTAAGCTAAGGCTTTGAATCCACCCTTGTGTCCTAGCCAAACAATGTGATCCTATGTTGAGTTGAAAATCCTATGCATACATCTAGAATGGGAGGAAAACTAATTTGCTCACTAGTTTGCCCCTAGCATTGACTGTCTTTTGACAGAACAATCAATCACAGGCACTATGAGCATCAATCTCTTCCCATTGCTCAATCAAAACACTGCACTAAGGCTCTAACCTAGCATTCCACTATCAGACAGTGCACTAAAGCTTCATCTGAGCCTCAGCAGTGAACTCAGAACATAAGAAAACAGATGGAACAACACATGATTAACAGGAACAACACAACATTTAAACTACTAAACAGTGAATGAAAATTGCAAAAGAAGAACCCTAAAAATTAACAGTGAAATCAAATTAAATTAACCCAATTAGGGGGTTTCTCGGCTAACCAAGAACACCCTTTAACATCCTACATCACTTCCTATTTATAGTTTACAACCAAAACCCTAAATTACAAACCCTAATTTGAAAATCCCTAAATTTTTGAATTGAAAATTACCCACTGATTTTGATCTGAATTTGTCTCTGACCCAGGTTTTCTTCTTGTCTTCTGCTTCCTCTCCTGCGCTTCTTGTCGTCTCTGAAATACTAGCTCGAGATGTTTTACAAATCCCACACCCTAGGGTTCAGAGAAAGAGGTGCGAGTTTTGTAAAATGTCTAGGCTAGTAGAGGGATGGGTTTTGGGGGAAGGACGGAGCTGATGGAGGTGGTGGCAGTGATAGAAATGGTTGCGGCAGAGGAGACAGAGGAGGAGGTGGTGTTGCAGACGAGAAGGGAGTTTTGCAGAGAATTTGGGAAGAAGAGAGGAAGAACCCGATGGAGAAGAAGGGTCTGTTTGGTTGGGTAATAGGGTTCGGTGACTAGGGTGTGAAGCAGGTTCAGCGGAGTTTGATGAACAACGAGTGGAAGGCGTTGGATGATCCCATATAGATTGAATCGAACGGCTACGATGGAGAGGTATGTGGCGACCGTTGGATTATGAGATACAACAAAATTAACGACACCAGATGGAGTTAGGTGTTGTAGTGTTAAGCGGAAGTATCGAGGTTTGATCCGCAGGCAAAGAAGCGACCGTAGGATCTAAATGTGATCTAATCTGAAGGCTTGGAATTTAGGTACTATGGTGTTTTTCAGGGACTTCAGATTTTGATGAACGATGAAGAAGCGACCATTGGATGATGAGATGGATCCGATCTAACGGCTGAGATCCGAGACGGGCTTGGATAGTGGAAATGTGTTTGAGTAAGGGTTTTGGGCCTTGGGTATGCCAAGCCCATATCTTCTTTAAGGACAATTCTTCTTCTTCAAGCCCACTTCTAGCCTTTTGGTCTTGTGCACAACATTCTTCGCGGCTTCCTTGTGTAATTTCTTCCGGCTTTTCACTACTTTTCTGCTCTTTTCCGCTCTGCTATTCATCCAAACTTTATTTATTACCTAAAAATGCAAAATTAAGTAAGAAAAATATTTATTCTTGAAAACAATGAAAATACAGAATATGGGATAAAATGTAGAATCAATGCACAAAAGATGAGTTAAATGCCAAGAAAAATATATAGAAATATGCACTTTTTAGCACTCATCACCCTCCTTAGGAAAACGAAACCTAACGCGAACCCAAGCTTAAAATTTGATTAAAACGAGACCGATAGGGTAACACGCTTATTAGGAAAAAATTTCGAAGGATATTGGTTACTTTCTTAAGCACACCTCGAAGTTCATGATGGTTTCTGTGAGTTGAATGCGTGACTGCGCCGCCTTGTGATAGCGGTGAGGCCTTGGGTATCAAAGCTCCACTGAGCTTCCCTCGCCTCAATTCAACTTACTTTGACTCGGATTGATTCCAGAGGGGTTTGCTTAAATTGTAACGAATTCCCCTTCGAGAGATATAAGCAAGTCTAGAAACAATCTAAGTGGAGCCATCATGCTTGTTGTTTGCTAGATTTTATAGGTTTGATTTGGTCGAGTCAGCCTTGTTTGTGGTTGTGTAGAATTCCCTTGCAATTAAGAATGTCGAACTGGTATGATAGAAGCCAATACAATGAGTATCGACCTGAATTTGAATATGGACATCATCAGTTTTATGACCATGGTGGGAATAGTAGTTGGGAACGCCAAACTTTTCAAGGTTATGGTTCATACCATAGTGAGCCAAATTACTATCCACACACGAATTGGTCTTACGAGCAAGAAAATCAGGAATATTATAGTACTAGTCATGCGTTTTTGGAAAATTACTTAAAAACTAGTCCTGATTATGACATTTCTAAACCTGTTCAATATCTAGAAGAAACCTACCAACAAATTCGAAGGGAGTATGAACGTGCAGTTAGTTCAAGAGAAGAGAGTACACAACGGTCTAAGATATTCAATGAGACTTGTGAACGTATAAGTGTTATGCTCAGTGAAATTCAGGCACGTTTAGAGGCAGAAAATGAACAGTTAGCTAATGCTGCTCAAAATAATCTAAATTTCCAAAATAGTGTTTCCAATTCTACCCTTGATATCAATAGTGAATATTTGCCCAATCTAGAGGACGAGGTTAGAATAAAAGACACTACTTATTTAGATAAGGTTCAATCATCTTTGTACTATTATGATGATGAGGATAGTTGTAATGAAGAATCTGAAATATGTAGGCATAGTGATCAGGAATCTATTAATCCAATTGAGCTTTATAATGATTATATTATTTCTAGTTCAAATCCAAATAATTTTTATGATTATTCACCTATTCAAAAGGACGAGGATTTGATTAGGGATACCACCGTTTTAGACGATGTAGTTTTTCCTTTTGATTACGAAGCCGATAGTGGTTTAGAGGAACGGGTTCATTTCGAAAATACTGTTTTAGAGTCTAGCGACTTAGAAACAATAGTCTTTGTTACCTCTCGCCCACTTTGTTAATATTTTTGTATATAATTTTATCAAATCTTTAAATTTAATCTTCACAAGTCCGAGAGTTTGAACCTCATTACTACAACCCACGAAAAATCATTAATCATTTTGGACTCTGAAGATAGACCCGTAGAGATGAGTAAAGATGCACTACCTGATAATAACTTAGAAGAATCTCTTGAATATTTTAAGGACTCTGAAGATACGGAAATTCAAGAAATAATTAGAGACCTATCTAGAGACACTGAAAACTCTAAGTTTGGGGGTGATTATCACTTCCCTAGTGCCTTACCTTTAACTCTCAGAAAGTCCCCACACTTAGGACTTGATATCTGTGCCTCGACCATTTTACAAGATTACCTTCATACTCGTTTTCCCGAGCCTAATGATGTCCATGAAGGAGTTCAGTCGTTAGAAACCCATCCTCTGGTTGATGTGGTTTGCCCAGGCTATGATCCACATATTGACTTTGTTTTCCCACCAAATAGTTTTCTTCCAACTGTGGGAACGTTTATATTCCAAATGTGTCGAATATTAAGTTGTGAGACTAAACCTAATGCTTTAGGAAATTAGAATCGACACATTTGCTTAAAAATGACCACTACTCTCATTTTGGTTAATTATGTAAGTCAAATCTTATTGACTTAGAGGATCCTCAGTTATTTAGGTTATTATTGTGCACTTCTAAGATCATATTTGAGTTTTTCCAGACTCTAGGACCTAATAATTTGGATCCAACCTATGAAGAAACGCAACCAATGAAAATATTCTATTTAGACCCTTTCATAGAACCTGAACCTGAACCACAATTAGCAATAGTTATCAGGAAACTAGGTAAGGGGATGATAGTGTTGTTCATTTCGTTGGTTCACTGCAGTTTCCTTTTGTCAGCTCTTTTTGGTTTTAAAGACCCACAGTTATTCCGGCTACTGTTATTTTATGGTTCGAGTTGACTAATCCTTTCCTAAGTCTGGATGAAGACTTTAAACTTAGCACTTCTTGGGAGGTATCCCATGCTCATGCAACACGGTAATATCTTTCCTTAACTCTTCCGCTTCAAATGCTAACAGTTTCTCCTTGTTCATGCTTTTAGTTTCATCTTTATAACATTTAGGACAATGTTAGATTTAAGTTTGGGGGTATGGGAGAAACTTTTTAGTTGCAATAAATAAACTCCAGAGCCTAGAAATTTATGCGTATTTAGGATGGCACTAACCAATCTAAGTGGATGGAAGCATTTTGGTTGTAGGAGTTGAGGAACCAATCTGAATAGATGGAAACATCTAAAGAGTCTATTCATAAAAGCACAGATCTCAAGTGTTAGAAATAACATGATAGTTTCACCATATTTCATTGAGTCCTTTTCACTTCTGTTTTTATTTTTTTCATTTTAAACTATGTTTCTCTAAGTGATTAGGTGGGGCACATGATTCAAGTTGTTACCACTGCTAGGGTGAATTAGAGTGATTGAGTTAATATAAAAAAAAAAAAGTTAAGACCGGACCAGTTAGACCAATCGGAATAAGTATTAACACTTGGATAGCAATATGCGTGTGTTCTCCCTGTTTCCGTCGCCTAAGCAAGCGTGGAATGCAGGACCCGTGGGAACTATCGTGTAATCTGCTGACAAGAAGCATGCGCTTGGATCAAAAAGATCTATTCATGCCGTTAAGTTAAAAAAAAATGGTCATTGTTTTGTGTAATCAACTGCTGGTTCCCTTGTATTTGCCAGTTTGTTGATCTAGATTTAAGTTATTGACCGCTGGTTCCCTTGTATATGCCAGCAGTGTTGATATTAGTCAGACCGGTATCTCAGTCCATTAGGATAGGTTCATTTTAGCAGTGGCCTTCAGACATATATGTGAAACATTGATCATTTGGTCAACATCAACACCATCTATGTTTTTCCTATATCCATCTCTTAATCTTTCCATGTGATTAGTTTGACTCCGAATATGATGTCCATAGTGCAACTATTTGAGTAGAGCTCTGTCACTTATATATGAATTTTAGTATGCTTGAGTGCAAACTCGTGTACATCAATTGGAATTTCGCATCAGGGTACTTCCTCTTGTAGTCAATAAGTATGCCAACCAAGGAGATTCTTTAGTGCCTTCCAAGGTTCGTTGTAGATAGCTAGGGTCTGGAGTATTAAGATTTTGTGGGTATATCTCTTGTAATCCCTCCAGAGACTATAACTCGGCCACTAGGGCCACCTAGGGGTTTAAAGGCTTGTTGCATACGCTAAATGCAATCGACGATGCCTGCGACAGTGAGTTAGGATTTTATTTTCTATTTGATTTGCTCGGGACTAGCAAATAATAAGTTTGGGAGTATTTGATAGACGCATTTATGTGTCTAATATAGCCCAATTGTATATATTGTTAGTACCCATTTTTGTACTTATGATGGTATTTTATTTATTTGTAGATGTTTTTGGAAAAATAAGGTTTTGCGGCGAAAGTGACTGAATATATGGCATTTGGACCTCTGTAAACAGTGAACCGGAAGTACCCCGAAAGTAGGCCGGAAGCGCCCCATAAATGCACCGGAAACGTCCCAGAAATGTCCCGGTGGAACCCAGAAAAATTACTATTTCCACCCAAAAATTATTATTTCCACCCCATTGCTATTCGCACCCAAGCTCTGGTTAAGGGGAATCCATCTTCTCTTTAAATTCAAAAACAGCTTTTTGGCGGGAAAAATATATTCAAAACTGGCAGATTTATGATCGAGAAAATGAAGGTGTTTTAGTGCGATTCAATCGCTGAAATTTGGTAGGAAGTTGTGATATGGGATATGGAACACATTGTGGGCATCGGATTCGATCGGAATTGGCTGGAAATCCTGGTTTGAGTCACGAGCTCAAAACAGAGCAACGTGTCCTGTAACACGAGTTTGATTGTGTGTTTTCCATGCATGGAGTGTTTTGGAGGAGTTCGATGACTTCGGAGGCGTGAGGAAGGTTAACTAGAGCGTGCATGATCAAAGTTTACGTGTGTAGAAGCCAAAAATGGAAATTATTGTTAAATATGGGCAGCGAGCAATGACGGGATTAATGGGAGATTATACGGTGTTATGGTCGGATATTTTTGTTCTAAAACACTATAAATACAAGGCTAAAGAGTTTAGAAGAGTTGGAGAGTCTTTGGGAGAGTTTAGGAGCCGAGAAGAATCGAAAGAAAGTCACGCAGGAGAAAAGCTTGCTGCTGGTGCAAGGAAGAACACGAAGAACATAATACCCTCAGGGACAGTCGTTGATTAGTGTCGCTTAATTGCGACAGTACTCAATTTCTTTCCCCGACTTCGGAACAACATCACCTCTGTTGTATCGTTCTTTTTGAACGCTCTATATGTGTCGCAAACACTGTTGTAAACCGTTTTTCTCCATTTTCTCTTGATTGTAAACAACTTTTGAGTATCAATGAATCAATTTGAGAGGTTTTTCATCATGAGTAGCTAAACCCAATCCCAGGGGTGACGGAGGAAGCCATTCTTCCAAAAGTTATGTGGTAAAATTTATTTAAATTTATTTATGCAACTCTTTTATGATTAATTGCACCGAATAAAAATGGAGTAAATGATTTTTATTAATCAATTGTGTTTTCTCTTGATGGAGTATGCTTAGTAAATTGCTATTGATACTTCATGCTCGCGATTAACAGTGGATGTTTTCAAAATCTAATTTAGGCAATGATTAGAATCACAATTTCCTTTGATTGGAGTTATATTGTCTAGAATTGCATGATAAGAATTGTTATTGAATCAGATGAATTTTGGTGAATGGTGGAATCCTGATTCTCTGTAAAAATTCTCTCCCATATTTTGTTAATATTGTGCATATAAAATTATTTATTTATTTTTATTAAGTCTAAGAAAAAATTGTCCTTCACAAATCCGAGAGTTTGAACCTTCACTACTACAACCACGAAAAATCTCTAATCAAATCCTAACTGATGAGAATAGCTGCTGGAAAGTTTGATGTGTTTAGTTTGTTTAGAAATTTTTTATTAATGTAGTTCATTTAGAAGTACTTTTTTTTTGTTGAACTATGTCTTCGCATACATTTGTGATCTGAGGATTCGTCTTAATTAAAATGTGAACTTTTTTTATTGAAAAATGCATATACTTCAATTTCATGATAGTTGAAACCAGAAATGATTAAGTTTGTGTTTGAATATGTTAGCCAGAAATGATTAAATTTGCAGGTTGAATTTTTTTTTTGTCAGATTGTAACCAGGCTTGGATGAAACTGGTTACATCCTAGCCTGTATAAAACTGTTTTCAGAGTGTGCAGGTTGAAAAAAATAGTTTTTTTCTATCAGAATGTGGAGGATGAAACCAGTTTCATCTTGGCCAAAAATCTCATTTTTTTTTCCAGAATAGGCACGATGAAACTGGTTACATCCTGTACAATTAAATTTGAATCTTCGCAAACATTCAAATTTTACAGTGAGAACTGAAGGGAATGTACAATTAAACTAAATCAACATAAGACTATAAGATATATACTATAAAACTGAAGAGAAATACTTGAAAAAAATAATTCCATAAGATATGTTTTTATGAACTAAAGAAACAATCCAAGATAAATACTAGTTGCGAAAATATAATCCAGGTAAATAAATCTTAAATGTGCAACAAGAAGCTGCAGAGAAGAATAAACTAATAAAGATATCATGGTAAAAGGATGCACAGAATGAAGGTGTTCTTAAGCAGGTTCTTAACATTTCTTTTTCGCAGGAGGATGAGGACACGTCGTCTTGTTATGATGTGCCTGAGTATGGTAGTTACCGCACATAATTGGTCTCTTGAAACTTGCGGTACCAGTGTTAGGAATCCGCTTCTTCTTTGGCCTACCATTTTTTTCCTAGGACAGTTGGTGGGTTCACGAGATCTCCAGTAGCAACATCAATAGACTTGTCGTAATCGGGAATGGGCTTGATAGGACGATCATACGAAGCACGGAAGCTAGCAATGCTGAAATACGGATTAATGTACTTGTAAACATTGATCTTATTTGAGTGCATACACGCAATAGCATGATCACAAGGGAACTGCTCAGTAAACCAAACCCTACAGCTGCAATGAAACTTCAGAATATTAACAGCATGCGTGTGCTTTCCATCAAAAACTTCCCACTCCATGTCACGACACTTAGTTATTATCCACTGGACACCATCACGAATGGAAGGAATTACTTTTTTCTCTAGCCTGGGACAAATGAATCCTTTATACCTTTCCCTCTTAAACTTCCTTTTACTCATCTAATCCATAACTTTAAGTCTAATCCAGTTAACAAGTATTGCAATATGCATACCTTTTGCTTCCTTAATCCAAGAGTTGAACGACTCTGCAATGTTTGAACAGATGTCGCCATAACGACAGCCAAGACAATGTGCATTGGACAAACATTCCATTGGAAGGTCACTCAAGAATTTGTGAAGACCATCACATCCCATATCCTTCAACTTTTGCATACCTTCATGAAAGCCTTCATGCGTTGATGAATAGAAACATTGTTTGAACAAATCCATCGCAGCACCATGCTCTCCCTTTTTTCTTGTTGGTCTTACCGCGGACATTATTCTTCAAATGCTGGTAACACCAACAATGACGTAAAGTTGGAAAAACATCACGAATCCCTTGGATCAAACCCTCATGGCGATCCGAATTAATAGTTAGTACACGAGGACCCAAGATAGTTTTTAGTTTCTCCAAGAACCAATGCCAATTCTCAATAGTTTCACCTGATACGATACCATATGCCAGAGGAAATATTCCTACAGAAACAAAACAAACAAAAATAAAAAAATCATATTAAACTGACTGAAACTGCTATTGTACAGAATGAAACCAGTTTCATTCTCTAGTCTGACTTAACAAATTAAGGATGAAACTGGTTTCATCCAGTGATAATCTAAATTTTTTTCTGAATTTCTTTCAAATTTATAATCTGACATCAAAAGTTGAAATCTAAAAATAGAAGATGTACCATTATTCGCATTCTTCCCGGTAGCTTCTATAAGACAAACCCTAAATTTTCCAGTTAGGAAAGTTGCATCCAAGAACAATACCGGGAGAAAATATTCGAAACCCGAGATGCAAGCATCGAAGGATAAGAACAAACTCTTAAACTGCCCCCCTTCAACAACTAAATCAGCCCTACTACCTGGATCGTGTTTCTTCACGGCTTCCCACCACCAAACCAAGTCGGTGTATGATTTAGTGTCCTCGCCATAAAATTTCTTCAAACATAATTCTTTCCCGGCATGCGCCTAATCGTAGCTCAATTCTAACCAATAATCACTTTTGAATTCTCTAACAATATCCCTGACTTTCTTGTTGGGATTCTGTTCAATATGGTCAAATATCAAGCTCTTGACAAGTTCGCGCGTAACCGGATCAGCCTTTGTTCCGTCACTATAACCAGCACAACATGTATGTTCCCCGTTATAGGTCTTGAGGAATAAATCCTTCACGTTGGAAGTCTTCGGAGCTGCATGGAACATCCAGTCGCATTTCAATTTCTCCTTGTAATAACATTCCACCATATACCGTTCTTAATTGCTCTTGACGACTCTGACCCTGCGACCAAAAAAATGGTTATATATCTCAACAACAAGACGAGCTTCATCTCGTCCTCCATAAAAATCTTGTCCAACACCTTTTATAATAAACTCTCATTCAGCCGCCTTGCAAGATCTTTTAATTGCCAACCTTCCATTGAATGCACGTTATTGAGACATGGGGATATCTTGAGACGAAGCAAGCTCTTGAGAGGAAGGAATAGGTGACTGATCTGAGCCATTGCCTTTACCTAAAAGCAACGCCGTTATTGTAGGTGTACGAGTAACTTTACTGCTGCTCGGAAGATGACGAGGAATAACCAACTAATCTCTGCTAGGGTCTGGTGCTAAACGAAACTCGCTCATTGTACTGCTGCTCGGAAGATGGCGAGGAATAACCAACTGATCTCTGCTAGGGTCTGGTGCTAAACGAAACTCACTCATTATACTGCTGCTCGGAAGATGACGAGGAATAACCAACTGATCTCTGCTAGGGTCTGGTGCTAAACGAAACTCGCTCATAGTAGGTTCACGAACAAAATCAGGAGCACGAAGAGGAACACGTTCAAATAAACGAAGCTCCAAGAAAGACAACTCCTTAACAATACACAATGATAAGAAAGAACGGAGCTTCACATCACTGTCAACAACATTGCTTCTTCCCTCATAGTCAAATACAAACTAAATTGAGTCCAGTGAAATGTTATTCCAATAAGAACAAACATGCGACTTCAACTCATCAACTGCTGACTTCACATTAACATGGTATGGGCATGCATTGGTACCCCGGATAACTACACAGAGAAAATGACGATCCATCTACAAAAGGAATATATAAACAACAGTTATGAATATGGATATATTCAATTGAAAATAAAAAACAAAGACAAAAACAAATTAAACAAACAGTTTGACTAAAAATAAATGATGAAGCTAGTTTCATCCTTTTTTAAAAGCTGGAAAATAAATCAACTAGCATAGCCTTCATCATCAGGTGCATTCACTACTGGTGTAAGACAAGCTAAACTATATTACAGTAACCTAGTAGTAATAATAGTTCATTCGAGGATTCAACTATCTCTCATCTTAGGTGTAAAAAAAATAAGTGCAGAGCACAGATGATGATTCTCTATCAATTGTAGGATTGCAGTAAGCTAGTAATCATAATCATCATACCAGTTAGAGCATTCTTCTATGCAAGCCAATGCAATTCCTTACCCACAAAAGCAGTACATACTAATTCAGTTCACACCCAAATTGAACACACAAACTTCACATCTGTGTATATTGCATTGAAATTAAGAATACTAAACCCTAGAAAACATGATTCGAGACATAAAAAATAATATCATCACGTTCAAAATCATCAACTAAACCCAAAACTGGTTATCAGTAAAACCCTGGATAACCAAAATCAACAACTAAAAACCAAAAATTAACAAAAATTTCTATCAAAACTCCAAAATCGACAAACACAGATAGGGGTTACAAAAATTATACCAAAACAAAATCAAAATTATATCAATTGAAAATTCAAACTTACCGATTCGATGCTATTAGATGATTTCAAAGTAGAGTATTCTAAATTTCGATTCAACAATCGTTAATCACCATGTATTGAGCTCACATATCTGAAAGGGAAACGAATCTCTGAAGAAAAGGAACGAATCTCTGATCCGAAAATCGCTCAGAGCTTAAAACGAATCTCTGAAGATACTTTTTTCTTCACGAAGCTCTTGGGTTTTAAAAAAGCTTGTTTAAAAGGCAGGGGTTTATTTTAGGTAGAACCTATTTTTTTTTAAAAAAAATTCCTAGGTGAAATATCCAAATTGGTTACTTAAACAGTATATTTCTGATTTTTGGCTATATAAACAGTATCTAAACCTAGAAAACTATTTCACCCAGGAATTCTTACTTTTGGTCTTTTTGAACAATTTTGTGATATAACAAAGCATAATACATCACATTTTGTGTATATTTCACAAAAGAGTCACTGTTCTAGCTAGTTTTGACATTCTATGCTGGCTTATTTTTATAACAACACGATACCTTATTATTTGGAAAACAGATTTCAATATCATTGTTATGATGTCGTTAGCTATATTTGACTAGAACATTAATTTACATGACAATGATCCAATTTCATATTTGATGTGTATTTCTTTTTATTGAATAACCTTATTAATTTTACTTGAAATAGTTTCAAATGACATGTTGTCTATTTAAATTGTCGTGATAATGTCCGATTTAATGTATACATTAAACGATTTCAAATTGTTTATAACATGTGTGCCAGCACGTCACAACACAACACGACACAAAACGTTTAAATCGTTGGCACAACACAACACGACACATGGCACGTGAAACACGCGATTTCGTGTGTCGGGTTGTGCAAGACCGGCACGTTTTACACCTCTAATGGATGTGACCGTTTTAACGGCCGTTTTTTCACAAAACAACTGGTGTTTTTCAAACCTTGGTTTTTGAATGTACGGAGCCATATCCTCCGAGGATTCACAATTAAGCACGGAAACAAGAGCAAATCGACCTTCTACTTGACAAAACGTTTGCGTGAAAATATTTCCCTTGTGTGACTTTTTACCTCAATCTTAAACATGCCACTGACAAGTCAGATGAAAGAAAAGTTTGATACACTGATATGACAATCGATCAAGTGCCTTTAAATCTGACTGGCTGTAATTAATGTAGTCAACATGAATAGAATACGATGATAACTAGGCGTTTCACCCAACAAAACTCTGTTGAATCGAGATCATGTAATTCTCTTTCATTTTGCTGAAAGTAAACATTCAATAGGTGACATATTCAACAAATTGTCAACAAGTTGATATGGTCGAGTTGGTCCAAGGCGCTGGTCCAAAAGGGTGCGGGTTCGAATCCCACTGTCAACAAATGATTTTTTGCTTAAAATCAGTTACATAGTTGCAATCTGTCCTCAATAAGTTGAGAACTGATTTCAGTAGGAATGAGATTTAGAAAGATAGCTGCGTGACTGTCAGTTTACAGGGAAAGAATTAGGAAAAGTCGAAATATCTTGAGAATTAGGAAAAGTCGAAATATCTTGTGGTGGATTCATGCTTGTCTCATACTATGAGATTTGGTATCCTCCTTAGTCAAATGGTACTCCCACTACCATTAGCAGCCGTGCTTTTTATGAGATGGATATGAAATGATTTATGAGATGTAGAATTTTAAAGATGGAATTTGCAGCCGTGCTTTTTATGAGATGGATATGAAATGTTTTATGAGATGTAGAATTTTAAAGATGGAATTTATGGGTTCAGGAAATTTGGTGGAATTATGTTTCCATCGCTACATTTGGTTGCCCAAATTCTTAGAATTACGTTTCCGACGGGATTCACTTTTTCAGCAAATCCTTCATATGGAGTCCGACCCCTCCCCCTAAGATTTGCTTGGAAACTTATGAGGGGATTTATGGACTCACTTTTTTTTTACTCCAAATCCCATATATATACCATTTTAAGATTCGTAGGGCAATGTCAAACAATACATGGACTTTAACACAAGAAAATTTTATAAATCTTAAGAATCTCAACTGAGTTACCAAATATACGAGGGATTTACATGAATCCCAGAATTTGCAATCCCGTGGGATTACAAATTCCTGGAAATTGTGAATTCTGCAACCAAACCCACCATTAGTGGATATGAAATGCGATACAAATCAATGTTGCTGAGTTTTGGAAACTAGAATCTATTCTCAACATGAGTAGAACCTCAGGTGTTATTATCCTCGATTAATGGGTAACCCATGGACACTTAAGCTCATTAATTAGCAACTGAAATTACATAATATATAAATATTACATAGATGAAAACTAACTGATGAAGCCTAACAACAAACTATGACTGTACCACCAGCCGATTTTGTACACAGACAACTCAAACCCATTTCCCACAGCCTAGTTCTACTATTTCAGAACCTTAACCAGAATGTCACAATCACCTAGCAATTTTTTTTCTTTTCTGAACACTGCAATGCTGCAACGAGAGCTTTTTTGTCTGCATCAAAGACTGCAGAACCCAGTAAGATTCTACTGGTTCATACTCTAATCACATGTATCCTTCACACAAAATTGGCATGCTTGCATCAGATTAGAGGTGGCACTGTATAGTATAAAATACAAAGGGAATGCAAAGCGAGTTATGTTGATCTCAATCCTTGTATCAGTATGACATCATTTGTTACAGGGACAAGTAAACTAACACAACCAAAACCAAAGACTAGTTAAGAGAAATCGTGGATTACCTCTCCTCCATAAAGAACGCAGTCAGATTGTTTGCATCCATCAACAATGCGTTTTATGACCTGAATAAGCAAAGAAGGCACATTACAGGACTGTCACATAGAGAGATGTTGGAGGGTATGAACAATAGAAGAAATTGTTTTTAAATAAAAACACCTGAACATTATTTAAAAGATAAGGTTTCTTCCACCTTTTAAGCCGAATCAACATCGAGACAGAGTGTAGCATAGTTATCGAGGAAAAACGGAGGCTTAGCTCCAGAAGCAATGATATCATTGACACTCATGGCAACCTGGAAAGAGAAAAGATTGTGATGCCAGTCCCTAATTTTCAAAATGCAAAGTCCAAAAGTTCAGTTTGGAATATACAAGGTACTATCCCAATATAGTGCCATGGATTCCAGTCTCAAAAGCAAGCTCAAGTTTTGTCCCACAACTGTCAGTACCAGCAACAAGGTATGAAACAGAATCCATTGTTCAGTGAAACAAGATGAAAGAATTGAAATGACCAAACCAGAAAGAAACAATCATTTCACAGCTGAATACTCTAGAGTAGATAAGTAAGCTCATGTCAGCAAGATTTAGACCAGACAGTTAAATGCAAGACTAAACATTAAACTTTCATGTTGCAGGAATAAGAAGTGACTGTAAAGACCAACATATGCGTAAATGCTGTATCAGATTCGCATTGAGAAAGTATTCCCTCCCTACAGTGTGCTTGCTTTTTGATGGCTTCTGAATATTTCCATCGGGAAAGTACCTTATGAGTACACAAGTTGGTATAAATTAGATATGAATGTAGAGATTGTGATGCCAGTCCCAATTTTCAAAACGCACAGTCCAGAGTTCATTAGCTTTCAAGTTGCAGGAATGAGAAGCGACTGTAAAGACCCACATATGCATACGTACTGTTTCAGACTTGCATCGAGAAAAGTATTTCCTCCCCATTGTGTGCTTGGCTTTTTGATGGCTTCTGCTTATGACATTGCGATCAAAAAGTACCTTAAATTAGACATGAATGTAAAGAAGAAAATTACTAACTGAAGATAACAGAGTTATGAATTTACCTGCTGCTCTTCCATAGTCTAAAATTTCACAAGATCCTTCAACTCCCTGTCAATTAACACGTTGGGTTTATCTGCAAGATGCTTTTCATTTGTATCGCGGTGGCATAGAGATGTCTTTCCCGTTTAGTTTTCTTGTTCCTATACATTCCAGAGGGAATTTTGATAACATTCATCCAGTACCAAAAAAAGAAAAACAACCTGAAATAGATAAAACAATAAACTTGTGATCCAGTGCATAAGTGGCACAAATGAATCATATGGCGCGTAAAACAAGCAAACATAATATCAAGATAACTTATTGTTTTATGGTTAATCATATGGCAATTCCATGATAACTTAATCAATAATTCTATGGATAATCACATGCCAATGGTTGAAAGAAGGGTAAAATTGCAGGTTATGCTGATTATGTTCACCTGAAGTTCCGCCCACTGCCGTTCCAAACCCTTCCGAGAGCTTACTTATCTCAATGGTGAGTCCAATGGAACCTCCGAGATTGTGTATATCATGTTCTACACTGGAATCTTTCAGCCGCCGTTGCTTCGGTTTTCAAAGCCGATGGAAGAATTTTTCCTAATTTCAAGTAAAAACCACAATATCTTAATCAAATCTCAAAATTGAATACAAGACCAAGAAAAAAAAAACATCGGAAGAATCAGGTGGTTATTAGTTTACTTACAAGAAGTCCATCGTGAAAATGTAAAGCAAATCTAGGACCAAAGCTCCTGGATGACTTTGGAATGGAACAAGACCAGGGTAGAAATAAAAGGGAGAACAAATCTCCCTTCTTCACAAACAAATCTGCCTTCATCACGTACAAGAAGCGTCAAAGATCCCCGATCAGTGGGAAGGTGAAATCAGTATTTCCGAATCCGTCCAAACAGATTATTCAAACAACATAAACCAGGCAATTTGTTCTTCTTTCTTCCTTTTCTTCTTCTTCTTCTTGCTCTTCTTCTGTATTACCCAAATCATTGGTAACAACAATTTTTATTTAACAATTTCTCTTAAACCAGCTTCTTCCATATCCCAACTTTGCTTACTACTGCTGCTGGTGT
Source organism: Papaver somniferum (assembly GCF_003573695.1). NCBI lineage: Eukaryota > Viridiplantae > Streptophyta > Magnoliopsida > Ranunculales > Papaveraceae > Papaver > Papaver somniferum. The sequence goes on from NC_039358.1 coordinate 209,492,725, forward strand.
TAGTTGCAGCAGCAGTTTGAGGATCTGAATCTGGCACTAGGGTTTTCACGTTCGGCGGGATGGACCTCAAAAGGTGTACTACTGTACTGGTGTGAATAGTTTCGAGTCTTTGCATTTTGTGGAGTTTGGAATGTCAAGGGTTACTGGGGTTATGGGTTTTAGTTTATTTTTACGCCCCAAAATTTCACTATTTTACTCTTTGTTTTGCCTTTTAGGGTTTCTTACCATACCACCTTAAACGCAACAAGTGGGATCGGACAAATACGAAATGTGATGTGTCGCCACTAGAACTTCTGGGTAGATGAACACCAATTGCTAGAGCTCCTCCAAATTATAAGTTTGAAGCATAATCTCCCATCCGGAATTCTTACAGAAGGTGGGAGAATGTTTAAAGAGTGAAGACATAGATGAAGATATTCTTTATAAGCTTAGAAAATTGGGTGTTTTACTTTCGGATTGCAGTAGAAGAAGAATTGGTTGTGTTAAACACAAGATTTCTATCTTAAAAACTAAACTTCTGAGAATTCAATCCAGAAGATCAACTGCTTCTACAATTCACCAGGAAAAGGTAATTACGACTGAATTAAATGATTATCTTGTGATGGAAGCTACTTACTGGGACCAGTGAATGAAACATGCTTGGGCTAAAGATGGTGATAGAAATACAAGGCATTTCCATTTATCTGTGCAACATAGAAGGAGGAAAAATAACATCAGTCATTTACGAAGAGATGGCAACTCCTGGACTTCTGATCATTGTGAAATCTCAAGTATTTTGGTCAATCATTTGCAAACTCTATTTCAACAAGATTCTTCTGTAAGGTATCATGATTTCTTTCTTCAGAGTCTAAGTAGTAAGTACTTTACAGATTGATAATGTTGAAATCTCTAGAATTCCTACTCAAGAGGAAATATGGTTTGTGCTGGTAAATATGGGTTCACTGGTCCTGATCCAGATGGTTTTTCTCCTGTTTTTATAAAAAATGTTGGTCCATTGTTTGTAATGATGCTGTGAAATCAATCAAACAGGTGTTTCAATATGTTTTGTTCCCTGATTTATTAAACCACACAAACATTACTCTTGTGCCTAAGATAATAAATCCTGAGTGTACTTCTAACTATCGTCCTATAACATTGTGTAATGTTCTATATAAAGTAGTGGCAAAAATTCTAGCAAATATAATTAGACCATACTTAGATAATTTCATTAGCTAGTCCCAGAATGCATTTGTTCCAGGGAGGCAAATTATGGAAAAAATAATTGTGGCGAAGGAATTGCTAAATTCAATGAATAATTCTTATGGTGTGAATGGTCATTTTGCGTTTAAGTTAGACATGGCAAAAGCGTATGATAGAAGGTATGGCTCATTCTCTGATCATGAATTGTGTGACAACTGCTACATTCTCTGTCAATATTAATGGATCTCCTCAGGGTCTATTTAAGAGTGAGAGAGGAATTAGGCAGGGCTGTCCACTATCTCCATCTCTATTCATCACATGCTCTCAAGGTCTTTCTATTCTGATACACCAATATGAAATTCAAGGTTTATATCAAGGTTACAAAATAAATAATTTGGCTCCAACAGTTAATCACCTAATGTTTGCAGATGATCTATTTTTCTTTGGTGAACACTCAAGAGTTAATGTTCTTAACCTGAAGAAAATTTTGGAGGAATTAATATTGTGATGTCTGGTCAACAAATCAATTACACTAAATTTGTGATTCATTTTAGTAGAGGTATATCGGCCATTAGGAAGCAGTCTACTATTCAAGATTTGGGTGTTCGAGAAATGTCAGTGGAGGACAAGTACTTGGGTATATACCCATGGAAATCGGATTACAGGATTTCAAGCTTTAACTTTCTAATCGATGTGTTTGTTTCTAGAAAATCGGGATGGAGACAACACTTTCTTAATTTGGCAGGGAGGAATGTTCTTTGCAAATCTACATTATCAGCAATTCCTGTTTACGCGATGGGTATTTGTCTTCTTACAAAAGAGGTTACAAATAATATTGAGAAGACCCAGAGATGTTTTTGGTGGGGTCATTCTCCAGAGGAAAGAAAGATGCACTTTATTAATTGGCAGAAAATGGGACTTCTAAAAGATTCTGGTGGATTGGGAATTCGAAATGCTGAAATGATGAATATTTCTCTAATCTGTAAGTTAGTTTGGAGATTCTTGGAAGGAGAGGATGCTATGTAGGTGCAATTAATGTCTGCAAAATACTTACATGATTATTCTTATTATACTGCTTCTCTTCCTACTAAGTGTTCAACTATATGGGATAGCATGTTGGAAGTAAGACACATTTCGAAGAATAGAGTCTTTTGGCAAGTAGCTAATGGTGCTAAGGTGAAAATATTTGAAGATCCTTGGTTACCAAATCATATGGACCATCTATTACAGAGAAACTCGGAATCCTCTCTTGATGTTCATAATGTATCGAATCTCATTGATCATGAGAATAATTCATGGAAGATAGATATTCTACAGTATTTGTTTACTCCAGATATTGTGCATAAGATTATTGCTATAGTTCCGAGTTCTGGTGAGGATGATATTTTAACCTGGTCGTGCACTATAGCAGGTAAATGTTCTACTAAATCCTGTTATCATCTATTGGCAAATGAAATTCCTATCTCTTCTGCCATCAGTCAGTTTCCTTGGAATTTTGTTTGGTCTTTCACTGAAATCCTTCCAAAGATCCATATCTTCATCTGGAAGGTTTTACATAGGGGTATAGCTGTTAAACATAATATAAACAGATTTTCACAATATACTTGCAGTATGTGTATTTTATGTAATCAACAAGAACATTCTGTTTTTCATTTGTTGTTTGTGTGTCCTCTTACCATCTTGACATTTCAACAAGCTTCACTAGAGTATGATCCTTCGAGTTTCAGTTAAAATCCTTTGAGTATTATTGAGTTCTGGATGGAGCAAAATATGGATCACAATTTTGTTTACAGAGTTTGTATTCTTGGGAATGTTTGGAAACTAAGAAACGATATGGTATTCTCTGGAAATGTGTTCTCTTCGGAGGTGATTCTTCCCAAAGCTTCCTTGGACTTCAATCTATGCACTCAACAACATCAATCGCCTTCTCCGAATCTGGCTCAAAATACAGATATCCTGCAATGGTCACCTCCAGATGCACCTTTTATTAAAATTAATGTTGATGCAGCTTTTGTTCTAAATAAGGGAGCAACTGGTGCATTTGATCAAGATCATGATGGTCAGTTCTTAGGCTGTGAAACATCCACCTTTGATGTTACTTATTCATTGATGGCAGAGTCTGTTGCCTGTAAATTGTGTATTTCTTTGGCAAAAAGTCTATCACTGCAACATGTTATCATTGAAGGTGATGCAAAGAATGTGACTTCTGCAATTTTAGGTGATTCCAGAGACATACCATGGAGTATTCGTTCGGTGATTTTGGATATTCGTAATGAAGCTAATTCGTTTGACGATATTAAATTTGTTCATGTACCGAAACCTATCAATCAATTGGCTCATAATTTATGTCAATATGATATGCATGAAAATGTAACATTTAGGTGGAATGCTTCTTCTCCATCGGATTGTATCTCTTCTAACCTCAGTTTCAATGAGGTAATTGAATAAAGTGCTCGGGCTGCTCAAGCCTGTATTCCCTTCAAAAAAAAAAAAAAATGATGTGTCGCCTTTTCCCACCAAAGATCAACTTTTGGTAAAAGCCCGGACGAGCACCACGTCATGTCCAGTATTTGTTTCATACTATAGTGGTGATTTTTTTCGTATGTTATCGGATCTTTTTTGTGGTCACCTCTCACAGACTCTAGAAAATAGACTCGATGATCGGTTCGTTAAGATGGATATCGTTTATATGGTACCGATAAAGAAGGGTGGAAAAAGGGGATGCGAAATATTTCTCTACATGTTGTTAGTATCTGAAAATTACTCCCAGGTAAAACAATATACTGTTGAAGTACTTTCTTTAGGTTCAAAAATCAAAATCGTACAAAACGAGCTTAAACCAAGAAATTGGCCTTTCACGTTTTGCTTCGATTACAAAGAGAGAAGATGGGTTAATCTTAGGGGAGGGAGTGCAAAGAAAGTTGACAAAATCAGTGGTGATTGAATTGTTGTTTGTGAGGTTGTCGAACTATGAAAGAAACAGGGCTTGAGAATGATAAGCTTGTTCTGTTGAGTAGACAAAGGAGTCTATTTATAGTTATAAGGAACACTCACTGTTTCTTCATAAGTAATGGAGGTCGTGAAGAGATGGAGATAGTGAAGGTAATAGTAAAGTTACGCCCATTACGCTAGGGAAGCTTCCAGAAACATGTAAGCGTTACTCAATTACTTAACCACTCCTTTAACCGCTCTTAACTGTCACCACTACTTGTTACTTCCTTATCATGGGGTGTTGCCACGCCGCACGTTGCTGTAAAACACCAAACCAATACCCATAAATAATTCCCCCATGTAACATGTTTTGATTTCTCGTAGGAATTAGTAGAATCATGGACTATCTCTTGTCTTGACCAGGTTGCCACGACGTATTTGACTGAGTATCTAGACAGACCTTGTCGAAGTGACATAGATTGAAGAGATAACTCAGATACAAGGTTATGTGTGACTAGTAAGAAGTTTGTTGTAAGATGGTATTGTTTGCAGGTTCATGACAATGTAGTATGGCTATGGTATATTTGTGGCATATGCTACCCACAATAATGTGCACAGATGATATACCAATAGCCATGCCCTGTAAGGCATGACCAAGTTGACCTGAGACATTGGTAGGAGGCTGGCCAAGTTTCGGACCTAGTGCGTTGTCCCAGGGACGTTTGCCAAGTCTGGCCAAGTAGCAGAGCTAGCACGTTGTCCCAGGGACGTTGGCCAAGTCTGGCCAAGTTGCGGAGCTAGCGCATTGTCCCACGGACGTCGGCCAAGGATGGCCAAGTTCCGGAGCTAGCGCATTGTCTCAGGGACGCTGTCCAAGGATGGCCAAGTTGGGGAGCTAGTGCGTTGTCCCAGAATGTTTGCCATGTTGGCTTGAGATGATGGTCATGGGACGCTGTCCATGGTAGTTTGGGACGCATCTTGGTAACTTGGCCTGGAAGCTTGGCAACTTGTCTTGCCTACTTAGCCTGGCAGCTTGGCCATGACCATGTGTAGTTGGCGGTTGCACTTTGTTAGTGCTTTGGAGTACATATAAAATATATTCAAGGAATTTGGCCATGGAAGTTTTGCGACTAGAGACGATGTTCCATATTAGTATTTTCAGTCTTCGAATATCTTTTCTAAGTATTAGGTTTTAATGGTTTTTATGCATTTATGGGATACCCGAATTTTCCGAGGTTTTATTTTGGGATTTTGAGTTAGTAGATTTTAAATAGTTTGTAAATGGTTTTCTAGAAATGAAAATAATACTTTGTTTGAAGTCCTAGGTATGAATGCAAGATATTGCAAACGTCTTTAGAGGAATTATTAATGTTGCATAAAAATAGGAAAATGGCGCTAGGGGTAGTGAGGTGCTTAATCCTTGAAACTTTAAGCCACTTGCTAGTATGACTACCCTTGTTGGCCTATAAGCTTTTACGAACTAATTGTGAACACAGAAATAACGATAGTATTTTCGTGTCCACAAACAATATTCGCAGGACTGATTAACTCGACAAGATAGATAAAGAACATATAAAACAAAATAAGGACGAAGCCTGATGGACTCAGAGCCTTTGGGCTCGTCCTTGTCTAGCTATGCAAGTCTGATTATGATGAATTCACAATATATGACAGATAAATACGATGCATAGTAAGTAAAATGATAGATCTAAGGTGTGAAATGTAAATGAGATGATGATTTACGTGGTTCAGCACTAAGGCCTACGTCCACGGGAGTTGGTGTTTCACTATACGTTATTGAGGATTATAAAGGTAGTCAAATGACTTTAAGTGAGGAACGAAGCTAGAAGGGAGATGAAACTCATACTTACTCTTACAATTTCTCTCTCCTGAACTATATCTCACTTTTCCTAAGATTGGTCGACCCTTCTCACTTAGTGGAGTTGGGTATTTATAGATCTTCTATGTGGGGCCTCCTCTCGGTTGTGTCTCCGAATTGGAAAGGATTGGATTCGGTATCTCAGGTTGATGACACGTCGTCAGAACGATTGGGTTATCGGTTTTAATATTCTCAGTAGAGACGACCCTTGTAGGATCAGAATCTCGCAGCAATAATATCTCAGCGAAATTATTAACAACACAACACGACAGTGTCGCAGAATAGCTTCAGAAATGACATAATAAACGACGTCAGCTAAATCATGAGAAAAGTGTGATGGTACTGCGAATATTAGAGAGTTTGTGAGATTAACATTTGTAAGGTTGCGAGAATGTCGCAAGTCATATCCGAAAATAAAGGACAGATTAGCTGTCATCTACTATGTAAAACTCTATATAAAGAACTGACCAGCTGTAAGGATGGGGAGAGATATTTTCTGATTGAGAAGCAAGTAAATAGGAGAGAGAAAATCTAAAGAAATGATTATTCTTGATTTCTTTATCTTTTCTTGTAAGATTGTTCAAAGATTCATCAATAAAATTAAGATTGTTAATCTAAAATGAGTTGAATGTTAATGAAATCTTATGAGGGAAGTAGTGTAGGATTTCCTGCAACTACATAATGGCGCTAGAAACAGGGACAATATGCGTTACAATTTTACATAATGATAAATCCACAACAAAACCTAAAGGAGAAATAGTGGTACGAATTCCACTAGGAGAGATCGAAACACACGTGACACTATGCGTGGTGGATATGGAATCGCCATATAATATGTTGCTAGGAAGACCATGGATACATGCGATAAAAGTTGTAGTATCAACGTTGCATCAATGCATTAAATTCCCCACACCAAATGGAATAGGTGAAATCAGAGGAGATGTTGACAATGCGAAATTATGTCATTAAATTGAAGTAAAGCATTATGAAGGACGAGCAAAAAAGAAACAATTTCGCAGAAAGTGCAAAGGAGGCAAAGAAAGAAGAAGAATTTAGAGTGTACACGATAAGGGAAAAAGAAGGCAGGGGAATACCCGGCGAAATTTCGGAAGAAGGAGAAGGACCTGTGAAAACAATAAAAGAACCAACACCAATAGGAGAACCCAAATCCAGTTACACTGCCGCAGAACCAACTAAAGAAGTAAACATTGGGACTATAGAAGAACCTCTAATATTGAGAATTGGAACCAAGATGGATGTAGAAGAAGAAGAAAGAACTGTTAATCTTTTGCGAGAATATAAAGACATTTTCGCAGGGAGCATGGATGAGATACCGGGAATAGATCCATCAATTGCATGTCACAAGCTGGAGATTAACAAGAATGTGAGACCATTTAAACAAAGAATAAGAAAAATCGCAACAACCTACCATTCTCAAATAGAAGAAGAACTACAGAAAATGCTTGATGCAGGAATTATAAGAGAAGCTAAATACCCAGAGTGGATAGCGAACATGGTCATTGTTCCAAAGAAAAACAAAGGAATAAAGATTTGCATAGATTTCACTGATTTAAACAAATCCTGCCCTAAAGATAGCTTTCCGTTACCAGATATTCCTCAAATGGTGGAATTAGCAGCGGGAAATGATAGGGTATCGTCTTTAGATGGGTACAAAGGATATAACCAAATCCCTCTCGCTGAAGAAGATCAAGAGCATACTGCCTTTTTCGCCCCTAGAGGTTTATATTGTTACACGAAAATGCCATTTGCTTGCGAAATGCGGGAGCAACATACCAAAGAATGGTAGAGAAGGTGTTCGCGAAATGGATACACAAAACATTAGAAGTATATGTGGACGACATGTTAGTAAAGAGTAAAGAAGCCAAAGACCATGTACAGGACCTGAGGGATACTTTTGAACAAATGCGGTAGTATGACATTAAACTGAATCCTGAGAAGTGTACCATTGGAGTTGCATCGGGAAAAATTTTAGGCTACATTGTATCAAAGGAAGGAATACAAGTTGATCCAAAAAAAGTGCAAGCAATTCGTGACATGCCAACACCAGCAACAATAAAAGATGTACATAAGTTGAATGTACTTTTAGCTTCGCTAGGGAGATTCATTTCGCGATCATCAGACAAATGCAAGTATTTTTCGATATACTCAAGAAGGGTGCGAAATTCAAATGGACTGATGAATGCGAAAAAGATTTTCAAGGGATCAAAGAACATCTTATGAGTACATCTATTTTACAAAAAGCAAAATCAGGAGAAGAGTTATTAATCTATCTTCCAACAACGTCACATGCATTAAGTGCCGTGTTATTGCGAATAGACGCAGGAGTGGAGAAACCCATCTATTACATAGCAGAACTTTTAATACTGCCGAGAAGAATTACTCAAAGATTGAGAAGCTAATCTTAGCATTAGTTTATGCTTCATTTAACCTCCGCATATATTTTCAAGCACACAAAATAAAGGTATTAACAAAAGTACGAATTGAATCAGTGATGAAGAATTCAAAAAGATCAGGAAGAGTGGAGAGATGGAATGCACAAGTAGGCCACTTTGATATGAAATATGAAATTTTGTCTTCACCAAAATCACAAGTTGTTGCAGATTTCTTGGAAGAATTTCCTTTAGAAGAAGATGAAGCGGTAGAAGAAATGATGGATATAGAAGAAGAACACGGAGATCCAAAAGACTTATTAACAGAACCAAATAGATGGGAGATATTGGTAGATGGATCATGAAATGGAGAAGGCAATGGAGTTGGAATTATTTTAATTTCTCCAGAAGGAGCGAAGATGGCTTTTTCATTCAGATTGGAATTCACATCCACTAATAACGAAACGGAATATGAAGCTGTGATACATGTCTTAAAGTTTGCAATAGAAATGAAACTAGAAAATGCCAGGATCACTAGTGATTCACAGCTAGTTATTCGCCAAATAAAGGGAGAGTACACTACAAATGAACCATCTTTGAAGAAATACAAGAAGCTCGTTCAAGAATTGTCAGCGAAAATCCCAAAAATAAAATGGAGGCACATTTCAAGGAAGGATAACAGACTCGCGGACGCTTTTGCTTTCATCTCAAGCATGATGACAGATCCAACTGCGAGATGCATAAAAATACAAACACTTCTGTCACCATCAAACAATAAAGAAGAAGAAGAAATGGACGTGATGATAATAGACGGTGGAGAAGAAGAACAAACGAACAATATCGCAGATTGGAGAACAAAACTTCATGCATATTTGGCGAAAGAAGAAACACCAAGAAATAGATTGGAAGCACACAAGTTAAAAATCCGCGCAACAAATTATAAATTAAGAGATGGGTTTCTATACCGAAAATCCTTTAATGGACCATCACTTAGATGTTTGACACGAGAAGAAGGAGAAAAGGTGCTAAAAATGTTACATAGTGGGGACACTGGCAATCATAGTGGGGGGAGATCTTTGGCACATAGAGCAAAAATGCAAGGCTATTACTGGCCATACATGCACGAAGATGCAAAACAAATATCAAGACGTTGCGAAGATTGTCAGGGTCATGGAAAGAAAATACATGCACCTGGAGCACCCTTGTCATCTTCAACCAGTGTGTGGCCTTTTGGAAAGTGGGGCTTAGATATTGTGGGGCCATTTTTACCAGGATCTGGACAAAGATGATACTTAATAGTCGCAACAGATTATTTCACAAAATGGACAGAAGTGAAGGCAGTACAACATATTCGCGACAAAGATATCTTTACATTCATATTCGAAAATATCATTTGCAGATTCAGAATTCCTGCACAGTTAGTATCTGATAATGGGAAACAGTTTGAAGGACAGAACATAGAAATGTTACTTAATGCATTTAAGATAAAATGTGGAAAGTCTACTCCTTTGTATCCACAAGCTAATGGGCAGGTAGAAGCAACAAACAAAACAATTGCAGATATATTAAAGAAGAAATTAGAAGGACATCATAGAGCATGGTGCGAACAAGTACATAATGCAATATGGGCTTATAATACAACTAGAAGATAAGCTACTGGAATGTCACCTTTTTGTTTAACATACGGAGTTGAAGCGGTGTTACCAACAAAAGTTGTTATTCCGACAACAAAGAGAGAAGCTTGGGACAAAAATCTTAGTGCGGGTTTGATCTTAAGCAAATTTGATGAATTAGAAGAAAAAAGAGAAAGACCTTTACAACATATGGAGAATTATCAACGAAGATTAGCCCGAGAATATAATAAATGTGTCAAAGTACGCGAATTCCAGCCAGGAGATTTAGTTCTGCGAGAGACACAAATATATCAGCGAGAAAATGGTGGAAAGTTAGCGAAAAAATGGGATGGACCTTACATCATTAAGGAGATAGTTGGAACATAAGCTTATAGATTAATGGATCCAGAAGAGATGTTGGTCATAGACTTGACAGACCATGGAACAGGTTGTACTTAAAAAGATATTATCCGTAAGAAGCTTTGAGAAGTTATGGATTCTGAAAGAATAGTTGCGAGATTATTCATATCAAAACAAGATCATGATGTGTGAAACTTTCGCAGAGATAATCATAGAACAATGACATAAAAGAAAGGGGCGAACCTTTATGGCGTACACCCTAGTTCGCGAATAAAATTTCGCAAGAGGCAAATGTAAGACCTAAAGTACGTCATATAAGGGGGTACATGTTGCATGGCTCAGGGAAAGGATACACCGCCACCGGAACCTGAGTCATGGAGATTTGGGGTCAATAAATCCCATCCGGGAGAGGCACCTTGGATTATCAGCTTAAGCATATGACTTAGGTTAGGCCAATAAGGTAATAAGGACTCTCCCAAGGAGTACAAAATCTGATCAAGGCTCCGAGGTACACGGTTGAGTCAAGAGTGCCAGGGGCGTCTGGAGCGTACCTTGCCATTCTTGACAAGTCTTGGCTTGTACTGCACTCGGCCCGAAGAAAACCCACTTAGGGTACAGTCTCATAACCATAAACCCTATAGGTAAAAGGGATAAGAGGCTGCGAAAACAACTGGTTGTTGTTAAGACTGGATGGGAGGAGCTAACCTTGTATGGTAGAAGTGCGCCTCCTTGAAGGGGCAACCAGGGGGGAGATAAGGGCGGCACCCTCCATTAGGGAGCTGATAAGTGTCTTAAGATGCAAATGTCATAAGGCTTTTACTCACAAGGGTATTAAGGCTTGTCATATTTGTGCAACAATCCTGAAGAGGCAATAATACTAGAGAAAAAGATAAGACGAGATCAATGGGTTTTCGCATGAAAGTGCGAAGACGTCCTGCGATTTCGTCGCAAGACGACAATGTAATGAGGCTTTATTTTCGCAAGAAAATTTAGGCCTATCATATTGTCGCAACATTCCTGAAGAGGCAATAATACAAAAGAAAAAGTTAAGGCAAGATCAATGGGTTTTTGCATGAAAGTGCAAGGACGTCCTGCGATTTTGTCTCAATGACAAGAGTTGGCATAATAAGACCTTTAATTAGGAAGGCAAAATAAGACCACATAACAAAACAAAATATTTGTAAGTATTCATAACAGATCATTTCTCGTAAGAAAGATAATGAGAGGAAATTATGGGAATCAGTAAACAAGAGGCATTATCTTTCTCGCAAGCAAAATACTAAAAGAGAGAATTAATTCCAAAGTTGGTTGAAGAATATTATTCGCAAGAAATAATAAAGATGAAACAATTCAAGAAGATATAACTAGATAAGAAGCTCTTCACCAATGTTCTCATTATCGCCAGTCTTTTCTTCATTTCGATTCTGATCTTCGCCAACAATAATTTCTTTGAGAGGGACTTCTTTTTCGCCGCCATCTTGATTATCACCAGCAATTACTTCTTTAGAAGGGATTTATTTTTCACTTCCATCTTGATTAGGACCAGAAGTTGCTTCCTTAGAAGGGATCTCTTCTTCATCTTCCGAAAGATCAGTCTCTCCACCACTTTCATGATCATAATCATTGTCAGCAGGACGAGGAATTTCATCATCATCTACTTCCAAAGGTTCAATTGATGTAGGAGGAAGAGATTTGGACAATAAAATATCATTCACAAGAACTTCAGCCCGGATATGAACTTGACGAAGAAGTGCTCTCTGATGATTCATATCTTGAATATCCTTAAAGTAAGCAAGATAATCAAGTCTTCTTTCTTCTCGGTCGCGAGAACCAGTAAGGACAAAGACGAGTAGTGCATTTTATTTGCGAATTTTGGCATATTTAGCCTCCAAAACAGAAATGGAGGAATGAAGATTTTTCTCAGATTCTGCGAAAAGTAGAATACAAAATTTCAGTAAGATGAAGAACTCAAAAAGATATGACAAAGAAAAGATAGTTAAGGAAGTCAAACTATTATGACTACCTTCCTTTTGCGAAATAAGGTGTTGAATCAAGGTCAGACAACTATTTTCCCAACGGTCCATTGCATCATCAAATTTATCTCCAACTAAACCATTAAGTCGAGACTGAAGATTTTTCTCTTTAGAAATAAGAAAGGCATTTTTCTTCGCAAGAGAAGAATAAGATTCTTCTAATTTGGAATATTGTTCTTTAAGTTGATTCGCCTTTACACTTAAAGCTATTCTACCTTGAATGAGTGTATCTCTTTCAGCGATATATGACTCTGTTACTTCTTTAAGTTCATTTCTCAAAGAGCGAAGAGATTGTTCTTGGTCATCACATACTTTATGAAGGATGCTAAGTTGTTGCGAAGATATCGCCATCTTGTTAAAACAAGTTCGTTTCTCTTGAGATAAAGTTTTATTCTCATCTGATAAAGTTTCCATCCCAACATTAGCTTTAGTTAAAGAATAAAAAAGGCGAGATATTTCATTAGTCAAAAAATTTTGCCTCTGAACTAATTGGGTATTTTCATTGGTAAGATTATTTATATGATCAACAGAATATGAATAGAGGTTATCTAGTTGTTTATATTGATCCATCAAAATCTCTTTATGAACACGAGCTTCTTCAACAGCAGATTCAAATTGATATCTCTCCATTATTCATTTCTGGTTTAAGGCTTAACATGCGAAAAAGGGATTTCAAGGACAATTACATATGGAAAAGATAAAATCATTAAAAAGGAAAATTGAAGACACAGATAAGGAAATCGTACCTCTCAGTTTATCATTCTTCTTGCGAAGATTGTCGCGATCCAACGAAACATTCTGGAGTTTTTGATTTTCGAGACGAAGAGAATTACATTCTAAAGTCATCATCTGGAGATCTTTATTCAAGATTTCAACCTCTTTTTCCAAAGCTGTTTGTGAAGCAGCTCTGTCAGGGCCAAAATACTTACTCAGAATTTCGCAAACACCAGACTTGACAGGATCAATGGGAGACTTCTTAACATCATCCAGAACCTCAACCAAAACTTTGAAATCAATATTTAAAGGAAGAGGCTCAGGTAGAGAACTGGTAATGATAGAAGATTGGGAAACATTATCAATAGGAGGAGAAGAAGTTTCATTCACAGAAGGATTAATAAGGGGAGTTTCAATCATTGAAAGGTCAGTTGAAGGGATGAAATCCGAAGCAACCTTTTCGCAAATTGGAGATAATGGTTTAACTTGCGAAGATGTCGCAGGAGATTTTGAAGGGATAAGTAAGTGAAAGGGAACAGAGGTTTCAACGGTTTTGAGGTGGCGAGATTTCTTGAGAGGTTTGTTGGCATCCTTATCACCATGCGAATCACAATCCAGATAAGAAACAAAGGCAACAATATTGTTATTAGAAATGAATAATGTTTCTTACTACCTTATGATCCGCAGACTTTCTTTTGTTTACAACAACCTTATGTTGCGATTTGGGAATATTAGGGTTATGAACCGTAAATTTGGTATTAGAGGTGTTTTTTGCTGAAATAACAACAGTATGGGAGTCACATAAACAACATCAAATAAGGCAATAAGCAAGATCAATTTCAGCAAAACCCATACGAAAGAAAAAAGAAAACTAACCTCGATGAATACATGGAAAACACTAGCAGGAAGATTAATTCGAAGAAAATTACGAATGATGAAGATCTACAGAGGGAACAATATGGAGATGAAGAAGAAATTAAAAAGATTGAAAGAAGAAGAAAGAAGAAAAAGTTGCAATAGCGGAATTTGCAGAAGAACGATGAAGTTGCAAAGAAAATAAAAAGAGAGAAAAAGAGAGTAAGAAAGAGTATATATAAAGGAAATTTTTATCGAGAAGATGAACACGATTAATGCGGAAAGATGTAAGCGGTTAAAAAGCAGCAGTTACAAAAGACGTGTCAAGAAACATATGGGAGAAATGATACGTGTGATAAATGCAGAATATAAAATGATGGATAACTGCGGCATTTCTCACATCACTCTCTACTTCGCAGAGAAGATATGAGAAGAGGCAAGATGTAGGATCAGAATCTCGCATCAATAATATCTCAGCGAAATTATTAACAACACAACACGACAGTGTCGCAGAATAACTTCAGAAATGACATAATAAACGACGTCAGTTAAATCATGAGAAAGTGTGATGGTCCTGCGAATATTAGAGAGTTTGCGAGATTAACATTTGTAAGGTTGCGAGAATGTCGCAAGTCATATCCGAAAATAAAGGACAGATTAGCTGTCATCCACTATGTAAAACTCTATATAAAGAACCGACCAGCTGTAAGGAGGGGGAGAGATCTTTTCTGATTGAGAAGCAAGTAAATGGGAGAGAGAAAATCTAGAGCAGTGATTATTCTTGATTTCTTTATCTTTTCTTGTAAGATTGTTCAAAGATTCATCAATAAAATTAAGATTGTTAATCTAAAATGAGTTGAATGTTAATGAAATCTTGTGAGGGATGTAGTGTAGGATTTCCTGCAACTACAACCCTACTGATAAATTTTTTAGCAAAAATAAGCTTCCCAGCCACATTTCCGAGTCGTTGGGTTGATATCCGGGTCAAGTCCCCAAGCCTTGATGGGACGTGGGATATCCGGTTGTAAAGAGGTTGGTTAAATGACTTACTTGTGTACGAAACCTATGGATATATGTCGTCACATCTTCGCCGGGTAATTGCCTCACATCTAGATCTACGACGGAATTCAAATGATAAGAAGTCTTCAGGATTTGCTGGCTTGTAGGAGATTCTTGGAGGCATTGGCGCCTGCAAAGAAGGTACACTTGGTCCCACCTTGTTGCTCGAGAGTGATGTATTCATAATAGCTTTTGGATTTCCCTTCAGAACCTTTGATGACTATCGCGAGTGTGTCGCCCCCGTCTAGAAAACCCACATATTTAAGAGTTCTGATAGTGATGATGTTGACGTCCGTACTAGCATCGATTAACATTTCCTCAAACTTAGCAAGCTAACAAAAAAGGGGTCTTTGTGAACGCTTTCAGTCCCCAAATGTAATTCTCCCGAGTCAATCTTTTCTCTGAAGATACGCTTCAAGTCATTGCATTCACTGGTGGGATGATTGACGAATTTGTGAAAACGACAGTACTTTGCACCTGACATCTCCTCGACAGTTGGTTAGTGTCATACAAGAGGAAATTTAATAGCTTCATCTAGTATCCAAACATCTAACAACTCAACGACCTCCCCCATGGGAAATGAGAAGCCTAGGAATGTTGAATCCGGTCTTGTTCATTGTTGTGGTTGTCGACGTGGAGCTTTAGGTGAACCCTGGTATGGAGCTTGCCTTTGGGTCGATATTGATGTCGAGGATGGATCAGGGGCTGAGGCAGACATGAAGTATTTAGCTTATAGGACTGGTTGAGGTGTAGCCTTCATCTTGGCTCCTTTGTCAGTGACACTTATAGATGGGTTGACGAAGTATTTCCAAGGGTGTCTCCACAGTTTTCTTTTCTGGTAGACCTTGTTGCCTTCAGTAAGAATGGATCAGTTGTCGCGGATCGCTGGAAAACCTCCCGGAGTTCAGAGAAGGTATGACTATACAAATTTTTCAGCAACGCTTTGTAGGATGGCCATATGTAATACCCAGTATTTTTAATTATCGTTTTGGGTCATGTTTTAACCGACTTAGCTTAGGGTTTTTTTTTTCATTGGCCCAGGTGGGTTGCTTGGACTAGAAAGTCAGCGTGGAAATATAGTCACTTAATTAACTTTAATTAATAAAATAAAATTAAAGGAAAAATAAAAAATAAATCAAATAGTTAAGAAAAAGAATAAATATGTTTATATTTATTTATATTCGCATTAATATATATATATATAAATATAAATATATATATATATATATATATACACACAGTAAAAACTCCATATATTAATAATCTTGGGACTTCACAAAATTATTAATATATAGAGTTTATTAATATAGGGAGGTACACCAAAAATAACTTCTTTTTTTTTTGCTATTCCAAAGTATGTAAATGATAATGGACATGGGTGTCTTCCTTAATCATCCAAATAAGCAACAAGTCATATATACTTTAACTGAAATTATTGGTGGAATTAGACAAGAAATGGAGGGAGATAATCCTAATGATGATAGTAGGGAGATATCAGAAGCTTCATGCCAAGAAGCTTTAAACATGATCGACATGTTGGATATGTCTTGGCTTCAACAAGAAGGTGCACATAGTAATGAGGTATTATGCATCTGCAAATCGAAATATGTGATAGCAATCCAAAAAGTTACATCCTTTTCTCAAACCACTATAGATAAGTATTTTATTTCATCTTAAATTGTGATGTAACAACATCTATAAGTTTCCAATAATGACGACATGGAGGTAAATTCCTTATGACAAGACTAGAAAAATCTATTAATATTAAAATATGGAGGTTATTACTATTCATAACTAGCCCAAGTTGGGACTATGATTTTTATTGATATATAGAATTTATTAATATATGAAGTATCAATATATGGAGTTTTTACTGTATATATGTTTTTTTATCAAATAAAGAGAAATATTTTTAGAGATTAGAAAACTAAAATCCAGGGAGAATGAGAAGGAGATGGAGCTAGAGTTTAAAGAAGAAGGCTAAGGAGAATCAAGAAGACTTTGTAGCTAAAAAAGGTAGAATGTTATATCCCATTTCTCTTTGTCTTTCTTTGTTATACTCGATATTATTTTTTATAATCATTAGGATTCTGAAATTTATATGTGTAATATTGTGCATCTGATTGATGACCAGCCATTGAATATTGATAGATAACATGATTGAGCATATATTTTTAAAGTTTGAAGTTAATCCACCGTAAATTCACCGTTGAATGTTTGTTTGAATTTAGGTGATATTTTCTGACTTTTTGGACGGTTTCGTTTTGTCATAATTTTAGTTATTTTAGTTAACCTAGATTGTACTAAAATGATTATCTCAAAAAACAAAAGTTATATATTTGTGGTTTATCTATCAGCGTGCTTTGGATTGGGTTAATTTCAGTTTATTATGAATTTATAATGAATTGTTTGCTAATAACATGTAATATGTCCAGTTTCTAGGATGTCATTATAAATTCAATATATTTTGTTTGAGTCGTTGGTTTTATGTGAATTTTGGATATACTATTTATTATTGATTCACGCATACTAGGACTCATGTTAAATTTGAAAATGATCAGACTCTGTTAACATTGTGAAATATATTATATAGTATGACTGCATTTAGTTTGTGTGCTTAAGCCATGGTTGCTTGTGACAGATCCAAGAAATTTATTTCGATTTGTTAGCTCTCTTACTACACCGCCTTGGTATATAACAAAAATGATTGATGAAATTAAGAAGCGACGCACACACTCTGCTGTCCAGCACTACAGGGAAGGAAACCAGCCACCGGATGGCTTAGCCAATCATGCAACCAATCAATTTCAACCTGAAAATTTATCTACTAGAATCCGGCAATCCCAAATTTTCTTAATCAAATTATACTCAAGGATTCAATGAATACCACATACCTACTTATAATTGCAATCTAATTATTTAATAAATACACGCAATACGCGCTACAGGAAAAAAAAGAAGAAAAAAAAACTATAGTTTTGTGCATCCCAAAGTTGGAATATCATAGAAACGTCACGGGTGACATTACTTTCTATTGGTTTGAAATAAATAAATAATAACGGAAACATCTAGGATTGCCTCATAAAAATTCATGTCAATAAGATGATTTTAATATCCCCTAAAGAAACTTTGAGGCTCAGCAGTCCGAGATTCCGATCATTTACCTAACTAAAATGAAGTGCTTACAAATACAGAGAGGCTAACCGCTAACCATCATCATCCGAGCAACACAACAGAAACGCAATATGGGGGAAGAATCATCAGTGAAGTTAATTGGAGCTTGGTTTAGTCCTTTCAGTTTCAGCATCATTTGTGGTTTAGAATTAAAAGGTATCAAATATGATTACATAGAGGAAGACCTGGTGAGCAAGAGTGAAATGCTATTGAAGTATAACCCAATTTATAAAAAGATACCGGTTTTTGTTCATTGCGGAAAGCCAACGTTAGAGTCCATGGTTATCCTCGAATACATCGAAGAAATGTTGCCGGACAACTATCCATTACTACCGAAAGATCCATACCAAAAATCTATTGCTAGATTTTGGATCAAATTCATTGAAGAAAAGGTAATATGTTTTATCTTCACGTAGCAGTATTTTCGAATTGGAAAATTTCTTGTTTGGTCCTGGGCCCATATAGTTATTTATAGTAGGGTCCAACCAGATTTTTTTTATATCCGGAGATCCAAAATTAATTAAAACATGGAAATGTCCATAATACCCATTACTACCAAACGTGTGTGTCTACACTGCTTACAAATTTGAGTACATATCTGGTACACTGCTTAAAAATTCGAGTACATATTTGCTACACTGCTTACAAATTTGAGTACATATCTGTCGCACTGCTTAGAAATCTGAGTACATATCTGTCGTACTGCTTACAAATCCGATTATATATCTGAATGCTTACAAATTCGAGTACATATTTGCTGCACTGCTTCCAGGTAGAGTACAAATCTGTAAGAATCAATGATAAATAAATTAGAAAACGTATTACATCACATATATTGTAGGATCATACAAATTAATCTATAATATTTCTTCAGTACAGTATTAAATCATAGGAAAAAAAAAGGAAAACCTATAAATCCACAGTAAACAAAGAAAAATCTATACAAAACTAGCACATATTTCAGTATTGAGGATAAGTACTTATGGATCAAAAAAAAAAAGTGACAAAACTCTGAATAAAACAGAACCAGAAGTTTCTATCAGTACGCCATATACGTACTGGCATATCATATGAATTAAGTGAATAAAATTTATGAATAAAACATAATCAAAGCAGTTTTTTCAGTGTTCAATATATGTACTGTTGATTCATAGTAACCTAAAAATCAATAGATAAGTAAGGAATCTATGAATATAACAAAATCAAAAGAAGTGATAAGTCTATGAATAAAAAAAAATAAAATCAAAGCATCTTATTTCCAGTATGTGATATATGTACTGTTGGATCAAACAACAAAAATCATTATTTAAACAAAAATAAACAATTAACTAGGTTTTTTGTCAGTATAGCATATATGTACTGATTGTTCATACACAACAACCAAAAAAAACCTAAAACCAGCAAAATAAAACTATTATAATCATATCTAGTAACAAAATGAATAAAAAAAACGTAATTATTCAGTATGCATATATTACTGCTGGATCAAACAACAACAAAAAAAATTACTTAAACAAAAACTAAACAATTAACTAGGTTTTTTGTCAGTACATCATATACGTACTGATAGTTCATACACAAAAACAACTGGAAAAACGTAACTATTCATCTAGATCTGGATTATTTTCATGAAAATGAAGGAACACTTGATTAATCATGCATGCAAATTGGAAAACATAATCAAACATCAACTAATTGATGATTAGATGTTGAAACCTTCGAATAAACATTACGAGAAGAAGATTAATAAGGAAAATCAACTTACCAAAGGCTAGAATCGATTTGGGTTCTTGAATCGATCAAGATGTTCTAAAAATCTTCGTTTCCAAGCTTTATCCTAATACAAAAAACTAGAAATTAAAGAATGAAGAAAATGAATTGATTTCATTAAATCCCGCATCAGTAGAGAAAAGGAGAGGGAGAGGGGGAGAGAGAGAGAGAAACTGAATCTGAGAAGAAAAAGAATATGGAGAGAAACTGGCTTATGTTTCTGTTATATATAGTAAAGGCTATTTTGGGAATTCTAAAAATGCACGTAATATTTACACACGTGTGCAGGACCTGGGCTTAAAAAATTAGGTCCATTTTTCTCTTTTCTTTTAATTATGGACCTACCGTTACTGGGCTTTAGTGGGTGGACCTGCCACTAACTAAGAACACTATAATAGTACCTACAGGTAATTCCTACTTTCGAATTTCCGACCTTCATTTTTTGGTCCGTTGCTCATTGCGGTAACTTTTGTTTGTTGTGTAGAGAGTGAGCTTTGCAACTTTTTTCAAAACATCCGGGGAGGAACATGAGAAGACGAAAGGAGAAATATCAGAAATATTGAAAACCATTGAAGAACAAAGTGGAATTGGAGATGCTAATAAGATGTTTTTTGGTGGTGATAGCATTAATGCAGTTGACTTGGCGTTTGCATCTATAGCTTACTGGTTTGGAGCTATGGAAGAGTCCATGGACTATAACGTTGTGAAAATGCCCCAGACGTTAGGTAAAAGATCAAAATGCCCCAATCCGTTACTTTTGCCTATAATAGTCAAAATGGGGCATTTTGATCACTCTTGACTGGTCAACGGTGTTGTGAAATGTCTTTTTTTCCCTTGGACAAAAATATCGCCCGACTTGCTGTCACACGTGTGCTAAAAAATTCATAACACGTGTAGACTTCAAACTGATGACACGCGTGCAAAGTAAACTGGCGACACGTGGAAAGTGATGAACACGTAGACTTAAATGACACGTGGCTGAGACACCTGTACCACCCGTGTGGTTCGCACGAATACTTCAATTCTTATCTTCAACCTTGGTCGTGTTTGAGCCACAGAAACGAAAATACAGACAGAGATAGAGAGAGATACAGAGAGAGATCGAGAGACAGAGAGATCGAGAGATTGATATAAAGACGTTAACCCAGTGAAGATAGATGCGGAGAAGATAAGAATCACGTTTCTTAACCCAGTGAAGAACATGTAAACTTTTAACCCTAAATTTGTTTTGGGTTTTACGATTTAGGGTTTTCGAAACATTGTGAAACTGGTAACTGTGATTAGGTTTCAAAGAAAAGAAATGATATTAGGGTTTCAGAGAGAATCAATGAAATTAGGGTTTGAAAGATAATAAATGAAATTAGGATTTCAAGGAAACAAAATTGGGTTTTAGTGAAGCAAATTTTTGGTTTGAATAAATCTAATTAGGGTTTGAATAAAACGAAATTAGGGATTATATTTTTGGGTTATTGAATTTTTAGCAGATGATTTAGGGTTGTTTCTAACTCTCTTTCTAATTAGGGTTTGAAAGAAACGAAATTGGGGATTATAATTGGGGGTTTTCCATTTTTAGGGGATAAGAAATTGACGAATTTCTGTGTATCTTTGTCTATTTTGGTAACTGTTGATTACTGTGAAACCATGGCATGAGAATTTCAGTCATGTTCTGTGCATGAGAATTTCTGTTGTGAATTTTGGTTAAGTGTGAGCAATTGGATATGGAATGCCCCTGCATTTGATACTAGTAAGTAAGCTAGATTAGAGACTTACAATTTGTGTTGGTTTTGTCAGTAAGTCTTTACTTGGTTTGTTTATGGTATGAGACTCCTTTGTGTGAAAGTATTTATGTACCACAAGGACTAATGGACTGTATGTGAAAACAAGGACCAGGGTGATGTTTTAGATATCAGATTATTCAATTTTGTTGTAGTGTGTGTGTATTATTTTCCATGTTCATTGTTTATTGTTTATGTGTGTATTAATGTTATAATTGTAGTGTTATTATGTTCCAGTCTTATATGTAGTAAATGTGTATACTGTTAAAACTGATTATTGTTTCATTTTTTTAAATGTTTCAGAATGGGTAGTGAGGATAGGAATTTCTGGATTACAGATGTAGGCAAGAGGTTTAAGGACCTTTATTGTTTTGGTTGTAAATCTAGTACCAGTGGATAAGCTTTCATGGCTATGCTAAAGAGCAGGTTGGTGAATGAACATGGTATGAATTCTGCACTAGAACTGTTTTTATTTGATGATGATAATGGGAATGTATATGATAAGTGTGAAACAGAGGAGAGTTTTATTTCATTTTGGAATAAAGGAAAACCAGGTAAAGACAATTTGGTAAGACTGTGGTTCACTGTAGTTATTTGATAGACGCATTTATGTGTCTAATATATCTCAATTGTATATAGTGTTAGCACCCATTTTTGTACTTATTTGGTTATTTTATATATTTGTAGGTGTTTTCAGAAGAATAAGGATTTGCGGCGAAATTGGCTGAAAATGCGGCGTTTGAACCTCCATTGATAGAGTGCCGGAAGCGCCCCAGAAGTGTACCGGAAGTACCCCAGAAATACCCCGGAGGAACCCCGAAAAAAGTGCGGAAAATGCCCCAGAGGAAACTTGCTATATGGACCCTTGATTTTGGATAAGGGGTTACCTAATTACTAAGGGGTGACCCATTTCCAAGCAGCTGCTAAAGGGACACCAGGTCTGGTTAAGGGGACACCACATTCAAAGTTCAAATAATGGAATTTGGCGGGAAAACTAAGTTCACGTCTGATAATTCTCTGTTGGATTTCTGGGCAGTTTTGAGGGAGATTAAATCCCTGAAATCAATTGGGCTAGGCCTGTTAAGAATAAACAGATCGTATGCAAGTGATTTTATCGATCAACTTGGGCTGGAATGGCTGGGAGAAGCGATCAAAGTCCAAACAGAATACGTGTTCTCTGTGAAGTTTTCAAATATATTTTTAGAGATTCTGGGAGAGTTTTACGTTGAAGTAAAGTGTATCTAGTCTTGTTTAAGGATTAGGAGAAGTTTGGAGCGTAAGAAATTGCCAGAAGACGCGTACAAAGCAACAGAAAAGAGATTTCTCTCTCAACTGCACGTGAAGAAAAAAGGGAGATAAACTCGGATTTAATCGAGTTATTTGGACCCTATTGGTATATAAAGGCTGGTGGGAAGTGAGAGAAAGTTTTATCAAGAGTTAGGGGTCGATTGGGAGGCCAACAGAGAGGCGCAGGAGGAGTTGCAGGAATTGTACCTGCTGCTGCTGCTGCCATTAACAAAGCTCGAAGAACACGAAGAACACACCAGCATTGACAGTCGTTTATCAACAGTGTCAACGACTAGCATCCGCGGGTCTTAAAACAACAGCGTCAACAGCAGCCGTGAGGTATGTTTTTTACAGCAGTGGTATTCTATCGTTCTTCTCTGGACGCTTAAAGAGGGTCGTAGTTTCACTGTATTATATTTTTCACTCTTTTAATCATATTTTGAGCATCAAGTATGTATTTTAAGAACATGATTATTATGAGTAGCTAAACCCCAATACTGGGATGATGGAGGAAGCTGTTTTTCAGCCATGTGGTTATTTAAATAATTCTTAATTCACTTTTTGCACCGATTTTAATTGATTTATGATTTCAATTAATTACTTGTGATTTTGTTTGATGGAACATGCTTAGTCCTAGGGATTCTTGATGTTCCATGCTTATAATATACAAGTAATATTTTATGGAATCTAATTTGGCAAAGATAGAGTTAATACTTGTTTTATTTTGAGCTATAATCGCCTAGGATTATTTTCTGAGCCACTTGAATATGAAACACATTGGAATCCTGAGTCCTGGTTCCTCTTGATCTTGTGACAAATTGTGTATATATTTTTGTTTTAAAAATCTTTTCAAGTCCGAGTAACGAACTCTTATTTACCGCAATCGAAATATTACAACAAAATGGCGCCGCCGACGGGGACTTGTATATAGATTTGTTTTTAGGTTTAATTTTTTATTTATTTATTATTATTTGTTCCTTTTTACGTTTCTATTTGTGCCTTTGATTTACAGGTTCGAAGTGGAATACTAAGGACTTGGGAACAAAAAGCTTAAAGCTAAAAGCTAAAAGCTAAAAGAGAAGAGAAAAAAGACATAATTTTTTTTTAGGATTTAATTTTATTTTTATTATTATATTTATTTATTTTTGTATATAGCTTTTATATATTTTTTTTAGAATTTGTAAATAGGCTTTATTTTTCATAATTTTTGTAATTTTTGGACTTTTTATTTGGACTTTATTCTGGACTTTGGACATTATTTTTAAAAACCCTACGGAAGGGTTATAAATTAAAAAACAAATTAAATACAAACTGTTTGCAGGGAAGGACGACGATTACTATATCGTCTCGGCCCCTCGGGTTCGCACACGGCATAGGAGTCGTGGCCCGAGTCGACAACAACGGTTCATCGCCCGTCTGGTACGGGAGGTAAGTCCAATCGAAACACCCGCGAATCTCCTGCAAGCGGGTTACTGTCTGCCTTAAGGTGATAATTGTTTGAGGACGAACCAGAATGTTTTTAATTTCCTAGTAAAGGGCAAGGCCTGGCCAAATCAAGATAAGGACTCGGATTTCATCACCGTTTCCTTCTTGCCCGCCTTAGGAAAACGAAACCAAACGCGAACCTAAGCCTAAAATTTTGAATAGAACGAGACCAATAGGGTAACGAGCTTAATAGGAAACTCGTTCGAAAAATATTGGTTGCTCTTTAAGCACATTTCAAAGTTCATGATGGTTTCTGTGAGTTGAATGCGTGACTGCGCCGCCTTGTGATAGCGGTGAGGCCTTGGGTATCAAAGCTCCACTGAGCTTCCCTCGCCTCGATTCAACTTACATTAGCTCGGATTGATTCCAGAGGGGTGTGCTCAAATTGTAACGAATTCCTTTTCGAAGGAATAAAAGCTGGTCTAGAAAACAATCTAAGTGGAGCCATCATGCTTTTTGTTTGCTAGAAATCTTTAGGTTTGTTTTGGTGGAGTCGAGTCGGCCTTGTTTGTGGTTGTGTAAAATTCCCTTGCAATTAAGAATGTCGAACTGGTATGATAGAATCCAATACAATGAGTATCGACCTGAATTTGAATATGGACATCATCATTTTTATGACCATGTTGGGAATAGTGGTTGGGAACGCCATCCTTTGGAAGGATATGGGTCATACCCTGGTGAGCCCAATTACTATCCACACATGCATCAGTCTTACGAGCAAGAAGATTATAGTACTAGTTCTTCGTCTCTAGAGGATACAATCAAACTATTGAAAAGTAGTCATTTTTATGATCCTTCTGATAATTCCTCTTTACTAGAGTCAACACGTAAATTAGCTGAGTCAACACGTAAGTTAGCAGAAATGAATAACTTAGTTTTTGATGAAAGAGAACTTTCTATAGAGGAATCCCTCAAGTTGATGGCTGAGACGAACGAAAGACTTGCTCGAAATAATCTAAATTTCCAAAATGGTGTTTCTAATTTTACCCTTGATATCAATAGTGAATATTTGCCTAATTTAGAGGACGAGGTTAGAATAAAAGACACTACTTATTTAGATAAGGTTCAATCATTTTCGTACTATGATGATGAGGATAGCAGTAATGAAGAATCTGAAATATGTAGGCATAGTGATCAGGAGTCTAGTAATCCAATTGAGCTGTATAGTGATTATATTATTTCTAGTTCAAATCCAAATAATTTTTATGATTATTCACCTATTCAAAAGGACGAGGATTTGATTAGGGATACCACCGTTTTAGACGATGTAGTATTTCCTATTTACGAAGCCGATAAAGGTTTAGAGGAACCGGTTTATCTTGAGACTACTGTTTTCGAATCGAACGATTTAGAAACTGTAATCGATGATGGTTTCGAGGAACGGTTTTACCCTGAGAATACTGTTTCAGAGTCGTACGATTTAGAAACAATAGTCTTAGATGAACTCGTAGATATTAATGAGGATACACCGCGAGATTACAACTTAGAAGAATCAATTGCCCATTTTCAGGAATCTGATGACCTAGAAATTAGGGATATTGTGGCTAGTCTAACTAGAAACACTGAAAACTCTAAGTTTGGGGGTGATTATCACTTTCCTAGTGCTTTACCTTTAACTCTCAGAAAGTCGCCTCACATAGGACTTGATATCCATGCCTCAACCATCTTACAAGATTATCTTCATACTAGGTTTCCCGAACCTAATGATGTCATGAAAAAAGTTCAGTCGTTAGAAACCCATCCTCTGGTTGATGTGGTTTGCCCAGGCTATGATCCCCAGATTGACTTTGTTTTCCCACCAAATAGTTTTCTTCCAACTGTGGGAACGTTTAGATTTCAAATGTGTCACTTATTAAGTTCTAAGACTAAGCCTAAGTACTTTAGGAAATTAGAATCGACACATTTGCTTCAGAATGACCACTACTCTGACTGTGGTCAACTATGTAAGTCATACCTAATTGACTTAGAGGATCCTAAATTATTTAGGTTATTTTGTGATTCCAGATTCTTATCTGAGTTTTTCCAGACTCTAGGACCTAATAATTTGAATCCTACCTATGAGGAAATGCATCCGAGGAAAATAGTCTATTTAGACCCCTTCATAAAACCTGAACCTGAACCGCAATTAGCGATAGTTATCCAGAAACTAGGTAAGGGAATGCCAGTATTGTACATTTTCTTGGTTTACTGCAGTTTCCTTTTGTCAGCTCTTTTTGGTTTTAAAGACCCACAGTTATTCCGGCTACTGTTATACGGTTCGAGTTGACTAAACCTTTTCTATGTCTGGCTGAAGACTTTAAACTTAGCACTTCTTGGGAGGTAACCCAAACTCATGCAACCAGGTAATATCTTTCCTTAACTCTTTTGCTTCGAATGGTAATAGTTTCTCCTTGTTCATGTTTTTAATTTTATCTTTAGAACATTGAGGACAATGTTAGGTTTAAGTTTGGGGGTATGGGAGAAACTTTTTAGTTGCAATAAATAAACTCCAGAGCCTAGAAATTTATGCCTATTGAGGATTGCACTAACTAATCTAAGTGGATGGAAGCATTTTGATTGTAGGAGTTTGAGGAACCAATCTGATTAGATGGAAACATCTAAAGAGTCTATTCATAAAAGCACAGAGCTCAGGTGTTAGAAATAACATGATAGTTTCACCATATCTCGTTGAGTCCTTTTCACTTCTATTTTTATTTTATTTTGTTTTTAAACTATGTTTCTCTAAGTGATAGGTGGGGCCCACGATTCAAGTTGTTACCAATGCTAGGGTGAATTAGAGTGATTGAGATACCATGAAAAAAAAAGTTGAAAAAGAAAAAGAGATGAAAAAAAAAAGATGAAAAAAAAATGGTAGTTACCAAAAAGTAGAAAAAAAAAAAAAAATTTGAGACCAGACCATTTGACCAAAAGGAATAAATTCAATAAAGTCGACCACTGGTACCCTTGTATATGCCAGTTGTGTTGACCTAGAGTTAGGTTATCGACCACTGGTACCCTTGTATATGCCAGTGTGTTGATATTAGTCAGACTAGTATCTCAATCCATTAGGATAGGTTCATTTTGGCGGAGGCCTTCAGACAGATATGGGAAACGTCGTTCACTTAGTAAACATCAAAACCATCTATGTTTTCTATATCCATCTTCTTGATCTATCCATGTGATTAGTTTTGACTCCGAATATGATGTCCATAGTGAAACTATCTGAGTAGAGCTCTGTCACTTTATATGAATTTTAGTATGCTTGAGTGCAAACTCGTGTACAGCAATTGGAATTTCGCATCAGGGTACTTCTTCCTGTAGTCAATAAGTATGCCAACCAAGGAGATTCTTTAGTGCCTTCCAAGGTTCTGCGTAGATAGCTAAGGTCTGGAGTACAGGTTTTGTGGGTATATCTCTGGTAAGCCCTCCCGAGACTATAACTCGGCCACTAGTGCCACCTAGGGGTTTAAAGGCTTATTGCATACGCTAAATGCAATCGACGATGCCTGCGACAGTGAGTTAGGATTTTATTTTGTAGTTTTGATTTGCTCGGGACTAGCAAATAATAAGTTTGGGGGTATTTGATAGACGCATTTATGTGTCTAATATATCTCAATTGTATATAGTGTTAGCACCCATTTTTGTACTTATTTGGTTATTTTATATATTTGTAGGTGTTTTCAGAAGAATAAGGATTTGCGGCGAAATTGGCTGAAAATGCGGCGTTTGAACCTCCATTGATAGAGTGCCGGAAGCGCCCCAGAAGTGTACCGGAAGTACCCCAGAAATACCCCGGAGGAACCCCGAAAAAAGTGCGGAAAATGCCCCAGAGGAAACTTGCTATATGGACCCTTGATTTTGGATAAGGGGTTACCTAATTACTAAGGGGTGACCCATTTCCAAGCAGCTGCTAAAGGGACACCAGGTCTGGTTAAGGGGACACCACATTCAAAGTTCAAATAATGGAATTTGGCGGGAAAACTAAGTTCACGTCTGATAATTCTCTGTTGGATTTCTGGGCAGTTTTGAGGGAGATTAAATCCCTGAAATCAATTGGGCTAGGCCTGTTAAGAATAAACAGATCGTATGCAAGTGATTTTATCGATCAAATTGGGCTGGAATGGCTGGGAGAAGCGATCAAAGTCCAAACAGAATACGTGTTCTCTGTGAAGTTTTCAAATATATTTTTAGAGATTCTGGGAGAGTTTTACGTTGAAGTAAAGTGTATCTAGTCTTGTTTAAGTATTAGGAGAAGTTTGGAGCGTAAGAAATTGCCAGAAGACGCGTACAAAGCAACAGAAAAGAGATTTCTCTCTCAACTGCACGTGAAGAAAAAAGGGAGATAAACTCGGATTTAATCGAGTTATTTGGACCCTATTGGTATATAAAGGCTGGTGGGAAGTGAGAGAAAGTTTTATCAAGAGTTAGGGGTCGATTGGGAGGCCAACAGAGAGGCGCAGGAGGAGTTGCAGGAATTGTACCTGCTGCTGCTGCTGCCATTAACAAAGCTCGAAGAACACGAAGAACAAACCAGCATAGACAGTCGTTTATCAACAGTGTCAACGACTAGCATCCGAGGGTCTTAAAACAACAGCGTCAACAGCAGCCGTGAGGTATGTTTTTTACAGCAGTGGTATTCTATCGTTCTTCTCTGGACGCTTAAAGAGGGTCGTAGTTTCACTGTATTATATTTTTCACTCTTTTAATCATATTTTGAGCATCAAGTATGTATTTTAAGAACATGATTATTATGAGTAGCTAAACCCCAATACTGGGATGATGGAGGAAGCTGTTTTTCAGCCATGTGGTTATTTAAATAATTCTTAATTCACTTTTTGCACCGATTTTAATTGATTTATGATTTCAATTAATT
The DNA here is from genome assembly GCF_003573695.1 of Papaver somniferum. Classification (NCBI taxonomy): domain Eukaryota; kingdom Viridiplantae; phylum Streptophyta; class Magnoliopsida; order Ranunculales; family Papaveraceae; genus Papaver; species Papaver somniferum. The sequence goes on from NC_039358.1 coordinate 209,522,081, forward strand.
ACTTGTGATTTTGTTTGATGGAACATGCTTAGTCCTAGGGATTCTTGATGTTCCATGCTTATAATATACAAGTAATATTTTATGGAATCTAATTTGGCAAAGATAGAGTTAATACTTGTTTTATTTTGAGCTATAATCGCCTAGGATTATTTTCTGAGCCACTTGAATATGAAACACATTGGAATCCTGAGTCCTGGTTCCTCTTGATCTTGTGACAAATTGTGTATATATTTTTGTTTTAAAAATCTTTTCAAGTCCGAGTAACGAACTCTTATTTACCGCAATCGAAATATTACAACAAAATGGCGCCGCCGACGGGGACTTGTATATAGATTTGTTTTTAGGTTTAATTTTTTATTTATTTATTATTATTTGTTCCTTTTTACGTTTCTTTTTGTGTCTTTGATTTACAGGTTCGAAGTGGAATACTAAGGACTTGGGAACAAAAAGCTTAAAGCTAAAAGCTAAAAGCTAAAAGAGAAGAGAAAAAAGACATAATTTTTTTTTAGGATTTAATTTTATTTTTATTATTATTTTTATTTATTTTTGTATATAGCTTTTATATATTTTTTTTAGAATTTGTAAATAGGCTTTATTTTTCATAATTTTTGTAATTTTTGGACTTTTTATTTGGACTTTATTCTGGACTTTGGACATTATTTTTAAAAACCCTACGGAAGGGTTATAAATTAAAAAACAAATTAAATACAAACTGTTTGCAGGGAAGGACGACGATTACTATATCGTCTCGGCCCCTCGGGTTCGCACACGGCATAGGAGTCGTGGCCCGAGTCGACAACAACGGTTCATCGCCCGTCTGGTACGGGAGGTAAGTCCAATCGAAACACCCGCGAATCTCCTGCAAGCGGGTTACTGTCTGCCTTAAGGTGATAATTGTTTGAGGACGAACCGGAATGTTTTTAATTTCCTAGTAAAGGGCAAGGCCTGGCCAAATCAAGATAAGGACTCGGATTTCATCACCCTTTCCTTCTTGCCCGCCTTAGGAAAACGAAACCAAACGCGAACCTAAGCCTAAAATTTTGAATAGAACGAGACCAATAGGGTAACGAGCTTAATAGGAAACTCGTTCGAAAAATATTGGTTGCTCTTTAAGCACATTTCAAAGTTCATGATGGTTTTTGTGCGTTGAATGCGTGACTGCGCCGCCTTGTGATAGCGGTGAGGCCTTGGGTATCAAAGCTCCACTGAGCTTCCCTCGCCTCGATTCAACTTACATTAGCTCGGATTGATTCCAGAGGGGTGTGCTCAAATTGTAACGAATTCCTTTTCGAAGGAATAGAAGCTGGTCTAGAAAACAATCTAAGTGGAGCCATCATGCTTTTTGTTTGCTAGAAATATTTAGGTTTGTTTTGGTGGAGTCGAGTCGGCCTTGTTTGTGATTGCGTAGAATTCCCCTGCAATTAAGAATGTCGAACTGGTATGATAGAAGCCAATACAATGAATATCGACCTGAATTTGAATATGGACATCATCAGTATTATGACCATAGTGAGAATAGTGGTTGGGGACGCCAACCTTTTCAAGGTTATGGTTCATACCATGGTGATCCCAATTACTATCCGCACGCGCATCAGTCATACGAGCAAGAAGATTATAGTACTAGTTCTTCGTATCTAGAGGATACAATCAAACTATTGAAAAGTAGTCCTTATTATGATCCTTCAGTTCCTATTCCTTCTCTAGAAGAGACTCTTAGGAATTTAGCTGAGTCATCACGTCAGTTAGCTGAATCGACGTATAAATTAGATGAGGTGAATAACGTAGATATGGACGAAATAACTGCAACAACAACTGAATCTGTAGAAGATATCCTCAATAGATTAACTCAAAACTTAGATCCTACACTAAGGGAACTTTCTTTGGAAGAGACCCTTGAGAGGATAGCTGAGTCGACACGTAGACTTGAGTTAGAGACGAACGAAAGTATTGCTCGAAATAACTTGAATTGCCAATATAGTGTATCCAATAATACCCTTGAGAATGAAGATACTTTTTCACATAATCAATATAACGAGGTTATAATTGGTAACACTACTTATTTAGATAAGGTTCAATCATCTTCGTACTATTATGATGATGAGGATAGTAGTGATGAAGAATCTGAAATATGTAGGCATAGTAATAAGGAATCTAGTAACCCAATTGAGCTTTATAATGATTATATTATTTCTAGTTCAAATCCAAATAATTATTATGATTATTCACCTATTCAAAAGGACGAGGATTTGATTAGGGATTCCACCGTTTTAGACGATGTAGTATGTCCTGTTTACGAATCCGATAAAGGTTTAGAGGAACCGGTTTATCTTGAGACTACTGTTTTCGAGTCGAACGATTTAGAAACTGTAATCGATGATGGTTTCGAGGAACGGTTTTACCCTGAGAATACTGTTTCAGAGTCGTACGATTTAGAAACAATAGTCTTAGATGAACTCGTAGAGATTAATGAGGATACACTGCAATATTACAACTTAGAAGAATCAATTGCCCATTTTCAGGAATCTGATGACCTAGAAATTAGGGAGATTGTGGCTAGTCTAACTAGAGACACTGAAAACTCTAAGTTTGGGGGTGATTATCACTTTCCTAGTGCTTTACCTTTAACTCTCAGAAAGTCCCCTCACATAGGACTTGATATCCATGCCTCAACCATCTTACAAGATTATCTTCATACTAGGTTTCCCGAACCTAATGATGTCATGAAAAAAGTTCAGTCGTTAGAAACCCATCCTCTGGTTGATGTGGTTTGCCCAGGCTATGATACCCAGATTGACTTTGTTTTCCCACCAAATAGTTTTCTTCCAATTGTGGGAACGTATAAATTTCAAATGTGTCACTTATTAAGTTCTGAGACTAAGCCTAAGTACTTTAGGAAATTAGAATCGACACATTTGCTTCAGAATGACCACTACTCTGACTGTGGTCAACTATGTAAGTCATACCTAATTGACTTAGAGGATCCTAAATTATTTAGGTTATTTTGTGATTCCAGGTTCTTATCTGAGTTTTTCCAGACTCTAGGACCTAATAATTTGGATCCTACCTATGAGGAAATGCATCCGAGGAAAATAGTCTATTTAGACCCCTTCATAAAACCTGAACCTGAACCGCAATTAGCGATAGTTATCCAGAAACTAGGTAAGGGAATGCCAGTATTGTACATTTTCTTGGTTTACTGCAGTTTCCTTTTGTCAGCTCTTTTTGGTTTTAAAGACCCACAGTTATTCCGGCTACTGTTATACGGTTCGAGTTGACTAAACCTTTTCTATGTCTGGCTGAAGACTTTAAACTTAGCACTTCTTGGGAGGTAACCCAAACTCATGCAACCAGGTAATATCTTTCCTTAACTCTTTTGCTTCGAATGGTAATAGTTTCTCCTTGTTCATGTTTTTAATTTTATCTTTAGAACATTGAGGACAATGTTAGGTTTAAGTTTGGGGGTATGGGAGAAACTTTTTAGTTGCAATAAATAAACTCCAGAGCCTAGAAATTTATGCCTATTGAGGATTGCACTAACTAATCTAAGTGGATGGAAGCATTTTGATTGTAGGAGTTTGAGGAACCAATCTGATTAGATGGAAACATCTAAAGAGTCTATTCATAAAAGCACAGAGCTCATGTGTTAGAAATAACATGATAGTTTCACCATATCTCGTTGAGTCCTTTTCACTTCTATTTTTATTTTATTTTGTTTTTAAACTATGTTTCTCTAAGTGATAGGTGGGGCCCACGATTCAAGTTGTTACCAATGCTAGGGTGAATTAGAGTGATTGAGATACCATGAAAAAAAAAAAGTTGAAAAAGAAAAAGAGAAAAGAGAAAAAAAAAATGGTAGTTACCAAAAAGTAGAAAAAAAAAAGAAAGAGAATATTGAGACCAGACCATTTGACCAAAAGGAATAAATTCAATAAAGTCGACCACTGGTACCCTTGTATATGCCAGTTGTGTTGACCTAGAGTTAGGTTATCGACCACTGATACCCTTGTATATGCCAGTGTGTTGATATTAGTCAGACTGGTATCTCAATCCATTAGGATAGGTTCATTTTGGCGGAGGCCTTCAGACAGATATGGGAAACGTCGTTCACTTAGTAAACATCAAAACCATCTATGTTTTCTATATCCATCTTCTTGATCTATCCATGTGATTAGTTTTGACTCCGAATATGATGTCCATAGTGCAACTATCTGAGTAGAGCTCTGTCACTTTATATGAATTTTAGTATGCTTGAGTGCAAACTCGTGTACATCAATTGGAATTTCGCATCAGGGTACTTCTTCCTGTAGTCAATAAGTATGCCAACCAAGGAGATTCTTTAGTGCCTTCCAAGGTTCTGCGTAGATAGCTAAGCTCTGGAGTATTAAGGTTTTGTGGGTACACCTCTGGTAAACCTCCCGGAGACAACACTCCGCCACTAGGGCCACCTAGTGGTTTAACGGCTTACTGCACGTGCTAAGTGTAGTCATTTTATTTTAGATTAGATTTTCTCGAGGACTAGCAAATAATAAGTTTGGGGGTATTTGATAGACGCATTTATGTGTCTAATTTGTCCCAATTGTTTATATGGTTAGTGCTCGATTTTGTACTTATTTGGTTATTTTATGTCTTTGTAGGTGTTTTTGGAGAAATAAGCTTTTGCGGCGAAATTGGCTAAAAAGTGGTTTTTGCGCTCGTGGGAGAAAATTACTATACGGACTCTCACTTTGGATAAGGGGTAACCTAATTACTAAGGGGCACCCCATTTCAGGGCATGTACTAAAGGGACACCGGAACTGGATAGGGGGAGGTCATCTTCAAAGTTTCAAAACTGGATTTTGGCGGGAAAAAGGCAGCAGCGTCAACAGTTTTGGATCAATGATTTGAGCGACCTAGGAGGCGATTAAATGGGCAAATTTGGTACCCACGGACTCTACAAGACATAAGGGACCTGTTAGAAGCGATTATACCCATCTAATTGGGCTGGATAAGTCAGAAAATCCACACAAAGTCAAGACAGTGCACACGGTTTCTGTTCAGGGTTTGAGATTAGTTTGAGAGATTTATGGGATATCTTGCGTGGGATATACATCAAAACAGTTGGGTAAAAGTCCTAGAAGATATTTGAGACGAGAGAATAGCTATAAACATCCTGTAACGCAACAAGAAGAAGATTATTCTTCAAACAACCCGTAAAGAATAATGGAGATTTCCAAGGGGTTTGATCGAGTTTCAAGGGGATTTAAAGCCTATAAATAGTTGGTTTTATGTCAGAGAAGGGGCATGAAGAGTTTGGGGTCGATACAGAGCCAGGAGGAGCGAAGAAGAAGGAGTAGCAGCAATGTTCAGCTGCTGCTGCTGCCATTAAAAAGCTTCAAGAACACGAAGAACAGACTCTCCAGGACAGTCTTATTTTCAGCAGCTTCAGAACAGTCTTATTTTCAGCAGCTCAACAACAGAAGAGAGATGTCGCAGTTCGCTGCAGTTTTCTGTTGTCGTTCTTTTCTGGACGTGTTTTGTGAGTCTCAGAACTACTATTTTATAACTTTTGACTCTTTTAATTACACTTTGAGCTTTGAATTAATATGTTGAGTGCGTGATTGATATGAATAGCTAAACCCCAATACTGGGATGATGGAGGGAACCATTCTTTATGCATGAGTAATTTTATTTAATTCTTTTATGACTATTTGCACTATTATGAATGGAATTATGATTTTTATTGATTATTTGTGATTTTGTCTGATGATGTATGCTTAATCCATGAGATTATTGATGCATCATGCTTATGATTTACATATAATACTTACAAAATCTATGTTTGGCAAAGTAAGAGTCGATATTTGTTATCAATATAAGCTTTAATTGTCTAGAATTAATAATTGAATCGCATGAGTATAAGAATTGGTGAAATCCTGAGTCCCAGTATCTCTTGATCCTGTGACAATTTTGTATATATTTTTGTTTTTAAATCTATTCAAGTCCGAGCATCGAATCCTTATTTACCGCAATCTTAATATTACAACAAAATGGCGCCGCCGACGCGGACTTGTATATAGATTTGTTTTTAGGTTTATTATTTTATTTTATTTTTTTTACTATTATTTGTTCCTTTTTACGTTTCTTTTTGTGTCTTTGATTTACAGGTTCGAAGTGGAATACTAAGGACCTGGGAACAAAAAGCTTAAAGCTAAAAGTTAAAAGCTAAAAGAGAAGAAGAAAAAGACATAATTTTTTTTTTAGGATTTAATTTTTATTATTATTATTTTTTTGTATATAGCTTTTATTTATTTATTTTTAGAATTTGTAAATAGGCTTTATTTTTCATAATTTTTGTAATTTTGGACTTTTTATTTGGACTTTATTCTGGACTTTGGACATTATTTTTAAAACCCTACGGAAGGGTTATAAATTAAAAAAAAAAAATTAAATACAAACTGTTTGCAGGGAAGGACGACGATTACTATATCGTCTCGGCCCCTCGGGTTCGCACACGTCATAGGAGTCGTGGCCCGAGTCGACGACAACGGTTCATCGCCCGTCTGGTACGGGAGGTAAGTCCAATCGAAACACCCGTGAATCTCCTGCAAGCGGGTTACTGTCTGCCTTAAGGTGATAATTGTTTGAGGACGAACCGGACTGTCTTTATTTTCCTAGTAAAGGGCAAGGCCTGGCCTAAACAAGATAAGGACTCGGATTTCATCACCGTTTCCTTCTTGCCCGCCTTAGGAAAACGAAACCAAACGCGAACCTAAGCCTAAAATTTTGAATAGAACGAGACCAATAGGGTAACGAGCTTAATAGGAAACTCGTTCGAAAAATATTGGTTGCTCTTTAAGCACATTTCAAAGTTCATGATGGTTTCTGTGAGTTGAATGCGTGACTGCGCCGCCTTGTGATAGCGGTGAGGCCTTGGGTATCAAAGCTCCACTGAGCTTCCCTCGCCTCGATTCAACTTACATTAGCTCGGATTGATTCCAGAGGGGTGTGCTCAAATTGTAACGAATTCCTTTTCGAAGGAATAGAAGCTGGTCTAGAAAACAATCTAAGTGGAGCCATCATGCTTTTTGTTTGCTAGAAATCTTTAGGTTTGTTTTGGTGGAGTCGAGTCGGCCTTGTTTGTGGTTGTGTAAAATTCCCTTGCAATTAAGAATGTCGAACTGGTATGATAGAAGCCAATACAATGAATATCGACCTGAATTTGAATATGGACATCATCAGTATTATGACCATAGTGAGAATAGTGGTTGGGGACGCCAACCTTTTCAAGGTTATGGTTCATACCATGGTGATCCCAATTACTATCCGCACGCGCATCAGTCATACGAGCAAGAAGATTATAATACTAGTTCTTCGTCGTTAGAGGATACAATCAAACTTTTGAAAAGTAGTCCTTATTATGATCCTTCAGTTCCTATTCCTTCTCTAGAAGAGACTCTCAGGAATTTAGCTAAGTCATCACGTCAGTTAGCTGAATCGACGTATAAATTAGATGAGGTGAATAATGTAGTTATGGACGAAAGAACTGCAACAACAACTGAATCTGTAGAAGATATCCTCAATAGATTAACTCAAAACTTAGATCCTACACTAAGGGAACTTTCTTTGGAAGAGACCCTTGAGAGGATGGCTGAGTCGACACGTAGACTTGAGTTAGAGACGAACGAAAGTATTGCTCGAAATAACTTGAATTGCCAGTATAGTGTATCCAATAATACCCTTGAGAATGAAGATACTTTTTCACATAATCAAGATAATAAGGTTAGAATTGGTAGCACTACTTGTTTTGATGAGGTTCGATCTTTTTCATGTTATAATGATGATTATGATAAGGATAGCATTGATGAAGAACATGAAATATGTAGGAATAGTGATCAGGAAGCTAGTAATCCAATTGAGCTTTATAATGATTATATTATTTCTAGTTCAAATCCAAATAATTATTATGATTATTCACCTATTCAAAAGGACGAGTATTTGATTAGGGATTCCACCGTTTTAGACGATGTAGTTTTTCCTGTTTACGAATCCGATAAAGGTTTAGAGGAACCGGTTTATCTTGAGACTACTGTTTTCGAGTCGAACGATTTAGAAACTGTAATCGATGATGGTTTCGAGGAACGGTTTTACCCTGAGAATACTGTTTCAGAGTCGTACGATTTAGAAACAATAGTCTTAGATGAACTCGTAGAGATTAATGAGGATACACTGCAATATTACAACTTAGAAGAATCAATTGCCCATTTTCAGGAATCTGATGACCTAGAAATTAGGGAGATTGTGGCTAGTCTAACTAGAAACACTGAAAACTCTAAGTTTGGGGGTGATTATCACTTTCCTAGTGCTTTACCTTTAACTCTCAGAAAGTCGCCTCACATAGGACTTGATATCCATGCCTCAACCATCTTACAAGATTATCTTCATACTAGGTTTCCCGAACCTAATGATGTCATGAAAAAAGTTCAGTCGTTAGAAACCCATCCTCTGGTTGATGTGGTTTGCCCAGGCTATGATCCCCAGATTGACTTTGTTTTCCCACCAAATAGTTTTCTTCCAACTGTGGGAACGTTTAGATTTCAAATGTGTCACTTATTAAGTTCTAAGACTAAGCCTAAGTACTTTAGGAAATTAGAATCGACACATTTGCTTCAGAATGACCACTACTCTGACTGTGGTCAACTATGTAATTCATACCTAATTGACTTAGAGGATCCTAAATTATTTAGGTTATTTTGTGATTCCAGATTCTTATCTGAGTTTTTCCAGACTCTAGGACCTAATAATTTGAATCCTACCTATGAGGAAATGCATCCGAGGAAAATAGTCTATTTAGACCCCTTCATAGAACCTGAACCTGAACCGCAATTAGCGATAGTTATCCAGAAACTAGGTAAGGGCATGCTAGTCTTGTACATTTTCTTGGTTCACTGCAGTTTCCTTTTGTCAGCTCTTTTTGGTTTTAAAGACCCACAGTTATTCCGGCTATTGTTATACGGTTCGAGTTGACTAAACCTTTTCTATGTCTGGCTGAAGACTTTAAACTTAGCACTTCTTGGGAGGTAACCCAAACTCATGCAACCAGGTAATATCTTTCATTAACTCTTTTTCTTCGAATGGTAATAGTTTCTCCTTGTTCATGTTTTTAATTTTATCTTTAGAACATTGAGGACAATGTTAGGTTTAAGTTTGGGGGTATGGGAGAAACTTTTTAGTTGCAATAAATAAACTCCAGAGCCTAGAAATTTATGCCTATTGAGGATTGCACTAACTAATCTAAGTGGATGGAAGCATTTTGATTGTAGGAGTTTGAGGAACCAATCTGATTAGATGGAAACATCTAAAGAGTCTATTCATAAAAGCACAGAGCTCAGGTGTTAGAAATAACATGATAGTTTCACCATATCTCGTTGAGTCCTTTTCACTTCTATTTTTATTTTATTTTGTTTTTAAACTATGTTTCTCTAAGTGATAGGTGGGGCCCACGATTCAAGTTGTTACCAATGCTAGGGTGAATTAGAGTGATTGAGATACCATGAAAAAAAAAAAAAAGTTGAAAAAGAAAAAGAGATGAAAAAAAAAAAAATTGAATTGAGACCAGACCATTTGACCAAAAGGAATAAATTCAATAAAGTCGACCACTGGTACCCTTGTATATGCCAGTTGTGTTGACCTAGAGTTAGGTTATCGACCACTGGTACCCTTGTATATGCCAGTGTGTTGATATTAGTCAGACTAGTATCTCAATCCATTAGGATAGGTTCATTTTGGCGGAGGCCTTCAGACAGATATGGGAAACGTCGTTCACTTAGTAAACATCAAAACCATCTATGTTTTCTATATCCATCTTCTTGATCTATCCATGTGATTAGTTTAGACTCCGAATATGATGTCCATAGTGCAACTATCTGAGTAGAGCTCTGTCACTTTATATGAATTTTAGTATGCTTGAGTGCAAACTCGTGTACAGCAATTGGAATTTCGCATCAGGGTACTTCTTCCTGTAGTCAATAAGTATGCCAACCAAGGAGATTCTTTAGTGCCTTCCAAGGTTCTGCGTAGATAGCTAAGGTCTGGATTACAGGTTTTGTGGGTATATCTCTGGTAAGCCCTCCCGAGACTATAACTCGGCCACTAGGGCCACCTAGGGGTTTAAAGGCTTATTGCATACGCTAAATGCAATCGACGATGCCTGCGACAGTGAGTTAGGATTTTATTTTGTAGTTTTGATTTGCTCGGGACTAGCAAATAATGAGTTTGGGGGTATTTGATAGACGCATTTATGTGTCTAATATATCTCAATTGTATATAGTGTTAGTGCTCGATTCTATACTTATTTGGTTATTTTATTTATTTGTAGGTGTTTTTAGAAGAATAAGGTTTTGCGGCGAAATTGGCTGAAAATGCGGCGTTTGGACCTCCGTTGATAGAGTACCGGAAGCACCTCAGAAATACCTCGGAGGAACCCCGAAAAAGTGCGGAAAATGTCCCAGAAAACTCACTATACGGACCCTCAATTTTGGATAAGGGGTAACCTAATTACTAAGGGGTGACCCATTTCCAGACAGCTGCTAAAGGGACACCGGAGCTGGATAGGGGGCACCCTTCTTCTTCACGTTTAAAACAGAATTTTGGCGGGAAATTGGTTTTCAACTCTGGCAGTTTAGGGTTCGAATTGTTGGACGTGTTTTATGGAGATTAAATTGCCAAACTCGATTGGGATGGACTTTAGTGGACCAAACAGGGTTTATGTGTGCGTTTGGGTCGAGCATATTGGGCTGAATCGTCGATATCAAGCAAAACAGAGGTGATGTTTTCACGGGTCTGCTGTGGAGATAATTTTGGAGATTACGTGGAGGATTAGGGAAGATATCTTCTCTTATTCGATTCCCTTATATCTTGGGAAATTTTTGTAACAACAGAAGACGCGTACGAGAGTTTGGAAAGGGTCAGCAGCCGTGTAGAAAAGAAAAACCGTAACTTGGCAGGGAGGAAAAAAGAAAAAGATTTCTCGAGATTTATGGAGCTGGGTAGTATATAAAGGAGGATACAAGTCTCATAAAGGGGGATGAAGAGTTAGGGGTCGATTGGGAGGCCAGCAGAGAGGCGCAGGAGGAGTTGCAGGAATTGTACCTGCTGCTGCTGCTGCCATTAACAAAGCTCGAAGAACACGAAGAACAGACTCTCCTGGGCAGACTTATTTTCAGCAGCATCAACAGCATCAGCGGTGTGTCGTTCTTTTACTGCAGTTCTCTGGTATCGTTCATCTTTGGACGCTTATAGAGGGTCGTAGTTTCACTGTTTTATATTTTTCACTCTTTTAATCATATTTTGAGCATCAAGTATGTATTTTGAGAACATGATTATTATGAGTAGCTAAACCCCAATACTGGGATGATGGAGGAAGCTGTTTTTCATCCATGTGGTTATTTAAATAATTCTTAATTCACTTTTTGCACCGATTTTAATTGATTTATGATTTCAATTAATTACTTGTGATTTTGTTTGATGGAACATGCTTAGTCCTAGGGATTCTTGATGTGCCATGCTTATAATATACAAGTAATATTTTATGGAATCTAATTTGGCAAAGATAGAGTTAATACTTGTTTTATTTTGAGCTATAATCGCCTAGGATTATTTTCTGAGCCACTTGAATATGAAACACATTGGAATCCTGAGTCCTGGTTCCTCTTGATCTTGTGACATATATTCTGTATATATCTTAATTTTTAAATCTTTACAAGTCCGAGCAACGAATCCTTATTTACCGCAATCGAATTACTACAACAAAATGGCGCCGCCGACGCGGACTTGTATATAGATTTGTTTTTAGGTTTATTATTTTTTTTATTTTTTTTTTACTATTATTTGTTCCTTTTTACGTTTCTTTTTGTGTCTTTGATTTACAGGTTCGAAGTGGAATACTAAGAACTTGGGAACAAAAAGCTTAAAGCTAAAAGCTAAAGGATAAAAGAGAAGAGAAAAAAGACATAATTTTTTTAGGATTTAATTTTTTTTTTTATTATTATTTATTTTTTTTGTATATATCTTTTATATATTTTTTTTAGAATTTGTAAATAGGCTTTATTTTTCATAATTTTTGGACTTTTTATTTGGACCTTATTCTGGACTTTTGGACATTTTTATTTTTATTTTTAAACCCTACGGAAGGGTATCCTTAAATACAAACTGTTTGCAGGGAAGGACGACGATTACGATATCGTCTCGGCCCCCCGGGTTCGTACATGACATAGGAGTCGTGGCCCGAGTCGACTTCAACGGTTCATCCCCCGTCTGGTACGGGAGGTAAGTCCATCGAAACACTCGCGAATCACCTGTAAGCGAGTTACTGTATTCCTTAAGGTGATTCATTGATTGAGGACGAATTTGGACTGTTTTTAATTTCCTAGTAAAGGGCAAGGCCTGGCCAAATCAAGATAAGGACTCGGATTTCATCACCGTTTCCTTCTTGCCCGCCTTAGGAAAACGAAACCAAACGCGAACCTAAGCCTAAAATTTTGAATAGAACGAGACCAATAGGGTAACGAGCTTAATAGGAAACTCGTTCGAAAAATATTGGTTGCTCTTTAAGCACATTTCAAAGTTCATGATGGTTTTTGTGAGTTGAATGCGTGACTGCGCCGCCTTGTGATAGCGGTGAGGCCTTGGGTATCAAAGCTCCACTGAGCTTCCCTCGCCTCGATTCAACTTACATTAGCTCGGATTGATTCCAGAGGGGTGTGCTCAAATTGTAACGAATTCCTTTTCGAAGGAATAGAAGCTGGTCTAGAAAACAATCTAAGTGGAGCCATCATGCTTTTTGTTTGCTAGATTCTATAGGTTTGATTTGGTCGAGTCGGACTTGTTTGTGATTGCGTAGAATTCCCCTGCAATTAAGAATGTCGAACTGGTATGATAGAAGCCAATACAATGAATATCGACCTGAATTTGAATATGGACATCATCAGTATTATGACCATAGTGAGAATAGTGACTGGGGACGCCAACCTTTTCAAGGTTATGGTTCATACCATGGTGAGCCCAATTACTATCCGCACGCGCATCAGTCATACGAGCAAGAAGATTATAATACTAGTTCTTCGTCTTTAGAGGATACAATCAAACTTTTGAAAAGTAGTCCTTATTATGATCCTTCAGTTCCTATTCCTTCTCTAGAAGAGACTCTCAGGAATTTAGCTAAGTCATCACGTCAGTTAGCTGAATCGACGTATAAATTAGATGAGGTGAATAATGTAGTTATGGACGAAAGAACTGCAACAACAACTGAATCTGTAGAAGATATCCTCAATAGATTAACTCAAAATTTAGATCCTACACTAAGGGAACTTTCTTTGGAAGAGACCCTTGAGAGGATAGCTGATTCGACACGTAGACTTGAGTTAGAGACGAATGAAAGTATTGCTCGAAATAACTTGAATTGCCAATATAGTGTATCCAATAATACCCTTGAGAATGAAGATACTTTTTCACATAATCAAGATAACGAGGTTATAATTGGTAACACTACTTATTTAGATAAGGTTCAATCATCTTCGTGCTATTATGATGATGAGGATAGTAGTGATGAAGAATCTGAAACATGTAGGCATAGTAATCAGGAATCTAGTAATCCAATTGATCTTTATAGTGATTATATTATTTCTACTTCAAATCCAAATAATTTTTATGATTATTCACCTATTCAAAAGGACGAGGATTTGATTAGGGATACCACCGTTTTAGACGATGTAGTTTTTCCTTTTGATTACGAAGCCGATAGTGGTTTAGAGGAACGGGTTCATTTCGAAAATACTGTTTTAGAGTCTAGCGACTTAGAAACAATAGTCTTGGAAGAAGAAGATAGACCCGTAGAGATGAGTAAAGATGCACTACCTGATAATAACTTAGAAGAATCTCTTGAATATTTTAAGGACTCTGAAGATACGGAAATTCAAGAAAAAATTAGAGGTCTATCTAGAAAAACTGAAAACTCTAAGTTTGGGGGTGATTATCACTTCCCTAGTGCCTTACCTTTAACTCTCAGAAAGTCCCCACACTTAGGACTTGACATCAATGCCTCAACCATTTTACAAGATTACTTTCATACTCGTTTTCCTGAACCTAGTGATGTCCATAAGGAAGTTCAGTTGTTAGAAACCCATCCTCTGGTTGATGAGGTTAGACCAGGCTATGATACTTAGATCGACTTTGTTTTCCCACCAAATATTTTTCAAACAATTGTGGGAACGTATAAATTTCAAATGTGTCAATTATTAAGTTCTGAGACTAAACCTAATTACTTTAGGATATTAGAATCGACACATTTTCTTAAGAATGACCACTACTCTCACTGTGGTCAATTATGTAAGTCAAACCTGATTGACTTAGAGGATCCTCAATTATTTAGGTTATTATTTTGTGCTTCTAAGTTCTTATTTAAGTACTTACAGACTCTAGGACCTAATAATTCGGATCTCAATTTTGAGGAGTTGCATCCTAAAGAAATATATTTAGACCCTTTTATAGAACCTGAACCTGAACCACAATTAGATATAGATATCTTAATCAGGAAACTAGGTAAGGGCATGCTAGTCTTGTACATTTTCTTGGTTCACTGCAGTTTCCTTTTGTCAGCTCTTTTTGGTGTTAAAGACCCACAGTTATTCCGGCTATTGTTATACGGTTCGAGTTGACTAAACCTTTTCTATGTCTGGCTGAAGACTTTAAACTTAGCACTTCTTGGGAGGTAACCCAAACTCATGCAACCAGGTAATATCTTTCCTTAACTCTTTTTCTTCGAATGGTAATAGTTTCTCCTTGTTCATGTTTTTAATTTTATCTTTAGAACATTGAGGACAATGTTAGGTTTAAGTTTGGGGGTATGGGAGAAACTTTTTAGTTGCAATAAATAAACTCCAGAGCCTAGAAATTTATGCCTATTGAGGATTGCACTAACTAATCTAAGTGGATGGAAGCATTTTGATTGTAGGAGTTTGAGGAACCAATCTGATTAGATGGAAACATCTAAAGAGTCTATTCATAAAAGCACAGAGCTCAGGTGTTAGAAATAACATGATAGTTTCACCATATCTCGTTGAGTCCTTTTCACTTCTATTTTTATTTTATTTTATTTTTAAACTATGTTTCTCTAAGTGATAGGTGGGGCCCACGATTCAAGTTGTTACCAATGCTAGGGTGAATTAGAGTGATTGAGATACCATGAAAAAAAAAAAAAAAAGAAAGAAAGAAATTGAGACCAGACCATTTGACCAAAAGGAATAAATTCAATAAAGTCGACCACTGGTACCCTTGTATATGCCAGTTGTGTTGACCTAGAGTTAGGTTATCGACCACTGGTACCCTTGTATATGCCAGTGTGTTGATATTAGTCAGACTGGTATCTCAATCCATTAGGATAGGTTCATTTTGGCGGAGGCCTTCAGACAGATATGGGAAACGTCGTTCACTTAGTAAACATCAAAACCATCTATGTTTTTCTATATCCATCTTCTTGATCTATCCATGTGATTAGTTTTGACTCCGAATATGATGTCCATAGTGCAACTATCTGAGTAGAGATCTGTCACTTTATATGAATTTTAGTATGCTTGAGTGCAAACTCGTGTACAGCAATTGGAATTTCGCATCAGGGTACTTCTTCCTGTAGTCAATAAGTATGCCAACCAAGGAGATTCTTTAGTGCCTTCCAAGATTCTGCGTAGATAGCTAAGGTCTGGAGTACAGGTTTTGTGGGTATATCTCTGGTAAGCCCTCCCGAGACTATAACTCGGCCACTAGGGCCACCTAGGGGTTTAAAGGCTTATTGCATACGCTAAATGCAATCGACGATGCCTGCGACAGTGAGTTAGGATTTTATTTTGTAGTTTTGATTTGCTCGGGACTAGCAAATAATAAGTTTGGGGGTATTTGATAGACGCATTTATGTGTCTAATATAGCTCATTTGTATATATTGTTAGTACTCGATATTGTACTTATTTGGTTATTTTATGTATTTGTAGGTGTTTTTGGAAAATAATCTCTTGCGGCGAATTTGGCTAAAAATGTGGCATTTGGACCTCCGTTGATAACGTACCGGAAGCGCCTCAGAAGTGTACCGGAAGTATCCCAGAAATACCCCGGAGGAACCCCGAAAAAAGTGCGGAAAATGCCTCAGAGGACACTTGCTATACGGACCCTTGATTTTGGATAAGGGGTAACCTAATTACTAAGGGGTGACCCATTTCCAGGCATCTGCTAAAGGGAGACCAGCCACAGATAAGGGGAGGTCAACTTCTCAAATTTAAAAGCAAATTTTGGCGGGAAAATGCATGCAGCGTCTGGCAGATTTGAAGATCGAATTTTGGACGTGATTTTAAGAGATTCAATTGCTGTATTTGGTACGTATGGACTCTGCATGACTAAACAGGCCTGATACAATCAATTGGACCCAACCAATTGGGCTGGAATGGCCGAGAGAGAGTTTCAAAGTCTCAACAGAGAGACGTGTTCTGTTTCGAGTTCAGGAGATTTTTGAGAGATTTCTGGAGGACTTTGACGCTGGATTAACATGTACATGGTCTTATTCAAGTCTAGGAAAGAGTTTGGTAGCTATTTTATAGCTAACAGCACGTGAAAAAGCTCAACAGAAGCGATTATTCTCTCAACAGCGCAGAGAAGAAAAAGAAAGAAAAAGTCGGAATTTATACGAGATATTTGGGGTCTGTGGGATATATAAGAGTTGTTTCAAGTCATTAAAGGGGTTAGAAACCCTTAGGAGAGAGTTAGGAGGAGTTTAGAGACGAGTAGAGGAAATTACAGAGAATTGGTGCTGCTGCTGCTGCTGCCATTGAAGAACCTGAAGAACACGAAGAACAGACTCGCAGAGTCCGTCGTTCTTCAGCAGTCTTATTTCAAAACCAACTGTCGTTGTTTTACAGCAGTTGGTGCTACTATCGTTGTTTTTAAGACCCTTCCACTTTGTAACAGTGACGCTGTAACATTTATACAGCGTTGCAAACTTCTTTTTACACCATTTTCATCAATAAAAACACATTATTAAGCCATGAATACATCTTATGATCATGTTTTTGGGATGAGGAGCTAAACCCAATCCAAGGGGTGACAGAGGAAGCCATTCTCACAATAATTATGTGGTAATCTCTATTTTATTAATTTATGCAATATTTTTATATGATTAATTGCATTGATAAAAATGATTTAAATGGTTTTTATTAATCAACTGTGTTTTCCCTTGATAATGCATGCTTAGTTTTAGACTCTTGATGCATTATACTTGTGATTAACATTTGATATTTTGGAAAATCTGCTCTTGGCAATAATTAGAATCAACCCAATTATTTAAATTGCATAGTAAAAAAATTTAGATCACATAAGTATTGTTGATTGGTGGAATCTTAACCCCTATTTCTCCATAAAATTTTACTTCAGTTTGCTATTTTTTCTAAATTTTATTTAAATCTAGAAATTTTGTTACCTTCACAAGTCTGAAAAGACCCTGTTTTTACCACTACTACAATCACTTTTGATAAACCATCAAATTTTTGGCGCCGCCGACGCGGACCTGTGTTTAGTTAGCATTTTTTTTTAGATTTTTATTATTTTTATTATTTTTGTTCTTCTTTACGTTTTTGTTTTTTTTTTGTTTCCTTGCAGATTTTTGAAGATTGGAGCTAAAGACAATTTTGCCAAAGCTTGTGGTGATTTACTTAAAGTTTGGGAGCGAAAAGCAAAGCTAAAGGAGCGAAAGAAGAAGAATTTTATTTATTTATTTTGATAAAAAGAGATAAAAAAAGAGAGACATTTTTTTTGTAATTTTTTTATTAGACTTTCTTTTCTTTTGTATTTTTTTTATGGACTTTGGACATTAATTTTGGGACATTTTTATTTTTATTTTTAAACCCTACGGAAGGGTACCCTTAAATATAAACTGTTTGCAGGGAAGGACGGTGATTACAATATCACCTCGGCCCCTCGGGTTCGCACACGGCATAGGAGTCGTGGCCCGAGTCGACTTCAGCGGTTCTTCGCCCGTCTGGTACGGGAGGTAAAATTCTAAACACCCGCGAATCTCCTGCAAGCGGGTTACTGGACTCCTTAAGGTGAATATATGCTGAGGACTTGAATATGGACTGTTTTTAAATTCCTAGTAAAGGGCAAGGACTGGACCATATAAGATAAGGGTTCGGATTTCATCACCGCTCCCTTCTTGCCCGTCTTAGGAAAACGAAACCTAAAGCGAACCTAAGCCTAAAATTTGGACTAGAAAGAGACCTATAGGGTATCGAGCTTAACAGGACAATCATTCGAAAAATATTGGTTACTCTTTTAAGCACACCTCGAAGTTCTTGACGGTTTCTGCGAGTTGAATGCGTGACTGCGCCGCATTGGATCGGTGAGGTTTTGGGTATCAAAGCTCCACTGAGCTTCCCTCGCCTCGATTCAACTCGCTTTAACTCGGATTGATTCCAGAGGGGTTTGCTTAAATTGTAACGAATTCCCTTTCGAAGGATTAGAAGCTGGTCTAGAAACAATCTAAGTGGAGCCATCATGCTTGTTGTTTGCTAGAAATCTTTAGGTTTGTTGTGGTAAAGTCGAGTCAGCCTGCTGTGTGTTTGCTAGAACCTTCCTGTTAGGATTTTTATTTCTTTTTGAATTCTTTTTAGTGTATGCCCGATTTTGTTAGGGCTTGGAAAAGAGATACTCTAGGTCGATTGATTAGCGAAAAACCTAGTAGTTCTTCTGATTTAAGCAGGGAGCTCGAAGACTCTTCTTTTGAGAGCCCTGTTTTTGGAAACTTCAGTTTTGAGAATTTATCTCTGAGTGATAAAAGTACCCCTAGTACTTCTGTTATGCCAGCGATGGCAACTTTGAAAGATTACATGTTCCCAACTAGGACCAACCGAGCTTCATGCATTAAATTGTCAGCCACTACGGCTAATTTTGAGATAAAACCTAGTATTCTTCAGATGATCCCTATATTCTTAGGAAAAGATGATGAGAACCCTTATTTCCATATTAGGGACTTTGAGGAAATCTGTGGGACAATTAGAATAAAAGACCTTACTGATGAAGTCTTGAAACTTAAAATGTTTCCCTTTTCCTTGAGAGATAAAGCCAAGACCTGGCTTAACAACCTACCGTCTGAATCCATAGAAACATGGCAGGAACTTATCGCTGCCTTCTATATGAAGTTCTACCCTAAGCATAAAACTGCAGTTGTTAGGCAGAAAATTAGTGCTAGTGTGCAACAAGAGGGAGAGTCTCTTTATAGGTTTTTAGAGCGATTCAATGATCTCCTATCTCAGTGTCCTCACCATGGATTTGATAATATGAAACTCGTACAGATTATTTATGATGGTTTAGACTATTCGACCAAAGCCATGGTTGAGTCTATGTGCGCTGGTGAGTTCACTAGTAAAAATGTTGATGATGCTTTTACCTTCTTAGGAGTTATCGCTGAAAAATCCCAACAGTGGGAATCTTGTGTTGAACCCCATAAAAGACTCTTGGTCAATAGAAGTAGCACCAAGATGATAGATACGAGTTTTACGTCAGATGCTAAGTTTGCTGCTTTGTCCAGAAGGTTAGAAGCTTTAGAAATGGGCCAGTCTAAAAATAGGTCCCTTGTTGAACCTAATAGAGCCTCTCAAGTCTCTAGTTGTGGAATAGAGCCCGATAATTCATTTTGGGAAGGTCAGGTTAGTGAAGAACAAGCCCATGTTGTCTATAACAATGCTAGGTTTGAGAACCGTCAGAAGTTTGACCCATACTCAGAAACCTACAACCCTGGTTGGAGAAACCATCCTAATTTCTCTTGGTCTAAGGGCCAGAGTCAAGGCCAGTCTAGCAATTCTCAGTCTCCCCCAGGTTTTGGTTTTAATAACTCTTCAGGTCAAACCCAGTTTCAGAACACTTCCGAGAAAAAGATCTTTACCTTAGAGGATACTCTCACTATGTTAGCAAATAACCATGAAATGATAACAAAGAACCACATGAGCTTTCAACAAGAAACTAGGCAAGAATTGAAGAATAATTCCCAGAGTCTTGCCAAATTAGAACTTCAAGTAGGACAAATAGCTAAGTTCATAAGTGAGAGAGAAGATGGAAGGTTCCCTAGTCGTACTGATCCCAACCTAAAAGGAGAGAAATCGTACAATCATGTGAATGCTGTCACAACCCTTAGGAGTGGAAAGAAAGTTGACAACAAGGTTGCCATGCCTGATAGTGAATATGCTGTAGTTCACCCTGCTGAGCCAGAAAATGAGGAGACTGATAAAGTCTCCAAAGAGACCAATGAGGGTCCTGTTAAGCCCGGCTTAGTTCCCAGAGCCCCGTTTCCCCAGCTGCTAGTTCCAACTAAGAGGGAGTCCAACTTTAATGATATATTGGAGGTTTTTAAGCAGGTTAATATCAACCTTCCATTATTAGATGCAATTAGGCAGATTCTCTCTTATGCCAAGTTCCTTAAGGACTTGTGTACGCGAAAGCGTAAGCTCAGTGTCCAGAAGAAAGCCTTCATAGCTAGTCATGTGAGTTCTATTATTCAGAATACCACTACTCCTAAGTATAAAGACCCAGGGTCCCCTACCATTTCTTGTACAATAGGTAAGTACCGTGTTGAGAAAGCGTTGCTTGACTTAGGAGCCAGTGTGAACTTACTGCCATACCATGTATACCTTAAGCTAGGACTTGGTGAGATGAAACCTACCCAGATAACACTCCAGTTAGCTGATAGGTCCGTTAAAATCCCTCGTGGTGTGATCGAGGATGTTCTTATTGAGGTCGACAAGTTTATTTATCCAGTGGATTTCGTGGTCCTAGATACCCAACCTGTCCCCGACCCAGAGAACCAAATACCTGTGATTTTAGGTCGCCCATTCTTAGCTACGTCTAATGCGATCATAAACTGTCGAAATGGTATTATGAATCTATCTTTTGGTAATATGACTATTGAGCTGAATATTTTTAATGTAAACAAGCTACATTCTGAGCTAGATAGCACATGTATTGAAGAGGTGAACATGATAGGAACCTTAGTTCAGGAGTCATTACCAAACATCGTATCGGAAAATACATTGGAGAGTTGTTTATCCCATTTTAGCCTGGATTTCGACGATAATAGTAACATTGAACAAGTAAATGCTCTGCTGGATTCTGTTCCTATGTTAGATATTGATATATGGAAAGATAGGTTCGAACCATTACTAGCTTCTGAGTCTATCTTAATACCTTATTTAAAAGAGCCTCCTGAGTTGGAGTCTAATTATACATTTTTAGGCCCACCCGAGTCTTTCCCTGTGATTATAGCTTCCGATTTGGATAGTGATCAGGAAAGTAGGCCAGAGACCGTGCTTCAAGAAAATAAGGAAGCCTTAGAGTGGACCATAGAAGATATGAAGCAAGCTGAGGATGAACCACCTGATTATGACTTAGAGAAAGCAATTGACCTTCTTCAAGAACCCGATGGTCTAGAAATTAGGAACACTGTGACTAGTCATTGTAGAGGCACCCAAAATTCTAAGTTTGGGGGTAGAGAACTAGCAGAATCTCTTGAGTATTTTAAGGACTGGGAAGATCCGGAAATTCAAGCAATAATGAGAGGTTTGTGTGAGAGTAGTGAAAACCCTAAGTTTGGGGCTAGTAATGATTCTTGTGATCGTCAATTATCCCCATTAGAAGTCCCTAACTTGGGACTCGAGCCTAGTGAGGTATTCCATGAGTCTATTCAGACTCCACAACCCGATCCTCCTGATAATGTCCAGGAAAAAATCCATATATTAGAGACCCGTTTTTCGGATGAAGCTGTTTGCCGAGACACTCATATGAAGCCCAAGTGGTCACCCGAGATAAATCCAGTTGTCTTGCGAGAAACTTTAGATCAGGTTGTGCTCTATCTGCTCATTTTTCTAATCTTGAGCATTTGTCTCCTATTCGTGGCAGTTCTATTTGGTCTTATGGACCCACAATTGTTTCGACTATTGGTATACGACTTTGGAAGGTGACAATTCTTTTTGAGGTATTTGATGTCTAGCTAATGACTATAAATTTAGCATTTACTGGGAGGCTCCCGCGTTCATGTGATACGGTAATATCCTTCCTTATTTCTTTTTCCTCTAGTGGTAATAGTTTCTCCTTGTTCATGCTTTTAATTTCATCTTTAGAACATTGAGGACAATGTTAGATTTAAGTTTGGGGGTGGGGAAGAAACACTTTTTGTCACATTTTTGCAATAAATAAACTCCAGAGCCTAGAAATTTATGCCTATTGAGGATTGCACTAACTAATCTAAGTGGATGGAAGCATTTTGATTGTAGGAGTTTGAGGAACCAATCTGATTAGATGGAAACATCTAAAGAGTCTATTCATAAAAGCACAGAGCTCAGGTGTTAGAAATAACATGATAGTTTCACCATATCTCGTTGAGTCCTTTTCACTTCTATTTTTATTTTATTTTGTTTTTAAACTATGTTTCTCTAAGTGATAGGTGGGGCCCGCGATTCAAGTTGTTACCAATGCTAGGGTGAATTAGAGTGATTGAGATACCATAAAAAAAAAAAAAAAAAAAAAAAAAAAAAAAAAAAAAAAAAAAAAAAAAAAAAAAAAAAAAAAAAAAAAAAAAAAAAAAAAAAAAAAAAAAAAAAAAAAAAAAAAAAAAAAAAAAAAAAAAAAAAAAATGAAAGAAGAAAGAAATTGAGACCAGACCATTTGACCAAAAGGAATAAATTCAATAAAGTCGACCACTGGT
Organism: Papaver somniferum; assembly: GCF_003573695.1. Lineage (NCBI taxonomy): Eukaryota > Viridiplantae > Streptophyta > Magnoliopsida > Ranunculales > Papaveraceae > Papaver > Papaver somniferum. The sequence continues at coordinate 209,544,844 of NC_039358.1, forward strand.
ACCCTTGTATATGCCAGTTGTGTTGACCTAGAGTTAGGTTATCGACCACTGGTACCCTTGTATATGCCAATGTGTTGATATTAGTCAGACTAGTATCTCAATCCATTAGGATAGGTTCATTTTGGCGGAGGCCTTCAGACAGATATGGGAAACGTCGTTCACTTAGTAAACATCAAAACCATCTATGTTTTCTATATCCATCTTCTTGATCTATTCATGTGATTAGTTTTGACTCCGAAATATGATGTCCATAGTGCAACTATCTGAGTAGAGCTCTGTCACTTTATATGAATTTTAGTATGCTTGAGTGCAAACTCGTGTACATCAATTGGAATTTCGCATCAGGGTACTTCTTCCTGTAGTCAGTAAGTATGCCAACCAAGGAGATTCTTTAGTGCCTTCCAAGGTTCTGCGTAGATAGCTAAGGTCTGGAGTACAGGTTTTGTGGGTATATCTCTGGTAAGCCCTCCCGAGACTATAACTCGGCCACTAGGGCCACCTAGGGGTTTAAAGGCTTATTGCATACGCTAAATGCAATCGACGATGCCTGCGACAGTGAGTTAGGATTTTATTTTGTAGTTTTGATTTGCTCGGGACTAGCAAATAATAAGTTTGGGGGTATTTGATAGACGCATTTATGTGTCTAATATATCTCAATTGTATATAGTGTTAGCACCCATTTTTGTACTTATTTGGTTATTTTATATATTTGTAGGTGTTTTCAGAAGAATAAGGATTTGCGGCGAAATTGGATGAAAATGCGGCGTTTGAACCTCCGTTGATAGAGTGCCGGAAGCGCCCCAGAAGTGTACCGGAAGTACCCCAGAAATACCCCGGAGGAACCCCGGAAAAAGTGCGGAAAATGCCCCAGAGGACACTTGCTATACGGACCCTTGATTTTGGATAAGGGGTAACCTAATTACTAAGGGGTGACCCATTTCCAAGCAGCTGCTAAAGGGACACCAGGTCTGGTTAAGGGGACACCACATTCAAAGTTCAAATAATGGAATTTGGCGGGAAAACTAAGTTCACGTCTGATAATTCTCTGTTGGATTTCTGGGCAGTTTTGAGGGAGATTAAATCCCTGAAATCAATTGGGCTAGGCCTGTTAATAATAAACAGATCGTATGCAAGTGATTTTATCGATCAACTTGGGCTGGAATGGCTGGGAGAAGCGATCAAAGTCCAAACAGAATACGTGTTCTCTGTGAAGTTTTCAAATATATTTTTAGAGATTCTGGGAGAGTTTTACGTTGAAGTAAAGTGTATCTAGTCTTGTTTAAGTATTAGGAGAAGTTTGGAGCGTAAGAAATTGCCAGAAGACGCGTACAAAGCAACAGAAAAGAGATTTCTCTCTCAACTGCACGTGAAGAAAAAAGGGAGATAAACTCGGATTTAATCGAGTTATTTGGACCCTATTGGTATATAAAGGCTGGTGGGAAGTGAGAGAAAGTTTTATCAAGAGTTAGGGGTCGATTGGGAGGCCAACAGAGAGGCGCAGGAGGAGTTGCAGGAATTGTACCTGCTGCTGCTGCTGCCATTAACAAAGCTCGAAGAACACGAAGAACACACCAGCATAGACAGTCGTTTATCAACAGTGTCAACGACTAGCATCCGAGGGTCTTAAAACAACAGCGTCAACAGCAGTCGTGAGGTATGTTTTTTACAGCAGTGGTATTCTATCGTTCTTCTCTGGACGCTTAAAGAGGGTCGTAGTTTCACTGTATTATATTTTTCACTCTTTTAATCATATTTTGAGCATCAAGTATGTATTTTAAGAACATGATTATTATGAGTAGCTAAACCCCAATACTGGGATGATGGAGGAAGCTGTTTTTCAGCCATGTGGTTATTTAAATAATTCTTAATTCACTTTTTGCACCGATTTTAATTGATTTATGATTTCAATTAATTACTTGTGATTTTGTTTGATGGAACATGCTTAGTCCTAGGGATTCTTGATGTTCCATGCTTATAATATACAAGTAATATTTTATGGAATCTAATTTGGCAAAGATAGAGTTAATACTTGTTTTATTTTGAGCTATAATCGCCTAGGATTATTTTCTGAGCCACTTGAATATGAAACACATTGGAATCCTGAGTCCTGGTTCCTCTTGATCTTGTGACAAATTGTGTATATATTTTTGTTTTAAAAATCTTTTCAAGTCCGAGTAACGAACTCTTATTTACCGCAATCGAAATATTACAACAAAATGGCGCCGCCGACGGGGACTTGTATATAGATTTGTTTTTAGGTTTAATTTTTTATTTATTTATTATTATTTGTTCCTTTTTACGTTTCTTTTTGTGTCTTTGATTTACAGGTTCGAAGTGGAATACTAAGGACTTGGGAACAAAAAGCTTAAAGCTAAAAGCTAAAAGCTAAAAGAGAAGAGAAAAAAGACATAATTTTTTTTTAGGATTTAATTTTATTTTTATTATTATTTTTATTTATTTTTGTATATAGCTTTTATATATTTTTTTTAGAATTTGTAAATAGGCTTTATTTTTCATAATTTTTGTAATTTTTGGACTTTTTATTTGGACTTTATTCTGGACTTTGGACATTATTTTTAAAAACCCTACGGAAGGGTTATAAATTAAAAAACAAATTAAATACAAACTGTTTGCAGGGAAGGACGACGATTACTATATCGTCTCGGCCCCTCGGGTTCGCACACGGCATAGGAGTCGTGGCCCGAGTCGACAACAACGGTTCATCGCCCGTCTGGTACGGGAGGTAAGTCCAATCGAAACACCCGCGAATCTCCTGCAAGCGGGTTACTGTCTGCCTTAAGGTGATAATTGTTTGAGGACGAACCAGAATGTTTTTAATTTCCTAGTAAAGGGCAAGGCCTGGCCAAATCAAGATAAGGACTCGGATTTCATCACCGTTTCCTTCTTGCCCGCCTTAGGAAAACGAAACCAAACGCGAACCTAAGCCTAAAATTTTGAATAGAACGAGACCAATAGGGTAACGAGCTTAATAGGAAACTCGTTCGAAAAATATTGGTTGCTCTTTAAGCACATTTCAAAGTTCATGATGGTTTCTGTGAGTTGAATGCGTGACTGCGCCGCCTTGTGATAGCGGTGAGGCCTTGGGTATCAAAGCTCCACTGAGCTTCCCTCGCCTCGATTCAACTTACATTAGCTCGGATTGATTCCAGAGGGGTGTGCTCAAATTGTAACGAATTCCTTTTCGAAGGAATAAAAGCTGGTCTAGAAAACAATCTAAGTGGAGCCATCATGCTTTTTGTTTGCTAGAAATCTTTAGGTTTGTTTTGGTGGAGTCGAGTCGGCCTTGTTTGTGGTTGTGTAAAATTCCCTTGCAATTAAGAATGTCGAACTGGTATGATAGAATCCAATACAATGAGTATCGACCTGAATTTGAATATGGACATCATCATTTTTATGACCATGTTGGGAATAGTGGTTGGGAACGCCATCCTTTGGAAGGATATGGGTCATACCCTGGTGAGCCCAATTACTATCCACACATGCATCAGTCTTACGAGCAAGAAGATTATAGTACTAGTTCTTCGTCTCTAGAGGATACAATCAAACTATTGAAAAGTAGTCATTTTTATGATCCTTCTGATAATTCCTCTTTACTAGAGTCAACACGTAAATTAGCTGAGTCAACACGTAAGTTAGCAGAAATGAATAACTTAGTTTTTGATGAAAGAGAACTTTCTATAGAGGAATCCCTCAAGTTGATGGCTGAGACGAACGAAAGACTTGCTCGAAATAATCTAAATTTCCAAAATGGTGTTTCTAATTTTACCCTTGATATCAATAGTGAATATTTGCCTAATTTAGAGGACGAGGTTAGAATAAAAGACACTACTTATTTAGATAAGGTTCAATCATTTTCGTACTATGATGATGAGGATAGCAGTAATGAAGAATCTGAAATATGTAGGCATAGTGATCAGGAGTCTAGTAATCCAATTGAGCTGTATAGTGATTATATTATTTCTAGTTCAAATCCAAATAATTTTTATGATTATTCACTTATTCAAAAGGACGAGGATTTGATTAGGGATACCACCGTTTTAGACGATGTAGTATTTCCTGTTTACGAAGCCGATAAAGGTTTAGAGGAACCGGTTTATCTTGAGACTACTGTTTTCGAATCGAACGATTTAGAAACTGTAATCGATGATGGTTTCGAGGAACGGTTTTACCCTGAGAATACTGTTTCAGAGTCGTACGATTTAGAAACAATAGTCTTAGATGAACTCGTAGATATTAATGAGGATACACCGCGAGATTACAACTTAGAAGAATCAATTGCCCATTTTCAGGAATCTGATGACCTAGAAATTAGGGATATTGTGGCTAGTCTAACTAGAAACACTGAAAACTCTAAGTTTGGGGGTGATTATCACTTTCCTAGTGCTTTACCTTTAACTCTCAGAAAGTCGCCTCACATAGGACTTGATATCCATGCCTCAACCATCTTACAAGATTATCTTCATACTAGGTTTCCCGAACCTAATGATGTCATGAAAAAAGTTCAGTCGTTAGAAACCCATCCTCTGGTTGATGTGGTTTGCCCAGGCTATGATCCCAAGATTGACTTTGTTTTCCCACCAAATAGTTTTCTTCCAACTGTGGGAACGTTTAGATTTCAAATGTGTCACTTATTAAGTTCTAAGACTAAGCCTAAGTACTTTAGGAAATTAGAATCGACACATTTGCTTCAGAATGACCACTACTCTGACTGTGGTCAAATATGTAAGTCATACCTAATTGACTTAGAGGATCCTAAATTATTTAGGTTATTTCGTGATTCCAGGTTCTTATCTGAGTTTTTCCAGACTCTAGGACCTAATAATTTGGATCATACCTATGAGGAAATGCATCCGAGGAAAATAGTCTATTTAGACCCCTTCATAGAACCTGAACCTGAACCGCAATTAGCGATAGTTATCCAGAAACTAGGTAAGGGCATGCCAGTTTTGTACATTTTCTTGGTTTACTGCAGTTTCCTTTTGTCAGCTCTTTTTGGTTTTAAAGACCCACAGTTATTCCGGCTACTGTTATACGGTTCGAGTTGACTAAACCTTTTCTATGTCTGGCTGAAGACTTTAAACTTAGCACTTCTTGGGAGGTAACCCAAACTCATGCAACCAGGTAATATCTTTCCTTAACTCTTTTTCTTCGAATGGTAATAGTTTCTCCTTGTTCATGTTTTTAATTTTATCTTTAGAACATTGAGGACAATGTTAGGTTTAAGTTTGGGGGTATGGGAGAAACTTTTTAGTTGCAATAAATAAACTCCAGAGCCTAGAAATTTATGCCTATTGAGGATTGCACTAACTAATCTAAGTGGATGGAAGCATTTTGATTGTAGGAGTTTGAGGAACCAATCTGATTAGATGGAAACATCTAAAGAGTCTATTCATAAAAGCACAGAGCTCAGGTGTTAGAAATAACATGATAGTTTCACCATATCTCGTTGAGTCCTTTTCACTTCTATTTTTATTTTATTTTGTTTTTAAACTATGTTTCTCTAAGTGATACGTGGGGCCCACGATTCAAGTTGTTACCAATGCTAGGGTGAATTAGAGTGATTGAGATACCATGAAAAAAAAAAAAGTTGAAAAAAAGTTGAAAAAAAGTTGAAAAAAAAAGAAAGAAAGAAATTGAGACCAGACCATTTGACCAAAAGGAATAAATTCAATAAAGTCGACCACTGGTACCCTTGTATATGCCAGTTGTGTTGACCTAGAGTTAGGTTATCGACCACTGGTACCCTTGTATATGTCAGTGTGTTGATATTAGTCAGACTAGTATCTCAATCCATTAGGATAGGTTCATTTTGGCGGAGGCCTTCAGACAGATATGGGAAACGTCGTTCACTTAGTAAACATCAAAACCATCTATGTTTTCTATATCCATCTTCTTGATCTATCCATGTGATTAGTTTTGACTCCGAATATGATGTCCATAGTGCAACTATCTGAGTAGAGCTCTGTCACTTTATATGAATTTTAGTATGCTTGAGTGCAAACTCGTGTACAGCAATTGGAATTTCGCATCAGGGTACTTCTTACTGTAGTCAATAAGTATGCCAACCAAGGAGATTCTTTAGTGCCTTCCAAGGTTCTGCGTAGATAGCTAAGGTCTGGAGTACAGGTTTTGTGGGTATATCTCTGGTAAGCCCTCCCGAGACTATAACTCGGCCACTAGGGCCACCTAGGGGTTTAAAGGCTTATTGCATACGCTAAATGCAATCGACGATGCCTGCGACAGTGAGTTAGGATTTTATTTTGTAGTTTTGATTTGCTCGGGACTAGCAAATAATAAGTTTGGGGGTATTTGATAGACGCATTTATGTGTCTAATATAGCTCATTTGTATATATTGTTAGTACTCGATATTGTACTTATTTGGTTATTTTATGTATTTGTAGGTGTTTTTGGAAAATAATCTCTTGCGGCGAATTTGGCTAAAAATGTGGCATTTGGACCTCCGTTGATAACGTACCGGAAGCGCCTCAGAAGTGTACCGGAAGTATCCCAGAAATATCCCGGAGGAATCCCGAAAAAAGTGCGGAAAATGCCCCAGAGGACACTTGCTATACGGACCCTTGATTTTGGATAAGGGGTAGCCTAATTACTAAGGGGGTGACCCATTTCCAGGCATCTGCTAAAGGGATACCAGCCACAGATAAGGGGAGGTCAACTTCTCAAATTCAAAAGAAAATTTTGGCGGGAAAAAAGGAAGCAGCGTCAACAGTTTTGGATCAAGGATTTGAGCGACCTAGCAGGCGATTCAATGGGCAAATTTGATACCCGCGGACTCTACAAGACATAAGGGACCTGTTAGAAGCGATTAGAACCATCTAATTGGGCTGGATAAGTCACAAAATCCACACAAAGTCAAGACAGTGCACACGGTCCCTGTTTAGGGTTTTGAATTGGTTTGAAAGATTTGGGAGATATTCTTGCGTGGGATATACTTCAAAACAGTTGAGTTCAAGTCAGAGAAGATTTTGGGAGCAATAGAATAGCTCACAGACGCATACAAAGATCGACAGATGGAATTATCCCCAATAGAAGTCCCTAACTTGGGACTCAAGCCTAGTGCATCTGAGGTATCGCTTGAGTGTATTCAGACTCCACAACCTGATCCGCCTGATAATGTCCAGGAGAAAATCCAAATGTTAGAGACCCGTTTTTCGGATGAATCTGTTTTCCGAGACACTCATATGAAGCCCAAGTGGGCACCTCAGATAAATCCAGTTGTCTTGCGAGAAACTTTAGATCAGGTTGTGCTCTATCTGCTCATTTTTCTTATCTTGAGCATTTGTCTCCTATTTGTGGCAGTTCTATTTGGTCTTATGGACCCACAATTATTTCGACTATTGGTATACGACTTTGGAAGGTGAAAATTCTTTTTGAGGTATTTGATGTCTAGCTAATGACTATAAATTTAGCATTTACTGGGAGGCTCCCGCGTTCATGTGATACGGTAATATCCTTCCTTATTTCTTTTCCCTCCAGTGGTAATAGTTTCTCCTTGTTCATGCTTTTATTTTCATCCTTAGAACATTGAGGACAATGTAAGATTTAAGTTTGGGGGTGGGGAAGAAACACTTTTTGTTAGCTTTTAGTTGCAATAAATAAACTCCAGAGCCTAGAAATTTATGCCTATTGAGGATTGCACTAACTAATCTAAGTGGATGGAAGCATTTTGATTGTAGGAGTTTGAGGAACCAATCTGATTAGATGTAAACATCTAAAGAGTCTATTCATAAAAGCACAGAGCTCAGGTGTTAGAAATAACATGATAGTTTCACCATATCTCGTTGAGTCCTTTTCACTTCTATTTTTATTTTATTTTGTTTTTAAACTATGTTTCTCTAAGTGATAGGTGGGGCCCGCGATTCAAGTTGTTACCAATGCTAGGGTGAATTAGAGTGATTGAGATACCATAAAAAAAAAAAAAAAAAAAAAAAAAAAAAAAAAAAAAAAAAAAAAAAAAAAAAAAAAAAAAAAAAAAAAAAAAAAAAAAAAAAAAAAAAAAAAAAAAAAAAAAAAAAAAAAAAAAAAAAAAAAAAAAATGAAAGAAGAAAGAAATTGAGACCAGACCATTTGACCAAAAGGAATAAATTCAATAAAGTCGACCACTGGTACCCTTGTATATGCCAGTTGTGTTGACCTAGAGTTAGGTTATCGACCACTGGTACCCTTGTATATGCCAATGTGTTGATATTAGTCAGACTAGTATCTCAATCCATTAGGATAGGTTCATTTTGGCGGAGGCCTTCAGACAGATATGGGAAACGTCGTTCACTTAGTAAACATCAAAACCATCTATGTTTTTCTATATCCATCTTCTTGATCTAACCATGTGATTAGTTTTGACTCCGAATATGATGTCCATAGTGCAACTATCTGAGTAGAGCTCTGTCACTTTATATGAATTTTAGTATGCTTGAATGCAAACTCGTGTACATCAATTGGAATTTCGCATCAGGGTACTTCTTCCTGTAGTCAATAAGTATGCCAACCAAGGAGATTCTTTAGTGCCTTCCAAGGTTCTGCGTAGATAGCTAAGGTCTGGAGTACAGGTTTTGTGGGTATATCTCTGGTAAGCCCTCCCGAGACTTTAACTCGGCCACTAGGGCCACCTAGGGGTTTAAAGGCTTATTGCATACGCTAAATGCAATCGACGATGCCTGCGACAGTGAGTTAGGATTTTATTTTGTAGTTTTGATTTGCTCGGGACTAGCAAATAATAAGTTTGGGGGTATTTGATAGACGCATTTATGTGTCTAATATATCTCAATTGTATATAGTGTTAGCACCCATTTTTGTACTTATTTGGTTATTTTATATATTTGTAGGTGTTTTCAGAAGAATAAGGATTTGCGGCGAAATTGGCTGAAAATGCGGCGTTTGAACCTCCATTGATAGAGTGCCGGAAGCGCCCCAGAAGTGTACCGGAAGTACCCCAGAAATACCCCGGAGGAACCCCGAAAAAAGTGCGGAAAATGCCCCAGAGGAAACTTGCTATATGGACCCTTGATTTTGGATAAGGGGTTACCTAATTACTAAGGGGTGACCCATTTCCAAGCAGCTGCTAAAGGGACACCAGGTCTGGTTAAGGGGACACCACATTCAAAGTTCAAATAATGGAATTTGGCGGGAAAACTAAGTTCACGTCTGATAATTCTCTGTTGGATTTCTGGGCAGTTTTGAGGGAGATTAAATCCCTGAAATCAATTGGGCTAGGCCTGTTAAGAATAAACAGATCGTATGCAAGTGATCTTATCGATCAACTTGGGCTGGAATGGCTGGGAGAAGCGATCAAAGTCCAAACAGAATACGTGTTCTCTGTGAAGTTTTCAAATATATTTTTAGAGATTCTGGGAGAGTTTTACGTTGAAGTAAAGTGTATCTAGTCTTGTTTAAGGATTAGGAGAAGTTTGGAGCGTAAGAAATTGCCAGAAGACGCGTACAAAGCAACAGAAAAGAGATTTCTCTCTCAACTGCACGTGAAGAAAAAAGGGAGATAAACTCGGATTTAATCGAGTTATTTGGACCCTATTGGTATATAAAGGCTGGTGGGAAGTGAGAGAAAGTTTTATCAAGAGTTAGGGGTCGATTGGGAGGCCAACAGAGAGGCGCAGGAGGAGTTGCAGGAATTGTACCTGCTGCTGCTGCTGCCATTAACAAAGCTCGAAGAACACGAAGAACACACCAGCATAGACAGTCGTTTATCAACAGTGTCAACGACTAGCATCCGAGGGTCTTAAAACAACAGCGTCAACAGCAGCCGTGAGGTATGTTTTTTACAGCAGTGGTATTCTATCGTTCTTCTCTGGACGCTTAAAGAGGGTCGTAGTTTCACTGTATTATATTTTTCACTCTTTTAATCATATTTTGAGCATCAAGTATGTATTTTAAGAACATGATTATTATGAGTAGCTAAACCCCAATACTGGGATGATGGAGGAAGCTGTTTTTCAGCCATGTGGTTATTTAAATAATTCTTAATTCACTTTTTGCACCGATTTTAATTGATTTATGATTTCAATTAATTACTTGTGATTTTGTTTGATGGAACATGCTTAGTCCTAGGGATTCTTGATGTTCCATGCTTATAATATACAAGTAATATTTTATGGAATCTAATTTGGCAAAGATAGAGTTAATACTTGTTTTATTTTGAGCTATAATCGCCTAGGATTATTTTCTGAGCCACTTGAATATGAAACACATTGGAATCCTGAGTCCTGGTTCCTCTTGATCTTGTGACAAATTGTGTATATATTTTTGTTTTAAAAATCTTTTCAAGTCCGAGTAACGAACTCTTATTTACCGCAATCGAAATATTACAACATTATTCCTACAATTATACATTGGGGTTTTGTTTGTAATACTGCTAGTGTTAGTGGGGTAAGTGGTGTGACTGATTTTATGAGTCCAGTGAAGAAGAGAACTGTTAGTAAAAGGGTTGAGGTTAGGAGGAGTCCAAAACTTAATAAGACTGCTAGTGTTAGTGGGGTAAGTGATATGAGACCAACAAGACTTGATTTTATGCATGAAGACCCAGTTGTTTCTACACAAACATCTGTTGCGGAAAACCCAGTGCATGAAGCACAAGTTAATGCTACACAAGCATCTGTTGCAGACAACCAAGTACAGGGGAATGAAGATGATGACCAGGTGAATTTACCTAATCTACAATCAGATGACTGTCATCCTAATGATAGGCCTGATTTTTTGTTTGAGGAACATAATGAGGAAGAGGTAAGTGGAGATGAAAGTGAAGAGGAAAGTGAAGAGGAAAGTGAAGATGAAGAAACACAAGAAAAGTACAATTATGAAGATTGGGTTTCTATGTGTGCTAGAGGTATAGATATTGATAATAAGACTGATGATTGTAATGAAGATTTCAATGTAGGTGGGTTTTATGAAGAGCAGAGTGCACCAGTAAATGCTACTTCAGATGAAGAAGTTCCCAGATATGATGTCACTCAAGAGGAAGAAGCTAAGTGGCAAAAAGATTTTGGTGAGCATTTAAAAGAACCACATCGTCTAGAAATGATAAATGAAGATGTTCCTGAGGTTGTACCTGGTGAAATAAGTAGTGGAATGGCTTTTGGAAACATGCAAGATTACAAGGATCATTTAAGGGAATATGCAGTGTTGAAACAGGTATTTTAAGGTGAAGAAGGCAGATAAGAAGAGACACTATTATTATTGTACTTACAAGGATACCCAAAATTGTGCTTGGATGGTGAATGCAAGAAAGTTACCAGATGAAGACGATCCAACAGTCACAGTTAGAGAATGCAACACAGAACACACATGTAAGAATCCGAATGAAGACTACAGCAGGAAATGCAATGCAAAATTTGTAGCCAAATATTTGTTGAAGACAATGGATGTTGCTTCACCAGTGGACAAGGCAGCTGATATAGCTAACAAGATCATTAGACCTCGGTTGCAAACTTACATACCAAAATGGGTTGCTAATAATGCAAGGGTATGATTTTGATGCTTGTTTTGGTTCCCTTGTGTTTGTTTATTTGATAACCTTGTGGTATGTTGGAAATGCTATTTTTTTTTGTGTGTGCATAGAAATTGGTGCTAGCAGAAAGGAATGAAACATTTGAGAGTTCTTACACAAAAGCACCACAATTGGTCACAGCTGCTACTTCATTGAACCCAAATAGCATTGGTCATTTCAGTTGGTCCAAAGAGGGTCAAGATAACAGGTTTGAGAGTGTCATTGTGGCCTATGATGCACAGATCAAAGGTTTTTTCATGGTTGTAGATTGGTTATTGGCTTAGATGGAGCTCACCTGAATGGTAAGCTAGGTGGTGTGATGCTTTCAGCAGTTGGTATAGATGGCCAGAATGGGGTATTTCCTATATGTGTGATGATTTGTATGAGTGAAACTGAAGAAAATTGGTTTATGATGTTAAAAGAATTGAGAAAAAGGATACCTGATATGCCTGGACTAACCTTTATTTCTGATAGAATGAAGGGCATTCTTGAATCAGTAAAAAGATTGTTTCCTTTGGCAAATCATAGATACTGCCTAAGGTAGATTTTGTTTTGGAATTGATTAATGTTTGCCCTTTTTTTGGAAATGATTAATGTTTGCCCTTTTTTTTTCTTTCCAGGCATTTATACAAGAATTTCTTGACCAAGGGATTCAGAAATCCAAGACTCACACACCTTTTTGGCAGGCTGCAAAGGCATACAAGTATCATCACTGGGAGGTAAGAAATGTTTGGTTATAATGAATGTTCATTCTTTCAGTCAAGCCTTATTGCATCAAATGAATTAACTTAGACACCTATTTTCTAGGAGGCCATGCAAGAAATTGCAGAGATAAGTTCAGCTGCATATCAATACCTGATTGATGCAGAGCCTAAGTCTTGGGAAGGTCATGGTTTCCTCATGATGTTGCTTGTGAGCACATCTACTCTAACTTTTCAGAAAGTTTTAATAACATGGCCCTGAAATTCAGAGACAAGCCTCTCACTCAATTGATCGATATGTACACACATTTGGTGATGGTGTTGTTTTCAAATAGAAGAAAGCTTGCTGCAACTTGGCAAGCTGGTGACCTTGTTCCTGCTGGAAAGATCTCATTAAGGTGATGTGTGATCTTAGAGGTAACTATGAATGTGATCCTTCTATAGAGCGCAAAGTGTATGCGATTACTAACAAAGCTACTAGCAAAGTGTTTGTTGTTCGGATGGAAGAACAATCTTGTACATGTCGACAATGGCAATTGAGGAAGTTCCCCTGCATACATGGTGTAGTTGCATTGTTTAAATTGAATCCTGATTGGTCCAAGTGAGTAAATTTACTACACCTAAATAGTTGAATGTGGTTATGCAATAAATGTATGATGAGTGATTGGATCAATTATGTGTGCATGTACTGCAGTAAATACTACACAGTAGACTACTATAAGAACCACCTACTCATGGTAAATAACACCATTGAGAGACATTGATGAGTATCCCAATAAGGTTTGATAACCATAACTTTCTTTCAAATGCTTTAACTTTTTCCATTGTCTGTTTTCAAGTATTCTTGTTTTGAGAATCTTTTCAATGAATAACATTATCTACTTTTGTCCTTTTACTTTATTGTATTATTATTTTTTCATTATTCTCTAGATATGTGCATTTAAAGTATACTAACCCTAAACTTATTTCTTTTGCATACTGGTATCAAGATTATACATCCACACAGATTGAGAGATAAGGGAAGACCTTGTGTCAAAAGAAAGAAGTCCTGGTATGAGAAGAACAAGCCGCGAAAAAGAGTAACAAAGTGCAGTGTATGTAAAGGTATTGATCATAACATTCTAACCTGTCAAGGTCCTCCAGTTGGATCCAACCCCAAGAAGAAAGGAGTGAGAATGGAGTGTTCTGTTAATGGGGATGAGTTATGTATTACTTCAGCACCAACAAAGAAGATGAGGAAGGCCTTGTCTGCACCAAATACTGCATCAACATCTGCATCAAAGAAAGCAACATCATCTGCATCAAAGAAATCAGCTGAGGTACCACAATTGTCAAAGGGCAAAGCAGTTGCTACTACAACATCTACTTCTTCAGCTGGTTCCCAGAAAAAGGGTAAGACAACTGCACCATCCTCCTCCACTGCACCCAAAAGGAAGGTAACACATCCATCTACTTCTTCTACACCTTCATCTGCCTGTTTTAACCAGACTTATCATGGTACTGTTAATATTTCTAGCCAAACAATCAACATTTCTGAGCCACCATCAAAAAGGGTTAGAAAGCCTAACTCTAAATATCAGTAATATCAGAAATGTTGGGTTCCTGTTTTTCCTTATTTATTTTAGCATTTATAGACTTATGAACTTGTAATGGCAGAGATAGTAGTACTCAGTTCTGTTTTATGAATGTTGACAATATTTTTTTTATGAATCTATGGTTTTTAAAGTATGCTTTTTAAAGTACTCAGTTCTGCAAACTAACATTAGATTGATAAATCCTTCAAATCTGTTACATTGCTTTTGTTTACATACATTAACTTCTAATTCTGCACTTTACCTTCACTTTGTCTTTAAACTGTGCACAAATTTGATCTTCAGACTTATAAGATTGCTTTTGTTTTTCCACAAAGATAGCATCAGACACCCATTGGAAATCTTCACATTTTTTGCATTTTAGGTAGCCAATACCATAATTCGATGATGTTTGAGCTATGTTTAACATCATCACCTTAGTTGAATTGCATTTGGGGTTGATACAAGGAGTATGTGACCAAGGACAATCAACAAATTTGTGATCACCAACACAAGCTTTACAACCTCCTTTGTACTGAGGTGTCATGGTTTTAATAGCATCATCAAACCATTCGAAGTATGAACACATAAGATTAGAGCAAGAGAAGAATTTCTTCCCTGAATTAGCACATTCTTTGACCTTTAAAAGTTTCCGAATACCATTACAAGGAACTAATTTACACCTACTGTAGATCCAAGGACAATCAATTGATTGATGATTATTTTCGTTGCACATCTCACATTCCTGCAAATTAAGTAAAAATTAAAGTAAGATGGATAAGATACTCACCCCTTAACTATGTTCTTCTTTGAAAAAATCTTGAAATTGCTCTTACCATTTTCATTTTCTCACTTGAGCTAGCAGCCATTTTGAAGAAAAAAAACCAATATACTGATTTAAGGCTGTGAAAATTCCCCATTTATATAAGTCAGGCGAGACAAGAAAGTGACTGTTATTACAACGGTCGGAATCTACAACGGTCGGATTTAAAACAGTCGAAATATGTAGCCGTTGATTTGAACTCATGTTACACGTGTTGCAATCTTAGATTGTAGGACACGGTGGTCATTCTCTTAAAAAAAACCATTGTTGTAAATATAACAACCAAATCTCCAGCCGTCCAACTAAAAGAATAGCCACGTGTCGCAATCCTAGCTAACAGGACATGCTGGTCATTTTAGAAAAAGAAACATCCATTTCAGTAAATGTAACCACTTCATCTCTGGCCGTCCAATTTTAGTCTAGCCACGTGTCACAATCTAACTAAATGTGGCACATGGTTAAGTAGTCACGTGCTTGTGGGGCATTATGACAGAAGGGTATAAATGATATTTATTTACACGTGCGGGGCCACACGCTTATTGTTTTGACCACTTAACCATGTCAGACGCAAAACATAACAGATTGGGGCATTTCGATTCCGTTTTGGGCATTTTGATCTTTTGCCTAACGTCTGGGGCATTTTCACAACGTTATAGTCCAAATTGGGGCATTTTGCCACTTAACCCAAGATTCAAACAAATTCCTGTGATAAAAAATAATCTCCCAGATTATAACGAATTGGTAGGTTTCTTCAAAGATGTTAAGGAACGCGGGTACCTGACACCATCTAAATAAGTTATCGTTCTCAAATTTCTATTAAGGAACTATATCCATGCTTTCTTTAACCAGTCGAATTGTGTATTCTCTGTGTATGCACGCTTTAATATTTGAATAAATGGTGGTTGTGGTTGTAACTGTTGTAAGCAAGAGGAGGATCAAAACTGGTAGTGTTAAAGAGATCTAGAGAGAAGATAAATAACTGGGACTGAATGCTGACCAACGTTTATAACAAGTCTTACGGTGGAATCCATCATATTCCAAGTATGGAAAAACCATGGATTGTCAAGTCTAGTGGCTTCCAAGTTGGGAAATTCCACAGAAAATCCAAGCAGGGTTTCATGAAATGATGGAAGGATCTGTGGAATCCATCTGAACGCTATTGAGAATAGCGCTTAACTCCAATAAGAATAGCGCAGTAAAAGACAAGGAACACTAATAAGAATAGCGCTCAACGCTAATAGGAATAGCGTAAGTCAAGCGCTCTTAACAATGGCGTTCAGCGCTATTCACAATAGCATTATTGAGCGCCATTCATAATAGCGTTGAGCGCCATTGAAAATAGCATTTAGCGCTATTGAGAACTGCGTTAGCTACTATTTCTTTATTTTACACTATTCTCACATCATTCCTGTTTCTTTACCTATGAATTGAAACTAATTTTTTTTTTGTAACATTTAACGTAGCACGATCTTGTTCAAACCAATAATTGTCCTTTGTAACATTTTACGTAGCAAAATTGAGCGCTAGATCTTTCCATTGCTCCTGAAAAGAAACACCAACATAGAAAATATGTTAAAGAGCTTTTAATGTGTAAAGAAAATCATAAAAATATGGCAAAAAAAATAATTGAAAGAGTTAAAACCAAAAATTACTAACCCTTGTTCCCTAACTGCTATCCTACGTAAATGGAGGAGCTTCGGGTGGTTGCAAAGGCACTTGAACACGATTGCCTTCACTGTCTGAGCGTACGATATACCATGGAGTTTCTGGAAATTCAGGTGAAACTTGTGAGATGTTGTCATACATATACCGTGTTGGATGTATTGGGGGGACCTGATTCACAAGAAATGTTGGATCTTGAGTACTTGCAGCTCCAACTTTATCTCTGTTATCTTGACGCAGCATTTCTTGAAGCAAAAATCCAATAGATTGTTGCTTCCACCACCACGCATATCAACTCTATTCAACATGTTTATAGTCTCTTCCTTCAACCACATCAATAGGATCTGGTGGGTTAACAAGGTCTTCCAAACTTTCACGTGAACTTCTTGGAATTGTTATAAATCCCCTTGTTTTCCTTAAAAACCGTTCACCAAGATACATGATATTATTATCGCTTTTCGGATTATAGAAAGCCACTCTTCGCATGAAGAGTTCACGACCATGCACTATATCAGGATGATCTCTATACACACTAGTTGACCATAGTTTCCATAACGTTCCAACAATAGTCCTCAACTCAATTTGTTGGTGAGCTGTAGTAAGGGAGTGTTTAGCACTATCCCTTTGAAACTTCACTAGACTATCTTTCTTAAATATCATAATCGCATGCCATACATCAAGAGGTACATATTCTTTGAGAAAATGCGTCAAAGTACGAAAGTATATGTAAAACCAATATTCTAGAAGTATCTCCATTCCACACATGTTTTTTCCACCTCTAACAACCGCACTCATGCTACTATACAAGTGACTAAAACAAGCCGAACCTCAATCATAATCAGGAATTGCATTCAAATCACGCAAGGAAGCGATCCAACCTTTGCTTGCTCTTGTAGTGCTACGTGCCATTAAAATTTTTGAAATCACCCACAGTAAGAAGTATCGAGTCATAATCTCCCAATTTTCATCATTAATTGGATTTTCCTTAATATATTTTGCGAGACAACTAATAGGAAAATCACCCGACTTCTTGCTGTAGTTTGCATACCCATGCATAGGTGCAAAGTAGGTATTCTCTAGTTCTTGATTTTCTCTACTTTTCCATCTATTTGTAGCGACGTATTCCAATCTTCTACGACTATTTCCAATAGGAATTCCGGATAAGTGAACAAAATCTAAAGGGGTGAAACCAATTTCAAAGTTTGGGAAATGAAACGAATTGGTGCTATACCACCACCTCTCTATGATACCATAAGATAGTTGTTGACTATCTCTCTTAATTCTAATTTCAAAAAATCTAGCAAGTCCGGAATTTTGAATAACTTCACTAGCGCTTTCATGAACCACTACACGATTATATAAATCCTCAAGGTCCTCCAAATTACTTCTAAAAACAATATCACGTTGTTTATCATGTGGGTTTATACTTGTAGAAACATGTTTCTCATCCCACTCTTTTGCAGTCAACAACATACACACATCCATGTCCATATCTATACAAAATCATCAAATAAAAACTAGTCACACAATGCACTTAATTGTTTACATAATGTAACTAAAACATGTTAATTCATTATCTCATGGAAATTTCACGCAATACACAATGTTCATCATCTAAAACCCTAAATCACATGTCAAATTCGTCATAGTCGGAATCACAATTGTTATCATTCATCAAACAATAGGGTATCATGCATACAATCAACAATCATATCATCTAAAGCCCTAACATTTCATCAAACCATAAAATAAACTCAAATTACAATTTCACTAACCTTTCTTTGGATTCTCAATCAAATTGAGAAATTGAAGTATGCTTAGATTCCTTATGACGCCAAGAACAAACCCTTTGAACCAATTTCACTGATTTGAACCATCATGCCAGAAATCAACAAGGGGGGTTTTAGGGTTTGGTTTTTCTTATGTTTGAGAGAAGAGAAGAAGATGAACGAACTGAACTGGGGAAGGGGTCGATGGTGTTCTGAACAATAGCGCTCGACGCTATTGATAATGGCGTTAAACGCTATTCACAATAGCGCTCGGCGCTATTAACAATAGCGTTCTGACCGTTGACTCAAATCGAGCGCTATTCTTAATAACGTTTTGATGCGCTATTCTTATTAGTGTTTAACGCTATTCTTAATAGCGTTCCTCTGGATTCCACAATTACACTTACACTTCCATCCACAGTTCCAAATGCTGAGGTGGCGTGGAAGATGTAAGATGGATGTATTCCACCTTTACACTTATAAAAAGTCTCCTTTAGCAGACCCAAAATACAATCAGGATTCAGGAGGACGTACCCGGCCAAATAGCAGATATACGAGCCTGACAGTCCCCTTCAAAATATATGTTGTGCAGATTTATATCTACAGCCATTGAGCAACTGACGATAGATCTTTTGAATCTTCTGTTCAGGGCTGAGTCGGAGATGCACTTTGCCCCCTTGGAAATTGCCTGCTAACTAGGATCCGGAATACAGATATGTATAATTCTCTTTCGGTCTGCTGAAAGGGGCTTAGTATTATCACATGTTCGCTACAATGAACTAATCGGCAACAAGTTGATATGGCCGAGTTGGTCTAAGGCGCCAGCTTAAGGCGCTGGTCCGAAAGGCGTGGGTTCAAATCCCACTGTCAACAAATAACCATTTTATTTTGTTTGTTTTTATCTGCCATCTGAATTTCTGACAAGGTGCATGAGCATGAGTGATTACGGAGAAACTCTGGTGAAAAAAATACGTTTCATTTCATGAAAAGAAAAAATACAACAGATCGTATATACATTAGGCCTGACATAGTCATACCGAGTCTTGGCAGCTCTTTTTTCTTTCTTTTTTTTTAGATTCCTTTCCAGTGCACTTCTTTTTTTCTCTGTTCAAATTTCAACTTTTACAATGCCGTCAATTGCTTGCAGCAACTGCTATTACCAGATTTAGTTTCAACCTGGAGCGAAATCAGTTGAATCGACCAAAAACACGTATGAGAATAATGCAATACTACGATCAGTAAGTAGAAACCGTCGTGGATGTATGGTGGACACCAACGACAGCATCATCTGGGATATATTTACCCCAGAACCAATGTTTTTTCCATATATTGTTCATTTCTTCAATCTGTACGTTCTTCGTCTCAGGCAAGAAGAAGAAAATGAAGAGAGTCATTATCAAGACAAACGCGCCAAAGAAGAAGAACAGACCAAACTTCATGTGACAAAGCATGGTAAGGAATGCTTGGGCAATGATAAAGGTAAAAAACATGTTGACTGATATTTTGATAGCTTGTCCTGCTGATCTGATCTCCAGAGGGAAGATCTCACTTGGAACCAACCATCCCAAAGGTCCCCATGACCATGCAAATGCCGCAACATATGCACAGATCAAGACTAGTACTAGATATGAGCTCGACTTCGACATGGATCCAACTCCTTCTACTCCAAACTTCATGCCGAGTATGACTCCTACTAGGATCTGACAGATGAGCATCTGAATTCCACCTTCGAGGAATAACATTCTTCGACCAACTCTGTCGACTGTGCTGATAGAAACAAAAGTGGCAAACATGTTGACGAGTCCAGTGATAACAGCGGACATAAGTGCTGCATCATCACCGAAGCCTATAGTCTTAAATAGGACTGGTGCGTAAAACATGATGACGTTGATGCCAGTGAACTGTTGGAAGAACGGAATCATAATGGACATGATGAGTTGAGGCCTGTATCTGGGTGCAATATGTTCCTCCATGGATGTTCAATCTTCTTTGCTGCTTCGCTTGCCTCGATAAGGTCTTAAAATTCTTCTTCCACTTCTTGGTTTCCTCGGATTTTCTGCAACATAATTTTAGCCTTGTCTTGATGACCTCTTTCAAGGAGTGAATTTGGGGTGTCCGGAAGGAAAACGGCACCAACAGTCATTATGATTGCTGGTACGGCTGCAAGAGCCAGTGAAACTCTCCATCCGTATCCACCTTTGATCTTGGCGGTACCGTAATTCACCAGATTTGCTACCAATATTCCAATTGTGATGGCCAGTTGAAATCCCATGTTAAGGGCTCCTCTCAGTTTTGCAGGTGCCATCTCTGACAGATAAACTGGAACAGATTGGTTGGCGTACCCTACACCTATACCAAGTAATATCCGACCGAGAATGAGCATCGTGACATTTGTGGCAGCACCATTAAGGGCCGAACCGATCAAAAATATAATCCCTCCTACAAGCATTGAAACTTTTCTTCCGAAGATTCTCGTTGTTACGGAGGCAGCAAATGAAGCAACCAAAGCCGCAATGTACAGAGAAGAAGTGAAGCTTGTTAACACCTGACTATCAAATTTGCAGTACTGATTAGTTTTACCGGTATCATCTTGCATCTTTTTATATACCGAAGGAAAGAACTTCTCCAGAAACACGTCCATGGACGTTACTCCTCCTGAAATCCCCAAGTCATACCCAAAGATGAGGCCACCAGACAAGTCATGAGCACAAACATGGTAATCTTTCCACCATAATCTTTTGTATCTCCTTGAATAACCATACCTCCCGCCATTTTACTGCGATCTTGAAACAACTTGAAAGGTCTTTTTAGTTTCTCCTTGAACCAACTTTTATGGAAAAATAATCTTGGTACTCAACACTTTAATAATGCTGCTGACACACCAAAGATAATCTTTGTGAAGCTAAATTTTCTTTAGCAAAGGGCGAAAATGAGGGCGATGTTTTAATTCAATTAGATTATGTGGTTTATATATCTAGAAATGTAATCTTAAATTAGTTTTTGCTTAAAATAGTCATTTCCTGTATTGATCAATGCTTATCCATTTTCTTACTACTACTCTTGGAACACTAGTTTTTAACCTTTAAAGTCTAATTTTAGTATATGTACCTTGAATGTTTTGTTGGATAAATGGATTAACAGATATATATTTTTATCCCACAGCTGTGTATATCTCTCTGTTAGAAGGATTAGAATAACTTGTAATTACTTTGCAGTCTAATGATAAGCAAACTGAACGAGATTTAGTAGCCTAATATGCCAACTCATTTGCGGTTTGGTTGGATGATAAGCAAACAGAAAAATAGTACGTAAGCAACATTTAGCAAAGGTAATCAAACACAGGCAAGATGTTCGGAATGAATTGCATGAGGAGATACAGCATTCATAAACTCTGCATCAGATTCAAGTGCGCTCATTGATTCAGGCGCAAGACAAACCTCCAGCATCACACTCCCTATCCCTGTTAGACCACGGTATGATGTCACCTTCCCATCGAATTTATTAGCAAATCCACTACGTGCAGCCACTGCCATTCCCAGCCCAAAATCACAATCATAAACGTCAAATCTAGGTGAAATTTCCATCCTTACACTAGCCATGTCGAAAATTGGCCTCATCTGATATATACGTGGTTTCTTCATCCAATCCTCGGCCAATCCTCGGATCTTCTCATCAGTGTGTTCCTTAATAGCCTCGTGCAAAATCAAGGCCGCCCATCCAATACCGTGATGTAATAGGTCCCCAATAGTTGTAGTCGCACAAACTGTTTGAACGCAATTACCGAAGTAGTTGTCAGACAAAGGTGGGTTCAGTCTCAGCCTGTCGCTAATTGCTAACTTGCAAACAGTTTTTCCATGAGGAGGATGATGTCGACGTGCCCGTGTTATTGACCTCCATACATGAGCACTTAAGGCTTGAAAACAAGAGATTTGAGTAGTTTTTGTGTTACATTCTTCTTCATTGGCTTTAGCTTTGAGTTTTGCCAGTGATTCTGCAGTGAAATGGAACATTCTTTCTCTGAGTAATGGCGGTTCGTATCGGTCGATGAAGTCTTTATGGTGAGAGAATCCAAGGTTGATGAGGAATGAGTCTCCGTCCCTTTCCATAAACCAGCGTTTAGTTATTGGTGGAGGAGAAATATTGCAGTCAATATTTTTATCACCTTCTCCTCCTTTGCTTAGTCTCCTATTGATTTTTGCAAATGCATGGAAAAATTTCCAGTAAGAGGTCCCATCACCTATAACATGGTTGAATATGCATCCCACAAAAATGCCGTCCAATAACTCGGTCACCTGCACCACTAACAGAGGCTCTGTGTGTCCGTCATGGCAAATGGCTCCCTCGAGCGCAAAAAATGATTGAACAATTCGGGGCACATCGATCGGGGTAAGAATGTCCAACATGGTTATATCTGCAGCAGCATGAATGAACTCGGCTCCTAGAGAGTCATTGCTGCAGTCTACGTAAATTCCATAAAATGGTGGCTTGTCTTGTTTTTTTGTCACCATACGGCCTGAAAGAGGGTAAAAATGAGTTAGTGTTATCGAGAGAGATTGTTTAATTCGATGAATGAAGGTTATGGTTGGGTTTGGATCTTCTAATGAAGGTGCGGGTTTCCGAAAGAGAAGACCCTGTTGAATGTAATGTGCATTGAAAAAAGATAGATCCCATGGAGTCAAATAGTGTGGTTGTTTTGATTCTTCAAAAACTTTGTGTGGTTTGATGGTGCATTTTGAAATCTGTCGAACAACTTGAGTAGTTTCTGGATTCATTTGGTTTAGTGACTAATATATATATATATATATACAGATGATAGTGATCTTATTTAGTGAACGATCTTAAATTTAACTTAAACTTATATATAGGAAACTACAAGATTTCAAGTCTAATGTGCCCGTCAATTGTGCTATGGCTTTATTAGAATAGGGGAAAAAGAATCAGTTGAATATTCATCAAAGTTGTTCACCACTTGTATTTTTCTTTGTTTATTTGATTCTGGATGTCAGTACTAATTCCCACTTATATGTAAAAAGTCGGAAATTAAAGAAATAAGACTAGCTGGACTTTGATCCTCTAGGCATAATGAGACAACTCCATCCCATTCCCATATCATATCACCATGCATCCCATGTATGTTAGGTGCGAACTCATTCGCGGTTTGGTTGGATGATAAGCAAACAGAAAAATAGTACCCAAAAATCTTATATCGAATAATAGCATACTGGCCGGATGATCAGTTATTTATATAAAAAGAAAAGGGAACCGTATATATCGCGAGCACTTTGGATAGTTAGTTCAACTTCGAGGATTGAATCCAGAATGAAAAGTACAACACGCAGAGTCTCGCATGAAATCCAGAAAATTATGAATATATTCCGCAATAAGACTCCCATGCAAGTAACACGCACATCTTGTGCTTATGAGTGACACTTTCCGCAGCAAAAAATAACAATCATCACCGTTCTTAAACTCCGACGTATATCCACACTCACAAATACTTCTTTCTTCCATTGATAGGCGATTGTTTTAACTACACTTACCAAAAACCATAGTGTTGCGTTAAGTGTATGAATCTTCAATCTTCATATTCACTTCGTTCAAGAAGACTCATTCTCACAAAACCCTTCGTTCTTACGAATCATGTTTGGGAAAGTAAGAAAGTTGATCCATTTCCGTGTCCGCTCATACCGATTGTCCGAATTAGGACATAAACCAAGTTTCTTACTTCATTCATCATTTTCCTCTTGCTCTTCTTCTTTAGCAACAACAACCCAAACAACTTTGATTTATTGGTAACTTTTCTTCCAACACCTTCCATATCTTTTAATGAAGAATATAAAGAGAGTACGTTTTGATCTAAAGAAATGAAATGGAATGATGATGGGTACTGTAAGTTTGAGTCCAGGAGGGTTTTCTTTATTAAAAAAAAATATGAAAAAGGGATTATATTTATTGATGGAGAGATAGCTCACTACCACCCATAGTTACCATGTAAAAGGAAAAAGTTAGAAATGGAGGCAGGAGCTATGTTAGTTGATTTTTAGTACCAGAGAGTCGTGCGCTCATTCTCATTGTCATTGTCATAGTCATAGTCACAGAGAAGTGGACAAGTCTGTTTTCTTGTAGTTTGCGTAATACTATGTCAAATTGCCAATGTTGATCTATTCTACCGGTACATCCGTACATGTATAAACTGAGATTTTTAAACATTAGCCGTGAACGAAAAACCGGCTTAGTGAGCCAACAAAAACATAAGTTGCATTACTACATTCTACGCGCAACCCGAATACGGCCGATTAGAAGCTGCATCAGCTTGGCATGTTAGTACTCAGTATTCTTGTTTGCTTCCTTATGGTTATGCGTGTATTTCCTATCTTAAATTTTGTCTCCTCTCTTTAATCGTTTGGCCGGAAATCTCCGTCGTTAACTCAAAATAGGCATTCTGGGCCCATGTCATGTTGCTAATGGACCCCTTTATTTTCCTCTCTATATCAGTTGATGACACAGCACCTGATCCGAGTAACAACGACAGAGGAACAACGCCAAGAAAGCGACACATCAGGCGAATAACATGATTAGCCATTTTACTTTTGTTATACCTACTGATTTCAACTCTGCTACAAAACAACGACTTTCTTGGATCGGCAACCAGTTCATAACAATAATGCACCTCAAATGCTTTCACCACAATGAAAACAAGGAAGAAAGACAAAAACAAACTGCTATCAAATCAGTTCACATTTCTCAATTCCAAAAATAAGCTCCAAAATCGATCCACAAGTAACAACCTTAGCATTATGAACTTCAATTTGAAACTTTCTTCCTATATATCTCCCACCTGTGCTATCACTCACTGTTTAAATACAAAAGTTGCTGAGTTTTCAAAACTACCTGTGTCTCAAAATGAGTAGAACCTACATGCCTCAAATTGGATCATGTTTTAGCGGTAATTTGTGGCCGGTGGAGATCTCTGTCATTGTCCAAAGACACTTCAGCCCATTAACAACCCTAATTAACATAATACATAGATATTACATACATGATAACTGACTGACAAAGCCTAATAACCAACTATGACTATACCACCAGTGACTTTGAACACAGGCAACTCAAACCCATTTCCACAGCCTTTACTGTTCAATTGTTTCAGTACATGAACCAGAATGTTACAGTCACTTGGCAAACAAAAAGAAAAATGTTCTTTTTTTTCTTCTTCTAAACACTGCAACGCTGCAACAAGAGCTTTCCGTCTACATCAAAGACGTGCAGAACCCAGTAAGATTCTACTTGAGTTAAGAAATATAGTGAACCCCAGGTAGAATCTTACTATTTTTTTAGCTAGTGAAGTTCAGGCTTCACTAATCTTACAAGCGGCCAGCGGAAACACCAAGAATAAAAAATCCCTCAGACATCCCATCCTAGTAAGGTATTGATTTTTCCTGTTACCCTTATTGCAGGCACATCAGAGACAAACTATGCACAGACTCAATAGTCTACTTGTTCATACTCTAATCACATGTATCCTGCACCAAGAATTAGCGCGTTTGCATCAGACCAGAGGCACCACAGTATTGTACATATAGCACATGGGAATGCAACAGTTTTTCACAGGAATCGGCTTCTTCTTCATAAAAATTGTTACTCAGACACTTCATAAGATTAGAATAGCATGTTCTCAGAAGCCTAAGAAATGGGTGCTGCACGAGTGCCGGTAGCTATTCAATATTTCTGCAAGCCAATTGCATAAAGTAAATTGTAAATTATATACTCATTTATATGGAAAACAATGACTAAAAATAACAAAAGAAAGCAGCTTAGAACAGAGCTGGCCATTCGAGGGAATTTTGTCTAAGCTATCTTCTATATTTCTATTTCTCTTGACTGGTCGTTTTCAAGATATACTACCACTACACCAGCAAGTGTCGAATAAGAGGAGGATGAGAACTAGTAGTGTTAAAGAGATTTAGGGAGTGGGGATAAAAAGATAGATAACTGGGACTGAATACTGACTAAGGTTTATAACAACAGGGGGTGGGTGCATGTGTAGGTCATGGAAAATTGAAGCAGGACCCGACCCTTACAAATCAGAATTTTGTCTGACCACCTCTAAGACCATGGGGTAGGTACCTCGAATTTCAGGGGTTCTCTCTAATCGTTATTGGATTTTGTTGGAAGGGTCACATGCTTTTACTATATGACACATGCCTATTCCTTTTACCTATGGCTAAGGGAAAGTCGACATGGAATGGCCAAAAAAGTAGAGGTTTCGTTCAGTTTTATTGACAAGCATCGTTCTAAACGCGCCCAAGAGAAATCCAAAATACATTTTGTGGGATTAATTTGGCATGCAGCTTGTATTATAATGATATCATTTACCACAGGGGAAAATAAAGAAAGACACGAAAACGAAAGATTAGTTAAGATAACTCATGGATTACCTCTCCTCCAAAAAGAACGCAGTCAGATTGCGTGCATCCATCAACAATGCCTTCTATGACCTGAATAAGCAAAGAAAAAGTCAGGGCTGTCACATACAGGGACGAACGTCGGAGGGAAAAACAGTAGAAGAATTTTTTTTAAAAAAAACCCTTGAACATTCTTAAAACACTAGCTTTTGTCCACCTTTTCAGTCAATTCAACATCGAGATGGCTTGTAACATAGTTATCGAGGAAAAATACAGGCTTAGCTCCAGAAGTAATGATATCATTGACTCTCATGGCAACCTGGAAACAGAAAAGATTTTAATGTCAGTCCTAATTTGTTCAAAGTTCAGCTTGGAACATACAAGGTTATCCCACTAGTTTTCATGGATTACACAGACATATAAGAGACATAATTCAACCATGAACAGTCAAATGAAAGACCAAATAATAAACCTGGAATAGCTTCCAAGTTGCAGGAATGAAAAGCGACTATAAAGACCAACATATGCACGTAAGTACCATTTCAGATTGGCATTGAGAAAAGTTTTTTCTCCCCATTGTGCACCTGCTGTTAATGCCTTCAGCTTTTGTTATTGCGATTGGAAAATACCTTACGAACACACAAGTCAGAATACATTAGACATGAATGTAAACAAGAAAATTGCCAAGTGCACATGACAGAGTTATGGATTTACCTGATGCTTCGTGATCCAAAATTTCACAAGATCCTTCGAATCCCTGTCAGTTAACGCATATCTGCCAGACACATTTCGTTTGTATCGTGATGTAATTTCCATTTAGTTTTCTTGAGCCTATATATTCACAGGCAATAGACAAGGTAGCTTTTTATAGCGTTCATCAAGTCCTGCAATAAATTTATCATCCAGTGCATAAGTCGCACAAAAAAAAAAGACCATATGGCACCAAAACAAGCAAACATAAGATAACTTATCTAATAATTTTATAGTTAATCACATGCCAAAAGATTGAAAGAAGATAAAATTGAAGGTTATGCTGAGTATGTTCACCTGAAGTCCGCCCACATCCACTTCTTATTCTCCTCAATGGTCTGTCCAGTTGGAGAAAGAAGATTACTTAATTTCAATTAAAAACCACACAATTCTAATCAAATCTCAAAATGAATACAA
Organism: Papaver somniferum; assembly: GCF_003573695.1. NCBI lineage: Eukaryota > Viridiplantae > Streptophyta > Magnoliopsida > Ranunculales > Papaveraceae > Papaver > Papaver somniferum. The sequence goes on from NC_039358.1 coordinate 209,572,476, forward strand.
GACCAAGAATAAAAATGATGTTGATGAGTTTACTTACAACCAGCAAGGAGATGATGTCCATTTGGATTTTGAAATCAGCAACTTCTAGGCTTGAGAGAGGCAAACACCGCAAACCACTGAGTGAAGACTTTCTTCACCAAAACCACAAAATCTTAAAGGTTCACTTCCAACTTGTGAGGTGAAACCAGTATTTCCCAGTCCGCCTATGCCGAAAATCAAACATAAATCATGCATTTTCTTCTTGATCTTCATCTTCTGTATTACCCGAGTGTTTAAAAACAACAACTTATATTTGAACAATTTCTGTTAGATCAGCTCCTTCTATGTCGTAACCCTTGCTCCTGTTGGTGGTTTTCTGAAAAAGGAAAGTCCGCGACATTATTCCAGAGAACTTTTTCTTAGCATCATTAACCCCACTAATAAATGTTTCCCACAGGATTATCGGTGCTTGTACTTTTTCTTTGGCAAGAGCGATGGTTTCACAGGAAGAAGACAAAACCAAGTTGAGATAGTAAATCTTAATTTTTCATCCTGATGCCATTTTTCTTACAAAAAAACTACAGATAATTAACCCAAGATTTGCCATCAACTACTACATGCAAGGTTTTCATCCTCAAAAGAAAAAAAAGCTTGCTATGACCTTCAACAATAGCATTTAGTATGTAGAGATAGGGTTCACAGTGTAACCTTCCCTTTCTTAATATCTTCCACCTGTGCTGTTGCTTCAGTATTTACTTGTAGTCATGTAGCCAGCCAATAAGGGCGGGCAGCCTATGACACAGTTTAATGAGGTGGATGTGAAATGTGATATACAAGTCTCAAAATGATCACAACCTGCATGTCTCAAATAGAATCAAGATTGTAAACAACCACAAACACAGGGATGGATCAAGATATGTAGGTAAGAATGAAAACACACAACTTTCCAATGCTTGCGGCTTGCACACTCTATTTGTCTAATCTAGTGTACTAGGATACGCTCAAGTCGTATTATGCTGAGAGGATGTTTCAGAAAACCTAAAAGCTATCCAGAATTGATTGACAACTACATCCAAATTACATCGGATTGATAAGAACCAACACAAAGATATTTCAGGTATTGAAGACATGGAAACAAGTGGTCAAGTATTTCAAGAAGAACCAGTCTAACTGAGCATAGAAAACTCAGCAGGGCTTCTAAGTTCTAACAAGTTTTTGATGCGGGATGTATAAAACAGGAATAAAAACAACATAGAATCAATTCACACCACAGAAGAGGAACCTAATTCATGTAAGGATCCAGAAATAGTACATCAAATCAGATGCAAATAATGCTTATGGTGTAGCAGTATCAAATGTCGATTAGCATATTGTACTCCCATTCTTGACTAAGTCTTGTAATGTTTTATACAGACAAAAATGAGAAATGTTTCAACCATGAACAATCGAATCCAAAGACTAAATCAAACCTCAAATAGCTTTCAATTTGCAGGAATGAAAAATGACTGTACAGACCAACATATGCATGTACATACCATTTCAGACTTGCATCGAGATACACAACATTTGAGTCGATGGCTGCTGAAACCTCATCGGTGTGGAAACACCCATTTCCAGAAACTGCAACATGTTCTCCTTATTAGGCAGAATTTCTGATTTCTCCTGGGAGAAAAAAGGTTAATGTCAGCATTACATATTATAACCATAATCAACAACTTCGTCTGACAAGGAAAGTATTACGATAACCAACAAGATAAAGTACCCCATTTTGGAGATAGTCACTTACTAGATCTGACAGAGATGCAAGACTGTCCCGTTCAATGTCGAACTAAGATCTGAAAGCACGGGATTGCGTAGTTAAAGAGATAACCTGCAAATGTAGAGATAATAAATGTCCTGCATGAGAAATTGCTACAACAAATAAATGTAAACCTACTCCAAGTTACTCAATGTGAACTGTCACAACCATGGCAGCTGATTCATTTAAAATCAAATTAAAATAGCACACTTTAAACTGCCCAAACACTACAAGCAAATGTACTGGAATGAGAATCAATGCCTACACAAACCAAGAACCAGTTGAATAAGGTTTGATTATTTCACAAATGACCAACGAAATAAGCAGACTTATACAGGAAACTAAAAGTGCTTGATAGACCGAAGTGGCCACAAGTAGAACGATATAAGCATGAGCATGTGTACCTAAGAAGACTCTTAGAAACAGCATATCCTGAATGCCAAGGCAGACACTTATTCTAAATTGTAATTTAATCATTCTTATTAAATTACACAAAATGGAGCTCTATTTACGAGGCTTATGCTAATTTGTAATTTAATCATTCTTACTCACTCAAATTACCCCCCTATAAATCGCAGATAAACATGCATATCTTTCCCTAACAGGTATCGTTCTAACTTCTAACTACCAGAAGCATGTACAGTATATGAAAAAAGTTGAAATATGGTGGAAGGAAAATTCAAAACAGACATAAAAATTCACAAAACAGGATCAATGGAACACCAAAATAGGTTCGACAGTTGTAGTCTAATAAAGATAATGTCATACAGTCGCAGAAGCAGAGATTGTAAACAGCCACAAACACAAAGATGGATCAAAATATGTCGAAAAGGAATGAAAACACAAAACTTTCCAATGCTTGCGGCTTGGACACTCTATTTGTCTAATCAAGTGTATGGAAAATATTATACACCTAAATATTAGAACACATTCGAGTCATATTATGCTGAGAGGATGTTCCCAAAACCTATTAGCTAACTAGAATTGACTGACTACTACAGTTTAAACACCAGTTCCAATTCCATCGGATTGATAAGAACCAATACAAAGATACTTCAGGTATTAAACAAAAAAACTTGAAGACATGGAAACAAGTGGTCAAGTATTTGAGGAAGAACCAGTCTAACTGAGCATAGAAAATTCAGCAGGGCTTCTAAATTCTAACATCAACAAATTATGGTAACAAGTTTTTGATGCGGGATTTAGAAAACAAGAATATAAAAGCAACATGGAATCAAATTGCACCACAGAAAACGAACCTAATTCATGTAAAACCCAGAAATAGTACATCAAATCAGATACAAACAATGCTTATGGTGTAGCACTATCAAATGTTGACTAGCATATGTACTCCCATTCTTAACTAGGTCTTGTAATGCTTTATACAGACAAATATGAGAAATATTTCAACCATGAACAATTGAATCCAAGACCAAATAATAAACCTTGAACAGCTTGCAAGTTGCAGGAATGAAAAGTGACTGTAAAGACCAACATATCACATATGCATGTATGTACGTACCATTTCAGATTTGCATCAAGAAGAGTTTTTCCTCCCCCATCGTGTGCTTGGCATTTTGATGCCTCTACTCTTGATATTGAGACCGGAAATTACCTTACGAAAGCACGAGTCAGTATAAATTAGACATGAATATAAAGAGGAAAATTAATAAGTGAATGTAACAAAGTTATGAATTTACCTGATGCTCTTCACTAGTCAAAAATTTCACAAAATCCCTCCACTCCTGTCGGTTAACGCGTTTGGGTTTATCTGCAAGACAAATTTCATTTGTATCGTGGAGAGTATAGCGATGTCATGGCCTGAATCGCTAAAACTTCCGCCTGAGCTTTTGTAAGTATCGCCTCAACTTCTGCTCTATTTCTGTCGGTCTGAGTGTTAAGCTGCTGCAATGTTGCATCAGAAATTAGAATGGATTTAATTTTCAACATGTAAAAAGGATTAACTCCAAAGCCTTGGCATACCAAACAACAAAAAAATGGTAAGACATCAAGAGCTACTGACAGTGGTCCTTATCCACTTCAGCCTCCAATAATCAAAAACATGTTGATTAAATCCTAACCTGATTCTTTTTGATAATCATCTGTATGCTTAGTGTATTGGGAGTAATTATCAAGACCTTCGGGACAGACGCAACACTTTTCACAATTTTCCTTTTTCAACCAAGACCCAATCTGAGAACCCTTTGGGAATCTGTTAATGGAACAAAAATACAATCAAAACACTAGATTAATCAGAGAGTGTGAAACAAATACTTTAAAACAGTTCGATTTTCCATCTGAGAAAAAAAAATGTAAAAATGTGGATAAATAATAAACTAATTAGCAAGTTTTCCCCTCTTCTTATCCATAATAAAAACCACATAGACTACAATTTTAACATTACCTTAATACCGGTTTTAATAGAATCAGGATCTTGTCTAAAAATCATTGATCTCCCGGACTATCCAAGAATCGAGAGGTACCAATACGCGTTACAAACATTCTTTTGGTGATTGAGGATGATGTTATCTGAAGGTCCATGGAATAATTCAAGTCTATCGGTCTATCTTGATTTGAATGAGTACAAGTAAAAGAAGACCACGTAGAAACCACAAAATCCTCCCGAGATCATCCAGTAATTCCAAATCAGCACATACAGATTATTTGCATTTCGATTTTCTTTTTCCCTTTTTTTCTTCTTCTTCTGAATTACCGGAGTATTCAGTAACAAGTTCGATTTAACAATTTCCGTATCACCAGATTCTTCCATATCTTAAAGCCTTGCTGCCGCCAGTGCAGCTGCTTATCCTCTCAGAACTTTGAGTTTCTTAAGTCTAGGGTTTTCACCTCAAAATGGATTGAATTGTGGGAATAGTCCCCTTTACACCTCAAGGGTTTCTTGTTATTTACACCCAACCTTTACTATCTTACTCTTGTTTGGTATTTACCAATGTACTCTGGGTAAAAATTGTTTCTTCCCAAATTGCAATGACTGAGAGCATTTTACACAGTTGTTTTCCCAAAGTTGCAGAGTAAGCCTGACAGATGATGCCTTACTGTTCTACTTAGTTAAAAGATTAATTAAAATCAAAATACTACGCATTAGCGTCTGAAGACTTGCAACAGTGCAACATGCAAGACTTATTTGAAAACTATACAACTTGGCATTTTTATTAAATTTAAGCTACCGATTATCTGGAGTATAAATATAGTTTCAGCATCCACTTTTGTATACATACTTTCGATTCTCTCTTATTTCTCACTTGATCACTTGATTTTAGCCTCCACAGATATAGTTTGTGAAATGGAAGTTCTCCCCGACGGTATACACATCTGCTTGAATATGCATTTTAGCAACATGCCCCGCACTTATACTTCAACGCTATAACATATGGAACACTCCAGCAAATTTCACCCAAGAATCCATATTACGCTATAACATATGCTTCCTAATTTAGGCAAACAGAATTTATGCTTCCTAATTAAGCATGTCAAAAAGTTAAAATGTGAATAGGCGTCTCAACAGTAACAAAAAGTGATACCAAATATTCATTTGCAGATTAATAATTCTAGAGCTTTGATTAACAATGAAAAAATGTATGTGCATCTTAAATCAATGTTATATATGCTATGGGATTTCTCATTTTAGTTCTTATATTTCCAATTCACATATAACTTTTTGTCCAGTGCCCGAACACAACAGAACATTGGAATTGTTCAGAAAGAATCAAATGACAATGGATGTGATGATATTATTGTATGCCATTGTAATATTACATATTGGAAAAAAAAAAAAAAAAAAAAAAGAGAAACTAAACCAAAAAATTACCGATATCTAACAGGCTTGCGCATCTGGAGCAACAGGTGGTAGCAGGACCAAAGCATCTGGCACACGGATGAAAATTGGGTTTTGAAAAAATGTTAACAGGAAAAACAACACTGGCAGAAACCATTGCTCCTGCTGTATGAACTATGAAGAGCTTCTTCGTCTGCTAACTAAGCAAGAAGATCTATCCTCTCGGACCCCTCCTCCTTCTACACATGGAATTTCAAGATCACTAACACCAATGGAATATATATCACATAATCGCTTGTTTCTCGGTGACTATATATATGAGAAGTATCATCATTGCAAAATATTGTGCGGAACATTTTTGCATTATTCTAGACATTAGAAATGCTCCATGGTACAATTAATATAAATTGTCCTTAACTCTTACCGAATTTTTGCAGATGCATTTTTTTTTAATTCGATCTGCTCCTCATGCAAGACATTCTTGAACACATTCCAAAGAACCACCTTGAGCTGCTTAATGAAGTGGTGTTTTTCCTGGACAGCTGCAATGTAAATATTCAGGTTGTGTCAGTGCCAAATTACCAATAAATAACTTCAAATTACCAATAAATAACTCTTAATTAATTTAACCAATTCCAATTAATAAAAGATAAAAACCATTAACTTTTAGAATAGACACAATCAAATGCCACTCTATTCCCATTATCACTTCTTCTTTTTTCATGTTGAGCACTTACTCCTTCCCAAATGTAATTGCTATCTCTTTTGGAAGACAACTCAGATGTTTACATGTATGATCAATTGCATACATCGATAAAATCCTAAGAGAACCACTGACCAATGCATACTTCTTCGATCCTGTTAATCAATAACACAATGAGACATTAATTTAACATCTAAAATAAAAGGGTTCTAAGCAAGCACAGGGATTCCAATTCAGTGGATCAATGAAGGCACCCCAACCTTGAGTGTTACTGAGGAAGGTGGCATATAGTCTAGAACATATACATCTGTTCCAACAACGAACTTATCTATGTCACATAATGCGTATAAAATAAATTCTTTTTAGAAAGTGTACAGACTTCATAATGAAGATAACTAATTGAAGTCACCATGGAATGACAATGGAACAACGAAAGAAAGTACAGTATGCAAACCGCATAAGTACCTGATGTTCAAGGATATTCTTCATCGTCTATGTCGAAGTATGCTTTCTTTAATTTCTTTGCTCTTCAATCAAAAAACCATGGCCCACAACTGCGCAAAGCTAGGGAAGAGATGGATGGGGACTTTACTCCACAACTGCGCAAAGGATATTCTCCATCCTCAAATGCCATTAGTATCCTGCAACATAGTCTTCTGGGAGCGCCTCTCCAGTTTCGTAGTGCTTTGCAAGGCTGAACAAAGTATTCCTATGCAAAAACCAACTCTCTATGACCAAATTACAGTAAGAAAAATAATAAAGATAAATCAGAGAAAAAAAAATTATCACAAAAAACGAATAAAATCAGATCAAATAAAACCCATCTTTCTTAATTCTTATTGAATCAAAAATTATCTCTCCCCCTACAAAATTGAATCAAAAATAAATCATCAAAAATTACAATAAAAACAGAAAACAGCCGAACACAGATGAATATAAGAAAAAAATCCCCACATAAAAAATAAACAATGAGTTAAGAAGATTAGGGTTTTCAGAGGCGAGGGAAGAAGAAAAGTTTTTTTTTTTTCCATAGCAGAGATATAGCGCTCCCCCCTACAAAATTGAAACAAAAATAAATCACCAACAGTTACATTAAAAACTGAAAACATCCAAACACAGATGAATATAAGAAAAAAAGCCGCACATAAAAAAAATAAACAATGAGTTAAGAAGATTAGGGTTTTCGGAGGCGAGGGAAGAAGTAGATGTTTTTTTCTTCCATAGCAGATAGCAGAGATATAGCGATTATTTTTCTGGAAAGCTTATATTATTTTATTTTTTAATTTACCCGAAAAGATTTGTTGGAGGATGGAGGTATTTCCACCGTGCGATGTGGGGTCTCATATGACTTAGGTTTTAAAGCAGTTAGATTTTATTTTATTTAGATATACATTCCTTTAACATAAAAAGTAGAACAAAACTTGTAAACAAAATGTAATCAAAACCCACCACATCTCTAGTTTTTTTTTTGTACAAAACTTGTAAACAATGTAATCAAAACCCACCAACAGTAGTAATTTTTCCTTCATCTCTACTTTTTTTTTGTACCAGTACTTGTTGGTGGATGGGTGATTCAGTAACTTGCATATAAAGAATGCGGATTGTAAATAAGGACTTCAATGTAGAAAAAAGCTTCGTCTTGAATTTTGTCAGTCGAACGTTCAAAGGCCCGTCCGTCGTCACCAGTAGAAGAAGGTTTTTGGGCCTTCACTGAACATCAGTTTCGGCAACTAGTAGCCTCCATGAGCTTTAAAAGAGCTTGGTCCCTTGGTGTTCCTCATCGTAGAATGTAGATAATCAACATTCTTGACCTGAACACTGGGAGGATTAATGTAATAGAAACCATTTTCCTTTGGTTTAAAGTTCTATCTTTGACGGACCCTACAGAACATCATCCAGATTAGGTCTTGGTTCTCCTGTGGCGCTGTTCCAGGTGCAGCATATATTGACAATAGTGTTGTATCCAGTGTTACCTTTCTCAGGCTGTATGACACCTGAAATTACGAGACACAGCTGTTAAGCAACTAACAATATTCATGAAAATATTATTATCATCAGGTGTCAACTTTCTAAGCAGCTGATGAAACTGTAAAATAAAAACTCATGAATATTCTAAGCAGAAGAACACACTACTCTTGGATTTCCTTTCAATATAAAATAACCACCGCAAAGAAACAAATCTTGAATACCACGAGAAATGAAAAATTCTCTACTGCATGCTTGGGGCTTGGAAACTGTATTTGTCTAATTTTGTGTATGGAAAATATCATACACCTAAATACTAGGATCAATTCGAGTCATATTATGCTGGGAGGATGTTCCAGAAAACCTAATAGCTACAGCATATAACACCAGTTCAAATTCCATCGGATTGATAAGAACCAACACAAAGATCTACAGGTATTACAAAACAAAACTTACATGGAAACAAGTGGTCAAGTAGTTGAGGAAGAACCAGTCTTACTGAGCATAGAAAACTCAGCAGGGCCTCTAACAACAATAAATTACGGTAACAATAAGTTTCTGAATGCAAAAGCAATATAGAATCAATACGCACCACTGAAAAGGAGTTGGATTCATGTAAAATCAAGAAATAATACATTAAATTAGCATATCCCATTCTTGACTAGGTTTTGTGATACTTTACACGGAGAAATATTTAAAGTATGAACACTCGAATCCAGGACCAAATAATAAACCTTGAGTAGCTTTCAAGTTGCGGGAATGAAAAGTGACTATAAAAACCAAGATATGTATGTACATACCATTTCAGATTTGCATTGAGAAAAGTTTTTTCTCCCCATTGTGTGTGTGTGGCTTTTTGATCGCTTCTGCTCTTGATATTGTGATCGAAAAGTACCTTAGGAATACACAAGTCATTATAAATTAGACATGATTGTAAAGAAGAAAATTACTATGAACATAACAGAGTTATGAATTTACCTGATGTTCTTCAGCAGTCTAAAATGTAACAAGATCTTTCCAAACCCTGTCGGTTTTTATATAACGTTCATCTAGTACCACAAAATCCTGAAATAGATAATACAATAAACTTATCATTCAGTGCATAAGTCACCGAAACAAATCATATGGCACGCAAAACAAGCAAACATAAATAAAGAAATGGCTATTCCATGTTAAGTAATCGAATAATTCTATGGTTAATCACAAAAATTCAGTTTAAAGTATGGTCACCTGAAGTTGCCCTTTCGTATACTCCCAAGCTTGCTTATCCCAATGAATCCTGTCTCAGAACCCTGAAGTCAATGCAGCTTTTAGGTGTATAATTAGCTTCTCCTCCAACCTACATACACATTACAAAGACACAAAGATATCACAAAAGACATACATGCAATAATCATGCTACACAAAGACAGGACCTCTACCAGCAATCATCTATGGAGGATATAACTAATAATTCACAAATATGTTGTAGCAAAATCAAGACAACCTAGACATAAAGCTGAAGCATACAATATAGCAATGAATTCAAAGCAGCAGCAGAATATACCAACGGTCGCATGCAAAATCAAATAACTACAGACGTTATAAAGATTCACCTTATATTGAGTGAAGATCATAGTTGGTGATCTCTAATAAGTTGCACAAATCCAGAAATATTGAATTGAGGGAGATATACTACTAAGATTAGAAAGATAAAGGGATTGAGTCATACCGATTATCCAACAAACCATCTTTCAGATCGACATTGCTCTAGTAACAATCACCATAACCACCTTTGGCACCTTAATGTTTCTTAGATCTCCACTGACGGTGTGTTAGTTACACCTGATGAGGCAGTGGTTTGATGTAATATACACCGGATGCATCACTCTAGGATTAGATGCATCGATTTTGAAAACCACCTTTCCAAATCCGCTCATACCAATGATTATCCTCCTTCCCTTCTTTCTTTTCTTCTTGGTCTTCTTCCGTGTTACCCGAGTCTTTAGCAGCAACAACTTCGTAACTTTTCTTCCAACATCTTCCATATCTCTCTTCCTTACAGTTGATCTGCTTGATTTCAGATCATCCTGCCTCTCTCTCGCTCTCTCTCTGAAGCTTTTAGGGTTAGGGTTCAAGATGACCACTTCCCCTTTCTTTATATCTTCAACCTGTGTTGTTGCTTTACTATTTACCAGTTACCACATCCCCAATGGATAAGGGCAGCCTATGACTCATGGTTTAGTGAGGTGGATATAAAGGCATAACTCATAACAGTGGTGAGAAACTCAGTGTCATTGCCCTCAAATGAATAGGTTAAGAGTGGGGGAAACGAGTGGGGGAAGACTAGCATTTTCGGAAGGAAAAATTCCCAGTCATAATCTCTGACATCCTATCCTACGGTATTCTGACCGCAGGTACTCCAGACCAAAAAAAAACAAAAAAAAAACTGTACACAGGCTCAATAATCCACTTTTGATACTCTAATCACTTTTTAATAGCATGTTTGGATCAGATTAGAGACGCTAGTATGCAGTATGAAGAGCTTAGTATTTCGCCACAGCCAACACCCAATGATAAACAGTTTTCAGGATATTAATCCGTGGCATTGGAAACTTCTTAACCAAGAGGCGGATGAACTTCATCACGAACATCCCACAATCAGAGCTGCAATAAAAATAACCGGAGTATGCATTAGAATACATGATTCCAAAAGCAGTTGAATATGCAACAATTTTGTAAGATTGGACAGGCACAAACACAGAGATGGACCAAAATATGTAGATAAGAAAGAAAACACAAGACTTTACAATGCTTAAAGGCTTGGACACTCCATTTGTCTAGTCCAGTGTGTGGAATTTTGGACGCCTAAATACTAGAATACGTTCCAGTCATATGCCGCGAGGAAAACGTAACGACTACTTAGAATTGATTGTCAACTATAATATGCTGAGATGATGTTTCTGACAACCTAATAGCCATCTAGAATTTATTGACATACTTGGGGAATTACACAACAAAAGTTGAAGACATAGAAGAAACTAGTGGTCAAGTAGTTGAGGAAGAACCAGCCTGACTGAGCATAAAAACCTCAGCAGGGTTTCTAGCATCAACTAATTAAGGTAGCAGGTTTTCAATGCGGGATCTCTAAATCTCAGACTGTAATACTAACCTCCTGCTAAAGTAGACAACATTTATACTTCAAATTAGACCTATTCAGAGCTAAATCCACTCCAGTAGTACATTTGCAAGCCACACGGTCCTGCTAAACAAATCAAAACAAACACAGTTAAGCTAAAAGAAACATCAACAAAATGATACAGAATCACCAAGTCTAATGAAACCTTTGGGCTGTAAGAGAAGTATCATACTAACACGCAGACTCAATAACAGAATAAAGACATAACATTGCAAATCACAGTTTAAGCTCAAACGTTCCTACTTGGGCAAATTGTTAGTGATACATGGCAAGAACTCGACAGGGCTTCTAACAACAATCAATAACGCTAAGAGGTTTATGATGCGGGATTTCTAAAACAAAACTATAAAAGCAATATAGAATCAATTTGTACCAAAGAAAGGAACCTAATTCATGTGAAATTCTAAAATAGTATATCATATAAGAAGCAAAATCTCAGGCTTCAAGCATCGACTAATTGCAATTGGCATACGATAAAGGAAAATGTGGACAATCTGCTAAGCAAACATACAATGGGTGGAGTTATACAGAAGTATGTTAAACAAAAACTACTATCCAAATTTTACTTCTCAGATTCCTCTTTTACTGGCCATCAAGCAAGGAATATGTACTATCTTGAAATCATTTTATATTCACCCATTTAATATGATTAATATGCAAATATGATTAATATGCAAATATGATTAATATTATTCAACAGCAAAATTCAATGAAAAAGTTCATATAAAAGTTATTCTTATGAAATTTAAAGAAGAAAAAACATGATGTAGCACTAACACAGCAGCCATATTGGATGATGAGTCCTCACCTCAGAATTCCCCTGGCTTCACAGTATTGCCAGGACAATGATCCAACCCCATTTATCTGGTCAACACATCAGCACGTTCGTCCATTCATCCGGAGAAAAGAACTCCAGATCCAGTTGGCTAGCTTGGTTATGGATTTCCACCATTTGAGCCTACACATAAATCAGGTTTGGAATTAAAGCAAGTACGAATTGCACAAAATTTGCCATGAGATAACAGAATTTTTATAAGATTGTTAGAATACAAATAGAGTATGTGTTAGAATACATGATCCCAAAAGCAGTTGAACTAACTACAATTTTTATGAGATTGTAGACAGGCACAAACACAGAGATATATAGATCAGAACGTGTAGATAAGAATGAAAAAAACCAGCCTAACTAAGCATACATTAAAAAACACAGAAACGCGGACTTCAAGAGTTCATAATTGATAGTGAACTTGCCATAAGCCTGCAAATATATTTCTTTCCTTTTCTCTCGAAGACAAAAGATATCATTAAGGTTCAGGCTTGTCACTTGGTTGATCGTAATACAACAAAAATTAGTTTGTTTTGATTTATCGCCCAATAGAGTTTGTAAATTCGCCTGGTCAGTTAGTGTAATTGTTGATTACAAAATTTCAGTTTTCATTCAACACAGTATCAATTGGCATACCTATTAAGTAATTACCAAACAAGTAAAAAATGTTGTGTGATTGTTTACCTTCTGTCTACATCTTTGAATCCTTAACTCACCCACCTTTCTTCAAAAACCCAGCAGCAACTACCCGAATCCAAAGAACACCAGATAGGCCACAAATCAGAGGACTCATGCCAAACTCTTTCCCGAGAAACACTGTGTTCTGGCACCAGCGATCGTTGTACCCGATTATCGCTGAGCCCATTAGAGATCCCCTCGGAGAATTAAGAAAATTATCATTCATATGTGACCTGCTTGGTAGTAAAGGACGAGTTCTTAGGTGCCTCTGCCTTCTTATGGTGGAGAACACATTGGTTGCAATGGAGTGTTAAGAGCTCTTCCTAATCTTCCTTGCGGTGGTTGGAAGTATTCTTTTTGTTCTTCGATTTGTGACGACTGGTGGTGATTCATTGGTTGTTGCACTTTCGATACTCTCTTTGATCTTCCTAAACGCTGGGGTGGTTCGACCAAATACTCCAATGTATAACGCAGTTGAACACCGGAAAGTTTCCAGGTTTTTTTTGTAGTGGCTGGAGAGGAAAAAATAATAATTTATTAATCATAATAATATATGAAGGTCTATTTCAGTCGCATTGTTTCATTTCACATGTATTTCACATTTGTTCTCATGCATAAGAACCACTCGGAACTAATCATTATCAATACTTCATAAACTCATTTTCTTCTAGCATGTTTTAGTTTTAAAAGGGCTAGAGGGTCCAAATTAGAATAGATTACTGGCTGAGCAATTCTCATAAGACGGAGAGGGGCTCCGAAGTTATCTATAGTGACTGCAATTAACCAAATCACAGTAGATTTCCCATCCAAATTCAACATTCCCAGTTTAGAATGTCCATTTTGTCCCATCAATACTTTAAACCAAAATTATTCTTTCAAATAATGATATCAATTTTTCATTGTGGTCACAAATTCCTACATGCCAGGGTATGCTCTAAAATTTTGAGCTCCCTGCTCATAGTATGAATCACTTGCTGGCAGTGTCATGAACACTGCTACCCGATCAACAAAGAGCTTAAAAGCCCCAAAATATCACCAAGTAAAAGACGATCTAGCATGTAGCAGAAAAATACCAGCTCTAATCAAAGTATCACTACTCAGTGTTACAATAATAAACAAAGATATAGAACACATTAAGGAATTAGAGCATACCCTTGAGATATTTCCACCATTTTTGTTCTCACGCCACCCAGAAATGTTTGAAGTATGCAGATGCAGTTGACAAGGGCGACAAAACCAAGTTCCGATTGGAAATCTGGGATAGTCTCTCTCTCCCTCTCAAGCTTTTCATTTTGGTATGTTAGGGTTAGGGCTTTCTGGTTGCACCCAATTTAATGGCTGGCTGAAATATCTACCACTGTTTTTATATTTATCATGTACAAGTGGTTAAGGGGTCCCTTTGCAAATCTAAAATGCACATACGAACTGACTGAAAAAGCAAAATACACCGCAAGTTGATTTTGTACATCGATAAGACAACCATTTTCCATATTCTTCTTTGCATGTTTCACAACATTAACCAGAAATTTACAATCACTTGGCAAACAAAAACAAGTGTTGCATTTTGTATCCACAGAGAATTACAAAGGGAGAAATTTTTTACAAGCATTAGAAAATCTGGGTCACCAAATTATATATGTAAGGTGTTGTGCGCCATGAACTGTTTGAAGAAATTTGAGCTAATAATAGGTTTCTGGATCTTAAATATGGGAATGAAGTGTCTATTGGTTGCGAACTTAATGGTAGTCCCTACTTCGTCAGAGCTTCATCGTATGCTTTAATTAACTTCAACTGCTCGTAACGATAATCTCCATTTTGTCTCAAGGTAAACCGATTATTATTGTTTCGGGACAACAAACAACTAGAGTGTATATTGGTGCACCTCCGGGAAACTGTTTTGAGAGGAGATATCATAATGCTTGTTAATTCAAAGTTTTTGAGTCTCCACCACCAGTTTCCCAAACAAAACCCTTTTTCAATCCAAGACCCATTTGTGTTTTGTTACTTTGATTCAAAAAAAACCACCATTGAACATAAAAGATGAAAACAAAACAAGTTAGAAGAAACTTAAAGACGGTATTAAAAGAATGACCTTTTTCTTGTATTTCTACTTAGTTCACCCAAAAAATTGAAGTTAAGCAACCGGAAAGTATGAATGAATTTTAGACAGGAAATTGGAAAGAATTGAAGAAGTAAATATAGATTTTATAAGCCGGGTAAGTCCCAAATCATAGAAGGGATAAGCTCATTATATAGGATAGCTTCTGCAAGCAAACTAGTGAATGCATGGCGCACTGCATTACATCATAAACTATATCTAAATTTTAAGTTTTATTTATCCTGGCTTGATCGGGGTATACCCAGATTAATTAGGGTATACCAATTTTAAAGGGACTCTTTTTAAGAGTTTTAGGGAGAGTCCTAATGGGTAAGTTACAAAAGTACCCTTACCCTTTATAATCCTAATACCCTAAATCAGTTTACTCTTTTATTTTCATCTTCTTCTTCTCTTCTTATTCTCCTCCACAACCACCATCAAAACTCGTCGATTAATTCGTCGTAATCGTCGATTCGAAAACTCCGATTAATCTTCATCAATGGATCCGCCAAGACCTAGGGCAAGTCGTATGAAAGACGCTAATAGAAAACCCAATCAATACAACCCCGGAATTGCAAAACTAGTTCAACAAAAAGTGAAGAAAAAAACGGTTGCAGAAGAAGAAATTGAACCCGCTCAAAACGAAGAAATGGTGCGATTAAGAAAGTAAGGGCCTACTTAAACTCACTCCAGTACTTCAATTTCATGTTTGCATGTCAAATTAGGTCAGAAAAATCGAATGCTTGAATTTGCATTTATTTGGCCGGCAAGGTGTTTGTTCCATGACTTTGTCGGCTTTTCATAGTTAGGGTTTGGCCGGCAAGCTCTTAGGTTGAATATCTTGCCGGCTGTTGAATATATGTAACTGCTTCTACAGGGTCGGCAAGTTATTCAACCTACAACCTTGCCGGCGGCGGTTTTTATTTAATGAAGCCGGCATGTTATAATTTCTTACCCTGCCGGCTACTACTTGTTTTGAAAATATTGGTTCCTGGTGCCTTGAATTTTAAAATCGAAATGGTATTTGGATAAAACCATGCCGGTCGTTTGTTAGCCGGAAATGTATGGGTAATGGACCTTGCCGACCTGTAATGTGCAAAATCCTTGTATCTCATGTGTTCATATTTGTTATAAGCTGGCAGGTTATTTGAATGATACCCTGTCGGCTATAGTTTAGCCGGCATGTATGTTATAGTCGACCCTTCCGGCCATTATTCCGCCGGACTGGTTATATTTGTCGACCCTGCCGACTTATAATTTTGTTTCTTAATCGTTCTTGTTCAGGTTGCAAAAGGCAAAGAAGAAATCTCTGAAAGCTCTTAGTCCTCCTTCAAGACCTCCTCGTGCTGGTGAAAAACTCTTGACTTCAACACATCGAGGGGCATACGTTGTGCCGGGAACGCTCAAGATCCGTGTACCGAATGATTCTGAACCACCATCGGAACCCAGTGATTCACACGAGACTCCAGATGAAGACCAGTCAATTCCATCTGGTAGAAGAGGCGATGATGATGATGTTGATGAAAGCACTCCGGCTGTTGGAGGAGGTAACAATGATGATGATGATGATGGTGATCAAGAAATGCCTAATGTTGGAGGAGGTGATGATGGTAATGGAGATAAAGATAAGGATATCGAAGATGAAATTGTTGAAGAGGCAGTGGAAGAAGAAGAAGAAGAAGAAGAAGAAGATGGAGAACAAACTATATCTATTGTTCAACAAACCGAAGCTTCAACTTCAACTGAAACCGGAAAGAAGAAGAGGGTGATCACTAAACCAGCTAATTCCCACATGCCTCCCCCTCACTTGATGGTTACACTGAAAAAAAGTGAGCTTCCAAAGGGGACCCCAAGAGATGGTGGAAATGTTCTTTTTGGATACAAAGACTCATGGGCATGTACGATCCATAATACTATCGTAAGTAATCTCAACCCGTCTTTGTTTTTTATTCAAGTGTGTATCTATCTTAAATTTGCGTCAAGTGTTTGTATTTCTTTTCATTTTGTTTTTTGGTATTTAGGATCACAAGCATGCCGTCCGTCTCATGAGGCGCCAAGCTTCATGTTCAGTGACTAAGACTTGGAATCTTGAGGATGAATGTGAGGAGGTGAAAGTGATTGTCAAGAACTCCGGGTTGTGGCTTGCGGTGCAGAGTTCGAATATTGAGCATTATAGAGTTACTGTATCTGCATTCTATGAGAGGTTCTACGGAGAGACTGATACAATGTTATTCCCATTCGGTGAGATGGCGATAACTCCCGATGATGCTCATCAAATTCTAGGCCTCGAGGTTGAGGGAAAAGCAGTCAGTGAGGGATTCGATGATGATTTTTCTTTCAAGGATATTTACAAATTGAGACAGAAATTATTCGGTTGGAATCAGATTGAGACGGAGTCTATACTTGAGAAGAATGATGGTCGTCTAAGCAAGAAGTTTAATATGAAGAAGTTGAGGGACACATTATTTGACACCAAGAAAAACTTTGATAAGGAAGGAAGGGTGACCTCGGTGCGAATCAATACTACCGCGTCAGGTTATTTGCTATACGTCCTGGGAAAATGTATCTTCCCTGACAGTTCCGGAAGCTTGGTCGACGCCAGTTATATGCAACTATTGGATCCCTTAGATAAGATGCATGAGTATTCTTGGGGTACTGCGGTGGTCGCCTTCTTGAACAATGAGTTGACAAAGGATTCTAGGGCACTCACTGCGCAAGTTAATAGAAACACATGTCTCTTCTAGGTAATTTTATTGTCTAAATCATTTATATTTGAAAAATTCTCGTAAGATAAGATTCTTACTAAACTTTGTGTTTGCATATAGGTTTGGATATATGAGCACTTCCCTTCTTTGGTGAAATCCAACTCCTATAAAGTGGATGCGAATGTTGCGGTTGATAAGCCAAGAGCGCAAAGGTACAGTTTTAAGGGTACTTAAGATAAGGAAATGCCACAAAATCTTATCAAACTCCAAATCGCCACCGACAAATTGACTGCAGATGATGTGTTATTTGATCTGTATCGAGATGTTAGAAATCAAGGTTTAATCCAAAGGAGAGATGAAGTTGCATTATACTATGGACCCTTAATGACTGTGGATGGTGGATATTCAATGTACGATCCACATCGGGTAATGCGACAATTGGGTTACGTCCAAGAAGAACCTCATTTCGATGAAGAAAATACGTTCTTTACTGTGTCAAGGGATGACTGCACCATGTCCCAAAAAATTCTTAACGTCTCTTACGCTCCACCGCCAGTTAAAGAACATTGGGACGCAAGAAGAGGTACCCGTAAAATCGATGTGAGTCTTTTGGACGAGGTGACCACCGGTCATGAAGCTAGTGAGAAATACATGACGTGGTACTTGGGTTGGGCTCGTCCTACTGTGATTAGAGAAATGACTGCTGAAGAATTGGCTCGTAAGAGGAAGATGGCATCGAAAGACCCAACAACAAGTCTTAAGTTCTTTGTAAGTATTTTAGAGTTGTTCTTACTGTTTTAAGATTACATTATCGAATCATTCTATTAATTGTTTGTTGTTTAATTGAAAATAGAAGGAGCATTTGAAGAGCTTTGTGAAGGTGTTGTGTTGTGCGAAAGACAGGGGAGAGTCTTTGTCGATTGAAGAGCAAAGCAAGCACATTGACTATGCTTGCAATATTGACAGTGAGGATGCTTATGAATTGTTCAAGCAAGCTGATGCGGAAGTAAAGAGGGAATAAAAACCCAGGAGGGAAGCACAAGCCAAGATGAATGCTGACAAAAAGAGGGCTCGTAGTGGTCGTGGTCGTGGTGGTGAAGGTAGTAGTAGTGGTGGTGATCCTAAACGGGGTCGTGGTCGTGGCGGTGAATGAATGCAGTCTCTAGTTTATTTTTTTATGTTATGGTGGACAAATGTTAAGGTTAACGGTTGGACAAATGTTTATTTTAAGGTTTATGGGACATATTTTCGTATTTTGGACAAAAAGTGTTGGATTTCTAGTTGTTGAATGAATGGTTTGTTTAGCTATGTAAAGTTTCAATACTTATGCCGGCATGCTTTTTTTAAGTAGTGTCGACCACACTAGGATCGGCAAGGTTGTGAACTGTCAGACTGCCGGCCCTGACACCAGAAATTATTTGCACACCAGGGCCGGCATGGTTAAAAAATATGTTCCTTGCCGACCAAATCAAAGCCGGCACGCTAGGGACCAAATACCGTTCCGCCGATTAAACAGAAAATTGCATGTTCTCCTGATTCCTAAAAGTCATAAGGTCGGCATGTAAGAAATTTTTTACCATGCCAGCCTTATCATAGCCGGCATGCTAATGACAAAAAATATTTCCGGCGGATACATAGAAGAAAATGTTCTCCTGGTACCTAAAATCAACATAACGTCAGCATGGTAACAAAATTTCGACCATGTCGTCCAGTCTTAGTTGGCATACTGGGGAAATAAAAACCTCGCCGGCGAATTCAAAATTCAAATTTTTGCAAGTACAATTGCATTGATTGACTTGTATTTATGCACTTTAACGGCCAAATTTGGCCACCAGCCTATAAATACACTACTTATCTCTACAAAACAACACACAACTATTTGCATATACTCTCCAAAGCTCATATCATCATACACTCCATCTAACTCACCCAATAGCTTTCTACATACAACAATGGCTTCATTTGATTCAAATGAAGATTTAGCAATCACCAAAGCGTGGTACGCGAAAACTCGAGTTAGACATGAGTCCTACGTAAGGGTGGATGCCATAACCTTTTGGGATAGGGTACACAACAAATTTAGGCAAGAGTTTGGGAATCCGAATGAAATAATTGTTCAACAAGTGCATGATAGGCACTTAGTCATTGAAAATGCGATACTCGCTTTTTTAGCTCTCCAACCCCGGATTTTCAACGCTACCAACTTCAACTTGTCCATTGAACAATTTGTAAGTGTTTTTGTGGTTTATTTTACGTGATCCATGTTGTTTGATCTTCCTACTAAACACCACTAACAAATTAAGTTTGTGTTTTGTTTTTGTAGCATGAAGCCGTGAAAGCGTGCTACTTGGAGGAAAAGGGGGAAGCATTCGCATTCGATGCAAGCTATGAATTCATGGTCTCCAAAATTCCGGAGTATGCCCCGGACTTCATGCAGCCCGGAGATGAATGGGATTACTCCGACGAAGCTTGATGGTTTTGGTGTAGGTTTTGTGGGTAGATCTCTATATAAACCCTCACGAGATTATAAATCGTCCACTAGGATCGCCTAGGGGTTCAAAGGCTTGATGCACATGCTAAGTGCATTCGTTTTTCCGTCGACAAGGAGTTGTATTTTATGTTTCAATCAATGTAGTAACCAAAATTGCATGAGTAAAGTGAATTACATCTTCCCATATTTTGTTTTCTGTTTGGTATAAGTACAAGTCGGCAAGGTTATAAATCCTTATCATGCCGACTACAGGTCAGCCAGAAGTGTTATAAATTATGTGCATGTCGGTTATAAGATTGTCGACATGGTAGAAAATATTTACATGCCGATCGTAAGATTGCTGGCCCAAGATAGTCGGCGTATTCTCCATTCAAAGACCATTCCGGCCTAAAAATGGTCGGCATTTTCTTCATCCAAGGACCATGCCGGCTGTAATTGGTCGGCATGTTATTCAAACGTCGACCATGTCGGTGAAGCGTAGCCGGCACCTTATTCAAACGTTGACCTTGCCGACCATTCACATTTTCAAAACCAAATTTTTTGATCGAAATCGAACTCATAAGACGGATTAAAGGTTTAATCTACTGAATTCATAATTTCAAAATTTTAATTTAAACTCAATTAATTAACCTAATCAGAATTTTTAGTGTTAATTAAACAAGGGCATATTAGCCATTTAAAAATATAAGGTTAAGGGGTGGCTTCTTTTACTTCAAAATGTCTTGGGTTTTGTCTCATTAGGTATACCCCAATCAAGCCAGGTTATTTATTGGCAGAACTTGTCCCTTTTGCTGTCAATTATCGAGGAAAATGCTGGGAAATGCATGGGCGGAAAAGAAACTAGCTTTTTCTTGTACATTTTGTCAAAAGCTGGCTAGTCCATGAGGAGAGGACTGGTAACTAGGTCCACCACCCACCACTCTCGTATTTCATGAATCACAGATAATTTTCAATTCATGCATCACAATGAATGCCCAAGTTGCTTAGGCTGAGATAAAGAAGATTGATTAAATCTTATTTCATAACTGGAAATTCGATAGCTTTCACATTTTATGCGCCACACAATTTTGATTCTCGTCCGTCCACTCCGTGTTATGTATTTCTACAAATGCCAAAATTGTTTAGACAAGGAAAAAGAGTAGCTAATAAATTCGCTTCCCCATGTCCAAATATGATTTGATTCATTCATTGTATCTGTAACGACAACCCAAAACCATTTACCCGATGAATAAGGGCGGGATAGAGTAACGACTCTGATAAGCTGGTAATGAAAGTTGCCGAGTTCTCAGAACTACAACCTAGGTAATGAGTGTTAATCTGCAGCGAATGAAAATCTAAGGTTCAATGCCCTTAAATGATTAAGTTAATAGAGTGGCGATTAATGGGTAACCCACACTACAAGAAAACCTGGCTTAAGCGACCAAAATCCCAGCAAGAGCCCATAATTTTAGTCACTTTAAGGGTTTAAACATCCAAAGTTGCAACTGCCATAAAGTTTGGCGGCTACAAACCTGTGTCATCTAATATCTAGCCACGACCAAATGTGTTTGCTCGCTACATCACTCTTTCAAGTCATCTATAGCAGCTTGAAAAGTGCTCAGGTAGCTATTCACTTTGAGGCACCGACTCCTAGCAACTAAAAAATGAATCGGTTGGTACAACCTCTCTGAGCAACCAAGTTTAAGCGGCCACCACATGTTCAAAAGAGAAGTCAGTTTTGTAAGTAGGCATTTGAAACCGATAATGATCTCATTTTAGTTTCTTATTGGTTAGATTAGTGTCATACGGATCATGGTTGTTATCTTAGTTTACTATTAGGGGTGCACAATGTCCTCTCGGTCCGGTTTTTAGGCAAAACCATTGACCAAACCGTATACACCTCGGTTTTCGATTTCAAAACTGCCACGGAACTGTTGATGGATCGGTTGCGTTTGAAACCGATCCTAGTCCGCTTGGTCATTTTTCTGGCTACTACTGTTTTAACTGGTTCCAAATGAGAAAAAAAAACAAACAAAAGAAACCAAAAAACTATCATACAACATGAAATAGATCCCGGAGCTTTACCGAAACCTTGAAAATTTAAAACTATATCGATAATTCCTCCGGTCAAAAAATCTGTGGAACTTGGTCAATTATGCCGATTAACGCATCAGTTCTCATCTCGGTGAAAAATAGAAATCAGCTTGGCCAAGGTGAAATTTTTGGTCTCGGATAAATTAAGTGAACTAAATGGATATCTGAGTTGACTTAATAGTCAACCATATAAACGCATGGAATCCAAGAAAAATCGAGTAACTATTGAATAAAATTGATTAATAACGGGTGAAATTCATTTGGAATTAATAGGCAATAATACAATTATACCCATGGAATCCAAGGAAAATCGTGTGGAGCGAGCGATGTTGGATAAGGTTAATATATAACAAGTGAAATTGACTAAAGAGTATGGACATTCAGCTAAAATTATCAATAACATGCGAAGCCGATGTAATCCAAGAGAAAATGGGTGAGGTTGACCAACATAAAGTAAAACTGACAGATAAAAAAAGAAATTAAGTGTACTAAATGAAAATTCGATTTGATTTAATAGTTAACCATATAAACCCATTGACTCCAGGAGCAATCGAGTGATGTCGAGTGATATTGAATAAAATTGATTGATAACATGTGAAATTGACTATAGTCAATCGGCGCATACGGTTAAAATGATGAATAATTAGAAGAAAACCGATATATCTGATTGAAAATGAATGCGTCAACCAAATTTGGTAAGATTGACCGGTAACAAATAAAATTAAATGAAGTGGATGGAAATTTGATTTGAATTAATTGGTAACCTTATAATTAAACCAATGGGAATCTAAGAGAAACTGAGTGAGGCCGAGAGAGATTGGATAACATTAATATATAACGGATGAAACCTTTTTCCGGCGACTTCGAAAAAGAAAGTGGCTCCGAGGTCGAAACATGGCCGGGAGTGGACTACTATAAGTCGGAAACTATGTAAGAACGTACCAATGTACAATATGCCAGAACATGATATTACTTCAAGACTTCTTGACGATATGTATACACGGTATGCGTATAATATGCCAGAACATGGTTTGTTTAACGTTTCAGGATATATTTCGAAGGAATCTTATCTATAAATGGATGAATTCATCGTTCGTACGGAGTAGATGCACTTATAGTAGTCCACTCACGGCAAGGTTACGATCTCGGAGCCAAGGTATGCGTACAATATGCCAGAACATGGTTTATTTAACGTTTCAGGGTATATTCCAAAGGAATCTTACATGTAAATGGATGAATTCATCATTCGTACGAAGTAGATGGACTTATAGTAGTCTACTCATGGCCAAGTTACGATCTCGGAGCCAAGGTATGCGTACAATATGCCAGAACATGGTTTGTTTAACGTTTCAGGGTATATTCCGAAGGAATCTTATTTGTAAATAAATGAATTCATCGTTCGTACGAAGTAGATTCACTTATAGTAGTCCACTCACGTCCAGGTTACGATCTCGGAGCCAAGGTATGCGCACAATATTCCAGAACATGGATTGTTAAACGTTTCAGGGTATATTCCGAAGGAATCTTACCTGTAAATGGATGAATTCATCGTTCGTACGAAGTAGATGGACTTATAGTAGTCCACTCACGGCCAGGTTACGATCGTATGCGTACAATATGCCAGAACCTTGCCGAAACTTCTTGGTTCACAGTTTATATTCCGTTATACCACATTTGAAGTTCGAATCAACACTGAGCTTCATATTTATCGATTTAGATGATGTATCATGCTAAGTTTGAAGTCAGAACCCTCCCAGAGCTTCTTGACTCATAGTTTGTATGTTGTTATACCACATTTGAAGTTTGAATCAAAACTAAACTTCATATTTATCGATTTCGATGATGTATCATGCTAAGTTTTGAAGTCAGAAACCCTCCCGGAGGTTCTTGGCCACATTTGGAGTTCAAATCAACACTAAACTTCATATTCATCGATTTCGATAATGTATCATGCTAAGTTTGAAGTCAGAAACCCTCCCACAGGTTCTTGGATCATAGTTTGTATGTTGTTATACCACATTTGGAGTTCGAATCAACACTGAGCTTCATATTTATCGATTTTGATGATGTATCCAGCTAAGTTTGAAGTCTGAACCATCATGAATTTCGTGGTCCATTTCTAGTAATCTTATAACCTGAGTTTACCAGTGTGAACTAAATCTACTTCATGACCTGTATGACTTGTAAAAATTACTTCATGACTATTCGAAATTCAAACCCGAAACACAAAAACACAAAGAGAAAGCACAAAGAAAAACACCAATTATCGAATTCATTTTTCGTTTTCCCGATTCATTCTTATATATTTTTTGGATTTTTTTTTATGTCAGAATGTCGAAAATAATGTTCTAAATTTATTTATATTTTTTTTGGATTTTTTTTCATGTTAAAGGTTGATAATTAAACCGAAAACATGAGTTCGTATTAACACAAAAGAAACACAAATGCGTCTCAATCCGTATGAGCATCACAAATAAAATCTCAACCTTCAGATTCTTTTCTCAATCCGTATGGATAGATCCAACGAACTCCGTCCATCACTTTCATTCACCCACCAAACCCTCCCAACCACTCGAACTCTATCTGTTTTGCTATATCTTCATCTTCTCTGCTCTTCGTCTCCTCCATAGATCGATGACCGGCGGCATTACTTGAGAAAATATAATTCACTTAACCTATCTTTACTCGTCATCGCCGTCTCCTCTCCCCCTCTTCACCTGCTTCTTTGAAACTCATTTTCTCTTCTTATTCTCTCTTCTTCTTTCTTCTTTTTCGTTCTTCTTTTCTGCTCTTCTTTAGTTGAAAATCGAGAGGTCAAATTGAGTTATGGCTTGAAGAAATTTATATCGTGAGGATGTATAAAAGAAGCAGGAGTTGGTGTTTCTGCTAATTATGAAGAATAGGATTGAGTCCTGTTATGAATCGAGAACTAGGGTTTTCTCAGTGAATCGGTAATTGAGTTAGAAATTGAGAAATTAAAGTGGGTTCGGTGAACACATTATGATGAGGAAGAATTAGTGATTGATGTGTGAGTTTTAATGAAGATTAGAGAAGCTAAGTTTTAGGTGATTATTATTTTTTTGATTGATGCTGATTTTTTGTTTGAATTAGAGTTTGAATGTGTGTTTGGGTTTTTTTGTGCAGATATTGTGGTGGATGATTTTGCGAGTTGCAGGAATCACATTATGGATCTCTGTAAGTGGATCTTTGTGATTATTTTTTGCGGTTTCTTGAAATTGGAACTTTAATTTTCCTGTTTTGTGTTTTGGGGCCATATGAAATTGTAATTAGGTTTTTGTTTCTCGTTTAAGTATTAGAATTGCAAGTTATCAAAGTCTTGCAGCTGAATTTCTT
Organism: Papaver somniferum; assembly: GCF_003573695.1. NCBI lineage: Eukaryota > Viridiplantae > Streptophyta > Magnoliopsida > Ranunculales > Papaveraceae > Papaver > Papaver somniferum. Next base: position 209,598,120 of record NC_039358.1, read on the forward strand.
GTTGTGTCAGCTAATTTGTTATAGAATTTGTAACCACTTTCTAGGGTTACGTCAGCTAATTTGTTTTATTTTGTTGTATGTAACCTCTTTCTAGGATTAATAATTGAATTTGGAGCTTCATTGGATTGAATTTGATTAAGTTATTGCAATATTTACTTCTAGTTGTATTCACTGGACTTAGGGATTGTATATCATTTCTTATTTTTGAACTTATGATTGTTTTGGATGTGTATTGGATTGGTGTAGCCGAATTTTGTGGCTGAAGAGGATGTGGAAACAGTTGAAACTGCTGGAACACAAACAGTTGCTGTTAGTCAGACTAAAGAAGATGTGGTGAGAGCTTAACCCATGGAAGTGGAAGGAAATGGAACTTTAGAGATTGGAGATCTAGCAGAGAAACTAAGTCCAAGCAAGGAGATGGAGCTGAAGTAGCAGAAAATGTTGTGTTACGAAAATTGCTTGTGAGTTGAGTTATTGTAGTTTTAAATTTTAATAGAATTTTAAAACTCAAGTGATATGCAAATGACGTAGTCTTTTGTTTTTCTTGTTTATCTTATTTCAGTTCTTAGAGAGGACCAAGATATTTCGATCCTCCAGGGACCAATTTTAATAGTACGTGCTATAATTGTGGTGAAGAAGGCCATATGGGAGTAAACTTCCAAATGGAGAAGCATAAGAAATATGGTAAAGTGATTGTTGAACCACATAGACCTGAGTAAAATATTGCATTTTGGTTTCCTTGTCTTTCTATTTTAGGGAATCTGTTTTTCTGATTTTCAAGTTCAGGATTTTGCAATTCCGAGGAATTTGTCTCCATTTTACTTATATATTTACATTTAAAAATCTTGGGGAATTGTGTTTTTCTTGATCATCGGATATACCTAAAACTTAGATGGGGTGCTGGTGGTGGTAGTAGTGGTGATGGTAGGAGAAGGAATTATGAGCCAAACCCATTTGATGTTGCTGATAAATTTGTTGAATTAGGTATTACTGAAATTGAAGGAGGACAGGAGGGTATCTAGAGAGTTGTCTTTCCAGGTGAAAATTGCTAAGTTCTTTGTTTGAGTTTCTGTTTAATGATTGTTATTAGTGATGTAGATACACTTTTCTAATTTCTACTTACTCATTTTGGGTTTTGTCGCTGTTGCATATGGTGTAGCACCGATGCATCAGCAGGTTTGTTGCTCGCCCGCATACTTCTTTTGTTTGTATTCACTGGCTATGTTAGTTGGTATAATTCTTTTAGTAGATTTTGGCAGTGCATTTGATATCTTTCAGCATTTTAAAATGTCGTATATCACATCATTTGTAGCTGTACTATGTTCTTCCTTCACACACATACATGAGTTCTATGTTTTTTTTTTGTAGGTGCATTTGACCTTAAGTAGTGAATGTGGCTTTTTTATTGATTGTCCATGGATAAAGTCTAACAATCCATAATTATAGCCTATGGTATTGACATCTGCTAAGTATTGAGAGAGGCACTGCCTGTTTTTTAATTGAAGCGCAATTGCTCTTTTCTACCCTGTCGTTTGTTATATACTATGAACATCTGTGTGTCATCTATAAAGAAAATAGGTATTCTTGGTACCAACTTTGTGTTGGAAGATGACAACATGAATTATGCTTTTCCAAGCTATTTAGTTCATCATGCCTTAGTTTCATGTTTGTTAGCTAGGGTAGCCATATTCCCTCATATACCTGCTTACAGATTTTTGTATTATTTTCGACTATTAGAATGTTCTGCGTCCATTTGTGCAGTAATTTCAGTTTCTTGTTGGCAGAGCCTGGATTTTTCCTTTATGATTAAGTTTTAGTGTTTTTCTTTCTATTTGATTTATAGAGAAACCCTTTTTATTTTTAATTTCAGATTTTTAAGTTGTCAGCTTACTGGATGTTTAGAAAATGCACAATATGCAAAGCCAACTGAGTGAATTCAAAGAGGCTGTTTTAGAGGTTCATTCATTGTGAGGTGAAGCTCAGTCTCTGTCTAGTATTCTTGATAGAAAAGTAATTTTTACTCAAGGATAGTGTAACTATATCTTTGATGCTTTAGTGCCAAGGCTAGTTTAATTTGTTTGTTTCAGAAGAAGATTTAAGTCTGAATATTTTAGAGTAGCTAAAGATTACAAAGATTAACCTTGCAGTACTTGCACAGAATTGTTAGATTTTCAGCTCTAGTGAGCTTATTAGCTTAAGCTCGAGTTTGTTTCAATTTCAGCTCTCGCTTATGGCTTGTTGATGGTCTGGGAGGTAGCATATTACAGTCAAGGGTGAGATAGTGAAGCAGCATATGTAATAACAAGGTGATGGTGGAGGTTGCAGCCACAACTACAGATGAGAGATTGCAAGCAGTGTTAATGTCCATAAGGTTAGTCATCCATTTCTTATTAGATTTTGTTATTTTAGATCAATTGAATATAGAGAATTTGATTACAATTTTGAAGGTTTTAGGACAATCAAATTGAACTAAAGAACTTCTAAAGAATCAAAGTAGAAGATGTCATGTACAAATCCGAAAAGGAAGGGTCTGGTAAAAATGATTAATCTCTGAAATGATAGCTGCTCTATATTTTTTTGCTGCCATTATACCAGCTGTGATGGTAGATGCTCTATATTTTTTTGACCACAGTATTGCTTCTCAAATAGCACAGCAGAAGGAATTCAATGGGTCTTCTATTGCAGGGGAAGATTTGTTGTTGATGTTCTGTTCATGGTACTTCTGGTGATGAAGAAATGGATGACATGATGGGTGCTGATTGTGTATGCTGTAGGCTTTTGGTTTGAGGTTATTGCACTGAATTGCTGAGAGCTTCGCACAGGTGGAATGGCTGAATAAGTTGCATCTAGAGACTCACAACAAGAGCAGATGATGGCGTGCTGAGCAGCTGAGGATTGTTGGTGCTGATTATGTAGTAGCTAGGATTGTTGGGTATCCTTCTACTTTTGCAGCCTAAACTTTGACATCAAAACCAGATCTAGAAAATACGGCATCAGGGTGAGTTTCAGAAGAAGCATGATATAGCCTTCAAAGCTTTAAGTATTTGGTAAGAAGAAGCATGATGTAGCCTTCAAACTTAAAGTATGTTGAAGAGCTTGTATTTTTATTTAATTTTTGTAAAATGAGATTGTAATTTTCCTGATTAACAATTGATGTTGTAAATTGAATTTAATGATAATAAATTAAATTAATTTTGCATTTAGTTTGTTGTGTATTTGCTTTTTGTGTTAATTATGATTTCATTTTTTATTCAGACTAAGTCAAAATTGGTCGGAAGCCTTTAAACGAACCGGAACATTCTGTGTAATGAGCAACTAATTTTAGACAAACTCAAAGGTTATAGCAACTAATTTCAGACAAGTTGAAAATTTGTACCGACTAAAATCTTGTACATTCAATACTCTTGAGCAACTTATTATTAGTCAGTTAAGTTGCTCTAAACCTTTGTCAACGTAACATATTACTCGCTAAGATGGTTGAAATAAATTTAGAGCAACTCACTCTAGGATAATTGGAATAAACTGAAAGCAAGCATATTAGTTAATCGCTGATGGTAGTTGAAACATTCTTAGAGCGAGTGCCTAGCCGCTCTAGACCTATAGAGATCCCACCTTTTGCAAATCAAGAGCGAGAGCCAAATTAAGTCGCTCTAAGGGTTAGTGCGACTTAATATGGGCTTTTGCAACCAAAACTGCCCGGCTGCTTAATCCAGTTTTTCTTGTAGTGCCATGGACATCAGCAACTGTAATTTCATAATATAGATATAGATAGATATATTGCATAGATGAAAAGCGAGAACCCACTAAAGACTATATGCCATTAGTTGATATAGCCTTTCTGGTTCAACTGTTTCAGAACATGAACCAGAACTTTACAATCACTTGTAGGAAACAAAAAATAAATGTGTGTTGCTCTTTCTAACCACTTAAATGAGAGCTTTTCCTTCAGCATCAAAGAGGGCAACCCAGCAAGATTCTGCTTGGAGTTGTCGTCTTAGTGCTCTTCTAGTACAATGAAATAAAAGCAAACCCCGCGAGTAAAAAAGAAAATAAATTAACTAGTACAAAATTTCAGACTTTATTACTATCATCTTAAAAGTGGCCAGTGGATACACAGATAAGGAAAAATTCCTCATTTATATCTCAGACATCACATCATAGTACGGCATCGGTTTTTCCTGTGAGTCTGTGACCCTAATTGTAGGCACACCATGCCAGATAAAAGGAACTGTGTACAGGCTCAAGAGCTCCCTTTTCATACTCTAATCACAAGTACCCTTTGCATCAGATAAGGGAGGTACTGTATAATGTAATGAGCTTATTATTCACCGCTGATGGCACTTACCTCAAAATACTGTCACTTGAACAATTCCACAGCTTACACCAACAATCAACATCCATTTTCAGCATATTACTATATAGCACACGACTAGTTCAAACTCTATCAAACAAATAAGAAATGAAACAGGTATTACAAAACAAAAGTTGAAGACATTGAACCAAATAGTCAAGTATTTGAGCACACAAAACGCAGCAGGGCTTTTAGCATTAACTAATTCTGGTAACAGGTTTTCGATGCGGGATTTCTAAAGCAAAAATATAAAAGCAATATGGAATCAATTTGCACCACAGAATTAAATGGAACCTATTTCATGTAAAATCAAGGGATAGTACATCAGCTCGGAAGCAAAATCCCAGGCTTCAACCATCCACTAATCGCAATTTGCATACTATAATGTAAAATGTAGACAATCTACTAAGCAAAGCATACATAGTAGTAACAAAGACATATTAAATCTGGAAACAAGAGTAATAGTTTAGCAAGAGACCACTAAACCATTTCACACATGAGATATGCATTCAACTCATTCCTCGTAAGCATTAATGATAGTTTGATTCACCAATGAGATGTGAACACACATGAGATACGCATTCCTGTCCTTTATATAGCCTCCTTCAATCTAAGGTTCATGTAGGAAAGTAACCCAAATGCCAAATACACCCTATAATTAAACGACATGACCCCGTTTATCTAGTCAAGACACAGCAGCGAGTTCATCTTTTCATCCGGATAAAACTACTGCATATCCAGGTTAGCTAGCTAGGTTATGGATTTCCACCATTTGAGGCTACAGATAGATCAGGCTCAAAATTAAAGCAAATTTTGCCATGATTCGATTTGAGAAAAAAACAACCATGATTAACCATACCATATGAAGCTCTTTTTCGCAGTTGTTCACATGCATAAGAACCACTCAGAACTAATCATTACCATGATTTCATATGAACTAGTACTCATTTTCTCTAGCAAGTTTTACTTTAATTTTTAAGGCATTGACCAACAATTTTTTTTACCTTAAAAAAGTAGCAAATGTAGGTCCAGCCATGAATGTTGCGGATTCTCATTGATGGATTCACCGCAGCTCGGAAATAATCTTTAGTGTTTCACCAGGTCAGGTCGATGTCTCACACATGCTAGCCTCATTTTTGTTCTGATTGCCTTCTCAGCCTTTGCATCAGCGGGCACTAATATGTAGTAATCCTACAACAACAACAAAAAACTGAATTATGACACACGATGAACAGTAAGTAAAGAGTACCATGAAACTAAAAAAAGTTGAAAAAGTGAATAAAGTTTTATTACCCTGACACGTTTAGACAACCAGTGGGCAGTTCTCTCTATCTCGCCCACATCCCTGAAGCAAGAATGCATGACTGAATGTGCCCACCATATATCCACCAACGACTTCCACTTTATGTTTATCGGTCTCAGGCTCTCAGAATCTCTCCTTGCAGCAAAATTTATGGCAGACTTGTAATACCCCAATTGGCTGTATAAAAAAGAAGGCTATTATTGGGGCGTCACACTCCAATAGAGGGGCTTTACTTGGATTCTTAATGTCCAAAAAAGTGGTTATGGGATATCCTAACACATATGCATAATGTCTAGATTATCCTTTAACCAGAAGTGATTTTTCGTCCAGGTTTGGATTAATTTCAACCGTAGAATTTTATTTGCATGTAGTTTTACGTCCAGGTTTGGATTAGTTTTAACCGTAAAAGCTCATTTTACGTCCAGGTTTCTTTTAATTCCAACCGTAGAATCCGATTTTACGCCCAGTTTTCTTTTAATTCCAACCGTAGAAGTGATTTTACGTCCAGGGTTGGATTATTTTCAACCGTAGAAGTGGTTTTACGTTCAGATTTGGATTAATTCCAACCGTAGAATTTTATTTGCATGTAGTTTTACGTCCAGGTTCCTTTTAATTCCAACCGTGGAAGTGATTTTACGTCCAGGTTTGGAATATTTCCAACCGTAAAAGTGATTTTACGTCTAGATTTGGATTATTTCCAACCGTAAAAGTTTATTTTACGGCCAGTTTTCTTCCCACAACAACTTTGTCCCAGAATTCACCAAGTATACAACAAAATTCATTAATTTAATTTTATCTAATTAAATTAAATTAAAATTAACTAAATAAGGATTGTTTAGTCATTACAGAATTATTTGAGATAAGGGGTTTTTGATATTAATTATGGGTGACCCGTTTTTGTCCTATTAGGTGACGCCCCTCTAATGGAATGTGACGCCCCAATAATAGAAAAAATGAAAAGTTGTTGTGAGTTAATGTAATGTTCCTGTAATGTCATGACAATGTATCTGTTCAGGTCATGACACAATGCGTCTGTTTGTAATAGAAGTTGTATGGACAAGAATAGTCCACATGTAACTCTTTGCTTGGGTCTTATATTTGACCAAGTGAAGAAAGAGAAAGTATAATCATCTTCTAATTTAATGAAAATAGAGAATGAGAAGAACTTATCAAGTTCCCACTTCTCCATTAACAAAATCATCATAAACATCTCTTTTAATCACCCGAAACAAACAACAAAAGCAATCAATAAAGTTAGATATTGATTGTTATGAAAAGCAATTTAACTAAAATAAAAGGTAAAATATTGCATTGGTACTGTATCCCGATATCCCCCTCAAATCCGAGGGTGAGGGGAAAAAGTCTAAGCTATGGCCTGTATGGAGTACTCTCATTTTGACATCTATTCCACATTTGTTCACATGCATAAGAAACACTCAGAACTACAAACCATTATTGGAATGCTCAATCTGTTCGTCATCAGAACCTAGAAATTCATTCTGAGCAATTTCGCCATTGGCTTCCTGTTCATCATTGCATCCACATTGCATTATACTAATAGAGCAATTTTCATAAGACAGACAGGCTCACAGGCTCAGGAATTATTGATGCCTAACAGCAACTAATAAAATCCACAGACAGATTTCGAATCCAAATTTAAAATTTCCAAATTCCAGTTTATATTGTCCATTAAAAAGATTGTAATAACATAGTATACGAAAATCTTGTATGAAATTATGCTCTAGTTGTCAAACATAGTACTTGAAAATCTATGTTACCTATTCACTTTTCCGAATCCGTCCATACAGATTATAAAGATGAGTGCATAATACCATTTTTCTCTTGACTTCACTATGAACATCCCACAATCAGAGCTGCAACAAATACAAATGGAGTTTATGTTAGAAATTCTTTTAAGCTCTAGTCGTCAAACATAGTACTTGAAAATTTATGTCACCTGTTCACTTTTCCGAGTCCGTCCATACAGAGTATGAAGATGAGTACATAATGCCCATTTCTTCTCTTGCCTTCACTATTAACATCCCACAATCAGATCTGCAATCCATACAAATGGAGTATGTGGTAGAATACATGATCCGAAAAGCGTTTGAAGTGAATATTTGTAAGATTGTAGACAGGCACAAACACAGAGATGGATCAAAACGTGTAGATAAGAATGAAAACACAAAACTTTCCAATGCTTATTGCTTTGTCTCTGTTTGCCTAAGTTCAGTGTGTGGATTTTCAAACATCTGAATACCAGAATAATTTTGATCATATGCCGAGAGGATGTTTCAGAAAACCTAATAGCTACGCAGAATTGATAGACAACTACATAACACCAGTTCAGCTTCCATCGAATTGATAAGAACCGAAATTGAAATATTTGGAGTTATTAAACAACAGAATTTGAAGACATGGAAACAAGTGGTTATGTATTTGAGCAGGAACCAGCCCAACTTAAGCATACAATTAAAACACAGAAACTGATAAATAATTCATTGTTCAGCTATATCCGACGCATATGAATAAAAAGGACAATAAGCAATATAAAGAAATGTCACGACTTGTTCGAGGCCTTATTCAAATCAGAAATTACAATAGGCACAAAGAATCGCTTTTTATTATTGCTAGCTTTAACTCAAAGGTCATGGCATTATTAGTTTGGACGGCTTTCCTCTGCAATCCTAAACATGCCAACCCAATCACATGAACAAACCAAATATATTATCAATAACATTCCCTCAGAAAATGGCTTTTTCCTAACTTTCTATGCTAGTTGTATAAATCATAGTCAACACCTGCCCAAATTGTAAGAAACAAAACCAACAACCACCCCAAAGAAAGTAATGAGACAACTATGTTCCACTTATACAGAAAGCTAAAATGATTGATAGACCAAAGTGACCCCAAGTAAAACGATATAGAACTCCGTACGGAGATCGCAAAAACGATCCTGAATGCTGAGGCAAACAAAAAAGAAAAGCTCAGGCAGACATCTAATTTCATCCTTACTCACTCAAATTACATGCTAATAACTCAAGATCAACACACGCCCATCTTTCCCTAACAGGTAATCTAACTACCAGAAGCATGTACAGTATATAAAAAAAGTTGAAATCTGGTGGAGGAAAATTTCAAAACACACACAAATAGTCATAAAACAGGATAAACATTAAAATAGGCTCAACGATAATGCCATACACTCGCAGTAGCAGAGACAACAAATACATAAAATTGCAATATTCAGTCATAATACCAGTAATTTATGACATTGGATTAGACTACTACCTTTAGATACCAACTTCGGGCAACGTCGTGCAGTCTAGTCTGCTCAGCAGAAGAAGATGATTCAGCCAAATGCAACACCTCCAGTGATCTATCATCCGTCGTATCAATAAGAGGCGCTTTTTCTCGACACGCCTAATTGATGATCGAGGCAATAGCTATTGTTCCCGACGGAACACCTAGTGGATGATCGAGCGCCTGCAATAGATCTGACGCTATTACATCTGCATCCATTATCAGGACCCTTAACAGCAAGCCTGTATAAAGCTACAACATCTGTTTCCTTTCCACAGATTTCTAAAATTGGTCTCGAATCATCGTCCTAGATGTCTTCATTCATATCTGTCACCAACTTCTGGAATTGATCCCAAACTATTTCCGAGTAGGGATTCCGGTGGGTGGGGTTTCGAAATCAGAAATGAAATCAGGAAGGGAATTGAGAGCCAAGGATTAGAAATCCTAGATAACCACATTTCCGAACCCGCCTATACCAATCTTCCAAATCATACATAAACCAGTTTGTTCCTTCATTTTCTTCTTCCTCTTCTTCTTCTTCTGTACTACCAAAGTCTTTAGCAGCAACCCTAACAACTTCGATTTATAGCTAAATGTTCTTCCAACACCTTCTTCCATATCTTTTACTGAAGAAAATTAAGAGAGCAACTCCGATCTATCTGCTCACTACAAACGCTAAATGTTTGATTCCACGATGGACTAGTTTGAATCTCTCTCAAGCTTTTTTTCGCTTTGTATGAAATTGAGTCAGGGGTTCACGGTTACACTTTCTCTTTCTTAAAATCCCTTTCCACAAAAAGTATATACAGTTATTGTAATATAGAGAAAGAGGAGAAAGAGACACAAAATAGAGAGGAAGAAGAAGTGAGAAATTTTATTCGTACAAACATTAGAGCAGACACAAGGGCATCCCAATAATAAACGGGATTTACCCTCGATATTCCTAACATAATTGCATGTTTATAACACTTCCTCTGATGACGTTGTGTCTAACCTAATTGCCTCATTAAAACCTTGTCAGGAAACCCCAAAGGGACAAAACCTGATCGAAGGGAAAAGAGTACAATTGTGAGTAAACTTATAACAGAGCTGGACATACATATGTTGTCTCATTAAAACCTTGACAAGGAAAAACCCAGTGGGACAAAACCTTGATGAAGGAAAAAGAGTACAACATGATAGTCCCATAACATACCTTTTACTATGATGCTGCCTCCGATAAGTAATTCAGTTGAATCTTGACTTGCAAATCTTCGAGTCGAGACTTCCTGATTTTGATGAACGAATTTATGTAGTAGACAACAATGCTTTCATTAAAATGTCGGATAGTTGATGAAGTCTTCTTCTGTGTTAGTCTTCTAACGATAGTGTTCTCGGGTCTTCATGCTTCTTCAAATACCTTGAGGACTTGCTTCTTGGATGCTAGCTTCTCGAAAATAATTTGCATAAATAGTTGATGTAGTTTCTTCAACAAAGAGCCAATACGCATGTACAGTACCATAGGTGTACAACATTTGTAGTCATACCTTATATGGATCATAATGATAACCAAATTCATAGGAGATAGTTATGTTGATGTGGTCTAACAAATTAAAATGACCTAGTTAATGGCGGGAATCCACCAAATAACCAAAATTAACACAACTCCCTCTTGGATGACCACCATGTTGAATTAAATTGCCTCACTAAAACCTTTCCAGTAAAAACCCAATGGGAAAAAAAATCTGGACGAAGGAATAAGAGAGCAATATCAACATTTTGAATAAAAATTCATCGTCTGCGAAATGTTGCCTCATTAAAACCTTTTCAGGAAAACCACATGGGACAAAACCTGAAACGAAGGGAAAAGAGTACAACTTTTGACGATTTACGGGTGCTAACCCAACTATATAAGTATTACAAAAACAAACTTCAAAAATATAACTAGTCTATATCAAAAGACGAGTTTAAGCTAGCATAATTCTAACTGCAGATTTAAAATAGAATTTATGCTGCTAAAGCGTGGATTTTTTTGATGTTTTTACGGACTCCTCAAGAGACCTATAAAGCGGATATCATCAACTAATTAATCTGAATTCTTGATTTAGTACCAAATTTCTAAAAACACATAAATAGGATTGTTAAAGCTGATATAATCGAGTCAGGTGGCTGCCTATAATTTGAATCCTATAAGGATTACAAATTCATATATGTTCTCCAACCACATACGAGTCCTTCAGGGACTACCACGCCACATGTATCATTGGTCGGTTGTCAGCCAAGCAAAAATAATTTAAGTTCTTTCACTTCACAATTATAGATAATAGTATAGTTTTAAGAACAAATTCGTTCCACATGGAGATATGGGTTATTTAATTGTTTTTGAAAACTTAAGTAAACTGGGGGAGATTTTGTTGTTTTTAAAATTAATTTAAATTAAAAACGAAAGATAAAAGTGTTTAAGAAATATCAGAGAAAAAGCTGGTTAAGGAATTCGCCGTCCATCACCACACATGTTAATCAATCAAGCATCATTCACACACTCATTCACCAATAACCCTAAAGTATCCCCAATCGGTGTATATACTTCGTTACGTCTCCACAAATCAACAAATAATGCAATCGCAATTATATGAATTCTTTTCCAACAAATAACCTAATGCTTTTCGCTAGAAGATTCAACTTGAGGAAAGCTTTAAAATCTATAAAACGAGTTATTCATAGGCAATACAAACACAATCGTGATATATTCAATCTAGGCCAAGTTTTACTTGTGACTTCCTTCACGATTCACACCGCTAGTGGATCACAAATTACTACTAATTATTAGAATCTTGATAAAATTACCTAAGACTTCTAATTAGCGATATATAAGTAATTGTGATATTTAATTCGCGACTTAAATAATATGCAAAACAACTAACCATATTACATGAACAAAATCATATAATTATTATATATAGTAAAACTTGAACGATAAATAAGATAGTGAATGAAAAACTCAATGCATTAATCAATTAACATGGTTGTGATTTTAGGTTACATCCCTAACCAATTAAAAGAATTAGCTGCTCATACTTTTTAGCAATCAAAATAGAGAAAAGATAGAACACAAACTACAGTCGCAGAAGGGTTTTAACTGCTGCCTCTATAGTTGCTGGAGATCTTTAGCTACTGCTGCTGCATAAGTTGAACTCCTAAAGCTTCTCTGGGGACTTTCTGCAAACAGTTTATGGGCGTGAAAACTAGGGTGAGGAGATGCCTTCTGATCACGATTTGAGCCTCTATTTATAGTTTTTAGACCCTGTAATTTCGAATCTGATAATCGTCCAAGAATTCTAGACCGACTTAAACCCTAAACTCATATTATTTCTCATCCGTTCATCTTGAAAATCAACGGAAAAGCCACTAGTCGGTGGCTGTTTTCTAGCTCCTGCAACTTACCCAAATCTGAATTCTCGCTCAAGTTAAGTTGTTTACCTTACCTGCACCTAAAGTATCGAGCCGACAACACCTCTTAATCCTCTCCGATCGGTTCTTTAATCAACGACATCAAGTCGTTCTTGGTGTGCATGAACTGATGTCCAGCTTTCTACAAATTCGAGCTCCATAAATCCCTGTTTTATTGCTTGAAAAATTTATCCGGATACCCAATCTTCTTATCAAACTAGGACTCTGCCTCAGAATATCCCGGTCATGTATTCCCAGTAATCATCCGCATCAGTTCTCCCTCTTGGAAGTTTCCTCGCTCGTCTCCGACTTGCTCGAGTTCTTCCATACTTCACAGCAACTCCCCTTGAATCATCGACGCCATCGACCAAAGTTCCTGTCGATCTCAGCTTCATAACTTCCAAGCTCAAACACGAGCTTCTTCTATTCATGCCATCATCACCCGTAACTAATAATCATCACCAACTACGAATAGCATCACCATCACGATCGTCATCTCAGCTCCATTGAGTCTCTGTTACCTAACACAGACCTTGTCGCGATTATCACGATCAGTTCCACCCAGCCAACACCATCACTGCCATTCGATACCATGAACATCAGCCATCAATCACGATAATGGCAACAGTTCCAAACTGCAATTACTACAGCGAACACATGACTTCCCTACTCCCTTGTCTAACTGAACTTTGATTCGTTGCAGCGACTCATTCTCGAGCTTTTCCGTTTCTTCCGTCAATCAGCGATCAATCAAACCACGAACCTGCTCGTGAACTGAGGAAGTGCAGTCGCGCCCTTTTTCATTATTTTGAATCAAGGAAGATGGCAGCCTTGAGTCGAAGATGCTGGTGCTCTTAGTAGAATTCAAATTCTGGCACCCCCTTTGTAAAGACTTGACTAGCCCTTAGCAGTTCCTGTGAACTTGAATGCCCCTTAGCAGAATGGGTACCCCTTAACGTACAGTGGGATTCTAGTAGCACTTGCACTTGAAATGACCATTTTACCCTTTCATTCATCCAAGTTATTGTTTTGCTCATAACTTCTTCATACAAACTCCGAATGACTCCGTTCTTTCGCCAGTGACTTCGTTTTCTCTTTCTCTACAAAATGAAAAGTAGAAATCTTGTACTTTAATGAGTCCACTTGGTATTTGGCCCTTCTCCACTTGTAGCTAGCTTCTTTATTGCACAATTAAGTGCCAATTCATTTCTTTCAGATGATTTACCTAATAAAACAAAAATAAGAGAAAACAAGCGTAATATATAATAATTTGCAAGAAAACCAACAAATACTAACATGAAATTGACACCAAATACATGTGAAATATGCACTTATCAATCATATAAAGAGAACAATTATTGAACCAATCCTAGGGTTTGGAGAATAAATAAACAAATAAAACCCTCAAATCGTTTTTACAACGTATACATTTCTCGTATAACAACGCAATATGACTACACCAACCTATAATTAATAGGCTTGGCATTTTTAAGGTGTTAAGTCTTAGATCCAAAATTACGTTAATCGAGAAACCAATCTAATCTAATTTGCATTGTATGCCAACCAATCACATATGTCGATTTTCGGTAGCAATTTCATATGAATATTCGACAACATATTAACGACGATCATACACAATTCTCAAGTGTATGCATATCTTTCAAAGAATTGCTGGTACCAGCGCCCGCAGGCAATATAATCTCCCCATATTCCAGTGAGGAAATATGAACTATGAGAATGTGGATCTTTTTGGTATACTCTATTGGAGCACAATCTGTAGCCTCTTATAAATGCTACGTTTTTTTATAGATGTGACTGGATTTGCCTTTCCAAGAGGCATAAGCTTGTTAAAAGCATAATAAAATGTTTTCACGCCTTATTTGAGATGATAGCCTTTTTCGATTTGATCATGATATGGGAGAAATTTATATAACTATTAAGTTAATGAGCACAACCATAGTGTATAGCTCCCCCTAATTATGGTGGAAATATTTTCGTCTCACGTATGAAAACAAGTTTCTTAAAGTATTATCCGATTAATTCGAGACATATACTTTATTATGAGATATGTCTTTCGACATTAAAAAATATATAGTCGTGATAAACGTACATATTTACAACCAACCATGGATTTCTTTTGGAACAAAAAAAATAAAACAAAATAAAAATTATATGCCAAAACCAAAAGCATTATAAATATGCAAACAAATCTCCCATAACTTCCTGACCTCAAGGGCCAACGAGATAATGATTTAGATTGAAGTAATGGACAATTTCTTTATCAAAAGAAAATTAAATCAAGATCAATATAATCACTAGAAGGACTAACATATTAGCTAACAAGCCGAGTGTACCCTTTGATCTTATGTGTCCTTCGGTGTTCCAACAACAAGTGGAATAATCTGAATTTTGGAGATTATTATCACGAGGAAACAATAATTGCTCAATATCCCTAAGGAATGCAACAATTCCTCGTTTTATTGGTATTTGTAATAGTAACGATATTTTATATATCCCTTTAAGATCGATAAGGAAAAACCAAACTTAATTGGCTTATTTGTTTCTTCTTGAGAAAGATAAAGAAATCATTTTCGTTATTGAATTTACAAAATTCCATTATTGGTTGAAAAATTCAATCGTTATTGGCAAAAATTGAGATAATATGCCAATTTATTTTCTCTCATCTTATAAAAATGATAGAGGAAAACCAATACCGACTAGGTCTATACGATACACCAAAATTGCATTGACAAAAAGGAAAAGAAAAAAAAATGTGGCATTAGTCATTGCCTATGGAAAATCCATTATGTATTGATTTTGGTTTCTAAATCACATGATCTTCATCAAATGGACGAAAATACCAAATTAATTGGCCGGAGGTTTTTCAACCATGCATGTGATTAATTACCATTAAGGTAATTAGATTGTGATACCACCAATTTTTGCAATTCCATTGAAGGAATAGAAATTATAACCATCGTTTTATGGATTTGATTTTTTTTCCTCTCCATGAAAAAATTAGAGAAGAAAAAAACAATACCTATTTTTGATGATTACAGTTTCGAAATAGTAACCGTAACCATTAATATACCATATCTTTGTACAAAGATTAATTAATGGATTTTAATGGCGCCCAAAAAAAAACCTGGAGGAATTTTTTTGTTTATGCAAAAAAAGTATTTCATTAATTAAGGGGACAAGATTACAACTTGTTTATCGGCTTCAAGCATTGGAATGATAAAGCCTGGTGGATTATCAATCCAATTTCCTGAAACTTTGTGAGTTCTAGCATGTTTTGCTAGCTCGTCTGCTGGTTTATTAATACATCTTTTAAGAAAATTGCAATTCCATAATGGATGATTGCTGAATATGATTGGTTTTCCCATCTAGTCTCCATTTGCTGCCTTGACTACTGTCTGTGCATCCAACTCAAAACATACTTTATGCAGTCGAAGTTCTTCCGCCCATTGAGTATCTTCCAGCAGCCCCATTACTTCTGCATGCTCCGCTGTCAAGTTTCCATCTGAGTAGCAGCATTTTCCTCGCACAAAATTACCTGCAAAATTCCTCAAGATTAGTCCAATGCCTATATGTTTAACTGATAAAAATTCTTTAAAATATGCATCACAACATATGGAGTAAAAATCAGAGGTAGGTGGTCTCCAAATTATGGGTGAAACACTATTTGTGTCAGCATTCATGTTAGCAGACTTGGTTACTAACATCCCTCTACCTGTCATGCTGTTGAGATAGTGCAAGCTTCTAATAACTGTGATTGGGTTAGGTTTCAGATCTTGGAACACACAGTCGCAACGAGCTTTCCATATTTCCCAACAAGTATTCGCCATTATCTCTATCCAATCTTCTCCCAGATTTGTCAGATCCATCAAGAACCAGCTAATTATCCGGTCTTTTATGGTTGTTTGAGTTGATGCCATACTTCTTCTTGCACCCGGTACTGACATCCAGACAGCTCTGGCAAAGGAAAAATCCCACAATAGGTGCTTAGTTGTTTCTACAGCTTGGTGACAGACTTTACACTGATCTCCTCCATATTGCATAACTCTTGCCATTCTTTCATTTGAAGGCACTACATCATTTTCACATTTCCACAGAAAAAGTTTGATTCTAGGTAGAGTGTGTAAATTCCATAGCTTTTTCCAGAAAAACTCCATATCTACAACATGTGGCTGGTTATTGTGTTTAATCTCAACCATCTTGTTGTAAGCATATTTGACACTAAAATTCATGTTTCTGGTGAGCTTCCATATTAACCTATCTGAGCAAGCAAACGGTATTCTCATGGAAAGAATTTGATATGCATCTTCCTCCGAAAAAAGTTGATAAATGACATCCTGCTTCCATGATCTGGTATCTGAATCAATTAAAGCAGAAACAGAACAGTACTTAACAGCTACATCGAACGGTGCTATTGTAATTGGTGGAGACTGTCTCCCTTGTACGCAATTATCCTTCCAGGTAAGGATATTTTTACCATTTCCTAGGAGCCAGAAACTATGGTTTC
This sequence comes from Papaver somniferum, assembly GCF_003573695.1. NCBI lineage: Eukaryota > Viridiplantae > Streptophyta > Magnoliopsida > Ranunculales > Papaveraceae > Papaver > Papaver somniferum. Next base: position 209,615,031 of record NC_039358.1, read on the forward strand.
GAATGAATTGCATAACATTATAGATACTCTGCCATGCCCACGTTGAGTTTTTCTTTTTCCCTGCATGTAGAATTGGTGTATCTGGGAAGTATCTTCCTTTTAATGCTTTTGCCCACATCTGATGTGAATTATTACATAATCTCCAAGCTGTTTTAGCCAGAAGTGTTGTACTGAAACATTCCAGGTCTCTAAAACCCAAACCTCCAAGAACTTTATGACATTCTATTCTTGGCCAAGATAACTTGTAATAAGTTGTTAACATTGTGCAAATCTACCTTTACAAAAAGGAGGCAATCATCAGCGAATAATAGGTGGGTTACCTGAGGCGCTTGTTTTGCAATCTTTATACCTTGAATTTTGCATTCATGCTTAGCTTTGGCTAGGGCTCTTGTAAAAACTTCCATCGTAAGAAGAAAAAGATAAGGAGAGATCGGATATCCCTGCCTAATCCCCCGTGTTGGCTTGAAAGACTTACATGGTGATCCATTCAACAAAACTTGTATCTCAGAAGTACTTGTGCACTCATGTATCAATGCACAGAATTCCCCACACAGTCCAAATCTTTTCATGATTGCATCTAGGAAGGACCATTCGACGCGGTCGAAAGCTTTCGACATGTCTAGTTTTAGGGCCATATATCCTTTCTTAGTTTTCTTCCTTTTCATGCAGTGAATTAACTCATGTGCGAGAATTATATTATTTGTAATCTGCCTTCCGGGGACATATGCAACTTGCATTGGTGATATCAGCTTCTCCATTAATGTCTTGAGCCTCAGAGCAATGATTTTAGTTATCAGCTTATATGTAGAATTACATAAAGAAATAGGCCTGTAGTCTCCTGGTGCTTGTGGTAGCTGAGATTTTGTATTAGGCAGAGATTAGTTTTGTTCATGTTTTTTAAAATTATTCCTGAGATGAAAAAGCTGTGAACCATCTTGATGAAGTCTTCCTTAATTGTACCTCATTGTGTTTGGAAAAAGCCCGGTGGAAACCCATCAGGACCCGACGCTTTCCATGGTTGCATACTGTGTAATGCAGTATAGATTTCAGCTTCTGACGGTGGATTGGTTAGAAAAACATTATCCGCTTGTGTGATGCAGAATGGAATCAGATTAAATAGCTCTTCATGCAGTTGTGGCTGAGAAGTACTCATAATATTCTTGAAGTGGAAAGTAAGCAATTGCTCCAAATCATTTCTACCTGAACACCAGCTTCCATTTGGTTTTAACAAGGATTCAATTTTATTTCTTGATCTTCTTTTATTAGCTTGAACATAGAAATGCTTTGTGTTTTGGTCCACTTCATGAACACATGGTTTCTCTTGACTTTTGCCTGTAGAAGACTTCTTCCCTTGTGTGCCATTTCTTTATTTCTTGTTCAACTTTAATCACTTCATTTGTAGTATCTGCATTGGTAGTACTGTTATCTTGCTGCAGGTTTGTTAGTTTATGTTGCAAAGACTTAAGATTATCATGTGTATTACCAAAGATGGTTTTATTCCATTTAGATAAGTCTCTCCTAGTGGTATCAAGTTTTTTGTCTAAGCTAAAACCTGCTGACCCATTAAAATGAGTAAACCAAGAGGCACTAATTTGATCAGTACAAGTAGATTCTCTCAATCAACACTCGAAAAATTTCCAGTTTCTAGAGTTTTTAGTCTCAATTGGATAAAAATCTAGATATATGGGACAATGATCAGGACCTAGAAAAGGTAAGTGTTTTAAACAACAATTTGGGAATTGTAAGATCCAATCAGGGTTTATGAGGGATCTATCCAATCTAGATTTAACAGGACCAGTACCGTGTTTATTGCTGGTCCAAGTGTATTGATTGCTATGGAATCCTAAGTCACTTATCAATTGGACAGTTTTTGGGGTTTTTGAAGAGCTACCAGAAGAGTTAGCTCTTTCATCAGCATGCATGGTGACATTTAAGTCTCCTATTAAGACCCAAGGGGCATCAATATTGTAGTTTTCACAGATAACATTGATAAAATTCCATTGGACTTTCTTTTCTTGTGGGCAAGGACTGCCATAAACACAGGATATGAGCCATTGTGGTTTAGAAGGGTCACTTTTGATTAAGCAATGAATCATATTCCTATCATGATAGATAATGTCTAGGGTGAAACCATCTTTCCAGAGAAGACAAATACCTCTAGCTCTACCAATGGAAGGGACATAAAATATATTGGGGAAGTTCAATGGTTTAGTAAGAAATCTGATTTTATTTGAGTCAATCTTAGTTTCTTGCAGAAACACTATGTCAGGTTGGAGCAACTTATGTAGGTCGCCTAGGTAGTTTCTAGTGTCCTTAGAAGCATAACCATTACAATTCCAAGCAATAATTTTCATGATGGAAAAAATATTTGAATTTTTTAAGAAAACTAAATGATAAAGAAAAGCAAGAAAATCTAAAGGTATATGACAGAAGTGTATCTGTGCAGCTTCATCCTGAGAATCTTTTGTAGCTTCAGATTGCATTGCTATAGGATTATTGTAGACCGTTCCTCGTGCTGTAATGACGTCAACACTAGTAGACATGGCCATCTCATTTGTGTTAGGTGGATTGACATGGATATTATGTGGATTCATGGATGGTTCTTGGTTAAGAACGGAATTCCTCATTCTTTTTTACTGTCTTTCTGCATCAATATCTTTTTCTTCCACCAGACTCTCCATAGCAGGATCAAAAGTACCTCTTTCATCGTTTCCTTCATAAACATCAGCTTCCTCTCTGATAAGAGCCTCATATTCAGCTGTTGTTAAGCTGTCCAAGTAAAGCAAGTAAGCTGTATATGCACATTTTTCATTGTTGTGATCTATGACAAAGCATTTGTCACAGATCTTCTTAGGCTGCAGCTCCCAATGATAGCGGATCCATACATCTTCTCCTTCAATAGTCGTCCACCAACCACCACGATGTAGCGGTTTTTTGAGATCAATTTCTAGTCTGCATTTGATCGTATTTCCACGTCTTGGTCTGCAATTCTCCGGAGTTACTGAGATCTTTTTCACTATAAAACTAATATCTTCCTCAATAACCTTAACATTCAGATGTTCAAGTTTCAGATACTTGAACTGTAGGTTGAATTCTTGATGTGAGAAAACATAGTCTGTTGCTCTAGTTCCGGAAACAAACTTTTGTACTGCTAGTAAAGCCTCACCAACAATCCAAGGGCCATTTCTCATGACTTCATCTCGCTCCTCTTCATTATTTAACCTGATAAGCATGAGGTTGTGACCCATCACACGAATTTTCTTATTCTTATACCTTCTCCACAGTGAGTTGATATCCTCTTTGATAGTGCTCATCTTGATTTTTTCCTGAAACATGATTTTTCCTAAGATAGCAAACATCCATGAGTCTGTAGCTTCAATTATGTTTGAAGAGGAACCGATAGCTCTTCTTCTTTTTGTTGGAATCTTTAAGGAAGCATTCCTCAGTTGTCTAGAGAGGAGATTGATTCCGTTAGCCTAATTGTTTGAACTGGAAGCCATTTCTTGGAATTTTTTGGTATGTGATATAGGAGTTTGTTTAGAAGCAGGATAACTGATTTCAATGAGATGTTTGAAAGAGCTTTGGGGATAAATATCATGAGGCAGGATCTTTTGAAATAAAAGATAATTACTCGGAAATAGTATAAGAATTTTTAGGAGATACTGCTGACATTGGGTGTGCTTTTTTTGGCAATGCTCATTGAAGTGAGAATAATACTTAATCAATATGGTAATTGTGCTGACTTTTTTGAGAATATTTTATGGGATGTGAATGTTATATTTTTGGATATTTTCCGGTGAAGGCTGATAATTATGCATGGAGTAGCTGTCATGCCCAAATTTCGGACAGTTTCTGAAAATACGACAATTATGGGACAAAATTTTAGGATGGAAAAAAGGGGTTTGAATTTTTTGGGGATGAAACCAAATTTGTTGGATAGTTTGATGATCATGATTATCACCAGAATTGGATCTACTGATATTTGTAAGGGTAAGAGATGACTCTAGTCTACTAGTAAGTATCATCACAGCCAAGATGATGATTTGCACCACTGCTTTCCACACCACTGTTACTATTTCAGAATACATTTTCTGAAACTCCACCACAGGATACCACAAAAGATTTCTGGAGGACACTGCACAAAGAAGATTACCACTTCATAGAAAATGTTAGAAAAGACTTACTGAAAAAGAAAGAACAAAAAAAAAACCTAATTAAAAAAAGGTGTAATGGAGAAACTAATAACTAAGAAAAAAACATGATTGATTCATAAAGATGATTCCAAATATCTAAAGAACTCAATCAAAAAATCTAAGAAAAGATCCTGTTTTGAAAGGCAAGGGTGAAAATCAAAAAAGAAAGAAAACAAAACCTAATTTAAGAAAAGTATAATGGAGAAACTAATAACTAAAAACATGATTGATTCAAAAAGATGATTCCACGATATCTAAAGAAGACATACGGCAAAAATAAAAACCACAAGGAAGGAATCGTACACGATCGATGATACGTGATACGGCAAAAATAAAAACCCCTGGAATTTTGACAGGTGATTCATCCACCATTATTACCATGAAGGGTATATATGGTCGTCCGTTCATACTAAAAGCAATAGATGCCTTACTATGCAGATCAAGGCGAAACTTAACCAAAAGAATGATCAGGAGAATACTGTTATTCATGCGGTCATCCCTTCAAGGCTGATATCCCACAAGCGCCATTAAGTGGTGATAAGGTCACGGCGTATTACCTAACCCTAAAATAGCCAATAAAAACTTGGTTAGAATCCCGTTAATAAACCAAAGAAAAATAAATAACCGACTCAAGAAAGAGGGTTAGATATAGATGTTGTTAATCTCCCATGTTCTGATTGATAGAGCAAACGGCGTGATAACGTATTGTAATATAGAGAAAGAGGAGAAAGAGACACAAAATAGAGAGGAAGAAGAAGTGAGAAATTCTATTCATCAACACAATAGACAAACATTAGAGCCTCTATTTATAGGGATAGACACAAGGGCATCCCAGTAATAAACGGGATTTATCCTATATATTCTTAACATAATTACACATTTATAACAACAGTAACACTATTCAGTGTTGATATGATGAGTGTGAGCGATGCTGAGTTTTCAGAAATCGAACTTTAAAATGTCTCAAAACAGTGTTTCTGGACAGACCGAGATTCTGAAGCACGCAAAAACCGAATTTAATTTTTCTCTCACACTTTTTTATGGGTCCGGGTGGGCCCCCCGGAGAACAGCAGGGGGTCCCGCCTTTGGTTTAATTCTGTGTTTGGCGGTTTTTTCTCACGGATTTTTCCGTGGTTCGTTAAGAATTTTTGGTCTCAAAATGAGTTTTATTGTGAATTTTTTAAGCTGGTGGAAATCTCAGTGTCATTGTCCACAAAATGAACGAGTAAAAAGGGATGATTAAGGGGTAAATTCATTTTCTGAGGCCTATTCCTATGCACATGACAAACACCACATTTTGTCATATATGCACCCATTATGGGTATGCCACACGTATATGTCAATTATAACATATAGACATACACGATAGACTTTCCAACGAGCGACAGAGTGTCTATCGCTAGATGGCCAAAATATCGCTAGATGGCCGTCATTCCAGCGCCAGCGCTCGCTGATCTGATCATCGCTTATTAGTTCCTCATCCAACGAAAACCGTTTTTTCCCTCTATCACTACACCATTTTCCCCGAATTGCAACTAAAATTTGTAACGGCCCAGCAGCCGTTACAAAATTTTATGTTACAAATGGCCGTTACAACCTAGACGTAACAGGGAGGAGCCGTTACGAAATTTTTTCCAGATTCGTAACAGAGGGAAACTGTTATGAATAGTAACAGGCTAATTTTTTACGTGTGCCAGTCACACGCTTGGTGACACTAGAGCCGGTAACAGATATTATTGCGCGTGTGCCATTCAGCCGTGTGCCCCCTTTTTCCACCCAAGTTCACTAAGCTAGAGTATTATTCCTCCCCTGAAGAGATAAGCTCGTTAAGAGACAAGGGTTTCATCGAGTACACTCATTACATTTTTTCACTTTCTCTTTCTCTCTTCGTTTCTCATCTCGTTGGCTCCGCAGAAGATACCAGAAATTTATCAAAGAGATTTTTCGATCTGTTATTTCAATCATAAGTTTCAAATCAGTTAGTATTCAAATTTCTCGATCTGTTATTTCAATCGTAAGTTTTTTTTTTATTCATTCAATCATCGTCTGTTTTTTTTCATTGGGGTTTTTAATTTTAGGGTTTTTCCATCTGATAAATCTATGGTAATTTCTATTTCTGATTTCGTTTTAGGTTTATTTTTATCTGATATAAATCTGATATGATTTCTTTCTCTTATTTCAGGGTTTTATCTGTGGAAGAGCTGAAGAACTTTGAAGGTATTTGTTTTATCATCTGTTAAATCAAGTTTTAGGATTTGAAGGATATATACTAACTGATATACTCAACTCTTAAGATTAGGGTGTTTTATTTGTTTGTTTCTATAAACTAGCATGTTTAGATTTTTGATTTGTTGAAGTTACATTGGTGATACAATAATTGAATGGTTCTCGAAATGACCTAGTTTTTCCAGTGAAAAGTACTAAATGTCCATCTGTAGAAACTAAACATATACTTGGTTTGTAATGTAAGGATATCGAAGCAACAATTTTTACTTATTCGACGATTTTGTATTCGCTTTATCTGCAAATATACCATCATTCAAAAATTGTGCTGTGAATTTTCAATCATGATGTTTGTTTATTTACTTCAGCAATTATTCCTTGATTTGTTTGTGAGCTTTGGCTTATTTGATAATCTATAAGATGAGCATTTAAATACCCTGAAATCATATGCTATCCAAGGAATAATTGCTGATGTAAAGTCTAAAACAAGGTAAGGTAGGAATTTTGGCACATACATGAAAGTCTATCGAAATCGAAAAGTTCTAATGAAAAGAAACTATGAGAAGACTTTACGGATAGAGACTAGATGGCATCTGAAGAGACACGGAACATAAAATGAGGATACAAATTTAGTAGACATAAAATAGCTTGCATAGCATCATAAACCATTAATTTTACATCAACAAATACAACTACTGTATCATGACCAATATTGCCATGCCCTGTTAGTATATATATATATATGTTGAACCTGCCTAACTATGCATGTCTTTCATTAATGAAATGGATTTCAAGGTAGTGTGTTTCATGCCAGTACTGGTGCAGAGTGTATAAATCCAGCTCGTTATAGTTGATAATTTGAACTCTTACTTTTTATATGAAATGGACGAATAATTTGTTTGCCATTGTTGATGGCTTGTTCGTTGCTTATTTAACCATTTTAAAATATTCAACAAGGTGGTCATAGACTTCTGACCCTTTGTGCTGGGATGATGGTATTTCTTTGTTTTATCTTGTTTTGGGGTTAGTGTTAATAAGCAATGACATGGGTGTATGCAGCTGCTGACTAATTAGTTTGGTTAAATTAATAATAGTGTTGTGTGGTGGTCAGTAATGTTTATTAAGGTCATATGGTAGTGGATAAAGGATGCATGTTTAGGATCAAGGTTTTACATCCTTACTCCCTCTTTATGTTTATCATTGCGTGACTTCCCAAGAATGAGGTCCACCAACAATTTAACTCCAAGAACTTGTGTGAGGTGAACGGTTATCAGAAAATGTAATGTATATGCTAGATATCTAAAGTTCCTCATTGTTCAATAGTGTATATAAGCTTGCAAAAATATCTTGGTTAAACTAAACAATTATTGTTGTTTCTACTGTTCTTGAATACCTATTTTACTACATAATCCTATTACTATTGGTACCATTTTAAGTTATTGAGATTACGGTAGGCTCATCTCTTGCAAGTGGCCTCAAAGTAATACATCTATTTTACACATTGTCATTTGCATATCGTGTTTTGGTATGCCACACAACCCAGTTTATGAACTGAAATTTATTTGCTACTTCTGGGGGATTGAAAGTTTTCCATGTGGTTTTCATAAATCTTAATACGATATAGTTATTAGTTTATCTGATGATGATACTAATTCGGCGGAATCAGCAGAGATACTTTTGTTACTTGTTTCATCCAATTGACTTATCCAGCTCACCTATATATAATTTTTTCGTGTCTAAGAGTCAAGAAGGATGAGGGTTTGGAAACATCATCCATTTTTTTGCATACTACATGGACGCAGTTGCTTTTCCTGAATTTAACCTGTTAAGATCAATAGATATCTGTATTGAATTACACCCCCTATAAAATAATAATGATAATCTTGGCACCTGACCAGTTTTTGTTACTGTGATATTTGTAGTCATACACTTTGACTTGTTAGAATGATGTATTTGGACATTATAGCCTATATTTGTTAGGATTGCAGTAATCCCAATTTATGAACTAAACTTGAATTCATTTTATAGTTGTTGATATATATAATTAAATTACATTCCAGAACTAATTGTTAGGTGCAAAAGTATATATAATTAACTTACTTGAATAAGATTTACTTTTTTCGGTGCATTTTGGGTGCAAAAGCATTTTGATAAATGTGAATCTGATATTCTGATTTCATGTTAGGGTTTGAAAGAATGAAGAACTTTGAAAAACTCCAAAGAGCTGAAGTTGAAGGTATAAGAATTGATTTTTTTTACTTTTATTTTTAGGTTTTCAATTAGTATGAATTGATTCGTTTAATTTCAGTTTTAGGGTTTCAATTAGTATGAATTAATTTTTTCTTTATAGCATGTTAAGATTATGGTGTTTTATGTAAACTAGCATGTGAAGTTATTCGGCCAGGGCTTCGACAACCCTATCACTAGGACTACGTACATTGTTTGAACATAATCGTCTGTTTTTGTCCATCTGTAGAAACATATTCACCTTCAAATATAAAATCATTAAAAAATGTGCTGTGAGTCAATTAATTGAGACAATATTACGAAACTTGCATACCATATGTATGAACTCTGTTTTCTTTGTAATTTGTTTTCTATGAACTACTTGTAGCTCATCCTCTCCTCGTTGGGAGGATGTTTCTGTCGTTTTCATGAGGGCTTCGGCAAACCCACCACTAGGACTAAGTACTTGGTTTGATCCTATAAAGTCTATTTTGAAGGATAATATGTCATCTGATGAGAACAAGAAATGGATGAAGTGTGACCGTAAGTCTGGTGAATACATACAAGGTGTGAGGTCATTTATACCGTAAGTCTGGTCTTTTTATGCAGTTCAAACTTTTTTACGTATGCTCTTATGCAGTGGTGCATAACAAGTTTTTAGGCTTATTTCCCCCTTTTTTTTCTTCCAGTTCACACTTTTGTATGTATGCTGACTGATACGCATACTCTGATGCAGTTGTGCATAAGAATAGATTTACTTGAAGCAACTTCTGCAGTGCTGCATAACAAGTATTTAGGCTTATTTTCCCCCCTTTTTTTGCAGTGCACACTTTTGTATGTATGCTGAATCATACGCATACTCTTATGCAGCTGTGCATAAGAATAGCTTTACTTGAAGCAACTTTTTTTGTCCGATGTAACTTTTTCCTGAATTATGTGAACACAAACCGGCTTATGAATGGATCTCAAACTTGATCTCCCATTGCCTGTAAGAGAACTTCCTCGCCTAAGAGACTTAAGGGATTGATAGTCTTTTCCCTATCCACTACTCCTTATCCAATAGATGGAAGGTCTTATCTTTGTCCAATTTCCTGATGGAGACCCACTCGCGTAGTCAAACCACGAACAATTCAGGGTCGGAACCTATGCACGGCTAAGGAGGGGAGTTTCCGCTTACCGAATATTCTCAGTACATATGGCGTGAGACGATTCCACCTATCGAAGTCAAAATGGGATCGGGTCTTTTCACGTCTCACCAAAGTGCCCGGTTTTATGCACTTTCAGTTCATTATTTATTTGTATATGTGTGGGTGGATTTTGTTCTGTTATATGTGAATGCACAGGGGACTTCTCGCAAGGTCAGCTGAAGCAACAGTAGCCAGCCGAGGAAATATCAATCCTTGGTAAGTACTTCACTTGGTTATATTTGTACTATAAGGTTTAAGAGGCGTGGTTTCTGACCTTCAATTTATACTTGCGAGGTATTATGCTGGTGGGAAGTGAACTACAGCTGGATTGGCTTCAACTTGTGTACCTTCTAGAATACCGGGTAAGTACTTAACTTGTATATTTCTAAATTCCATGTTTCTTACGGGACTTTTGTTTGTTGCGCGTGCGAGAGAGCTTATGGACTTTGGTTTGTTTCAGGACCAATTGCAATGATGGCCTGGATCAGTGGTTGCAGTTTCAGTTGAAGCTCTTGATGACTAAATCATGGGCTTGTTCTTATTACAAAATCACAGTAAGTATTTCTCATTGTTCTTCTCCCCAATTTATATTTTTTTGAAGTTTTGTATGCTTTAACATAGGTTGGTACATATGCTTAGGAAGTTTAAACTTAGCAGATACTTTTCATCTATAACTTTATGCATGGATTTCGAATTTGTAGTCTTAAAATTTGCAGCTTCAAGTTGGTTTAGCAGCTCTAGCTGTGAACATATAAAATTTGCAGTAAGTTTCTATGTACAGTCTAAGTTATATAAATTTGTGAACATAGGAATTTCTATGAACTGATACTTATGGGAATTTGTATACATTCCCCTACTATTTGATACTAAGAAGAATTTAAGTTCTATTTTGTATGAATCCTTTGTATGAATCCATTTGAATGTGATAAGAATTGATTGAATGGACATGAATTTGATTGAAAAAAAATATTGTTGATTGTGAAGGATAAATGAAAGGTGTATGCAGGTGGTTATTTTGAATTCCGGCGTATTCCGGCGTATTCCGGTCGAGAATGAGCTGCCGGTCAACCTTGACCTGGTCAAAATTGGTCATTGATGACTGATTTTGACCAGGTCAAGGTTGACCGGCAGTAATTTTTTTACTGTTGCAAAAAATTTGTAATGGCTTCATCTTGTTACAACGTTCTGTTACTAAATAAATTCGTAACGGATCTCGCATGTTACGACAGTGCCACGTAGTAACGGCTCTTCGTTGTTACAAGAGCCGTTACAAAAAAAAATCGTAACGGCTGCTGGGCCGTTACAAAAAAATTGTAGCACCCCTTTTCGTAACAGTCCGGAACAGTTACAACCCCGATTCGTAACGTTCAATAACCGTTTCGAATCTGAAAAAATGGTGTAGTGTATAAATACCTAATTTCAAACTCATTCCAACTGACACCAGATTTTCTAAATCTCTCTAGAATTTCTCAATCTCCAATTCTTTTCATGACTCTTCCAATTCCTCAAAGAGCATGGTATGATTGAGTTCATAGCAAACGAACATGCTGCCAAAAATCAAAGAGTTGTTAATCGTACCAATGTGCAAAGAAAAGTTAGGAGAAGTCAAATTAGGGGAAGTCAAATTAGGCGAAAACCAAAATTCACTACTGCAGAAGATGAATGTATTTGCAAGAATTATATTTCTTTTACTGAGACTTTATTCGGAGATGCATTACATCCCCAAACATTTTGGCAAAGGATTTTTGGGTAATCTCAAGAACAAACAATGAACCTCAACAATCGTGACGTTTCAGAGTTGAGTCAGCGCTTCACTACAATCAATCAAGAAGTTTCTAGGTATGTTGTTTTACTTCAACAAGAAGGTCCAAATTTGAGGGATGGTGAAACCATGATGGAACTTCAGCAAATGTGTCATGAGGAATATCGTTGCATCTACGAAAAAGACTTCCAATTTGGAAGTTGTTTCGAGATTTTAAGATATTTGCCCGAATATTGTCAAATATTTATGTTTTAATTTCTCAATTGTCCACTTAAGTTCTTATGTTTTAATTTCTTTATTGTCTAAGTATTGAGTTTTACTATTTGTTTAAAATATTAAATGTATCTCTAATTAAAATGTAAGATTGGATTAAGAATAGAATTAAGCTTCATTTTCAACAATACTCGTCAAATTTTCTAATTCATTAAACTTCGAAATGATCATAATAGTCATTTTACAAGACATAAAATTAGATAATAATAATTTGAAATATAGACTTTAGAAATGAAAATTTGGGACAATGTTCTGCATCTTGTTAATCTTCTTCATTTCACCAAACTTACAATCAATGCGCTCATGAATGGAATTTCCTTTGTTTATCTTCTTCTATGGCTTCAAATTTGTTTTGCCTTGATTTTCCTTGCCTTGAACTTTTCTTTGCCTTTTCTTAGTTGCGGTTTTGACTTGGTTAATATCCAAAACTTGAAGACTTCTTCGCTTCTTACCTATTTCTTTATAACTATGACATATCTTCTTTATAAATATCACATATCAAGTTGTGTTGCCGAATCAAGTTGGATTTGAAATTGTGCTATTTGGGAAAATTTGAAGAAAAAAATTAGATTGAGAAAGAGAGAAATAGAGAAATTTAGATTAAGAAAGAGAGAATTAGAGGAAAAAAAAGTACACAAAAATTTTGGGGTAAGTTCTGAGTTTGAAAATTACCTATTTATAGCGATGAAGAACTAGTCGTAGGCGCTAGAGTCAATAACGAGCGATATTCATGGCAGCGCTGGCGATATTATCAATAAAGCTCGCCAGGAACTCCGTCGCTCATTGATTTTCCCATAGTGGCACAACTCGTTTGCCATGCCAAACAACATTTTTTTGGCATGTGCATAGGAATAGGCCTGATACCCACAAGCTTAAGTTAAACAAAATTTTGTGACACCGTAAATTTCCAATACATAGTAGCCATGGAAATTTTAGCTCATTGGCGACTGTAATTTCATAACGTAGATATGGGCCATATGGCGATAATGAAAAATAATTGACAAGTTATCAAGGCCCAACAAGCCATTATAGACTATCCTGTTAGAGCTAGTGGATTTTGTACCCGGCAAGTCGGCAACACAAACTCATATTCCATAGCCTTTTTTGTTTAATTGTTTCACAAGATGAACATGGATTTTACAATCAACAGAAGAAAGTGTGGTGCTTCTGATAATTACTGTAATGCTGCAAGGAGAGCTTTTCCTTCTGCATAAACTCAAGAATCCACTCTTCACACTCTAATTACATGTATCATATATGAAGATTGGGACGTTTCCACCGGATCAGCGGAACTATTGGATGCTATAAAGAGATTATTATTCACAACAACAACAAAAATAAATGGTTTCATGAGCAATTGAATACGTGTTAGAATACATGATTCTGAAAATTGTTGCATTTGCCAGCATAGCATTTTTATAAGACTGTAGACAGACGCGGACACGGAGTTGGATCAAAAAGTATACATACAAATGAAAACAGAAAACTTTTCGGTGCTTATATGGCTTAGACACTCTATATGTCTAGTCTGAGGTGCGGAAATAATACACTTATATACTATAACATATTTGACTCATATGCCAAGAGGATGTTTTAAAACCGAATAGCTACATGTAATTATGTTAGAGCATTGCTATGTAATGATCCGTAATTCCACCGATATTATATTGTCGTCACTGTGGTTATCCGGCTGTATGGGATTTTCAACAGGCATCGCTGCGATAATCCAGCAGAAACTTCCCGGATGGTCACCCATCCCTGGATTACTCCCGCCCGAGCACGCTTAAGTGCAGAGTTTTCTTCCAACTCTGAAGCCATTTGTACTGAAAAGGCCTCTGTGTTAGAAAATGACAAATCATTACTTATATTCCACTCCATCAGTGAAGCACTGCCGAAATCGGGATATTACAGCTCGGTTGAACCCACCAAGCGTTGATATGTCAAGGTTGGTTGTCATATTTTAGCGTCAAAACTCAAAGTTGTTTGATTAGATTACTAGAGTCAACTTCGTTATGTTAGACTAGTAATTCTAGAAATGTTGAGACATACAAGTATTACTCTGAAGACCTGGATATTTTGAAGGCGTATCGACATCAACGAACACATCATCCTTCTACTCGAGGTTAGTAATACAAGATTTGACTTGTTTCCATTATTATTTACGTTACTTTCAAGTCGGTTAGATTGAAAAAATAACATGCGAAGTTATATATATGAAACTATAGTATTAGAACTGGATCATCTTATTATGATCAAAGAGACAAGGAAGAATATACAAGTTGTATCAAAAATTTTGTATATTGAATTACGAAGTATAAAGTCTTTCGAACTTTGTAATTGCGACGTAGATACTATCTTTGTAACTTGTTAGTAGATTGTGTAATGAACTTAGGATTGAATTCTTGCCTATAAAACTATGTTTGATTACATGAGTTTAAGGAAGTAGACTGTTTGTACCCTCTTTGTACCAAAAATGGGCTTAATAGAGCCTTATAAACACTACATATATGTTGAGCCAAATACAGGGACTTATGGACAATAGCAAAGCGCGATGGGCAACAAAACTATCCAACGGGCACCGTCATGTCAGCAGTAGCGGACGCATATCAGCATGATATCAGCAGTAGCGGACACCACATCAGCAAATGTCTAGTCAGCAGGTGATATGGCTCCTATTAGGGATCTATAGTAGGACCGATCCCTATTTGGGGATCTCTAGCAAGACCGATCTCTATTAGATATCTTAATCAGAACTGTTCCCTACCTATTGGGGATCTATAATAGGACCGATCCCCATGGAAAAACTGATTTTTGATTTGAAGTATACTTTAGGGTTTGTGTGATTTTGGAAGTTGGGTTTGAAAAATAGGAAAGTTCAAGATGTCGACGCTATGAGTAATTTAAACATGTGTATAAATCTTATCTTTTATTGTAGATATTCTTTGATACTAAAGGTGAGATTCCAAACCGAAATGTTTGAGAATCTTTTTGTTAAAATTATCTAATATATATATATTGTTTTTCCTAGAAGCAAAACATATCTCTGGAAGATATATTAGTTAGTATCTTGTATGTTGAGTTGTAGTCCAGGAGGGATTTCAGTATTACAGTTGGATATTGGTTGGAATCATACAAAATCGAAAATACATGTTTATTGCATATCTTGAGAAAATTTCCAATAATGGAAATTCCTTGGTGTCCAAACTACCCTGGTCTTTAAATAGTGAAATTTCTTCTTATTACAAACTTATCCTGAGGTAGGCTGACAACTTCAATTTGTAGTCACTATTGTAGCCGACTAGTATTATTACTTGTAATACTATATTGGAGAGGAGAGTAACCTAAGTAGGCGAAATATCTTACATCCGCTAGTTTAAAGACTTATGTGGGATCAAGAAGCATCTAGATAGTGTCTTTGGTGGGAAACTAAAATTTTCATTGTTATTTTACTTTTCAATTATTAATTTGATTGACTAACGATAATTGAACCTTGATTGCACCTAGTATGATTATTTTCGATATCATTCTCTTCTGCAACAAGGTCACTCAAACTAGGTCAAGGATCGACGTAAAATTAGATTTTTTTTAGATATGACAATATGCTTGTGATCTTCCATTGTTAACAGACTCCATATTGTGTGTGATCGTTCACAAGAGAATCAAGTTTGTTTGTGCAGGTATAAAAGAAGACATTGAAAAATTGAAGACAAAAAACTTTCTTATTGGTTTCTGTTTGGGATTTAACTTCGTTCACACACTTGATCGGCTGGGATCATACTAAGTGTTGTTTATATTTTGATAGACATCTTATTTGATAGTCGTATTATATCAACAAACTATTATTTGGTGGTATTACTCATTATTCGAATATGATAGTTGGTATACCTAGATCTGGTTGTCTTGATAATTTAGATCTTGGTAGATCTTAACCAACAATGAAGTTTATTATTAGATTAAACTGAAGAGCCTTTTTTTGAAATCTACATATAATCTCTGATTCAATTCTTCATATTGAAAGAGTGGTTACCGAACAGATTAGTCTTAAACTATTTAGGAAGACGGTCCAAAGGAGTTGAGTTCCCGAAGTCTTCACAGCGGCTGAGGCAACTTAATATAGTGGACATTATCTTAGGATTCTCGTGCATTTGCCAGATTGGTAGTATATTGAAGAAACTAGGTAACTATGGGCAGATTATTTGTCTCAACTATACGAAGTTGGTAGTGGTCTTTGTATAGCGGCTTAATTATGAAAGTATTCAAAATTATACTAGGTCTAAGGGTTTTATTCTGCATTCGTGGTCGCCTAGTTAACAAAATCTTATGTAATTTTTTTTTTAATTTACTTTCGCATTATTTAACTTGTATTTTATAACTAAAGTAAATACACTTTGTTAGAGCATTGCTCGCTCGAACTCAGAAGTGTTTCTATCTCAAGCTTGTTGTCAAATCCTAGGAAACTATGTTTAATTACATATGTTTCGTAATAGAAAAGAAATCAATAGGCGTTTTGATCCAGTTTTAATGTAGATCTTTTGGATAACCAAATCGAACCTAGGTAAGAACTTTGGTAGAACCGGTCTTGACTTATGTTTAGAGTCTTGGTAGAACCGATCCTTACCTATATTGGAATACACGGCAGAACCGATCCTAGCTATTTTTGGGATTCATGGTAGAACTGATCCTTACCTACATTGGGAATCATGGTAAAACCGATCCTAGTTATTATTGGGAGTCATGATAGAACCAACCCCTATTTATATTTGGATACTTGGTAGAACCGATCCTAACCTATGTTTGGAGTCATGGTAGAACATGTCCCAAGACAAAAACCGATCTTCTACATTCACATATTACTTTACAGTTTTGTGTGAGTTTCGAATTGGGGTTTGCTAAATAGGAAAGTTCTAGATGTCGACATAATTTGAACATGACTATAATTCTTATCTTTTATTGTTCAAAGATGTTCCTTTATACTCAAGGTGATCCCAAACAAGAATATTGAGAATCTTTTAATTTAGATTTTTGATTATATGTTTTTGATTTTCCAGCAATCAAAACATATCTCTTAGAAAGTTATATTAGTTAAGTGCTAAACTAATATTAGATATTTCCTAATGAGAGATTTAAGAATTACAGGTTGGATATTAGTTGGAAATATGAAAACTCAAATTAGATACTTATTGCATATCTTGAGAATATTTTCGGTTTTGGAATTTTCTTGTTTTCTAAACAACCTTAGTCTATAAATAGTTGAGTTTGCATTTCTTTCAAGCCATCCAAAAAGACACGTAAACTTCATTCGTGTTTTTCTGGTGGAGCCATCTATCCGTAGAGGGAAGTGCCATAATTAGGCAAAATATCTTATGACCGCTCGTTTAAAGATTTCTGTGACTTCAAGAAGCTCCGCGTGTACCGTTGGTGGAAAATTAGATTTCATTGTTATTTTAGTTTTCAATTATTTATTTGATTGACTAACAATTTTTGAAACCTTGATTGCACCTAGTTTGATTATTCTTAAGAGCCTTCTTTTCTGACATAAGGTCACTCTCAAACTAGATCAAAGTATCGACGGGATCTTCAGAACAACTTTTAGATCTGAAGACAACTTGTGATCATCCATTGTTAACAGACTTCGTTCTGTGTGCGATCGATCATAAGTGAATTCAAGTTGTGTTGTGCAGGTACAATAGAAGGAAATTGAAGATTTGAAGACAATAAGATTTTTCTTGTTGGTTTTCGTATCTCATGATTTTTGCACACATCTTGATCTCATAAGATCCGACTTAGATCTAATTTATCTTTGATAGATTTGATCATATAGTCATTTAGATCTGCAACTATTAATTGTTGGTACTTTTCAATATCCAAATATGATAGTTGTGAATCTGAATCTAAGTTGATGACTTGGATTGATCTTACCCAACAAAGGAGTTTACTAGTTTAAATGGAAAAGCCTTTGTCACAAACTCAACGAATCTTTTTTATAAAAGATTATTGGAGTAGTAGTTACCAAACAGATTTTTTTATTTACTGTTTAGAAGACAATCAAAAGGAGTTGAGTCTGTAGGATCAGAATTTCGCGACAATGATACGCTCGCGAAATTCTTAACAACGCATTACAAAAATGTCGCAGAGCACTTTGAGAAACGATACAATAGGTGATATTAGCTTAAACATAAGAAAAATATAATAACTCGAAATTAACATTTGCAAGCTTGCGATATCATCGCAAGCCAGATCCGAAATTAGGGGAAATCTTAGTTGTATATGAGCTGTCATCCACTAGGTAGCATCCTATATAAAGAGAAAGGTAGGAGAGAGAAAAGTAACTTGTATTATTATTATCTTCTTATTCTTACCCAAAAACCAGAGAGAGGGAGAGAGCTCCAAATACTCATTAATGGAGTCTCAATGTAATTCATATGTAATTCAATGATCATAGTGAAACCTAACCCCGTGGATGTAGATCAAATTGATCGAACCACGTAAATCTTGTGGCTTATTTTCTATTTTCATTATCTTTATCTTTATTTTCATATCAAATAAGTTTAGATCTAGAAATCATAGTCATGATAATACAAGGGGTGTGTTGTAGGATTTCTTGCAACTACATAATGGCGCTAGAAACATGGACGAGTAAAGGATTTATCCTTCCTGTAACTTGTTGATTCAAGAAATTTTCATGAAGATTAGCTAATGTTCATATTTTACTAGATCTACAAAATTTAGGTTCAAAAATGGAAATTTTATGGAAGAAATCACACCTTCAGGGAGTAAACATCATCAACAATTCAAAGACATGAAAAGATTGAGAGAAAAAATTAGTTGTTGTGGTGAAATTTGAGGAGAAAATGGAAGTTTCAGCGGAAGATTTTAATGTTCAGGAGAAGAAGGCAAATGTGAAAGAAGTTAAGGAAGGACGAAGAAAAGATAAGAGGCAGATACTGCAATTTCTATCACAAACAGAAATTCGCACAGATGGTTTGAGCTGGAGCGAGTAAGCGATAGGTCACGGGTTCGGATTTCGCAAAGACACGTATTTTTCATTTTCTTCTCATTTGCATGGGAGAATAAAAGAATAAGAGAAAAACATTGTGCGTTTATTTCGCAAAAAGATTGTTGAACAGTTGGTCAAGAGAATAATATGTACGTTCGTGGTCGCAAGTTCGAACTTCCCTGAGAGCATAGTTTTCTTCTTTTTACAGATAGCGAAAAAATGAATAATTTCGCAATATTGTTTCATTAGTTCGCAAACAAGAGGTAGCACAGTTGGTCAAGCTTTGCTAGAGTGAGTTGTAAGACTCGAGTTCGAATCCCTCATCAAGCTTAATTTTTCGCACATTTTTGAAATCCTAAAGGCGAAGAAATGAAATAAAGTACAGCATTATGTGTTTCTTTCGCAAGCAACAAGTAGCGCAGATGGTCAGAGAAGGAGTATCCAAACTAGAGGACATGGGTTCGATTCTCCCTGCGACCAAATAATTTTTGCTTCGCAAATATTCATTTCGCAGAGTTGATATTTGATTACTTCGCACAGTCTTTGATTATTTCGCAAGAGAGGGTTAGCAAGTTGGTCAGGAGGCATGAATGCAAGCAGCAGGTCGCGGGATCAATTCTTGCTTCTCGCATGTTTATTTTTATTATGCGAAATTTATACAGAATTTCCTCTTACACAGTTGGAATTTGATTACTTCGCACGAACTTTGATTATTTCGCAAAAGAGGCTTAGCACAGTTGGTATGGTGCGAGAAAATCCAAGAAGCAGATCAAGGGTTCAAGTCTCACTTCTCACACTTCTTTTTGTTGTGCGAAATTCATACATTTCAAGGCATTTATTCACTTCTTTGACAACAACAGCGACTCACATGAAAGATAAGTACCACTTCCTTGAACATTTTACTTTATACTAAGAACGAATAAAAAGATTTTTGATTTAATTTACAAAAAAGCGATTCAATCGCACGATTACAAAGATTTCAAGATTTCAAAGATTACTAAGATTTCAAGATTAAAAAGACTTCAAAATTACAAAGATTGAGAGATTTCAAAATTACAAAAAACTGAGAAAATTTAATTTATATATTTCTCTAGAATATTTCTTTTACAGAGAATAAAAAAAAATGATTTGATTTACAAAATGCGAAACAATCCCAGAATTACAAAGATTTCACAATTACAAAGATTTCAGAATTATAATGTATTAGAATTTCTCTTGAAAATTTACTTTGCTTCAAATGATATGATATTATGAGATGAAAGAATGAATGAAAGAATAAAAGAACAAAGAAACGCGAAAATTTCGCAAGAGACAATCTAAGATCCATAAAAATCTAAGATTAGAATGGGGCGAACCTTTATGGCGTACACCCTAGTTCGCGAATAAAATTTCGCAAGAGACAAATGTAAGACCTAATGTACGTCATAGAAGGGGATACCTGTAGCATGACTCAGGGAAAAGGTTACACCCCCCTGGAACCTGAGTCATGGAGATTTTGGGTCAATAAAGCCCATTCGGGAGAGGCACCTTGGATTCTCAGCCTAAGCATATGACTTAGGTTGGGCGACTAAGGTAATAAGAACTCTCCCAAGGAGTGCAAAATCTGATCAAGGCGCCGAGGTACACGGTTGAGTCAAGAGTGCCAGGGGCGTTTGAAGCGTCCTTTCCATTCTTGACAAGTCTTGGCTTATACTGCACTCGGCCCGAAGAAAACCCCACTTAGGGTGCAGTCTCGTAACCATAAGCCTTATAGGTAAAAGGGATAAGAGGTTGCGAAAACAACTGGTTGTTGTTAAGACCGGATGGGAGGAGCTAACCTTGTATGGTAGAAGTACGCCTCCTTGAAGGGGCAACCATGGGGGAGATAAGGGAGGCACCCTCCATTAGGGAGATGATAAGTGTCTTAAGATGCAAATGTCATGAGGCTTTTTACTCGCAAGGGTATTAAGGCTTGTCATATTTGTGCAACAATCCTGAAGAGGCAATAATACTAGAGAAAAAGATAAGACGAGATCAATGGGTCATTACATGAAAGTGTGAAGACGTCCTACGATTTCGCAAGAATATTTAGGCCTGTCATATTGTCGCAACAATCTTGAAGAGGCAATAATACAAAAGAAAAATTTAAGGCAAGATCAATGGGTTTTTGCATGAAAGTGAAAAGACGTCCTGCGATTTTGTCGCAATGACAAGAGGTGGCAAAATAAGACCTTTAACTATGAAGGTAAAATAAGACCACATAAGAAAATGTGTAAGCAAGTAAGCTTGCGAGAATGATTATATGTAAGCAAACAAGCTTGCGAATATGTACATGGAAATGAAACTGAGACTTGATATTATGATCATACTGTTATGAGATACTAATAGTGCAGGAAAAAGGAAAGATGAAACACAAGTAAGAACTTGTGAGGAACAATAACTACACGAAGAGGAATGCATAAACTAAAGAAAAAGCCAGAGAAATGGAGAATGGAGGAAATTTAAAGCTACATCAATTTTAGCGTGCAAAATGAGCTAAGTAACGCAAACATTAGCCATACATTGCAATATATAAGCATTCTCATCATACAAACATCATACTCGCATCATAAAAGCATTGCATAAGCATTTCATAGCATAAACATCGCATACACATTTCATAGCATAATCATCACATAAGCATTATATTCGCACAAGTACTTTACAAAACTGTACGGAATAATATTGCAGAACTTCGCAATAATATCGCAGAATTTCGCAGAATTATTCAGAATTTCGAAGAATTATTCAGAATTTCGCAGGATTATTCTGAATTTCGCAGAACATGTCAGAATTTCGCAGAATTTTTCATAATTTCGCAGAATTTTTCATAATTTCGTTGAATTATTCAGAATTTCACAGGATTATTCAGAATTTCGCAGAATGTGTTAGAATTTCACAGGATTATTCAGAATTTCGAAGAATTATTCAAAATTTCGCAGAATTTTTCAGAATTTCGCAGAATTTTTGAGAATTTCGCAGGATTATTCAGAATTTCGCAGAATGTGTCAGAATTTCGCAGGATTATTTAGAATTTCGCAGAATGTGTCATAATTTCGTAGGATTATTCATAGTTTCGTAGGATTATTCAGAATGTGTCAGAATTTCGCAGAATGTATCAGAAGTTTGCAGAATGTGATTATTTCGCAGAATGTGATTATTCCGAACGATATGATCATTTCGCTCAATTATTTCGCACAATTATAAGCAACTTGAAGAGATTATACTATCGCATGAGCACAAAACATGAGACAGAGGAAAGATGAGAATAAAGAAAAAATTCGCACATTCAACATTTTCTCAAAGATTCTACCCTCATAGATAAAGAACAGAGGCAACTATGGATTACCAAGAAAACATTTTATGTTCTTTATCTTCTCGGAAAGAATCACCAAAAATGGAGTAATAATTTCGCATGAATAGAGGCAATACTTATTATTCTCATTCAAGGACGGATACTTCTTACATTTCGAGAATTTAATATTTCTTATACTTCATCAAGGATACTTCATACTTCTTATACTTATTCAAGGATACTTCATACTTCGCATACTTCAAAAGATGATACTTCTTATTTAATTCGCAACATTCCGGAACTTCACAAAAGAATAGAGGCAAGTACGTACTTTTCAAATCCAGTATTCTTTCGCTCGTTCCTTCATAAACAAAGATCAAAGACTACTCCAACAACTACAACAATGGATTTTTTTCCTGAAGATCGCTCTTCAAGAAATATTCAAGAAAAAAGAGGCAAGATGTAGGATCAGAATTTCGCGACAACGATACGCTCGCGAAATTCTTTACAACACATTACAAAAATGTCGCAGAGCACTTTGAGAAACGATACAATAGGTGATATTAGCTTAAACATAAGAAAAATGTAATAACTTTGCGAAGATTAGAAGATCTGCGAAATTAACATTTGTAAGCTTGCGATATCATCGCAAGCCAGATCCGAAATTAAGGGAAATCTTAGTTGTATATGAGCTGTCATCCACTAGGTAGCATCCTATATAAAGAGAAAGGTAGGAGAGAGAAAAGTAACTTGTATTATTATTATCTTCTTATTCTTACCCAAAAACCAGAGAGAGGGAGAGAGCTCCAAATACTCATTAATGGAGTATCAATGTAATTCATATGTAATTCAATGATCATAGTGAAACCTAACCCCGTGGATGTAGATCAAATTGATCGAACCACGTAAATCTTGTGTATTATTTTATATTTTCATTATCTTTATATTTATTTTCATATCAAATAAGTTTAGATCTAGAAATCATAGTCATGATAATACAAGGGGTGTGTTATAGGATTTCTTGCAACTACAGAGTCCTTAATACTTTACATCGTAAAGCAAATCAAGATAGTGATTTCTGTCTTGGGATTCACATGCGTGACCAAACGTTCACAGACGTAAGGATACTTAGGGATCTAAGTAACTAGGGGTAGATTACTTGGTCTCAACTATACGAAGTTGGATTTGTTCTATGTATAACGTCTTAATTCTAAGAGTATTCAAAACTGGACTAAGTCTCGGGGTTTTTCTACATTTGCGGTTTCCTCATTAACAAAATCTAGCTGTGTCATTTACTTTACTTCCGCATTATAATTGTTTTATTATAATAAAATAAATAACACTTGTATGTTTCCTAATCACTTGACATTATCCTATAGTCAATCGGTCTTGTACCCTAACTATTATCAAGTGAATATCTTGTAGTTGTATTCTCTCAACTTTGTCCATAGACGATCACTCAAGGTATCGTACTTACAGGTTGAAAGGAAAAGATTGTCGTGTACTTAGGTACCTTCGTCATTTCAACTTTTAAGTATTTTTTACAACTATAATAATTAGTAAAATTTAGAAGTGCTTTATCTCTCGAACCATACAACGTATATTCATAAACTTGATACCACTGAAAAGAATTTTAAAATACTTATATAACGAATATAAACATGACTATAAAATTATACATATTTTTGTATCTTATCCCCCACCCATCAAATTCTTGCTTAGATTTGGTCCATCTGGACCACATCTGAGCAAGATTTCTTTTCTTTTGCAAGTTTAAGTCAATAGTTAATCAAATAAAACATGTTTTTTTTGTTGTTGTTTGATGTCTTTAGACATATTTCTTTGCTATTTGGAGCGATTTTTCTTCGCCGTTAGGACCAATTGTATTTTCGCTCTGAGTGTAATTTCTTCAAATCTTCATGGTTGGATCATGGCTTGCTATTCCTGATTCAAAAAATTAATTCCACAACACGGTATAAAATTGAATCTATTCTCAATCTAAGAGATTTAGGGCATCATGTTCGTTTGGGTATACAAGATTACAAGAAAAAACTCCTTTCCTTTAAGAGCATCTCTTATTAAAAAAGAGAAAAATTAGATCAAATGGTCGGAGTTGATTCCGGATAAACTATCATTCTTCCCTACTATCTTTACAGGTTTTCTCTTTGCGATATGCTTGTAATTGATATATTTAATTGTATTAGGGTTTAATTATCTTGTATTTTGATGTTTTTATTATTCTTATAATCGATCATGTAATCAGTATTTTGATTGACCAAAAAAAAAATTATACACATTTCTTATCCAAAAAATAATCGATTAAGAGAGTAGTTTTTAAAAATATTCATTTGATTAATGATATAGGTCAACCATTAGTGGGACAAAATTCAAAAATAAATAGGTCATCTATTTAGGGATGGAGGTAGTATATAAAAGAAGTATTATATCATTGCGAAACTAAAAATTGATTCCTAGAGGGGATTGAAAAATAACTGGGTTTGCAAAGAAAAATAATGTACCAGGCCTAAGTCTATCTTGTAAGCAACATTAAGAAACCTTAAAATGGAATTCTGTTTCGAGGCATATAAAACCATTTTCCTATTTAGGGTGGTTTATAAAGGGTGTCCTAGCAGTAGGTAGATTACCAAGTTACCCTTAATTATTTTGAATTACTTAAACACTAAATGTAAAACATAAAGCTAAACTAATCAAAATCCAAAATCAATTTCACATTCAAAAATCATTTTCACTTTTTTTTTTGTTTATTTAGGGTGGGTTTATAAAGGGTGTCCTAGCAGTAGGCTGATATTGAAATATCACGTTTTTCTGCCGAACCCAGCTTATAATGAAGAAGATAGGTTCGACTGATTATCTGCAGATTTATTATTTTCAGCCGAACCTTGTTTATTTTGGATAAAATCCATGTTCGGATAGTTTGAAAAGTTAGATTACTAGACGAGCCTTTAAAAACGTTATATCCAGGCAAGGTTCAGCTGATACGATATCTAAACTGCAAGCCAAACCTTTTTCTTGTAAGGTTCGGCTCATATTGGAAATGCAATTGTATAGCCGAACCTTTACCTTGTGTTTTGACACTACCAAGTTTGACTGTATCATATTTAGCCGAACATGACTCTTTAAGTTGCAACTTATAAAAAACCAAAATACGAAGTACAAGTTCATCCAAGAAAAATTGCAGTTCGAATAAGCCGAGCGTTAAATATCTTTTTCACAACTAAGGTTCTCCTTTAGGAATATCAACTGAGTGGTTCTTCCCAACAAGATTCGGCTTGTAATTCTATATAGCTGATTCCAGCAATGAACATCCAAAAAACCTTGTAGAAATTCAACCAGACAAAATGGAGTTTAAATATCGTCTACAAGTATACTTGTGGATATGATTTGAACCACACATTTTGTTCACTTCTAATCACTAAAATCTTAAAACCCGAGTTTTTCTTCACTTCTTCTTCTTCCTCTCAAAAATGCCAACTCTGTCACATAAATCTTATTTATCTACTAATTTACACGCTAATAATTTAATTTTAGACAATCATAAACATTACTAATTAATTGATCATTGTCGTTGAATCTAATCCTAATCATGTAAGGGTAATGGTTTTTTTTTACCAAGTGACCCCATTTTGGCACAATTTTCTTTTTACCTAGTGACCTTATTTTGGCACCATTACATATGTCTCAAAACATTTGAGTATGTCTCCAAAAAGGATTCTTAAAATGCAATGGGAACTTTTTGGTTTCTTGGGCTTTGCAGGTGGTTTTCATCCAGAAGAAGCCTGGTTGTGGTTTCAGCTCTGTACTATATTACAAAAGTTTTCTTGTTACCCGTCTCTCATCGGAAAAAAGACATCCTCAAAATCTAGTTTGTGGAGGAGGCAGCACTACCTCTTGATAAGGATGTCATTCCTTCACCGATAGCAAACACTGACAATTAATAATTTGCTTTTGCTTTAAGTTTTCATTTTTTCATCTCTTTTTTTTTCAATCAAATAAATAGTGATTCATATCTTCAATGTGGTTTAGAGCGGTTCCAGCACCACTATAATATAAGAACAATTACTATTTGTCTAGTATATAAGATGCCAGTTAATTATACTGTTCTGCTTTTTGTAGAGTTCACAACTTTTAAATTGATTGAAGAAACGTGGATGCAGTTAGTATTCCTAAGTGTTGGAACAATTGCTAAATTATGTCTGCAAAAAAATCATAAAAAAAACAAACAAAACATTGTTATGGCTGAGTCGCGGACTAGGTCGCTTTCTTTAAGACGTTTTGCGGCTCTGCCCAAGATTGTGCAAACATTTCTTCAATGGCGCGTCGTCCCCAGGATAAAACAGCCGAGTTCAATCTCTTACACAATCACTCTTGCACGGTGAGAGGATGTGAAACTTCTACACTTCATTCTTGCTCAAAAACACTTTTAGAAAAATCAAGGATGATCATACACTTGTTTTTCTTTCTCACAAAAATTCATTTTTCTTTGAAAACCCAAGAGACATAAAAGAGAAACTCTCTCTATAAAAAATGTTTCAACAACTCTTCTAAAAATCCAATTCTAAAAATTCTGATCTTTTATTTTTAAAGCCAAGAATAAATAAATATGGATTAAATGAAAAACATTATTAAGATGTTAATTAGCATCATTAATTCGTTCAACAAAAACGGTTTTGACATTAAACAAAATATTTATTATTTAAGAGAGAGAATAATTATCACATTTACACCATTTAAATGAGACACTAATTTTTGGAAACTAATAATGTTTTTAAAACATATATTCCCAACAATCCTCCACTTATATTTTTCAAAACATTGAGCAAGAACGTATAAAGTTGTGCATAAGCAAAGGTGTCTAGCGACTTGAACCTTTACGTAGTGTTAATAGGCTCTCTTAAAATTTAACCATAGAGTGAACATAAGCCTTGAACTCTATGAGATAAAAAGATTTCTTAACACATACGACTATACTAGTGTAAAGTCTAAAGCCAGCACATTATGGCCCTGCGCTTGTATCCCAGTTTAATGAATGATCTAGAGAACTACCCATATTCTCATAGAAAGCGGCCACACTTTCACATTCATATAGGTGAGTCTATCAAGAGTACTCCTGAATGTACCCCACTCTAAATAGAGATATAAACATCATTAGAAGTTTAAAAATTTTAAATTTAAAAATTAAACTCAACCTTTACTCGTTTCAGGATTTCATGCCGTGGGATGAATTCTTCAAAAGCATGATTCTCGCATCTCCATATCACCTATGACTTCGTCTAGTCCCTTTGAACCTATTTCTAGGTTGGGTATCCATCATAGATGACTCAATCTCAATGGGCATCAACCTCATCCCTAAGATGTATTCACATTTTCTTATCAATCATTTCGTCAAAGGACTAATAGAAACTCGTTTCAGACACTATATAATCCATATTCTCATAAAATAAACACTTATAGTTGTCGTCACATTCTCAATTCATGCAATAGCCGCGGTACTATCACATTGGATTAATATGTATTTTTCTTCTATCTATTAGAGGATCGAATCGCTCCATCCCTTAAAGGATTCAACTGAAAGGATGTCCCCAATCAGCTTCGCAATATCCTTAAAAGATTGCGGTAACCATTTAAATAGTGTATTTCTAGGCGTATGATGTGTTTGAAACACCTCATAACCTTCTCAATATTTTACCAATTTTCCATACTAGGATTGACAAATCTGAATATAAAACCCCTACTATGGAAGCAATATATTACACCCCCACTACAAAAAATACTTATATATATAGTCAATCACGTAGCAAAGAAGCACTGAGCTACCATACTCATGTCTAGTGCAATCACACATAATATCAAAAGCATTAGCACTAAACCAAATGAGTGAAAACTTGTTTACAGTCAGACTATATATTTTGTCTCTTTTAAAAATTCTATTTTCATTGAAATGAAAATGATCCAAAGAAAAAATTCATTTCAAAAATATACATCATCTTCACTCAAGTCTTTCATGTCAAATAGCAAACTAAGCATGTTCTCAATTTCATTTTCATCCTATAAGTTAGAATAAAAATTCAAAAAATCACTTATGCATACAATACAAAGAGTATTGTGCATTTCACTTTCATCAATTCTGAAATCATTCGAATGAATCAAGTAAACAATTTTTATTTTATAAATTGTTTTAAAGTTGTTTTTCAGAATATAAAGGATAACTTATCTAACTTATATTTCTTTTATTGTTGAAACTACACAGTTTTCCATGCTTGGTTTACATAGATTCTCATCCTTAACTTACACAAAAGTATATATTTCTACTTATGACTATAACAAAATCATTGTAGAAACAACATCAACAAACAAGCATGTAAGTTATTTAGCGACATGAATGCAAGAGTCAACAATTTTTGTTTGCTTGTCTAAAAACAATAGGCTCATAAAAACTTTTTGCCAAAATTTAATAGTTTGAAGAACAAAGTTACTCTCTATAAGAAGTTATTTCAAGCAACAAAATATTCATGACTAATTTAGTCTCACTATATATGCTTTCTAGGTTCATTCTTAGTGAATTACTTGTCACCTTCATTTTTCTAGTTCCTCTATTTAAATCAAAGTTGGTAAACATAGGTATGGAACCCCCACTATTTTTGACTCAAACAAGAATTTCAAAACAATATCCAAAGATCCAAAAATGTGAAAAACTAATGAACCAATGATCTAACCCAAAACGTTTTACACAATATAGGAATAAAAATTCAAACAATTTTTGATAATAACATTTTCTAATTCACTACTCAATAGATCATTTTGATATCAAAAAAGTTATCTAAGCATTTTATAAAATTCTAACATTTTATTTCATCCAAACCATTGCAAGTTGCGTAAGATTTGAAGTGTACATGCTTTTATGAGTTAGGTAAGATTACATATACATTACTCAAAATTCACCAATTTATAAGAAACTATAACATGCTCTCATTCGTTACTAACTCATTCATTTCTTAAAAGCATGAAAAATCTCATATTTCAAATATTCAAAATTCAATTCATGTTATGATAAAATTGTAATATTATATTGAAACATTTTATCCATAACTATCATTTGTAGTAGTGCATGATCAAGTTCAACAAATTTTAATATGAATCTTGTTAATAACAAGATAGGAGGAAACTAGAATTCTTTCTCATTTCGGAAGTATGAACATTTTTTTTATAAAATTGTTCTACCCAAAGAAAACTTTGAGATCGTACTAATACCGTAAATCCTAGTGATGTGAGTATATCTCAACACCACTTTCTTTCAAAATGATTAGGTTCAACTTTTGAACCATAACCTATCAAAACAAACATAGTGTAAAATACCAATATATACCAACCTATCACCGTATCCACAATTCACATTAACTTGGCTTGAAAAGCGTTTTTAATAACATTTTATATCCTTACATTGCCGTGCAAGAATAGCAAATAAATTCATAATCAATATTATGTTCATTTCTTGGTGAGAGTTGATATTCACATTAGTTTTCACTAGGTTTCTAATTATTTCGGTTTTGGGTTCGTATAAAATTCCATCTCATAAGTTCCAAACTTATATGAGTCACATGTTTATTGTCATACACAATAATTCTCAATATCTTGTTTCCCTAAAATTTATTCTAAGATTGAACAATCAATTTATTCAATTTAGAATGTCATTATTTGATCACTACAATAACTACAAATAGTTCATCAAACATACCTCAATTGCTTTTAAATCTCAATTGGTTGTAAACCATTGTCCATTCTTTGCGCACTAACAAAGAAATCAGCAACTCCACTGTTCCACACATCGATTAATCTCCCGCAATTTTTATTAGAAAATAAAATTTCCTCAAGTAAGTGAATTTTCACCTGTCACAATCATGTACATGTGAGCATTTGAAACCAAAAAAATATGTAAGGTATGCACTTACATAATTACTTGAAAATCAAATAAAACATAGCACTCCATGTTTCTCTTAAGTTTCAAACAAAGATTCAAAGTTATATAGTTATAACATATAGTTATATTCCACTAAGCATATTATCAAGCACATGTGGTGCATTAGCTTAATCTCTAACAATGATCTTCTTTTTCATTTCCAAAACAAGAGTATGAAGTAATAAAAATCAAAATCAAAACATGAATTTTAATATAATTTATTACATCTCAATCTTTAATCTCTAATGTCAAGTATCATCTCCTATTTTGGACAAACGTACACAACGATTTTGAAATCACCACATCTCTCAATCTAAAAATCCAAACAGGAAATTTCAAAATAGGTTTCGAAGATAAGTTCATAATTTAAAAGTTTCATGTTTCACACAAACCCAAAATATCAACACAGAGATCAGAAAAACTAAATTAATCAATACTAAATTTCTAATCGTCAGAAATTTTCAACAACATTATTCAGTTTCGTAAAATATTCTAAAATACTTTTCGGACTCCAAAAATTATGAAATTTACAGGAATTATCCTCATGATGTCTCATATACTCGATTAAAATTTCAAGACCCAATTCCTTTTCGTTAAAGAGATGCGCATAAAAATCTATAGCATGTCAAAAACGTTCGTGTATGTTCAGCAATATTTTTCTGTGCTAAAAATTCATGAAAATATATCAACCATTTTACAATCCTAGTCCATAACATAATTAACTCTAGGTATCAGGTTACCTAAAATCTCAAGCATCATTTTCAATCGTCAAAGAAAAATTATACCGATTATAATTCTATAAAACGAAATAAAACAATGATACTTATCGCGTTTAAGCAATTGTTTTCTTTTTGATATCCATGGCAGAATAAAACGTCTTAAAATTGTTGGAACAATTGCTGAATTGTGCCTGCAAAACAATCATAAAAAAACAAACAAAACATTGTTATGGCTGAGTCGCGGACTAGGTCGCTTTCTTTAAGACGTTTCGCGGCTCTGCCCAAGATTGTGCAAGCAGTTCTTCAGTGGCGCATCGTCCCCAGGATAAAACAGCCGAGTTCAATCTCTTACACAATCACTCTTGCACGGTGAGAGGATGTGAAACTTCTACACTTCATTCTTGCTCAGAAACACTTTTATAAAAATCAAGGATGATCACACACTTGTTTTTCTCTCACAAAAATTCATTTTTCTTTGAAAACCCAAGAGACATAAAAGAGAAACTCTCTCTATAAAAAATGTTTCAGCAACTCTTCTAAAAATCTCATTCTAAAAATTATGATCTTTTATTTTTAAAGCCAAGAATAAATAAATATGTATTAAATGAAAGACATTATTAAGATGTTAATTAGCATCATTAATTCGTTCAACAAAAAACGGTTTTGACATTAACACAAAATATTTATTCTTTAAAAGAGAGAATAATTATCACATTTACACCATTTAAATGAGACACTAATTTTTGGAAACTAATAATGTTTTTAAAACATATATTCCCAGCACTAAGGACCATGGTCCATGGGTACTTTAAGCTAGCAATGTTACAAAAAGTCCGGCTATACAAATATCTCATATTAATCATACCCTTTTCCGCTTATTGGTCAACTCAAAGCATTTTCATTTGTCTCGTAAGGTTATGAATATATAAGATGGAACTCCACTTGTAGTATATGAATGATGTTAGTTCCAACGGTTAACATTTAAACGGTAGTATAAATATGCAACAATGTAAAAAAATGGAAGGTGCATAAAAATGTTGCAGTCATAAAATATGGTGCATCACTACTAGCATATATATGATGCAGATGCTCCCATTCTTAACACGGTTTCATAATGTTTTACACAGACAAACTTTGACAAATATTTCAACCCTAAATAGCCAAATCCAAGACCAAAAAAATAAACTTATAAGTTATAATAGCTCCCAACTTGCATGAATGAAATTTAAATACCTTTACGCATATCTATCTATTTAGTTCTTTAATTGCCTTTTTCATCTTTCACATGTTTTTGCATCCATTTTTTAACCAAAGAACGTAAAGTGCTGGAGTAATGGACATGTAAAATATAGGTCTGGGTGAAAAAGACACAAGAAGTTTAGTCATATATACCCTTTATTTTAAATTTTATTGTTTTTCATATCCCTTTTCTCTCTCTATTAATTTTTTTTTTCCAATTTAAAATTAATCGCGAGAAAGATCTTAACTTCCAAAATATAAGCCAGATGTTAACAAAATTTATATTTTTGGAAATGGCTCGAAAATCTCTACAAAACAAGATCCATTGTTGATATGAAATTCCAAAAAAAAAAAAAATTAACCTGGCTGAGGATACATTATGCACCCATGTGCAACTTGACCAAAACTTATTTCCTATAAAAATTTGCAGTATGCACCCAGGTGCAACCTGACCAAAATTTATTTCCTATAAAAATATGCATTGTGCACCCAGGCGTAACCTAACCAAAATTTATTTTCTATAAGAATATGTGTTATCCACCCAGGTGCAACCTGACCAAAACAGTTTTCCTATAAAAATCAAAAAAATATACATTATGCACTCGGATGCAACCAGGCCAAATCCTATTTCTTATCAGAACATACTTATGCACTCAGGTGCATCTTGTGTACTTCGTGGATAAATCTAGATTTATCCCACTAATCACGTGCAATATATTATGCACAACCAAAATCACTAGTTCACCATCTCGAGAAATAAACCCAGCGCCATTATCATCACATTCACCATTAAAACATCAGCCAAATACAAGTTCTATAGAAGAAAAATAAAAGGAACAATAACAAATTAAAAAAAAAAAATTACATTATGCATTCGGGTGCATCTAAGCAAAAACCTATTTTTCTGTCAGAATATACATCATGCACTCAGGCGCATTTTGCGTATTTCATGGGTAAATCTAGGTTTACCTTCGGTACATGATCTCGAACAATAAATCTACCTCCGTTAAAATTACGTTCACCATCAAAACATCCATAATAAACAAAGTATTACATTAAATTAGCAAGTTACATTTTATTAATATACATTAACATGGGAGAACAGAGAGAGGGATGTGTAACTACTAGAAGTTTCTGTACACGTTTAGAGAGTCAGTTTAGACTTTAGACTGCAGTCCGACTACTTACTTAATGCAGAGAAGAAGGATATGTCTTAAACACTTACCATAAGAGGTTGTAACAAAAACTGCATAAACAACATTCACGGTGCAAAGGCTCTAACTACAACATTTTCCATCCGTCCAATTTAGAGTGGATCCAACAACAGCTAGGAGACACGGTCATAATAGACTGATTAAACAACCAACCAATAACCCCGTCCATACAATACTAAGTAGAAGCTTACCCCATACAGTAGCAGCAACGGAGCCTTCAAATTGAATTGCAGTAGCATAAGATGGGGGAGCAAGCTTGATAGATATCAGGATAAGTGTACATAACACAATAACAAAACAAGTATACCCAACACAATTATGTGCATCTTCATGGTCTTATCTGTGCGGTGGATTTTGCACAAAAGTGTATCCTTATTCGCCGTTAAGAAAGTATTTTTGCTCCTGTTGTGGAGTTCTTCTTTTCGCCTCTTCGGCAAATATCTGATTTGAAATTAGAGAGGATATTTGTAATCAGCCTTAAGTTCTCATCCTTTTAGTGTAAATTGTTTCGATTTTTTTCCACAAATATTTAAGATCCAGTCTTGTGCTTATAATTGATTGATCACTTAATACTATACTAGATTTTGTGCCCGTGCTACACAACGGGCGGATCAGAAAACCATCAACCATCGCTTTTTTCTTTCTTCTTTTAGCCATATTTTTGATTTGGTGTGATGTGGATTAGTTCGCCCTATGGTGCATTTTTGATTTGGTGTCGCGGGATTTTTCCGTAGTTAGGATTTTTGAATTGGTGTGGCTCAGCTTCGCCTCGCCCCATCCCGAAGCATTTTTGAATTGGTGTTGCGCGGCTTCTTCTTGCCCAGTGGTGATGCATTTTTGATTTGGAGCGGCTCGGTTTCGCCTCGCCCCCGTTCCTTCAAGACTCTAAGTTATACTTTCCTTTATACGCTTCTTCTCCTCCTTTTTATTTTTTTCTCTCTCAATGAAAATGCGTGGTTAATTGAAGCTCAGAAGGATGGGGCAAATGCTTATTTGTTGTATATTGAAGTTGTAGGTACACAAAATAGACTCACAACGTGTCAACATGAGAAGGCCTCTCGGTCAAAGATCTCAGTCAGTGACTTGTCAAATCAAGTCAGAGAAAGTCTTAATTAATGAACCAGCGAAGATAGTGCACGA
This sequence comes from Papaver somniferum, assembly GCF_003573695.1. Classification (NCBI taxonomy): domain Eukaryota; kingdom Viridiplantae; phylum Streptophyta; class Magnoliopsida; order Ranunculales; family Papaveraceae; genus Papaver; species Papaver somniferum. The sequence continues at coordinate 209,649,492 of NC_039358.1, forward strand.
GATAATAGTGCAAACCGCGAGAAAGCTGTGGGAGTATTCGGCAAGATATCACACGAAAAAAGTATACAGGCGAAGGAAGATTGCTAGGCCCAAAAGTCATTCGGCGAAGATAATACTTATTGACAAGAAATAAGACAACTGTCCCGAAAGGATCACATGGGTATCAGCGAAAGAAGGGGAAAAACTTTATGAAAAATGGGTCGGGCGAAGGATAAAGCAAGACCACGAAGCTCCCACGAAGAAAAATGAGCTGTCCAGCACTAAGGGTGATATGCCTATAAATAGAGGTCCTTGGGCAACGAATGAAGGATGAAATTTTTGGTAGGGTAGGAACCTTAGTTTAGAGAGTAAGATTAGGGTTTTCCTTTGTGTGTAACCTTGAAATCGAGAGCTCTCATTTTATAAATAAATAAAAGTTCTTTATTCAAATTGGTATCTCATGTCTTAGATTTCGTTTACTTACTATTTGGGTGTACTACTGATTTTCGGTAGTTACATTTTGGCGTCCAGAAACAGGGAACTTAGATTGGGGATTTATCCTCATCTAAGAGTTAGAAAAGGAAAGAAGTTGTCTTAGAGATTGTAGAGATTATAGATCTAGCGAGTTGTTTGAAGTTAGGGTTGTAGATCTTGAGTTTTTACATTCGTAGACAAGGTTAGGAACATAGAATAGGAAGAGATCTTGGAATTTCGCGTGGAGAGCAGAGAAAGATCGTGGAAGTTGAAGATTGTTAGATGGACAGGGCATCAGATCGAGCAAGGCATGTGATAGCAACAAGAAGAAGCAAACATATAGAGGTGAGGATAGGAAGAATGGAAAAGGAATGAACGTCAGCTGCAGGGGAAAGGCAAGGTGAAAACCGGTGACAGAATGATCCGGACGGAGAGGACAATTACAGAGAAGGTTCGGTATACACCTCCGACACGGAGACTGCTGCAGAGGAGGAGATGACTCATGAAGGGTTAGAGGATAACATTGAAGACATATCACGTTGGAGAAGTTAAGAGAGACGCTTCGTCTTGAGAAAGAACGAGACAGGAACTTGGAGGACCAACATGCTAGGCTGACGAGACAAAACGCTAGGATAATGATGCAAAACGACAGTCTCAACGAAGAGTTAGCAGAAAACAATGTGGACTCGGGAGAAAATGAAATAATATCAGAAGATGAAGAGCCACGACGGAAAAGATTTACTCGCGAAGATGATGGAGGAGAACGGCGAAGAAGACGACAACGGGAAAATAGTGAAGAATAAGATTTGAGAAGAACGCTAGAGGCAACAAGATGGGAAGATCAAAGACAGAGATATGAGGAAGAAAGGAGAAGGGCGGATGAACTGAGGCGAGAGGAAGAGGACCGACTTGACGAAATGGAGAGATATCAGGGGGGAAATCAGGCGAGGTGAGGGAAGACTTAGCTTGCTGAGGAGTGGTCATAATGAAGGAAATGGGGGGAACCCAAATCAGGATATCATGAACGAGCTGCGAGAGATGAGATCCTTGATAAGCAACTCGAAGAAAGGAGGAAGATCTCAATTGGCAGAAGTAATAGAAGAGGCGGGCAAGTCTCCGTTCACCTATGATATAATGTATGCGGATATTCCAGAAAAATGTGTGTTACCCACGTTTACAAGCAAATTCAGCGGAACGGAAAGTGTTGTACAACACTTGAGACAATATACTCTATCATTAATGCAATGGGGAATAAACGAGGTTGTACTATGAAAGTACTTCCCGGCAAGCCTGACCGGTGAAGCATTGGCATGGTTTGACGGATTACCAGAAAGGTCGATTTCATCTTTCAAGGATCTACAAAGGATATTCTTAACAACGTATATCAGCAACAGCATGCTGAGTCCAGGAATTGAAACCTTGTTCAACTTAAGGCGAAGACTAGGAGAGAGATTGCGAGCATTAGTGACGAGATGGAGAACGGTGTGCAACAAGCTAGCAGGAAGGATGGACGAGAGGAATTTTATCTTAGCCTTCGTCAACGCCTTGTTCCCGACCGATTTACTCTACACTCAAATATTCATAATCCGGAACTCTATGACGATGAATGAATTAAGGGAGTATCAGGAGGAATATATAGCATTGGAAGAAAAGCAAAGGCAAGCTGACGAAGTAACACCCGTTACTGTGAAGGAGGGAAATTCGAGGTTGTTCCCAAGGACGGTACATGTGGTAGAAGACGGTAAAAGCTGCGAGAATAGGGAGCCATCGGCCCCCATCCCGGCGAAGCTCGTAGATGTGTCAAGTGGAGATCAAGAGTGGATTGATCAATAAAGACACGAGGAATCGAGGCGAAGGAGCTATGAACCACGAAGTTATAATCCAGGATATCATCATAGGAATAACCAGGCGCCTAGATTCAGAGAACGAAGAGCGAATGCACCACACTTTGAGGATGTAAAGCTCCCACGGCTCAATACCACTGTTGAGAAGATGTGGGAAAGCGATAGTGCTGACGGAAGAAATACCACCTCCACCAAACGTGGGAAAAGAGCCTCCTCCGGGCGCGAGGAGAAACAAATTTTGCAGATACCACAAGTTCCATGGGCACCATACAAACGACTGCAGAAACATTAGAAAGATCATACTTCGTTTGCTGGATCAAGGAAAGCTCGCTCATTTTCTGGAAGGATATGTTCAACCATTACCGCCACCACCACGAGAAAACCAGCCTGTGTACCGAATTGAAATAAATCGAGGAGCCAGCAAACTAAGTTGCAATTCGATAATACACTCAGTGAAAAGCATTCAAAACTTCCATGAAAATGTTCTCAAAAGAGTATACAAGAGGTACTTCGGAGGAAATGAAATATTCAGCGTAGCGAAAAAGGAGTCGTTAGAAGAATGACAAAAAAGAGAAATAACATTCTCGACTAAGGATGCACCCGGAGGAGGAGCTTCACATGCCGAACCACTGGTCATAACTTTGAACTTCGAGAAATATTCAAGATGGGAAAGTGCTGAAGGGCAGAAGGAAAAAATCTGGGCGATAGATGGAATCTTGGTTGATACTGGAAGTTCAGTCGACATATTGTTTTATCATGCATTCATAACTATGAGTTACAAAGATTCCGACCTTTTTCCCTCTACATATAATATATATGGGTTCAACGGCGTTGCATCAATACCAAAAGGAGAGTTGACCGTGAAGATCTTCGCAAGAGAGTTGGAAACAAAAGTTACTGTTTGTGTAATAAACATAGATTCTCCCTATAATGCTCTTATTGGAAGACCATGGATACACGGGATAAAATGAATTGCGTCGACGTATCATCAAGCAATACAGTTCCCAATGCCCAACGGAATAGGCGAAATTAAAGGGGATATAAAGGATGCGCGAGATTGTATTGAAAAAGATGTCAACAAATATGACGAAAAAATGAGGAAAATGATAGAGTGAAAGAAGGAGGCATGTGAAGCCAAAAAAGCTGAACGGATGATGGTGTTTACAATTGGAATAAGCGAAGAGCATGCCAAAATACAGACAAGTGCAGAATATACAGACAAGGCAAGAGGCGACAATGAGGTTCGCTGCGAAATGAATCCAGAATCCGAAATCCAAATGGAGGTAAAGCAAAGCGAAAAGATAAAGAAAACAAAGGCAAGCATAGGGAGTGAAAAGGAAGCTCCCATAGTCAAGGAGAAACTAACTCCACGCGGAGGAGCCAAAATGAGCACTTCTAAACAGAAGAAGGCATTCACACAAGAAACAGATGAAAGTCAAGAACCAAGTGAGCCTATTCAGAAGGGAAAAGAAGTATGTGATGAAGAAAAAGAAATGGAGCAATTAAAAGAGCAATTATATCGAGAACGGCGAAAGAAAGAGGATTGGTAAGAGAAAGGATCAGGCTTGAGAGACAAAACAAGAAGCTATTAATCAAGAACAGCCACCTAAAATGAATGCAAGCATAATATAGGGTACATAAAGGAGAAAGGACACCTGGGAAAAGGGTAATGGAGGAAGATAATCAGGATCCACTGCGAGGTACAAAGGGGCGAGGAGAAAAAAGAGAGCGGGAAAATTTGAGGAAAGTCATAGAAGAAAGCAGAAGAGAATCAAAGGACAAAGAGTATTTGTTGCAACACGCAAGAATAGCGGAAAGAAGAAGAACGACTAGCAATAGCCGGTCGGCGAGAAGGGAACCTGATGCACGAGGAAGGCAAGAAATGACAAACAAGTGCGCGAGAAGTGAGCCATGCAAGACCGAAATATCAGCTTTATTTTCATTGAAGCAAGGAGAAAACGAGAGCTCGTGAAGCATTGTGGAAAGGTGGGACACGATTTGTAAAGGACTACAAGGGAGATTATCGGAGAAAGACCTGGTGTGGTCCTTTGTCTACGCCCTGTCAACAAAGCACCCATTGTTCTCGGCGCTATTTAAGGTCGGGAACGAAGTGAAGATGAAGGACTTGAAGCGGTATCAATCTGAGCACATTCGTCTCGAAGAAGGGCATTGATTCTGAGAGAGAATCGCAAGGAAAAATATACTGATTTGGCGTTGTACCAAAATTTAAGAAATAATAACAATGATATTTTGAAATAAGAAAAAGATATTCATAAGAAAGTGTAAGGAAATTGTTAGGATTAATGCCTTAGGATTAACCTCACAAGACACTAATAGTTCTTTGGATCAACGTAGAACTAAAGAAAACATAAATAAGATGCACTAAACGAAACAAAGAAAGACACAAGATTTAACGTGGTTCGAAAATATTCCTACGTCCACAAACGGCTACGATCAACTCTTATTATAGAACGAATTACAGAGAATAAACCACAACTATGACCAGCAGGATGCTGTTCACAAACCCTAAACAATTCTCTATGAACCAAACGTTCTAAACCCTAAAATTCTCTAGTTATGAGAACTCTTCTCTGAATTGTGTTGTGTATTTTCCCTTAAGACTTGTACACCTATTTATATAGGTTACAAACTTTTCTTCCAAGTATATGAGTTATACTAGGAAACCTAAACATAGCTACAAAAGGAAACCTTGAGTTTAACTAAATTAGGAAACCTCTAGCTATACTAAATTAAGGAAACACCTAGACGATTCTAGAACACTCTAGAATCTTCCTAAAACATCGAAAACATAACAATTCTCCACCAAACCGATGTTTCAACAACGAGCAGTATTGATCAAGCCGAGACACCTCTCAAACTTGACCTTCGGAACAACTTTCATCAACATGTCTGCTGGATTATCTTCAGTATCAACCTTCAATAGTTGTACTAATCCTTTATCAACAACTTCTCGTACCTTATGATAACGAACATCAATATGCTTGGTGCGTGCATGATAAACTTGGTTCTTAGCTAAATGAATAGTACTCTGACTATCACAGTTTACAACAACCCTCCATTGTATAATCCCCAAGTCTTTAACTAAACCACGAAGCCATAATGCTTCCTTAACATTCTCCGCCACATCAATATACTCTTCCTCCGTAGTAGACAAAGCTACGATTTGTTGTAAAATAGACCTCCAACTGATAGGTCCTCTACTCAATGTAAAATAATACCCTGAAGTCGAACGACACTTATCCCTATCACCCGCATAATCAGAATCAACAAATCCACAGACCTTCAAATTCTGCTCCTTCTCAAACACTAAACCAATATCCAAGGTCCCTTGAAGATATCTCAAAATTCCCTTCACCGCATACCAATGTGCTCTTCCAGGGTTAGCCATATAACGACTAACTAAACCAACTGCCTGTGAAATATCCGGACGAGTACAAACCATAGCATATATCAAAGAACCTACCTCATTAGCATAGGGAACCTTTGACATAAACTCTTTCTCCTCAGTTGTAGTAGGACACGACGGTTTTGATAACTTAACTGTAGGAGGAATTGTAACACTAATAGCTTTGGAGTTATGCATTCCAAAGCGACGAAGAACCTTCTCAAGATAGGATTTCTGAGTAAGACATAACTTTCCCTTAGATCTGTCTCGAGTAATCTCCATACCAAAAATCTTCTTAGATGGACCCAAGTCCTTCATCTCAAAATCTAAAATCAATTGTTTCTTTAAAACATCAATTTCTGACTTGCTCTTTGCAGCTTTGAGCATGTCATCCACATAGAGTAAAATATAAACAAAACTTCCATCTGGAAACTTCTTAAAGTACACGCACTGATCGTATTTACTACGAGTATACTTTTGCTGCAACATAAATGTATCAAACCTCTTGTACCATTGTCTTGGCGATTGCTTCAAACCATACAATGATTTCTCAAGTCGACACACATAATCTTCCTTACCAGCAACTTCATAACCAATGGGTTGTGACATATAAATGTCTTCCTCCAAATTTCCGTGCAAGAATGTTGTTTTGACATCTAATTGCTCGAGCTATAAGTCAAACTGCGCCACAAATGCTAAAAGGACTCGGATAGAAGTGTGTTTAACAACCGGAGAGAAAACTTCATTATAGTCCATACCTTCCCTTTGTGCATATCCCTTAGCTACTAACCTTTCTTTGTATCGTACACCACTAACGACACCCTTGGAATCTGGAATTCCATCCTTTACCATATAGACCCACTTGCACCCAATCTTCTTTCGACCCTTAGGCAACTTAACAAGCTCCCAAGTGCGATTCTTGTGAAGTGACTTCATCTCCTCATCCATGACTGTTTTCCACTCCACGACATGAGTATTACTCATTGCCTCCTCAAAGGTAAACGGCTCACCCTCAAAAATAGAGAATGCATAAGATGCAAACTCATCAAAACCATAACGGACTGGTGCATGTCTCTCACGTTGAGACGTCAAAGACGGAATATTCTCAACTTGTTGCTGTGTAGATTCCTCACTATGAACCTCAAACTCAACTTCATCTTCTACAAGAGTTTCTTTTTCTTATTCTATAGTAAATGAACTAGGAACCCTTTGCTCCACCTGCATCGAATCATCTTCAACACCGCTACTACTCTCACTTTCAATTTGAGAGTCCCAATCAATGAACTTCTTTGAATCAAGCATCGCTTTCTCATTAAAGGTCACATCACGACTGATAATAAACTTATTCAGTTCTGGGCACCATAGCCGATACCCCTTAACACCTAATGGATAACCTAAGAAAATTGGTTTCTTAGCCCTAACACCCAACGTATCTTCTTTCACATGAAAATAGGCTGGACAACCAAACACCTTCAAATTAGTATAATTGATGGGATTACCGGTCCATACCTCCATAGGTGACTTACACTTAATAGTTGTTGATGGTGATCGATTCACTAAATAGCATGCCGTATTAACTGCTTCATCCCACCAAATCTTGTTTAAAATTGTGTTTGACAACATGCATCATGCTCTCTCAAGTAACGTTCGATTCATTCTTCCTCTACTCCATTTTGTTGTGGTGTACCCTTGACTGTGAAGTGTCTAACGATACCTTGTTCCTTAGAAAACTCCTTCAATGTGTCTTAGATGTATTCACCGCCATTATCAGAACGTATCTTCTTAATCACACGACCAAGTTGTTTCTCTACCATGGTCTTCCACTTCTTAAACACCTCGGTGACTTCATTCTTATGCTTCATGGTGTAAAGCCAAACTCTCCTCGAAAAGTCATCAATAAAGGTCACAAACCACCTAGCACCTCCCTTTGAAACTGTACGAGAGGGACCCCAAACATCCGAATGGATGTAATCTAACATACCCTGCGTTTGATGTACAGCGGTACAAAAACTGCTCCTACTTTGCTTCCCGAAGATACAATGCTCACAGAAATCAAGTTTGCAAGTCTTTTCACCTCCAAGCAAACCTTTACTACTCAACACCGACATACCTTTCTCACTCATATGCCCAAAACGCATATGCCATAAACGTGTTGAATCCACCTGTTTCTCATCAATTGATTGAGAAACCATAGTTCCACCACAAACTATATCTCCTTGTAAGAAATATAAATTACCATATCTTTCACCGGTCATCTTCAAACTACCGTCGTAGTATACCTTCAAGAATCCATATTCAGCAACATACTTGTATCCAAGTGATTCAAATACTCCTAACGAAATCAAACTCTTCCTCAAATCTAGAACATGTCTAACCTCTGAAAGTGTTGTGATAACATCATGCGAACGAACCTGTACCGTACCAACTCCAACTATTTTGCAGGCATTAGAATTTCCCATCATAAAAGTACCACCATTTACCTCTCTATAAGTAGTGAAACAATCCTTTAAAGGACACATATGATACGAAGCACCGGAATCAAGAATCCAACCATCATTGAGATAACTCTTTGATGTAACGGTTAACACTTCCTCATCAAAACCACACATTGGGTCTTCTAAAACTTCACTTCCTTCCGCAACCTAAGCAACAACATTCTTCGAATCTGATTTCTCACGTTTCTCATCTCTTGCCTTAAGCTTGAGACAATCATCCCTAATATGACCAGTTTTATGACAATAATAACACTCAATATCGTTCTTCTTGAAACGATTCTTCGACTTCTGCTTCTTATTACTATTCTTTCCTCTATCAACAAACAAACCCTCGGCTTGTGCTTCATCACTTAACTCTTGTTTCCTTAATGCCTTAGCTTGTAAAGCAGCGACCACATCATCAAAAACCAACTTATTGTCTCTTTCGGTTTTCATACTCAGCAAGTAGTCAACGAAAGCATCATACGATGGAGGCAAAGAACATAATAATATCATAGATTTGTCCGTATCAGAAATAGTCACACTGATGTTAGATAAATCAGAACAGATCTTATTAAACTTGTTAATATGATCAACCATAGGCTTACCTGAAGCCATCTGAAAGGCATGAAGCATGCGCTTCAAGTAAAGCTCCGAAGTCGGATCCTTTTGCAAGTAGAGCTTCTCTAACTTATCCAACAACACCTTTGTAGAGGTTTCACTCGAAAAATTATGAGTGATCTCCCTTGACAAACATAACCGAATAGTTGAACACGCCTCCAAAACAAGGTCATCCCAGTTCTCATCGCTCCATTCCTTTGGTAACGCTGCTGGTTTGTCCTTGATCGCTTTGATTTGTTTCACACTAACAAGAATATCCTTAACATTATTTTTCCATGATGTAAAATTATTCTTCCCGTTGAATTTGATAATATCAAATCCATGCACCTTCGAAAAACTTCCACTTGATGTAGAACTAGACATCTTCACTTCCAACTATGATCCTCTCCACGCTCACCGCACCATTTGTTAGGATTAATGCCTTAGGATTAACCTCACAAGACACTAATAGTTCTTTGGATCAACGTAGAACTAAAGAAAACATAAATAAGATGCATTAAACGAAACAAAGAAAGACACAAGATGTAACGTGGTTCGGAAATATGCCTACGTGCACAAACGACTACGAGCAACTCTTATTATAGAACGAATTACAGAGAATAAACCACAACTATGACCAGTAGGATGCTGTTCACAAACCCTAAACAATTATTTATGAACCAAACGTTCTAAACCCTAAAATTCTCTAGTTATGAGAACTCTTCTCTGAATTGTGTTGTGTATTTTCCCTTAAGACTTGTACACCTATTTATATAGGTTACAAACTTGTCTTCCAAGTATATGAGTTATACTAGGAAACCTAAACATATCTACAAAAGGAAACCTTGAGTTTAACTAAATTAGGAAACCTCTATCTATACTAAATTAAGGAAACACCTAGACGATTCTAGAATACTCTAGATTCTTCCTAAAACATCGACAACATAACAGAAATTTCAATAAGATCTCAATAATAGGAGGCAGATAAGACCCACGAAAGAAATGGTTTCTAGGGAAACTTAAAACCTTCGCCTAGGAAGGCTGGGAATCCACGAAATGCACCTTAGTTCGCACGAAAGTGTAAGAGGCAAATCCTAACGCATGTAGTGAACAACTCCCAGACAGAAATTTAGGGGAAATGATAAGACCTATCCACTGAGGGTCTCTTTTATGATGGCCTTCGGGAATGGATAAGCCTATTACATCGTCGCGAGAAAGGAATCCAATAAAATGATAAGGCGAGGTAGATGGATTACTACTTGAAAGAGTAGTAAGCGCCTGATACTTCGTCGAATTAAGATCCTTCATAAAGGATGAGGCAAAATAAGACCTTAATTAGGAGGCATACTAAGACCTTTTAAAGAAACCATGCACACAATCAAACGAATGACAAATAGTATCATGTAAACACATGGATAAATGGCACCAAGACGACGAAACAAAGGCAACATAAGACGACGAAAATAAGCCAAAGACGAAGCAAGAAACAAAGAAAAGGATACTATGAAAATAAGCGAGATGACAGCCGATGTTGCAACCTTGGAAACACTCAAAAGAACAAGAGGCAAGTATATACTTTTAAAGGTTATTATTCTTTTTCCCCGCGGTAAGTATATACTTGATAGAGACTCATCAAAGAAGGAGTAGCACTTCACAATGGGAACTATGTATTAAATAAAAGGATCACCAAAAATATTGAGTAAATATTTTCCCCCCCAAGATTGGGAGCACCCAAATGAAAAGAAAATGTACAAAGCATCCAAAGTTAGAAATTGGAGCACAACCAGAATTTAACGACTAGGATTCAAGATGAAAGCCATTATTGAAGCGGAGAACCATCAGTACCAGTACCAGCATCGCCAGAGGCACCGCCATGAGGTTGACCCTCCTCATCCAGATGATCTTCTTCCTCTGGAGGCTGCTTTTCGTCGTCAGAAAACACCTCTAAAGGAAGAGAAGGGTAAGGAATATCGCGCTCATCACATTAGTCGTTGAAGAGTGGGACTAAATAATCCTGGATATTCTTACGAGCTAGCTTCTCCACCTTTTTGGAATCTTTGATCATATCCTCAATATCATCATTGAGCCCCTTGACTTCTCCTTGAAGGTTGAAAACCTATTTGCGAGACTCATCTCTCTCGCGGGAGATCTAGATGACCTAATTCTTGTAACGGCCCTCGGAATCTGCAAAACAAAATAGAGCATTGTCAAGAACATGAAATATGACTTAGTTAATGATGTTTCTCGCTACGCCTAAAGCTATCTTCCGCCTGATGAAGGGTAATATCCAAAGTTTTTTGGACGTCATTGTACAAATGGTCCAGCTTAGAAATATTAAGATCTGACTCCTCCAATCGAACGCACAGCTCTTGATAGGCATTTTCCCAACCTTCACCATGAGGATATTTTGAGCTAACTTGGTTGGATTGGACAACGAGAGCGCCTTTGTCTTCGTGAAGAGTAGCGGACTTAACTCGTGAGGAAGATCTGGTGGAACGGGGAGGCTTATTTGGTTGAGCTTGTAGGAATTCCACTTTCCTCTTCAGACAATCTACTTCTTCGTTCAGACCATCCGCTTTGTTGCGAGACTTGCGAAGATCGACCATAAGTTGGTATTTCTTCTTTACCACCCATTTATAATCCTCCTCCAGCCGGCTGTAAGCTGACATCGCCGAAGCATGAAGGCCCCTTGATGTGGTAAGGGAATTACTAAGACGCTTCAAGTCAAGCTTGAGGCGTTCATTCTCTTCGTGAAGATGAAGGTTTAGCTCCTCATTACGAGCAGAATTAGCAGATGAATTGTCCAGTTGTAGATGAAGAGTTTCGATCTTGTCGTTCAGGATCATATTTTCAGAAATATAGCTATCATTTTGAGTCAAGAGGTTCAAGTTCTCGGCACGGATATCCTCAAGAGATGCAGACGCTTCGGAGGATCTATGTGACGTTTCATGCACTGCACTTGATAAAGCACATAAAAAGAAAATAAAGGACTGTAGAAGAAAGGCAGAAAAGGAATTTATCAGGAAAATAACTTACTCTAAAGTTCTCCACTTTTTTCTCTTGTTTATTAGAGTGTTCCTTATCTTCTTTGAGCTCCTTCGCCAACGACGCGACCTTCTCTCGCAGCAACTTAGTTTCAATCAAACTGGCCATATGGCGGTTGACCTCCTGAGAATCGACGAAGTAAGAAGCCAACCACGAATAAAATACGAAATAATACATGAAGGGATGGCGTGAGAAGCTCACCAACATCATTAAGGCAGAATGCTGTTGAAGAGACAGGCCCATGGATGCATCCAAAATGATGGAGGTATCCAGATAAAGAAAATCATCATCACTAAAAGTCTCCAAAGACTTAAGTGTGACAAACTGTAAAGCCGAGTCCTCGTTGGATTTGTGATAAATATCGTGAATAAACTTCATGTCAGGGTTGAAGAGAGGGTTGTCCATCATCGAGGAAGTTGTCCGCTTTCCTTTATCACCAGCAGGAGTCTTGGCTGGGGGTTTCTCGACACGAGGATAAGGAACAGGATGATCATTGGTTTTCACAGGAGTGGTTGCAGGAATCTGGAGGATGGGGTATGAGAAGAAGAAGGAAGAACAGAAGTAGCCGCAGTAACCTTAAAAGCAGCTAAGATTTCCAGATCTAAAACCCTACGACGCCTTTTGGGATCGCCTGAAGAAGGAGCAGCAAGAAAATCATCCTGCAAAGTAAGTAGATTCCAAACGGTCAATGGAAGATAAAGGTACAAGATATAAGAAGGTAACTCGATGAAATACCTTAGGAAGAGGGTGATCTCGTTTCTTTGATCCCTTGGCTGAATCAGAGGGGGTAATACTTTCTGAGAAGCCATGATAATAAAGAAAGATTAAGGAGGTCGAAGAAAGTTGAGGCAAAGAGGAGAGCTGTAAGGGTTTGTGCAGAAGGGAAGAGAAAAGAAAAACTTGAATAGAAGATGGGAAGAGATATTTAAAGTAAAAGGGAATGACCGGAAGAACTAGTTGGGCGGCACGATCGAAGTAGTATAACCGGTAACAGCCGGTTACTAAAAAAAACATAGGAGAGTAAAAACCGGAGAGTGGAGAACGTGGCGGTTGAAGAATTTCTAGACGTTTCTTATTACGTTCTCGCGAAATTCGAACGAAATAAGAAAAGGCAAAATGTAGGTACACAAAATAGACTCACAACGTATCAACACGAGAAGGCCTCTCGGTCAAAGATCCCAGTCAGTGACTTGTCAAATCAAGTCAGAGAAAGTCATAATTAATGAACCGACGAAGATACGTGCACGAGATAATAGTATACAGGCGAAGGAAGATTGCTTGGCCCAAAAGTCATTCGGCGAAGATAATACTTATTGAGCAAGAAATGTGACATCTGTCCCGACAGGATCACATGGGTATCAGCGAAAGAAGGGGAAAAAATTTATGAAAAATGGGCCGGGCGAAGGATAAAGCAAGACCACGAAGCTCTCACGAAGAAAAATGAGTTGTCCAGCACTAAGGGTGATATGCCTATAAATAGAGGTCCTTGGGCAACGAATGAAGGATGGAATTTTTGGTAGGGTAGGAACCTTAGCTTAGAGAGTAAGATTATGGTTTTTCTTTGAAACTAGGAATTACCAATAGGTACTAATATAGTAGTCTTAGTTAGTGGCAGGTCCACCCACTAAAGCCCAGTAACCAGAGGTCCATAATTAAAACAAAAAAAGAAAATGGACCCAATTTTTTAAGACTAGGTCCTGTACACGTGCGGAACACATGAAACGTATTATTATAATTCCCAAAACACCCTCGAGTATATAAAACACAATAATGTGATTCATCTTCATTTTTCTTTAAACCTTTTCTTTCAGAAACATCTCCTCCTCTTTTCATTTTCCTTTAAACCTTTTCTTTCAGAAACATCTCCTCCTCCTTCTCGAGGGTTTTCCTTCCCAGTTCTCAGATTTTCTCTTTAATGGCGGCCGGTTTAAACATTGTGATTCCAGATATAAGCTGTTTCTACGCTAAACAAGTCTCTCGATCTTCACTGCTGCTTTCTCTCTACTAGTGCTTCCAATTAATCGCTCTGTCTTGGTAAGTCAACACTTCAGTTTAGTAATCTTTGCTTGAATGTACAATTTTACATAATCACTTGAATTATCTTGATTTTGCATTGTTTGGTGATTTTTTAGATCTGTACATATATATGGTCCTTTTTGATGTTTTGATTTTTTGATCTCCATGCTTGATTAGTTTATTTTCGTGAAAATAGGTCAGATCTAGATGGATCCTCACATTTTTTGTTTATTTCGTTATGAGATTTGCCTATACTAGTTTCTTTTTGTTAGTTTTATATTTTTTTCACTTTGTTTTTCTTTATGAACCATCAATACATATATGATGTACTGGTAGTTTTTGATGAAAATAGTTCAGATCATGCTTGTTTGTTGTTACAAATTGTTTGGATCAGCAGTACATATATGGAATACTGATAAAAATTGCTTTAATTTTGTTGTATTTATAGTTTTTTAATTTTTTTTTGCTTGATCTAGAAGTACATATATGCAATACTGAGATTTAACTGTTTTGATTTTGTTGTATTTGTAGATTTATAAGTTTTTTTTGACATGCAGTTGATTTTTACTTATGAATCATAGGTACATATATGGAATACTGAAAAGAACTTCCTTAATTTGATTATCTTTTTGTTTTTCGCTTCAAAACCACGCTTGTTTGTAGATTCAGATGTTATTATCCACAAGTACATATGTCAGATACTGATATGAAGTGCTCTTTGTTGTGTTTGATTCATAGTTTTGTCACCTTTTTAGTCTTATCCTTCAGTAAGTATTTTAAATACGGTAATATGTCTTTCGATTCTCTTATTTTTCATATATCTGTCACCTATTCTTGTCATGCAGTTGATTTGTAATTCAAGAATCTTTAGTACATATGTCACATAGTGATAGTAGGTGCTCTTTGTTGTGTTTGATTCAGTACGTGTGTGAAATACTGAAATAGATTCTAGTTTTGTTGATGTGTTTTACGCGGTACGTATTCATATACAGGTTTGTACTCGCCATTTTCACTACTGTCGGGAGTGGTCTAGTCTAGATTATTGGTCTTGGTCAATATTTTAGGTGACAATAGTACCCTCAAACAAGATACTTATACCTTCTCAATTACTAACTAGAGTTTGCTGGAAGTACATACCAACACTTCTCATGATAATAAAATGGAAGGTTAATCATCACTAGTCGCATATAGTTTCTTATATTGTTGTTTCTGATTTCATCTTCATTGGAAATCACCCATTATAGAACAAGTAACGCATCTGTTTGAAAATTGATGGTAAACACATACCCTGCACACCCCTGAAATTTGACCACAGGTCATGATGTTAAATGTTCCCAATGTTATTACGTGGGCATAATGGAGCAGGGTATGAGGATCAAATTCAGTCTTGTACTCTGGTTAATGGTTTTATATCTTGTAGTTTGAGCTCTTCCATCATATTTGTAGGCTTGTGATACCCCATGCCTAAACTAGTAAGGTACACATTGGAATATTCCTTAGTGGATATGTTGAGCCCCTGGTAGGCTGGTACCAAATTAAGGACCGTCTTTCTGTGAGAATGTTCTGCGCATAACAATGATTATCCTTGGGGAGAATCAGCTCATTATATAATTTGTATTTCCAACATCTAATCATTGGATGATTTGGTGACTGAATATCATCTGATCATTGGAAGGGTTATTGACTTTGGAATGTGTAGAATATCTACGTGTAGAATATCTTCACCAGATAGTGGATCTTGAAATGGTTCAAGTTAAACCCACATGTTTATCAGTAAAACATCAGTAGCATGTGGCCCTTAGGTATGCAGTGGATACTACGACTTATTTGAGTTGTTGATTAAGCTGCTGACAGGGCATGAAAATTGCTTTTTCTCTGACCTTGGGATATGTTATGTCAATGGAAAAGGTGGTATAATACTTCCAAATTTTGAACTATGCAAATTTGAACTTACTCATTTTCACTATTTGTTTCAGAGAAAGATCATCAATTGCTCTGAGGGATGAGAAGATATTGGATCTGGAAGAACAGGTAATTGTTATCATTTGTAGCTTCATTCATGATTTGTCTTTCAGTTGTCATTACACTCGTAGTTGAAGTAATGTTTTTCATTGGTATTTCCAGATAAGAGATCTTACGGTGTATGTTGAAGCTCAGAAAAACTTTGGAATGATTCTTACAGATTTGTACTCTACCTGGAAGCAGTGCAACAAATATGTACTCGAATTTGTAAGCATTCAGATATATAATCGGATTTGTAAGCAGTACGACAGATATGTACTCAGATTTCTAAGCAGTGCGACAGATATGTACTCAAATTTTTAAGCAGTGTACCAGATATGTACTCAAATTTGTAAGCAGTGTAGACACACACGTTTGGTAGTAATGGGCATTATGGACATTTCCATGTTTTAATTAATTTCGGACCTCCGGATAAAAAAAAAATCCGGTTGGACCCTACTATAAATAACTATATGGGCCTAGGACCAAACAAGAAATTTTCCTTTTCCTTTGTGTAATCTTGAAATCGAGAGTTCTCATTCTATAAATCAATAAAAATTCTTTAATCAAATTGGTATCTCATGTCTTAGATTTCGTTTACTTACTATTTGGGTGTATTACTGATTTTCGGTAGTTACAGAAGTATGCGTGCATTCAGAAGAGACGTGCAGTCAGAAGAGATGGATTTGCATTTTTGGGACCTATATATACCGTTGAAAATTCATCTTCTATCTCCTGCATCAAAGCTATAACCCTGCTTAATTATTTAGATCCAAAAAACATAGAACTTCTGAAGTGCAGCAATAAGAGAATACACACAAAAAGCTTATGTTGCTCCCCAAACATAAAAATTAACAGTAAGAGTAAGCCCACATGCAACGCACCAGGTGAGGTGCAAGGATGGAGAGAATGCCGAATAAATTTTTTACACCTGTAAGTTTTATTTAAATAGTATACATAAATCTATTAAAGGTTGGTACGCTGCAAATTTCTTTTTGAAAGTAGATAAAACTTCAAGACTTGGTACACTGCAAGACTTGGGATTCACCAACTTCATGAATCTGAGTCATTCTCTTGCATAAAGTTGCAACCATTAAACACCCTTAACAAAGATGGCAACAATTTAATTCGCTTCAAAATGTAAGCATCATGTACAGAATTACTGCTTTCATCCAGTCCTTTCTAAACTGACACCCAACTGTCACATCAACAATATAAAAGTCAAATGTAGGAAAACAGGGGTAACAGGTGAATGACTATAAGTGGAAGAGAAAATAGATGGGCGTCCAGTAGCAAATGTAGGAAAACAGTTAAACAGTGAACTGGCAAGCAGCTATTAAATGAGCGGTGAACTGGTGATCGACTTGTAAAGAACCAAGATTGTCAGTTCAAATAGGAAAACCAAATTAGTAAGTAAGAATAAGGCCATAAACAATCGGAATAAAGAGACCCTCCGTATTTTTGCCACTTTTCCCATCTTTTTTTACCTTGGATATCTCGCCCATGGTCATTGAGCTTCAATCCATGTTGCTCTATGATCCCATGTATCCGTTATAAGCTTGACTTTTTTCCCATCCATAATCAGGACTGGGTCTACTTTTGCGACGCACCTGACTTCTACTTCTAGAACAATCATCACTCGTTTCTTAGGACTATCATGCGTATCACCTCGCTCACTGTTACCAAACCCTTAATTCAATTTCAGTACTTCGATTCACAGCAATAAACATATGGGAAACTATGTAGCATGTTTCAAAAGGAACCCCTATTAGCTTTGATTTACACTAAGACCCATTGAAGCAAAAGATCAAACAGATAGATACACAGTTCCACATACAACTTGAGTAGAACATAGAGAACACCAAAAACAAAATTATCATGTAGAACATAGAAGACCAAGTACACAGTTTAATCAAGATTATAAAAGCAGAATCAAACCCCCAAAGTTTCATGAAAATCTATAAAAACAAACAAAAGCATAAACTAAACTCATACATATTTATATTCAAAAAATAACAAAAAAAAACTTAGGTTGAACAAAAGATTCCTGCACTAATAAAAAGAACCCAACTTACCACAGAGTTGTAGTTCCATAAAATGA
Organism: Papaver somniferum; assembly: GCF_003573695.1. NCBI lineage: Eukaryota > Viridiplantae > Streptophyta > Magnoliopsida > Ranunculales > Papaveraceae > Papaver > Papaver somniferum. The sequence goes on from NC_039358.1 coordinate 209,667,432, forward strand.
GCCGAAGAAGAAGAACTCAACTTACCTGAAAAGAAACAATCACAGACCATTAGACAGAGAAATTGTAACAACAACAACAAAGAAAAAAACCCAGAAATTATTTAGAGAAACTGATCAAAACCCACCACTGAGAAGAAGATAATGGAATTAGGGTATGGAGAAAAGAGACCGCGGAAGTGGTTTTAGGTTTTCAGCATCTCAATCCCTCTTAGCCATAACTTCAAATTAAACCTAAATGACAGACCCATAACACCATCAACAATCTTCTTTCCTTTTTGTATTCTCAGTCGAGTAAACCCTAAATCCTTTTTAGTTCATACTTCAATTCAGAAACTCCCAAATCAAACCTAACGCCAAATCAGTTCGAGCCATTATACTCAAAATTTGATCAAATGGAAAACCAGAATATGGCTCAACTGATAGAGAGAAGAACCATATTTTTGGCTCGATGATTTCTGTTGCAGAAGAAAAAGTCAAGAGAAAGAAAACAGAGAGAGGAAGAGGTGCGGCAGACGATTAGGGTTGTAAAAGAGATGACAGTGTTAGTTTGTTTCCTAAGTATTGTGCATCTACTTAACGTCCAGTTAAGTATTTGGTGTTAACTATGTGTAAGTTATTAGTTAGGTGTAAATCCACACATAAGTGTTGTATATCCACGTTTTTGCTAACGGTGTTACTAACGGGTAATTAAATATATGGTATAAACAGGGTATTAATCATGATGCTCCAACCAATAGAATCTCGCCACTTGTCTTCTCCGGAATTGCTCTAATTCAAAGCTTTTATCTCATTTAATTTGAGGAAGGTGTCACACTCACCGTGCGACGTGGGAGCTTATATGACTTAGTGTTTTAAAGGAGGGGAGATGCCGATCCTACATACCCCTCTACATTTTTCTTAAAATAGTTCGATTGGCATTATGACCTAATTTTCATCCACTCTGGTCTTATTTGGACTTTGATTATTCATTTTATGATAGTCCTATATAGAATTCTTGATCACTGAATAGATAATCATAATGTTAGTAGTTCTCTTTTGAACAATGATCCATTTTTATGATATTTGGTGGATATTCTGACATATTTGTGAGTGTTGACGGGATATTTTGATGTACCATTAATGAATTGAGTGGATTTTTTTGAGTTGAGAAGATATTTGGTTCTTGAGTGAGTTGTTTCAAGTTCTCTGGCAAATGAATGTATTGTTCGTCTAGAGCCAAGCAGTAGGAGGAGGATTTTTGGATCCATGAAGATATTGTTTCATTTATCTGATTTTTAAATGTGCAGTTAAATGAGTTTCTCTTGACCATTTGCTCTGTGGTTTCTGTTTAAGTTACTGGCTTCTGATTGGGAAAAATATGGTTTGGTCCCCTTTTTAGGTGGTCCCATGTCTATTAGGTCCTTTCAAAAATCACCTTTTTCATTTGGTTCATATTAAAATATCTAAAGTACCCTTTCTCTCTCTTATTTTCTTTCCTCCTCATGTGAATCATTTTTCTGGTTTTATCTCTCTTCTTTATTTTCTCTACTAATTTCTCTCCTCTTAACCTTAATAGATAAAAATTTAAAAATTAAATATCTCTCAAAATATAAGTCAAAAATTAATAAATTTTATATATTCGGAAAGCCGTCGACGATAGCTTTCCAACGAGTACCATTGTCGCTATGTTTCAGAGCTTTTAAAAAAAAATCGGTATAATAGTAGTTCATATTCGAGAATGAACACTATTTTATAACATGGTAATTCATTCTAGTTCTAGCAGTTCATTTCGTAGAATGAACTCGTATACACTAGCAATTTATTTTGTAGAATAAACTCATAGTAATTGTTCAATTTGAAGAATGAAGTCGCAATGATAGTTCATTATTATACTTCATATTGAAGAATGAACTCGTGATAGATGTTCTTAATTTCGAATGAACTCATAATAGTTGTCCATATTGTAGGATTGATAATTCATGTTGTAAAATGAACTCGTAATAGTAATTAAGAATGGTAGTTCATATTGTAGAATGAACTCGTAATAGTTGTTCATTATGGTAGTTCATTTTATAAAATGAACTCGTAAACGGTAGTTCATATTGTAGAATGAACCCGTGATAGGTGTTCATATTGTATAATGAACTCGTAATAATAGTTCATTATACCAGTTCATTTTGTAGAATGAAGTCGTAAGGTAGTTCATTTTGTAGAATGAAGTCGTAAGGTAGTTCATTTTGTAGAATGAACTCATATGTTATTTAATCCAAAAAGTTCACTTTTTGGAATGATCTAACTAGCATGATAGTTCATTAAAGTAGTTGATTTTGTAGAATGTACTCGTATAATAGTTCATTAAAGTAGTTCATTTTGTAAAATGAACTCGTATAATAATTCATTTTATAGCTAAAAAATAAGGCAAAAATTAAAAGCTCTGAAACATAGCGACAATAGTACTCGTTGGAAAGCTATCGTCGAGGGATTTCCGAATATATAAAATTTATCATTTTTGGACATATGGTTCAAAAGATATTTAAGTTTTAAGTTTTTATTTATTTATTTTTATTAAGAGAGAGAAAAGAGAAAAAAGAGTATTTTTGCCACTATCAAAGGACGGTGACATCATTGATGTCATCCCGCGTGGGTATTGTCCATCCTAAGACCAAACAATAATTTTTTGGACAAAATAACAATTAATATTTTTAAAAAGGACCAAACAGACAGTTGACTGGGTCAACTGGACCAAACTAACTCTAATATATTATTCTTAGGACCAATTGGTATTTCCTACCTTCTGATTTTGTTCAATTCAGTATTACCAAGATGTCCCTCAGCCAGACAGTGAGCCTGCAAATTATAAGAAAAGTATAGAATTTCCTTTTTACACGGAGTGTTTTTACGATGAGTACCTGATATGTTTCATTTCTTCGGCATTACAGGTATAAGACAAGGGGGAAGAAATTCAGGTATGTTTAATTCTGATTTCTTTTTCAGTTCATTCATTTCACAGTACATATTTTCTTGTAGTGATTTTGCAGTACATATTTTGCCTATTGTGATTTCACAGTACATATTTTCCTATATTGATTTCGTATTAAATATTTTGCTTGAAGTGGATATTTTGGTTCCTGAAAGAGTTTTTATACAAATAATTAAAAAAAACTAATTGCCGATACTAGGAATGTATGCATTTTGGTTCCTGAAGCGTTGTTCTTATTAGTTCTTGTCAATACTAGGAGTAACGTAGAAGTTGAATGAAGTTCAACTCCAATTTGATAATATTACCTTGTACTGCACAACTGTTATTTGGAAAACATTTTTACTCGATACTTATCAATATTTGCTAGATTTGACACAATGCATATCAATATCTACTAATTTTTTCCAGTATATTTTGTGTATGTACTGTGATTTCATTTTGGGTCTCAAATTTTTTTTTTGCGGTTTATGTAGTGTAGATTAAGACTTTGTCAATTAGTGTTTCCCTAATCTGTACAAGTAAAATGTCTAGTGCTTTTCTTTACAAGAATGGTGTCTTTACTTATTTATTTTCAAATGATGAGTATGACTGATGTGAGCTTTTGAACTTATACAAGAAAAGTCTGTAGCTTTTCACTCAGTACATATCGATAAGTACTGGTGTCAATGCAAAGGTATGTTTCTTTTGTGTCCTCTAAATTGTGTTGTCTGAGCTGTTATAAGTATCCATTTTGCTAAGATAAATGCACACATTCTCGATGTGACACCTTATACATCCTTCCAAGTGCTACTATGAGTATTTAGACCATTAACCTCTCAAGCTTTAAGGGTATTTTAGCATTAAGCTTGCACACCACTTGATAGTTTTGATTCCAGCACTATATGTAGTTTCTACCTTTTGCTTGGTCACCATTTGGAAACTATCTTTTGTCAGTTTTAGAATACATGTGTATATGTGCTGTTTTTCCATAGTTGAACGACATTTTGTATTTGTCGTGACTGAAGTGTGTTGATCTTCTTTTGCATTGAATTTCACTAAATACATATCAATTTCTACTATGGTTTGACTCAGTACATATCAATATGTACCATGGCTTCACTCAGTGCATGTGTATATGTACCGTGATTTTAATTTTAACCTAGGGATTGAACTTGAGGAAGGTAAGTTTCGAGTTTATTAAACTGATAAGCACTTGGACATGGGGAAGTGATAATTTTGGAAATAAGTAATGATTCTGAGCAGTTCATTGTTTGTTTATTCTGCGTTTTTTTTCCTCTTCAGATGCTGCTGAGGAAAAGTTTAAAGAGGGGACTTCATCATATGAGGAAATGAATTATAAAGGAAGAATGGGCAGTGCTAATGAAAGAATTTTTCGATAGAAATCTGAAACAATTTTGGTTATAGAAAAGTCATGCCCAGAAAAAGTGATATCAAAGATGGATCCATTCAAGATTTTTTACTGTTAGGTGCACAACTAGTTGCTGCGATATTTTGTAGTTTGATTGGAATGTTATATGCTGTACTTGTGTTGCCGAATGGGATTAAATAAAATATGTTTCTTTTATCTATTGCTATGTGTCAATCTTTTTTTCCCCCAGTACATACCAATATGTACTGTTGGACATTAATGTCAAAATCAATTTGGACGATTCTGTGCAACCAATATGTACTCCCTTTGGTACTGTCAAAATTGGTCTAGTTTTTTTTTTCTTCAATACAACACAATATGTACTGGTGGATCACTTTAATACAGGACAATATGTACTGCAAATGACACACTGACAATTAGTCTTCATACTAACTAGTATGTTCCAAAACTATAAATATAAACAAACAATATTGAACACTGCAAATAAAAGACTGAATAAAGACATTGCATTTTATTAGTGATGGGTATTCGAGCACCAAATTATTAACTAGTTTTACAGTACAGGTAAATATCCACTCTTGTCTTGTAGTATTGAAAACATGCTGGAGATATCTACTCCATGTACCAAAACATTAAGAATAAGTTCTCGTAAGACGCTTCACTTATCATTTGCAATTCTGCGCAAGTCAATTTAGGTTTTCATTCTTAATCATTCTCACAAGAATATACATCCCTTTAAAACCAAATATGTATATTCTCCTAGGGATTTTTGCAGGTGCTTCCTTATTCTTATTCGTATTATTTACGTTACCTGCACAATCAACAAGGTCATTTCTTCAGTACAAATAGATACGTACTGTAACATAAGAGTAGATATCAACTGTTAAAAACATATTGTTGGTATTCAAGCATCACAAAAACGAATTTTTCATCAGTACATATAAATATGTACTATTGGATATGTAATGTCAAAAACATATTCATCAATACTAAGTTATAACAAAGCACAAGAACATTTTCATTTTTTCCTTTTGCAAGGTAGTACATGATGATATGTCGCAGCATTTCCTTTCAGAGTAGATATCAGGGAACTGTATCCCAACAAAAAAATATGTACTGACAAGTATGTAAGAAATAAACTAGGTTTTCATGCAATACATATTGATATGTACTGTTTATTTTAACCCAGTATATACTCCTGTTTTGATACATTTTCAAGCATAACAAAATCAATATTCAACCACATTGTTGACACTCAAGCATCACAACCTACAAAAATTGTATCAAGATGTACGTATTGATATGTACTTGGGTATTAGTTTCAAACTCAAAAATATCTACTAGAAAATATGTATTGCAAGTTACATCATATTCAGAAGAGTCAATGACCTTGGGAACTTAGTACGTATCTCTTTACATATGTAATGCTAGGAAAATATGTATTGTCAGTTGATACTTTCAAAAACGAGATCAACAAAGAAACCTAACTCATACACTAGAAAATATGTATTGCATATTACATCATATTCAGAAGAGTCAATGACCTTGACGAACTTAGTACATATCTCTTTACATATGTAATGCCAGGAAAATATGTACTAGGGTTTTACAAAGTGCATATTAATACCTATTGTAGGATTATATGGTAAAAAGGGTTTTAGTAGCACATATTTTATTAGAAAGTAGAAAATTTGAAAAATAAAATGTATAATGTGGTAGGAAATTTGTGTACCTCAAAGGAAGGGAGTCCACGGAACAAAAGGGATTTTCCATTGTTTTTCTGTGACTTTGACATTGTTGAAGTATGCAGAATTCTTTCCAATCTCTTCTGTTCTTGACATCATTATCTTTTCTTCCCTGCAAATACATAACTATTCTTGCCCTTTTTTCCCCAAAGAAACCAATGTAACAAGAACATAATGATATGTACCTAATATATATATATATATATATATATATATGCAACCTATATGCATAAGTACATGTTATGTACTGGTGAATATGTGTTGTCAACAGTACGTAAGTATGCAACAGTACATATAGATATGTTTAGATGCTTATTCAAGCATAATTTAGGTTTTCACCTAGCACATATTGACATGTACTGATGGATCAAAGACACAAAAGAAATTCAAGTATCCAACAGTTCATATCAATATGTACTGTCAAAAGTGAAATTGACGTTGTTCCTTTTTGGTGTATGATTTCTAATTTGTTACCAATGTAATATAAGACCATATTTAAGCATAAACTAGGAGTTTATACAATACATATTCATCAAGTAAATGCATCAACGGATCACTTTTTCTCTAAGTATATAGATATGTATTATAGGTTTATACAATACATGTTGATATCTACCGCATCAATGAACCATTTTTTTCCTAGTATGCACTGCTTGATCATTTTCCCCTATATACATATCAATACGTATTGGAAAATTATGTTGAAGCATAAACTATGGGTTTGTGCAGTGATATGTATGTACTGCATCATTTTTTTTCTCATTTTTTTTCCTGTAATTACATGTTGATATGTATTATAGGATCATAGAAAATAAGGTAATAGTATCAAAGAAAATGGTGAAATTAAAAGTAAAATAAACATATTTGCAGTACCTTTTTTTAGTACTACTTGACGAGTAACAAAAATTTCCTCCATTTTTTTTGTTTCTCCAAGAATACTTTTTCTTCGAAGGATCCGTAGAGATGTTGGATAAAAGAAAGAGAGTCTTCTTTTTCTCACTTTTTGTTATTTTTCTTCTTCTTGACGAAATTCAAGAACCCTAAAACCTAAATTCACTAGTCACACTTGAATCAATCATGGTTTCTTCTGTATTTATTTTTCTAATCAGTGACAATATCAAACAGAAAATCAGTAAAAACCTCGACGAATACCATAATAACTCATATTAATCCATCTTCTAATCTTCGTACTTCTCTTCCCAATCATTCAGCGAATCACACAACGATAACAACGAGGACAATCGAAAATCTTCATCTCATTGTTTTTTTCAGATGTGTTTTTGTTTCTCTTAATATGGTTAACACGTGATTGTTTGAGGGCAGCGAAGTAATTTTAGCTTTTCAAAACAATTTTGGACCTCGGATTAATTGTATTTTGTCGTTGGACTAAAGGATAAGTCGGGTTGGGTTTTTTGGACAAACTAGCAAATTTCTCTAGTTTTAGTTTGGGAAGAATGACCCGATAGGATATTAGGACCATAAAATTGAAATTTTGGTTATTAGAATAGTGTCTAACTTTTACTCGTCTTTTACGCCCAAGAATTTGAATCTAAGGGCTAATAAACCAAAAAATTGATTCCTTAATTGTCTGTTTGCATCTTTCACAGGCTTTTGAAGTAGATGGATATGCTAAACAACCCCAATTGGTTCGCTTTACCTTTAAAAAATCATCTCGGAGACGATTCCAGAGCATTTCTGGGACCAACAGATGCCGATCAATCCGAATCCGAGCAGACGTTTCTGGTACAAGTCCCCCATGCGGGCACCTAAGTGAAGCTGTTGGACCCATGTCAGTTTTAGAACGAAAACTGGCTTTCTCCTTGTTTAACCATTTCTCCAACCTAGTACATAAATCAGATTTATCATCACTTCAAACACTACACCAATAACAAAATTTACCAATAAAGAAGGAATTTAAGATCACAATTTTATTGCTCAAAGTAAAATTGCGGGCGAACAAACATAATAATACAAAGGTGCATCATGATTTTCTTCCGCAGGTGAGGCCATTGGAATCTGGTTAAAACTGCTGGATGTTGTTCCCTTCGCGCAATCCATGCTGGTATTACAAACCTTCACAAAAACCCTAAAAACTAAAACTCTAAGAGCATCTCCAACAGAGGGTAGATTTTATTTATTTTTTGTAACACATAGGATTTTAGACCCCCGTTTGGCATAAATTCATCTCCAACAGTAGGGTCCTACAAGTTAGGAGGGACCAATTATTAAATATGAAGGTGTTCAAGAAAGTGTTATCTATACCTCTGGTTGCACCTCCACGTCATGTTTTTAACTAATTTTCTTTTAATTTTAAGGGTCGAAATTCTCACTGTTGGAGATGGTATTTTAGATATGAGGTCCTATATTTGCTCTATGTGTAGACCCCATAAATAAAAGGACTAAATTAAAAATCCACATATGATTTTTTGCACCTTCTCTTGGAGATGCTCTAAAGATAGTTGTAATTATTAAGGTATTAAATGAGAAAGATGAGCTTGGAGAATAAATTTTCTGTAAGGATCCTCAAGCTCGTCAACGATATTAGACTAGTCAAGAGACGTTTTAACCGATAATAACTTGATTAGTTTAACACGGACGTTAATTAATAAAAATTAATATAACAACGAACTTGATACGATACTCGTACCGTTGGATAGATCTCGAAGAGTTAGGCAGAATGGACTACTCGAACGTGTCATTCGGACATTGGACGAAGAAAATATTTGTTATTTTAGGTGAAGGGTAAAATAGTAATTTTGGTTATCAACCTTGTGGCTGCACGTGTCGAAGTGAGTGGTGACTCAGAAGTTTTGGGTCGGCCATATCTCCACATCGTGAAGATAACTCTCTTATTCTTCTCTTATTTTTCTTTCATCTTCTTTCTTCTTCTCTTTCTCTGTTCAATCTCTTCCTCTCCTGCTCTTCTTTTCTTCGTGTGCTCGAGAGATGAATTAGAGTTTTGAGATCGAAATAGGTTGGAGAAGATCACGGAATTACTGATGGTGATGGTGTTATTATCTGTTGTTGATTGAAACTCGGAAGAGAAAGTAAATTAGAAGTTAGGGTTCGGTCTGAGTTCAAGATAGGGAAGATTTGATTAATTAAAGATGGAGTTGAGTGGTTGATGACGAAGAACAGAATGGGTTAAGGTTTAATTAAAGTTTTGAAGTTGAATCGAGGATGAATCAAATAGTTAGGGTTTCTGTCTTTTGTTTTGGATCTGGATTAGAGTAAGAATTAAGAAGAGATAGATGGAATTATGAGATGGGTTTTATATTCTGAGACAAAGATGAAGAATTTGGTATTCAATTTGGTGTTTGGTTACAGAGAAGAAGTTTAACTAAGAATTAATTAGGGTTTCTGTGGGTTGATGATGAACCAAGAGAAACTGGAGGAGGTTGTTAGTTGGGTTGCTGTGAAGTGAAATAGAAGTGAAGATGGTAAAGAGTTGGTTGAATGTTAGAGTTTTGCAGAGATGTTTGAAGTGGAGTTGGTTGAGTTTGGCGAACTGGTAATGCAAGGATGTGATCTTGCAAGTGTTGTTGATGCTGTGATGGAGTTGCGGGTGGTGGTTCTCTACAATGGATGAAGTTCATGGTTTAGGTGAAGCTGAATCGAGGTAATTGCTCTTCTGATTTGATTAGTGAAGTTATTTATTGATTGGGTATTTGTGGTCGATCCAAATTGTTGCTAAGATTGAGTTTGTATGAGTATGGCGATGGTGTTAATCGTCTGTGTTGAATTGTAAGTGGTGATGGGTTGGAATGGCAGTGTGTTTGATATGCAGGGGATATGGATGAATGGGTTTGCTGTGTAGTTTTGATGTTACAGATATGTGGATATTTGTAGTGTTAAAAAATGGTTAAGTTGTCATTATCCTGAGCTGTAGGTGTTGGTAGTGGTTGTGTAAGTTACAAGATATGGAAGAGGTGATAGAGTTGATGAGGATGTTGCTGAGTTTGGTGTTAGGTGGTGTGGTCTGTGGATTGGAGGTTGAATAATTGTGGTTGACAACCGAGCTAGAGGAGTTTCAGGTTGTGTTATACTGTGTTGCACCATATGGCAGTTGAGGTAAGTAGGTTGAACTGCAAGTAATAATACTGTGATTGTTGAAGGGTGTAGGTGAAAGAATTGGTGGTGTTGTAGGTTCTGTAAGAAGATAGTTTGGGTGTATGAAATGAAATAGATAAATAAATGGGAAGAGTTGAATTGTAGTGAAGTTATAGTGGTTATAATTGATCCAGATGAATGAGATAATCTGAGTTGCAGTTAGTTTGGATGTTGAGTTGGAATGAGTAGACGTAGTGTTGAAGTGGCAGTAGCTTGTGAAAGCCTGCAATTGCAGTCAAGGTAAGCCTAGCTTACATTTGTAAATATATTTTGTAATTGTAATTGTGTTAAAGTCATTTGAGATGTTTGAGTTACGGAATTAGAGTTTTTAGTTTAAGCTTGTTAGTCATCCCAGTCTGAGTCAAATTAACCTATTAAACTGAGTTGAATCGGTTTGACTCAGTTGACTGATAGACGCATTTATGTGACTATTTTGATCACAATTCTCCATGTTGTTAGTGTTCGATTTTGTGCTTATTTTGCTATTTTATGTAATTGTGGGTGTTTTTGGAGAAATGGACTTTTGCGTCGAAATTGGCTCGAAAAGTGGTTTTTATGCTCGTGGGAGAAAATTACTAAGGGGCACCTCAATTTCTAAGGGGTACCCTATGATTAAAGACACCCATGCTTCTGGTTCAGGGCACCCCAGTGGATCTGCTAAAGGGACCCTCGGTTTGGTTAGGGGGCGCCGTTGTCTTCTCCAGATTTTGGCGGGAAATTATGGTTTGAAAATTCCAGTTACCGCGTACTTCACTGTATTGGGTTCTGGCAATTGTATCTCGGATTTCTTTGTGGATTTGGGTACATACAGGCCTAGTTGGATTAAACATGGATGGCTGGTGGTTTGGGTTTGAAGAAAATCACGAATATTTTGTTTCTCGTGAAAACAGGGTGCCAAGAATATCCCGGTGATTTTGCTGCAAATACGTGGAGAACAAGTGAGACTTTCCTTGTTTGACCTGAGTCTATATTTGGAAGAGTTTGGTTTGAATCAAAAACGTGTAAACAGGCTTGGGAGAAAAATCAGAAGCTGCATCACTTCAGAGATAAAACAGGGAGAGAAATTATTTATGGGAACTTGGTTGAATATTTGGAAAGTACTTGGAATTAGAGAAGGGATATCATCCCTTGGATTCTTTTCTGCATGTTTGGAGATATATGTGAAGGCGTAAGAGAAATAAAAAGAAAGAATAGAAGCCGTGACTTCCGGTGAAAGAGAAAAAGATATCCTCGGATTTATCTAGCCTGTGGGTATAAAAGAGCTTTGGTGAGTTTCATGCAAGTTTAGAGGGAGTTTGGGGAAGTTTTTGTGTTCGCTGCAGAGCCGAAACTCAAGCTGCAGGAGGAGTTGCAGAAGCAGCAGGAAGAAAACGAAGCTGAAGAACATACAGCTGTGCAGGACAGTCGTTCATAGGGTCTTAAATTTCAAATCCTGTAACAGTCCATTAGTAACAATTATGTTCAGTTTGCAACAATTCCTTGTAACACTCGATCTGTAACAATTATAACTGTTACGATTAAGCTACTTTCATTCTTTTCTCATATACCTTCAATAAAAACACCTTTTGAGCCATGAGATATTATTTTGAGCGTGTTTTCACCATGAAGAGCTAAACCCCAATACTGGGATGACGGAGGAAGCCTAATATCATACTTGGGTAATTATATTTAATTCTTATATGACTTTTGCACTAATTAAAATTGAATTATGATTTTGATTAATTAGTTGTCATCTTGTTTGATGGGTCATGCTTGCTTAGATGTTTTGATGTCCCATGCTTAGGATTTACAACTAAAATTTTGAGAATCTACCTTGGCAAAAATAAGAGTCCATGTCTTTATTGATCTATAATTGTTAAAAGAATTAATATTTGAACCTTATGTTGTGAGTTTGGTGGAATCCTAAGTCCCAGTTTCTCCCGATACTGCTACCATATTTTTATATATATTTATTAGAATTAGTATTTAAGTCTATAATCGAGTCTACACAAGTCTGAGTTGAACGAACTTTATTTACCACTTGAAAAACTACATCAATTTTTGGCGCCGCCGACGCAGACTTGTATTTAGATTTGTTTTAGGTTTCTTTTTATTTTTATTATTTTTTGTTCTTTTTTACGCGTTTTGGTATTTTTCGATTCTTTTCAGACTTGGAGCGAAGCTACAAGGGAAGAAAAAGTGTTATAAAATAAAAGCATCGCCAAAGAAGGAAAGAAAAGAGGAATGCGAAAGGAGTGAAGAAGAAGATTTTGTATATAGTTATTTTGTTTTATTTTTAGAAACTGTAAATAGGGTGTTTTTTTTTTAATTTTTCTTTTCTTTTTTGGACATTTTTATTTTTGGACTTTTTGGACATTCTTGGACATTATTTTTAAACCCTAAGGAAGGGTCAAAATTAAATATCAATTGTTTGCAGGGAAGGACGACAGTTACGATACTGTCTCGACCCCTCGGGTTCGTACACTAACATCGGAGTCGGTGGCATGAGTCGACTTCAACGGTTCATCGCCCGTCTGGTACGAGTGGTAAGATTCTATCCACCCACGAATCCCATGTCAGTAGGATTTATTTTGTGTGACAACTCACACCCCTGTAATAGAATGTCGAACTGGTATTACAATAGCCAATACAACGAATATCAGACTGAGTTTCAAAATGGACGTTACTACTTTGACCATAGTGTGAATAATGGTTGGGAACATCATCCTTTTGAAGGTTATGGTCCATACCATGGTGAGCCCGAATTACTATCCACACGCCAACCGGTCATACGAGCAAAATTCCTCTCTACTAGAGTCAAAATGTAAGTTAGCTGAGTCGACACGTAAGTTAGCAGAAATGAATAACTTAGTTATGGACGAAATCAGTGCAACGAGTGAACTTTCTTTCCTAGATTCAATCAGGAAGTCATGTGAGTCGACTCAAAATATTTTGTTAGAGGCCCAGAACATTACTGCTCTTAATTTCCAATATAGTGTTTCCAATAGTACCTTTGAAAATGAAGATAGTTATTCACATAATCAAGATGACGAGGATAAAATTGGTAACACTACTTGTTTAGATGAGGTTCAACCATTTTCATGTTATTATAATGATGATTATGATGAGGATAGTGTTGATGAAGAATTTGAAATAAGTAGGCATAGTGATCAGGAATTTGTTACTCCAATTGAGCTTAATAATGATAATGTTTCTAGTTCAAATCCAAATAATTTTAATAATTATTCACCTAATCAAAAGGACGAGGATTTTACTAGAGATACTCCCGTTTTAGACGATGTAGTATTTCCTTTTGATTACGAAGCTAATAATGGTCTAGAGGAACGAGTTTTTTCTGAGAATATTGTTTTAGAGTCTAGCGATTTAGAAACATTAGACAAAGAAAGTGAACTCGTAGAGATGAGTGAGGATGAACCCGACTTAGAAGAATCAATTAACCATTTTTAGGAATCATATGACCTTGAAATTAGGGAAGTTGTGACTAGTCTTTCTAGAGACACTGAAAACTCTAAGTTTGGGGGTGATTATCATTCTCCATGTGCTTTAACTATTAGAAAGGTACCTCACTTGGGACTTGACATATATGCCTCAACCATTTTACAAGATTATCTTCATACACGTTTCCCTGAACCTAGTGATGTCCATAAGGAAGTTCAGTTGTTAGAAACCCATCCTCTGGTTGATGTGGTTTACCCAGGCTATGATATCCAGATTGACTTTGTTTTCCCACCAAATATTTTTCAACCGATTGTGGGAATGTGTAAGTTTCAGATGTGTCAGTTATTAAGTTTTGAGACTAAACTTAATTACTTTAGGAGATTAGGGTCGACACATTTGTTTAAGGAAGACCACCACTCTTATTGTGGTCAGCTGTGTGAGTCAAAACTGATTGACTTTAAGGATCCACAATTATTCAGGTTATTATTATGTGCTTCTAAGTTTTTACTTGAGTTTTTCCAGACTCTAATACCTGAACCAGACCTTAGCTTTGAGGAATTCCAGCGCATGAAAATATTTTATCTAGACCCTTTCATAGAGCCTGAACCTGAACCACAACTAGATGTAGTTGTCTTAAACAGGAAACTAGACAAGGGTGCGCTTTATTTGTCAATTTTCTTGGCATGTTGCAGATTCCTTTTACTTGTGATAGATCTATTTGGTTTTGATGACCCACAGATATTTCGGCTATTACTTTATGATACGAGGTGATTAATCCTTTCTTATGTCTGGCTGAAGACGTTGAACTTAGCACTTCTTGGGAGGTAACCCAATCTCATGCAACACGGTAATATCTTTCCTTATCTCTTTTGCTTCAAACGGTAACAGTTTCTCCTTGTTCATGCTTTTAATTTTATCTTTAGAACATTGAGGACAATGTTAGATTTAAGTTTGGGGGTATGGGAGAAACATTTTAGTTGCAATAAATAAACTCCAGAGCCTAGAAATTTATGCCTATTAAGGATGGCACTAACTAATCTAAGTGGATGGAAGCATTTTGATTGTAGGAGTTGAGGAACCAATCTGATTAGATGGCAACATCTAAAGAGTCTATTCATAAAAGCACAGAGCTCAGGTGTTAGAAATAACATGGTAGTTTCGCCATATCTCGTTGAGTCCTTTTCACTTCTGTTTTTATTTTTCTTTTTAAATATGTTTCTAAATGATTTGGTGGGGCTCACGATTCAAGTTGTTACCAATGCTAGGGTGAATTAGAGTGATTGAGATACCATGAAAAAAAAAACGTTGAAAAAAAAAAAGAATTTGAGACCAGACCATTTGACCAAAAGGAATAAATTCAATAAAGTCGACCACTGGTACCCTTGTATATGCCAGTTGTGTTGACCTAGAGTTAGGTTATCGACCACTGGTACCCTTGTATATGCCAGTGAGTTGATATTAGTCAGACTAGTATCTCAATCCATTAGGATAGGTTCATTTTGGCGGAGGCCTTCAGACAGATATGGGAAACGCCGTTCACTTAGTAAACATCAAAACCATCTATGTTTTTCTCTATATCCATATTCTTGATCTATCCATGTGATTAGTTTTGACTCCGGATATTGATGTCCATAGTGCGACTATCTGAGTAGAGCTCTGTCACTTATATATGAATTTTAGTATGCTTGAGTATAAACTCGTGTACAACAATTGGAATTTCGTATCAGGGTACTTCCTCTTGTAGTCAATAAGTATGCCAACCAAGGAGATTATTTAGTGCTTTCCAAGGTTCTGCGTAGATAGTTAGGATCTGGAGTATAAAGGTTTTGTGGGTATACCTCTGGTAAGCCCTCCCGAGACTATAACTCGGCCACTAGGGCCACCTAGGGGTTTAAAGGCTTATTGCATACGCTAAATGCAATCGACGATGCCTGCGACAGTGAGTTAGGATTTTATTTTATTTGACTTGCTCGAGGACTAGCAAATAATAAGTTTGGGGGTATTTGATAGACGCATTTATGTGACTATTTTGATCTCAATTCTCCATATTGTTAGTGTTCGATTTTGTGCTTCGACTCGTTCAGATCATGAACTGGAACAAAAGAAAGGAGACTGTTATTTTATGTAATTGCAGGTGTTATTGGAAAAATGGACTTTTGCGTCGAAATTGGCTCGAAAAGTGGTTTTTATGCTCGTGTGAGAAAATTGCTAAGGGGAACCTCAATTTCTAAGGGGTACCCTATGATTAAAGACACCCATGCTTCTGGTTCGGGGCACCCCAATGGATCTGCTAAAGGGACCCTCGGTTTGGTTAGGGGGCATCGTTGTCTTCTCCAGATTTTGGCGGGAAATTATGGTTTGAAAATTCCAGTTACTGCGTACTTCACTGTATTGGGTTCTGGCAATTGTATCTCGGATTTCTTTGTGGATTTGGGTACATACAGGCCTAGTTGGATGAACCATGGATGGATGGTAATAGAGGGATTTATGTGTCTAATTTGTCCTCAATGTTTCGTATTGTTGGTACCTGTTTTCGTCCTTATTATGGTGTTTTGTGTATTTTTAGGTATTTTTGGAAAATAAATATTGTTGGAAAAATCGGCTCGAAAAATCACTTGGAACACCCCCGGAGGACACTTGCTATACGGAGCCTAGATTTGGTTAAGGGGCACCTCAATTACTAAGGGGCACCCCAAAAAGGCAACTGCTATTCGCACCCCACATCTGGTTAGGGGGACACCACCTTCTTCGTTTGAACTTAAAAATTGGCGGGAAAAAAGAGCAGCTCTCTGGTGAATTTTTCGATCGAAATTTGAAGGATTTCTGGGTAGACTAAAGGGCTGAAACTTAGTGGGTAGTTGTTATATGTCCTAACAAAACTGGTATGGGTGTTTGTTTCGATAAAAATTGGCTGGAAATTTGTGACAAGAAAACAGGGCAGCTCGTGCATGAGAAGAATAATTCACGAGTTTTTGAAGATTTATGCGTGTTCTGCTTGTGTATGATGACTCTAGCAACACTCTGGACCGTGTAGAAGGAAAATAAGGAAGGTTGGACAGCTGCAGATGCTCGGATGAAGAAAAAATATCCGGAAAATATTTTCTTTAATTGCCGAGTTTAATGAAGAATATTGAGAATTTTGGCGTAATTAAATGGGGCTAAGGAGTATAAATATGTTGAGGGGATCATAGAGAATCGAGTGGGAGAGATTGGGAGAAGTTTAGAGCACCACAGAGTCAAAAAAATCGAATTTGCAGAGAGACCACCTGCTGCTGCCATTGAAGAACACTGAAGAACACGAAGAACGGACCTGCACCAGCAGTCGTTTTCCTACAATAATAACGACTCACACCTGTGGGTCGTACATCAGGCAGACTTATTTGCTACAGTGTTTGCGACACAGATTCAGCAGTCTTATTTTGTTACTGAGGGTCGTAGTTCTCTGGTTTGTAACAAATATAATTGTTACAAACCCGGTTTTTATTGTATTTCTCATAATTTGTAAACCATTTTTGAGCATCAATGAAATTCTTTGAGAGGTTTTCCAACATGATGAGCGGCTAATTCTCTCGTAACCAAGGCAATGGATGAAGCTATTCACACATGAGCAATGGGTAACTATTTCATTTTCTCTAATATTTAATTATAATTCACTCAATCACTGCTTTTGCAGAGTTCTTAAAAGTTTACATAATTTTCTTCATTAGTTGTGATTCAATTAGATAGGTTATGCTTTGGTTAGATAATCTATGCTTAAGGGATACAATTAATTTTTGAGAATGTGTTTGATTATTTGTGGATTAAGAAATAAAGGATTAAAAGGATAACTAGAGTTATGAAATATTTGACATCATTCATGTGTAATAGTGGATTCTAGTGTCTTGGTTACCTCTCGCCCACTTTGTTAATATTTTTGTATAAAATTTTATTAAATCTTTAAATTTAATCTTCACAAGTCCGAGAGTTTGAACTTCATTACTACAACAACAATAAAAAATAAAATCATTTTGGCGCCGCCGACGTGGATTTGTTTATATATTTGTTTTTAGGTTTCATTTTTATTGTTTTTTGTTCTTTTTTACGCCTTTTGGTATTTCTTGTTTGTTTTCAGATTTGGAGCCAAGCTAAAGAAAGAGAAGAAAGTGTTGAAAACAAAAGCTAAGCCAAAGAAGAAAAGAAAATGAGAATTCAAGAGGAGTGAAGAAGAAGATTTTTGTATATAAAGATTTTATTTTATTTTATTTTTAGAAACTGTAAATAGGTTTTTATTTTTGTAATTTTTATTTTATTTTTGGACTTTTTTATTTTTGGACATTGGACATTTTTATTTTTTTAAAACCCTACGGAAGGGTAATTTTAAATAAACTGTTTGCAGAGAATGACGATGATTACGATATCACCTCGGCCCCTCGGGTTCGTACACAACATTGGAGTTGTGGCCCGAGTAGAGTTGGCAAACCAGCCAAAAACCTGCAAGTTGACCCGGCCCGGCCCGTGAAAACCCACGCCCGTCCCGGCTGGGTCCTAAACAAGCCGGGCGCGGTTTAGAGAAATAGCGGCTTGTGAGAAAATGGGCTAACCCGTCCCAGCCCGTAATACTGCGGGTTCAATCCGTTAACCCGCAATTCCCTTTACCCACAAATTATTACGTGTGTCCCCTGACTCACCTTCGTATAACCCACAATATATTAGGCGTGTCCCCCTAATTCCTCTTCGTATAAAAACGAGAAAAACCCTAGCAGCTGTCCTTCTTCTTATCTTTCTTCTTCTTCGTCCGCCTTCGCCACCACACTGCAGACTACAGTTGTTACCTTATTCTTTTATTTCTTCATTTCTTTTTGTTCTACAATCTCCACAGTCCACACTCCACAGATCTAAGGTAGTTCCATCTAATTTATATTCTCTGAATTTGTTGATTTTTAAATTATTCAGCTAATTTGTATTCTCTGATGAAGTTTTGGTGTTTCTCAATGATACAATCGTGATTATTTAAGTTCAGTTGAGTGTACTTTTTGTTGGGTTTTGGAATCTTGTTGACCGAGGGTTTCAAGTTTCAACTTCTGATCTTTGTCATAAACTTATAATCTTCATTTTATTTTTCACTTTTGCAGGTTAGTAATAATTGATATAACTTCTGCTGGAATTGACAACAATCAGATTCTCAGAAAGTAAGTAAAACCCTAAATTTACTTGAAATGATATGGAGTCTGGACTCTGGATCAGTACATGTACACAGTTTACCCTATTACGAAGTACCCCATATTTCTGCAACTTTTAATAGGTTCTTATAGCAGAACGAACTTCAATACCCAATAATATTTTCTGTAGAGCGAGTCTTTTTTGTGTTTCAATTCTGATCGAGTTATTATAGATCAATGATGAAGCTATTATTGTTTGTAATGAATGAAAAGCTCTGTGTGTGTTTGGTTGCACTAGTCGATGCGATATGTTTTTCAAATGGTGGTGATGTTGGGATGTTGTTTGAATGAAATGGTTTGAGCTGAACTGTAGAAGGTATGGCTTATGTTGTCCTTGATGAATGAAATATTTGCTCAATCTTTCCACAAAAAGAAAAAAAAAAGGTTTTTTTACTTGGATTTTTTATGTTGTTTGTTTCATATTTGTATCATTACTCATTAGTATTCTTTACAGAGATTTAGGGGATTTGTTTGTTAGATGCAACTTGCAAGAATGATACTTGTTTCTGTTTGTAATAAATGTTAAACTTGTTGAATTTTGAATCTGGCACTTAGAGTGAATTGGATACTAGCAAAACATAAATTCATGTTAACTTTTCTCCTTTCTACTACCTCAAAACAGGTGAACACCTTTCTGCTAAGTTATTTGCTATGATAGAAGATTGGGGAATTGAAGACAAGGTATCCAACATCACCTTGGATAATGCTGCAAATAACAGAGCTTGTGCTGGAATTATGAAGAGTAGACTTGTTGCAAAGAAGATCTTGTTGAACGATGGAAAATTCTTTCATGTGCGTTGTTGTGCTCATATCTTAGCTCTTATTGTAAAAGAAGGACTTAAGAAGATTGATCCAGCCGTGCTTAAGATAAGAACGTCAGTGAAGTCCCTTAAAAAGTCCAAGTAAGAAAACAAAAGTTCCTGGACATTGTTGATACTTTAGGAATGTCTGGAATAAAAAGGGGTATTCGTCAAGACGTAAAGACAAGGTGGGATTCCACTTCTATTCTGTTATAACTTATAAAGTTAGATAATTGTATAATTTTTATTATATACTCACTGAATGTTTGTTTTATACAGGTGGAATTCAACTTATCTTATGTTAGATAGTTGTATCCTGTATAAGCCATTTTTCTCTCATTTGAAGTTGGTAGATTCAGACTATGAAGACTGTCCAACTGATGAAGAATGGGAACAAATTGAAGTAGTCACAAAGTTTCTCAAGGTGTTTCATGATCTCACAAAGATATTTTCTGGTAGTAAGTATCCTACTTCCAATCTGTATTTTGAAAGAATTTGTCAAGTTCAGGTGTTACTAAAGAAAGAAAACAGAAATGATATTGAATTCATTAGGAACATGGTAAAAGAGATGCAAGAAAAATTTGATAGTTATTGGAAGGAGTTGAGTCCTATATTGGCTATGGCAGTTGTGTTAGATCCTAGATCGAAAATGAATTTTGTGAAATTTACTTACTCCAAGTTGTATCTTGAGGTGAGAGAATTAGAACGTGAAGTTAATAAAGTGCGTAGTAATATGACATCACTTTTTAATGAGTATTACACCTTGTCAAGTACAAGAGCTTCCAATAGTTGTGCAACTCAGAATTTGGGTATTCAAAATGGTGGGAATTCTGCTGCCGAAGAAGGGAGTGATTTTTTTCAGGTAATTTTAAAGCTTACTTAACTCTAATTCATGTTAGTGGTGCCCAGTTATATTGCGAAGATTTTAGTGTTTTGAATTATTGCTTTTCATCTTAAAAACCTTGTAGTAGAATACTGTTTGTCTTTTGAATTACTGTCAACTGTGGATGTAGTATGTGATGGTGTTAGCTTGTTTCTAAGACTTTTAAGACTCATATATTCATAGTTCACTCACTTCTAGGTTGTTTCATGCAGGAATATGTTGCAACACAGGAACGTGGTGGTGATGTACTTACTGACTTGTCAGAGTTAGATGAATATCTTGGCGAGTCGTACAGGGGTTGTCTAAATTCACCACTCGACATCCTAAACTATTGGAAGAACCATGAAAAACGATTTCCGGTACTTTCAAGAATGGCAGGGGATATTTTGTCAATTCCTATTTCAACTGTCGCTTCAGAATCTGCATTTAGCATTGGAGGAAGGGTAATTGATCGATTTCGCAGTTCTTTATTACCTGAAAATGATGAGGCGTTGATAACAACTCGTGATTGGGAATATGGAATTGGTAAGCAAATCAGTAATATTGTTTTTAGTTGAATTTCTAAATCTTATATATAACATTGGTTGTTTTTATCCATGTAGGAAAATAAGATATGGATGAGAAAAATGGGATTATTGAAGAAGATGTATTAGGATTTGAACCTGATGCAGTGGAGGATGGGGCAGTGGAGGATGTGGAGGAAGTAAGTTCTTATGCGTCAAATTAGTATGCGTACTTCTTCAATATAAAGCGGGGTAATTATGCAAATTCCATGTTTTTGACTCGAATCTTTTCTTTTTTTGGTTTATTTTTTCTTGAAATTACAGATTCATATTGAATAGTTGGAGCAACTCAAAGATAGACATGGAATATGAGAATGTTTTTTGGACATACAGTTATTTATCACTTACCAGTGTCTCCAAATATTGCATAGAAAAGAGATTGGAGATGTTTTTTTGGACAGTTAACACTTTTTTTGATTAACCACACAATATATATTTTGTGCAGGAAGTGGTTATTAATATCTTTATTGTCGCACTTGGTGATACAAATTACAAACAATGGTATTGCTACAGTCTCGGAGGATTTTTTTTCTTTGTTGAAAATATCATCATGAACTGATGAAGTACTGTAACTAAAGTACTAAACTACTAATGACTAGTATTTGTGTTCCTTTAATCCTTTAAATGCAAAAGTAGTTTAGTTTTGCAATTTTGAGTTTTTGAATCGAAATATCAAATGAATTAGATGAAATGATGAATGTTAAGTTAAGTACTTAGGTTGGGAAGGAGCTTTAGATGGCCTGAATGTGTCCGGAAATAGCCCAGAAATCGATTTCTGGCGAGTTGACTCAACAACAACCAGCTAACCCGTGAGCCCCCGTGAACCCGCAAGCTTTACCCGGGACGGGCGCGGGTTGGATAAATGACCACCCGTGAAGAATTTCAACCTGCAAGCTTAGGATTGTATTAACCCGTAACCCGCGGGTTGGTCACAAGCCAGCCCCGACCCCCCGTTTGCCATCTCTAGTCCCGAGTCGACTTCAACGGTTCATCCCCCGTCTGGAACGGGAGGTAAGAATTCTAAACACCCACGAATCTCCTGTCAGCGGGTTTACTGGATGATTTTGTATGCATATATGTTGAGGAATCGAATACGGCTGTTTTAATTTCCTAGTAAAGGGCAAGGCCTGTCCATACAAGATAAAGGTTCGGATTTCATCACCGTTCTCTTCTTGACCGCCTTAGGAAAACGAAACCAAACGCGAACCTAAGCTTAAAATTTTACTAGAACGAGACCTATAAGGTAACGAGCTTAGTAGGAAAGTCGTTCGAAAAATATTGGTTACTCTTTTATCATACTTCGAAGTTCATGATGGTTTCTGTGAGTTGAATGCGTGACTGCGCCGCCTTGTGATAGCGGTGAGGCCTTGGGTATCAAAGCTCCACTGAGCTTCCCTCGCCTCAATTCAACTTACTTTGACTCAGATTGATTCCAGAGGGGTTTTCTTGAATTGTAACGAATTCCCTTTCGAAGGATTAGAAGCTGGTCTAGAAACAATCTAAGTGGAGCCATCATGCTTGTTGTTTGCTAGATTTTATAGGTTTGATTTGGTCGAGTCAGCCTTGTCTGTGATTGTGTAGAATTCCCTTGCAATTAAGAATGTCGAACTGGTATGATAGAAGCCAATACAATGTTATCGACCTGAATTTGAATATGGACATCATTATTTTTATGACCATGTTGGGAATAGTGGTTGGGAACGCCATCCTTTGGAAGGATATGGGTCATACCCTGGTGAGCCCAATTACTATCCACACATGCATCAGTCTTACGAGCAAGAAGATTATAGTACTAGTTCTTCGTCTCTATAGGATACAATCAAACTATTGAAAAGTAGTCCTTTTTATGATCCCTCTGTTCCTATTCCTCCTTTAGAAGAGTCCCTCAGGGAGTTAGCTGATTCGACGCGTAAGTTAGCTGAGATGAATAGTGTAATTATAGACGAAAGAACTACAATAATGAGTGAACTTTCTATAGAGGAATCCCTCAAGCTGATGGCTGAAACGAACGAAAGACTTGCTCGAAATAATCTTACTTTCCGATATAGTGTTTCCAATAATACCCTTAAAAATGAGGATAGTTATTTTCATAATCAAGATGACGAGGTTATAATTGGTAGCACTACTTGTTTTGATGAGGTTCGATCTTTTTCATGTTATTATGATGAGGATAGTGTTGATGGAGAATCATACTTATGTAGGAATAGTGATCAGGAAATGGTTACTCCAATTGAGCTTTACAATGATAATATTATTTCTAGTTCAAATCCAAATAATTTTAATAATTATTCACCTATTCAAAAGGACGAGGATTTGACTAGAGATACCCTCGTTTTAGACGATGTAGTATTTCCTGTTTACAAAGCCGATAATGATTTAGAGGAACGAGTTTATTCTGAGAATAATGTTTAGAGTCTAGCGATTTAGAAACAATAGTCTTAGACGAAGAAGATGAACTCGTAGAGATGAGTGAGGATGAACCTGACTTAGAAGAATCAATTGACCATTTCCAGGAATCTGATGACCTAGAAATTAGGGAAGTTGTGACTAGTCTTTCTAGAGACACAGAAAACTCTAAGTTTGGGGGAGATTATCATTCTCCATGTGCTTTAACTCTTAGAAAGTTCCCTCATGTAGGACTTGACATTTGTGCCTCAACCATATTACAAGATTATCTTCATACATGTTTTCCCGAACCTAATGATGTCCATAGAGAAGCTCAGTTGTTAGAAAGCCATCCTCTGGTTGATGTGGTTAACCCAGGATATGATACCAAGATTGACTTTGTTTTCCCACCAAAAACTTTTCTTCCAATTGTTGGAACATATGATTTTCAGATGTGTCGGATATTAAGTTTTGAGACTAAACCTAATTACTTTAGGATATTAGGGTCGACACATTTTCTTAAGAATGACCATTATTATGGTCAACTTTGTGAGTCAAATCTAATTGATTTAGAGGATCCCCCAATTATTCAGGTTGTTGTTATGTGCTTCTAAGTTCTTAGTTGAGTTTTTCCAGACTCTAATACCTGAACCGCATCTTAGCTTTGAGGAAATCCAACTGATGAAAACCTTTTATTTAGACCCTTTTATAGAGCCTGAACCTGAACCACAACTAGATGTAGTTGTCTTAAGCAATGGTATGTTCGGTATCTTCTTGGTCTGTGGAAATTTCCTCTTCTTGTGGGTAACACTTTTTGATCCAGATGACCCACGGTTATTCCGGCTACTACTATATGATTCAACGTGGTGACTAATCCTTGCTTAGTCTGGCTGAAGACTTTAAACTTAGCACTTCTTGGGAGGTAACCCAATATTCATGCGACACGGTAATATCCTTCCTTATCTCTTTTGCTTCATTGGTAACAGTTTCTCCTTGTTCATGCTTTTAATTTGATCTTTAGAACATCGAGGACAATGTTAGATTTAAGTTTGGGGGTATGGGAGAAAGTTCTTAGTTGCAATAAATAAGCTCCAGAGACTAGAAATTTATGCTTATTAAGGTTGGCACTAACTAATCTAAGTGGATGGAAGCATTTTGGTTGTAGGATTTGAGGAACCAATCTGATTAGATGGAAACATCTAAAGAGTCTATTCATAAAAGCACAGAGCTCAGGTGTTAGAAAAAGAAAACATGGTAGTTTCGCCATATCCTCGTGATGGAAACATCGAAAGAATCCTGATCACTTCTTTTTATTTTTCTTTTTACCATTGCTTGGGTGAAATAAAGTGACTGAGATATAAAAACAAAAAAAAAAATTGAGACCAGACCGCCAGACCAACCGGAATAAATTCAATAAAGTCGACCACTGGTACCCTTGTATATGCCAGCTGAGTTGACCTAGAGTTAGGATTATCGACGACTGGTTCCCTTGTATTTTCCAGTGTGCTGATATTAGTCCAGACCAGTATCTCAGTCCATTAGGATAGGTTCACCTTAGTCAACATCATCCACATTTTTCTCTACATCCATCTTCTTAATCTATCCATGTGATTGGTTGACTCCGGTTTATGATGTCCAGAAACTATCTGAGTAGAGCTCTGTCACTTTATATGAATTTTAGTATGCTTGAGTTCAAACTCGTGTACAACAATTGGAATTTCGAATCAGGGTACTTCCTCCTGTAGCCAATAAGTATGCCAACCAAGGAGATTCTTTAGTGCCTTCCAAGGTTCTGCATAGATAGCTAGGGTCTGGAGTAATGGTTTTGTGGGCACACCTCTGGTAAACCCTCCCGAGATTAACTCGGTTTTATTTATTTTTTATTAGTTTTGCTCGAGGACTAGCAAATAATAAGTTTGGGGGTATTTGATAGACGGATTTATATGTCTAATTTGTCCTCAATGTTTCGTATTGTTGGTACTCGTTTTCGTCCTTATTATGGTGTTTTGTGTATTTTTAGGTATTTCTGAAAAATAAATATTGTTGCAAAAATCGGCTCGAAAAGTCACTCGGAACACCCCCGGAGGACACTTGCTATACGGAGCCCAGGTTTGGTTAAGGGGCACCTCAATTACTAAGGGGCACCCCAAAAAGGCAGCTGCTATTCGCACCCCACATCTGGTTAGGGGGACACCACCTTCTTCGTTTGAACTTAAAAATTGGCGGGAAACAAGAGCCGCTCTCTGGTGAATTTTTCGATCGAAATTTGAAGGATTTCTGGGTAGACTAAAGGGCTGAAACTTAATGGGTAGTTGTGATATGTCCTAACAAAGATGGTATGGGTGTTTGTTTCGATAAAAATTGGCTGGAAAATTTGTGACAAGAAAACAGGGCAGCCCGTGCATGAGAAGAATAATTCACGAGTTTTTGAAGATTTATGCGTGTTCTGCTTGTGTATGATGACTCTAGCAACACTCTGGACCGTGTAGAAGGAAAATAAGGAAGGTTGGACAGCTGCAGATGCTCGGATGAAGAAAAAATATCCGGAAAATATTTTCTTTAACTGCCGAGTTTAATGAAGAATATTGAGAATTTTGGCGTAATTAAATGGGGCTAAGGAGTATAAATATGTTGAGGGGATCATAGAGAATCGATGGGGGGAGATTGGGATAAGTTTAGAGCACCACAGAATCAAAATCGAATTTGCAGAGAGACCACCTGCTGCTGCTGCTGCCATTGAAGAACACTGAAGAACACGAAGAACGGACCTGTACCAGCAGTCGTTTTCCTACAGTAATAACGACTCACACCTGTGGGTCGTACATCAGGCAGACTTATTTGCTACAACGTTTGCGACACAGCTTCAGCAGTCTTATTTTGTCACTGAGGGTCGTAGTTCTCTGGTTTGTAACAAATATAATTGTTACAAACCCGGTTTTTATTGTATTTGTCATATTCTCATCATTTGTACACCATTTTTGAGCATCAATGAAATTCTTTGAGACGTTTTCCAACATGATGAGCGGCTAATTCTCTCGTAACCAAGGAAATGGATGAAGCTATTCACACATGAACAATGGGTAACTATTTCATTTTCTCTAATATTTAATTATAATTTACTCAATCACTGCTTTTTGCATAGTTCTTAAAAGTTTACATAATTTTCTTCATTAGTTGTGATTCAATTAGATAGGTTATGCTTTGGTTAGACAATCTATGCTTAAGGGATACAATTAATTTTTGAGAATATGTTTGATTATTTGTGGATTAAGAAATAAAGGATTAAAAGGATAATTAGAGTTATGAAATATTTGACATCATTCATGTGTAATAGTGGATTCTAGTGTCTTGGTTACCTCTCGCCCACTTTGTTAATATTTTTGTATATAATTTTATTAAATCTTTAAATTTAATCTTCACAAGTCCGAGAGTATGAACTTCATTACTACAACAACAATCAAAAATAAAATCAGCTGGTGGTTTGGGTTTGAAGAAAACCACGAATATTTTGTTTCTCGTGAAAACAGGGTGCCAAGAATATCCCGGTGATTTTGCTGCAAATACGTGGAGAACAAGTGAGACTTTCCTTGTTTGACCTAAGTCTATATTTGGAAGAGTTTGGTTTGAATCAAAAACGTGTAAACAGGCTTGGGAGAAAAATCAGAAGCTGCATCACTTCGGAGATAAAACAGGGAGAGAAATTATTTATGGGAACTTGGTTGAATATTTGGAAAGTACTTGGAATTAGAGAAGGGATATCATCCCTTGGATTCGTTTCTTCATGTTTGGAGATATATGTGAAGGCGTAAGAGAAATAAAAAGAAAGAATAGAAGCCGTGACTTCCGGTGAAAGAGAAAAAGATACTCTCGGATTTATCTAGCCTGTGGGTATAAAAGAGCTTTGGTGAGTTTCATGCAAGTTTAGAGGGAGTTTGGGGAAGTTTTTGTGTTCGCTGCAGAGCCAAAACTCAAGCTGCAGGAGGAGTTGCAGAAGCAGCAGGAAGAAAACGAAGCTGAAGAACATATAGCTGTGCAGGACAGTCGTTCATAGGGTCTTAAATTTCAAATCCTGTAACAGTCCATTAGTAACAATTATGTTCGGTTTGCAACAATTCCTTGTAACACTCGATCTGTAACAATTATAACTGTTACGATTAAGCTACTTTCATTCTTTTCTCACATGCCTTCAATAAAAACATCTTTTGAGCCATGAGATATTATTTTGAGCGTGTTTTCACCATGAAGAGCTAAACACCAACACTGGGATGACGGAGGAAGCCTAATATCATACTTGGGTAATTATATTTAATTCTTATATGACTTTTGCACTAATTAAAATTGAATTATGATTTTGATTAATTAGTTGTCATCTCGTTTGATGGGTCATGCTTGCTTAGATGTTTTGATGTCCCATGCTTAGGATTTACAACTAAAGTTTTGAGAATCTACCTTGGTAAAAATAAGAGTCCATGTCTTTATTGATCTATAATTGTTAAAAGAATTAATATTTGAACCTTATGTTGTGAGTTTGGTGGAATCCTAAGTCTCAGTTTCTCCCGATACTGCTACCATATTTTTATATATATTTATTAGAATTAGTATTTAAGTCTAGAATCGAGTCTACACAAGTCCGAGTTGAACGAACTTTATTTACCACTTGAAAAACTACATCATTGACCGAGTTAGAGATTAGACCTGGCACGACTTTGACCGATTTGAACGAGTTGACCTTTTGAGCTGGACTTAGACGTTGACTGTTAGTTGACTCCTTTGACCGTTAGTGACTGTCAGTTGACTCAGATGGACTAGACCTTAGGATAATGGGTTGGTAATGTGGACTTGGGCTTAGGACCAGTTATCCTATGTTGATGATTTGGACCTTTATAGTCTGAATTAGACTTTGGCTTACCCTACAAGGTTGTAGATATTCATAAGACTTAGTTACGGACTATAGAAACAACCTAATTGGGTTAATAACCTCTTAGTTATGTTAAAGATAGAGAATAAGGTACCATAATGGGCTTAGAACCATTAGATAGGGTTGTATGATTCTTGTGTGATTAACAATTAGTATGTATTAACAACGATCGATTCAAAGGATGAACCGGTGGATCGTGAATCTCGAGGTAGGCGTGGCTTGTCGTCAAAAGAGGTGGGAACACTTTAAATTTTTTGTAACCATTATTGTTTCTTTTTCAAAAGTTTATGTTTACAAACTCATGCATTGCCCGTTTGTATATTCCATACATTGTTTAGTTTGCATTATGATTGTTCTGTTGATTCTTTGAAACTTTCACGATTCGGAAAGGACTTGTATTTTTTTGTTGTAAATACGAATTATTATGGGAAATAATAATTTCCACTTGTGGCGTATAGGATTAGCTCCTTCGCATTTATACCTATTATATGTTTAATCGGTGTGGAATTGGCATCAATATTACTAATCGGTGTGGAAGCGGGCATCAATATTATACATAGCTTGAAGAAGGAGTTTTTCCATATACCTGTTTGTTCATTTCAGTGACTCAGTCACTTTTTTTAATGACCGCGGAAAACATTATTGTTTTCCAAAACTTGCCTTGATTACTTAAGAGTTAAATGTTATTCCTACTGGGCACCCATTTTAGGGATGATTTGCTCACCCATTCCCACTTTCAGTTTCAGAGACAGATCAAAGTTGTGCAGTGAAAGCTTCGAGGAGTTGACTCCGTTAATTAGTTAACTTATGCTATGTTTATTATTGTATTTTATTTGTAAACCAAATGACTATTGTATATGTATCATTTGAGAGGAGTTCTTTTATATATAATTCTGAGCGGGGCTAGTTTTGGGTTAAGTTTTGTAGCAGATTTCTTAATTAAATGTTTAAGTAAATGATTTAGATTCTTAATGCCTTTTTATTTAGTTAATCCCTTGGATTAGTCAGCTGCTAGCTTTGGGGGCGCCACAGTCTTGGTATCAGAGCTCAGTATTAGATCTTATATGGGAAACAATATGAATAGCCAGTGCCAGTTAGTAAACTAGATTAGTTTAGAACCGGGTTGAGTTGTGAGATAAATCTTAATCACTAAAAGCTATCAATAATTAAAAGATTTATTTGATTGTTTGATTGTTTGTTTGGTTGTTTGTATATTATTGAAGTAAAAATTGTAGGGTACACCAATAACCATAGCTAATATGGATTTGAAAATAATTAATCTTAAAAATATGAACACGTAAACAATCTAATACTATAATAATGGTGAGATTAGCATTATTAATAAATATTGAAAGCCACATAGAAATTTATTAAGTACCTTGACTTATACATAGAATCGAAAATTATAATTACATAAATGTTAGTAATATTTTGGGACTTAATAATATTTGTAAGTGTAGTTAGAATAATAGTTCAACCATCAATGTTAATAATAAGAACATTAAAATAGTAATCATAGATGATAATAAAAGAAATAATAATATACGGATATTTAGTGTAATATTATAATTAAAAGAGAATAAATTTTCCTATTAATAGGATACATTATATTAATACCAAAATCTAAAGACTATTAGAATATGTTATAATTTTATGCACTCAAATTTAAATCATATTAATTAAAGTACCAACGCCTATATTTAACAAGATATAATACAGATTCAATATGAATAAATAAAATGTGTTATATTAATCCTTTTCGTGAATGTAGAATAATATTTATAAGATTGAGGATTAGTGTACCAACCGGACTATCAACTTAAGAATAATGAGAATAATAGCACAATTGATAATAATATTTGAGTAATTAAACTGGTAGTAAATTTATAATAGATAATATGTGGAAAATTTATATATGGTATCACAGTAAAGTTAAAAATATCAGATGTTATAAATTGACGTGAAATCGAATTTGGATTATTTATATTGATAAAATAAACAAATAGTAATAATAATAAATAAAAAATGAAATAAAATTTTGGTGATTAAATTACTTAAAATGATGTGAACTATTTATATGTTTTACGAATTAAATTTATCAGATTTACACCTGTTAAGATAAAAGTTAAAGACTAATTAATCTTAATAAAATAATACTTAGTTAATCCAGCATTGGGGAATAGTGAAGGTTGTGTTTTTCTGTTCGTAGGAAGGCATTGTTGGGCTTGGCCAACCTTGACAGGGCAACTGCATTCATAGATGACCGATCACAGAAGTTTAGTAAAATTATTTAGGAAACCGATAACTATAAATTCACTTAGAAAGATTCGTAGGAATCTCCCTTATAATTAGAGACTTTTTTAAAAAAAAAATAGAAATTAGTGCAAGGATCTTAGAGACTAAAACTTATAGTTTTCCATTGTATAAATTAGGTTAAGGACTTGGACTTCCCTATTTGATAGAACTTGATTCAACGTAAATGAACTTAGAACAACAAATTTTAGATTTTACTTGTAGAGCCATGTAGGTCTATGCTTTGTTTCTTGTTATTTGCGCTTAGACACGAGATAAGTTTATTCTATAAGGTGGGGAGTTTTGAAGACCAGAAGGGTGGTTCGATTTTCGAGGACGCAATAAGGTGGGGAGAATGTAAGGATCCTCAAGCTCGTCAACGATATTAGACTAGTCAAGAGACGTTTTAACCGATAATAACTTGATTAATTTAACACGGACGTTAATTAGTAGAAATTAATCTAACAACGAACTTGATACGAGACTGGTATTGTTGGATAGATCTCGAAGAGTTAGGCGGAATGGACTACTCGAACGTGTCATTCAGACATCGTACGAAGAAGATATTTGTTATTTTAGGTGAAGGGTAAAATAGTAATTTTGGTTATCAGCCTTGTGGCTTCACGTGTCGAAGTGAGTGGTGACTCAGAAGATTTGGGTCGGCCTTATCCCCATTCCCCACATCGTGAAGATAACTTTCTTATTCTTCTCTTCTTTTTCTTTCATCTTCTTTCTTCTTCTCTTTCTCTGTTCAATCTCTTCCTCTCCTGCTCTTCTTTTCTGTGTG
Source organism: Papaver somniferum (assembly GCF_003573695.1). Classification (NCBI taxonomy): domain Eukaryota; kingdom Viridiplantae; phylum Streptophyta; class Magnoliopsida; order Ranunculales; family Papaveraceae; genus Papaver; species Papaver somniferum. The sequence goes on from NC_039358.1 coordinate 209,698,879, forward strand.
TGCTCGAGAGATGAATTAGATTTTTGAGATCGAAATAGGTTGGAGAAGATCACGGAATTACTGATGGTGATGGTGTTATTATCTGCTGTTGATTGAAACTGGAAAGAGAAAGTAAATTAGAAGTTAGGGTTCGATTTTGAGTTCAAGATAGGGAAGATTTGATTAATTAAAGATGGAGTTGAGTGGTTGATGACGAAGAACAAAATGGGTTAAGGTTTAATTAAAGTTTTGAAGTTGAATCGAGGATGAATCAAATAGTTAGGGTTTCTGTCTTTTGATTTGCATCTGGATTCGAGTAAGAATTAACAAGAGATGGATGGAATTATGAGATGGGTTTTGTATTCTGAGAACAAATATGAAGAATTTGGTATTCAATTTGGTGTTTGGTTACAGAGAAGAAGTTTACTTAAGAATTAATTAGGGTTTGTGTGGGTTGATGATGAACCAAGAGAAACTGGAGGAGGCTGTTAGTTGGGTTGCTGTGAAGTGAAATAGAAGTGAAGATGGTAAAGAGTTGGTTGAATGTTAGAGTTTTGCAGAGATGTTTGAAGTGGAGTTGGTTGAGTTTGGCGAACTGGTAATGCAAGGATGTGATGTTGCAAGTGTTGTTGATACTGTGATGGAGTTGCAGGTGGTGGTTCTCTACAATGGATGAAGTTCATGGTTTAGGTGAAGCTGAATCGAGGTAATTGCTCTTCTGATTTGATTAGTGAAGTTATTTATTGATTGGGTATTTGTGGTCGATCCAAATTGTTGCTAAGATTGAGTTCGTATGAGTATGGTGGTGGTGTTAATCGTCTGTGTTGAATTGTAAGTGGTGATGGGTTGGAATGGCAGTGTGTTTGATATGCAGGGGATATGGATGAATGGGTTTGCTGTGTAGTTTTGATGTTACAGATATGTGGAGATTTGTAGTGCTGAAAAATGGTTAAGTTGTCATTAGCCTGAGCTGTAGGTGTTGGTAGTGGTCGTGTAAGTTACAGGATATGGAAGAGGTTATAGTGTTGATGAAGATGTTGCTGAGTTTGGTGTTAGGTGGTGTGGTCTGTGGACTGGAGGTTGAATAGTAGTGGTTGACAACCGAGCTAGAGGAGTTTCAGGTTGTGTTGTACTGTGTTGCACGATATGGCAGTTGAGATGAGTAGGTTGAACTGCAAGTAACAATATTGTGATTGTTGAAGGGTGTAGGTGAAAGAATTGGTGGTGTTGCAGGTTCTGTAAGAAGATAGTTTGGGTGTATGAAATGAAATAGATAAATAAATGGGAAGAGTTGAATTGTAGTGAAGTTATAGTGGTTATAATTGATCCAGATGAATGAGATAATCTAAGTTGCAGTTAGTTTGGATGTTGAGTTGGAATGAGTAGATGTAGTGTTGAAGTGGCAGTAGCTTGTGAAAGCCTGCAATTGCAGTCAAGGTAAGCTTAGCTTACATTTGTAAATAGATTTTGTAATTGTAATTGTGTTGAAGTTATTTGAGATGTTTGAGTTACGGCATTGGAGTTTTTAGTTTAAGCTTGTTAGTAATCCCAGTCAGTGGCTGACTTAGCTGACTCAGTTAGTCTGACTGAGACAAATTAACCTATTAAACTGAGTTGAATCGGTTTGACTCAGTTGACCGAGTTAGAGATTAGACCTGCCCGACTTTGACCGATTTGAACGAGTTGACCTCAGTTGGCCTTTTGAGCTGGACTTAGACGTTGACTGTTAGTTGACTCTTTTGACCGTTAGTAACTGTTAGTTGACTCAGATGGACTAGACCTTGGGATAATGGGCTGGTCCTGTGGACTTGGGCTTAGGACCAGTTATCCTGTGTTGATGATTTGGACCCTTATAGTCTGAATTAGACTTTGGCTTACCCTACAAGGTTGTAGATATTCATAAGACTTAGTTACGGACTATAGAAACAACCTAATTGGGTTAATAACCTCTTAGTTATGTTAAAGATAGAGAATAAGATACCATAATGGGCTTAGAACCATTAGATAGGATTGTATGATTCTTGTGTGAGCCTTTTTGGATAAACTCTTAGAGTTCTTGTGTGATTAACAGTTAGTCTGTATTAACAACGATCGATTCAAAGGATGAACTGGTGGATCGTGGATCTCGAGGTAGGCGTGGCTCGTCGTCAAAAGAGGTGGGAATACTTTAACTTTTTTGTAACCATTATTGTTTCTTTTTCAAAAGTTTATGTTTACAAACTCATGCATTGCCCGTTTGTATATTCCATACATTGTTTAGTTTGCATTATGATTGTTCTGTTGATTCTTTGAAACTTTCACGATTCAGAAAGGACTTGTAATGTTTTGTTGTTAATACGAATTATTATGGGAAATAAGAATTTCCACTTGTGGCGTATATGATTAGCTCCTTCGCATTTATACCTATTATATGTTTAATCGGTGTGGAATTGGCATCAATATTACTAATCGGTGTGGAAGCGGGCATCAATATTATACATTGTTTTAAGAAGGAGTTTGTCCATATACCTGTTTGTTCATTTCAGTGACTCAGTCACTTTTTTTAATGTTCGCGGAAAACATTCATGTTTTCCAAAACTTGCCTTGATTACTTAAAAGTTAAATGTTATTCCTACTGGCCACCCCTTTTAGGGATGATGTTCTCACCCATTCCCACTTTCAGTTTCAGAGACAGATCAAAGTTGTGCAGTGAAAGCTTCGAGGAGTTGACTCCGTTAATTAGTTAACTTGTGCTATGTTTATTATTGTATTTTATTTGTAAACCAAATGACTATTGTATATGTATCATTTGAGAGGAGTTCTTGTATATATAATTATGAGCGGGGCTAGTTTTGGGTTAAGTTTTGTAGCAGATTTTTTAATTAAATGTTTAAGTAAATGATTTAGATTCTTAGTGCCTCTTTATTTAGGTAATCCCTTGAATTAATCAGCTGCTAGCTTTGGGGGTTACATTTTTCTTCCGTAAAGAGAATATGTTTCCTCATGAACCCGGAACTTTCCTTATGGGGAAATTATTTTTAGTTTTTTCCGGGCATTTGGTGGCAGGCACCCTAGTTTTTTTCAAAAATTCTTAACAGACCGTTCCAAAGACAACCCCAAAACCGTCTAAGACTCATGTGGTGGACCCAATTCACACACAAATGGCCCCCTGCTAATTCCCTTGGGACGGGTCTCACTGATCCCTCTCACCTGCGGTTTTTGGGGAGTTTTTGGGGCGGTCTGTCCACAACTACTGAGTTTTTTTATACTCCCTCCGTCCCATTATTAAGTGACCTAGTTTATTTTTATACTTCTTCTGTCCCACTATTAAGTGACCTAGTTTAAGTTTGCACAATTTTTAAGGCAAGCAAAGAAAAGAGTAGTTTTAAACATTTTTTACAATTATACCCTTATGGATAATAACTAGTGAAATTTTGAAATGATTTGTCTATCAAACTACACCACGGATGTTCGCAAACATCATACCATTGAAAAGCATTTTAAAACACCTACTAACGAATATAAACATGCCTATCAAATTACGCATATCTTTATATTTTTTATAATTAATTAAAAGAATAATTTTAGAAATATCTCTTTATTCAGTGATATAGGTCAGTTATTAGTGGGACAAAATATAAAAACAAATAAGTTACTTAATAGTGGGACGAAAGAAATATCTACCACATATCAAGTGGATAAAGTCATCCAGTGACTTGTTTTGAAGATTTGTATAGTTGGGTGAGATCTTAACAGTGCTTGGATGAATAAGTTCAAAAAACAAACAAGAGATTAATCAACAGGGCGAGTAAACAAAATCTCGAACCATTTTCCTTCTTGTATTTTTCTTTGAGTAAACAAGATGATTTTTTTTCCTGTTTTTGATAGGCTAAAGCCGGACCCAGACCCCTATCCTAATCCAACCAGTTGGAGTAGCCCCACTACTAGATCCAACCCGCCAAACCCCTCTATACAAACTAATTAAATACAAACATCTATTATGATGGGGATCGAATCTCCTGACTTCCTCCTTATTGAAGTTGATGAGATACCACTGAGTTGGAGAACTAATTTTATCTGAATTTAACGCCCTGGATTCCTAATACTCAATGCTAGTTTAGCTCATTATAAAAACAGGCCAAAATACAAATTACAGTTCTAAACCAGTTGAGAAGAGAACCCTATTTGTTTGTCTTGGACTCTTGGGTAAGTGTGTCAACTAATGGGCTAACTACAATTTTGACACTGGCTTTTCTTTTCTTTCTTTCTCGAATCTGTTTTGGGGCATACGATGTTTTTTCTTTTTGTTTTTTTAGGCATACCTAGTGGAGCCAAAATAGGGTCACTAGGGTGTAAGATTTATCATCCCTTATATATTCACCCATTTTTAATAATTGTAATTACGTCCTTAATTAATTGGTAATGTTAATGATCGATATTAGTTAAGTTATTAGTGTTAAATTAGTAGAGAAATCATATTTGTGTGAGAGAGTTGTGGTTTTTGAGAGGAAGAAGAAGAAATGAAAAAGAAAAACTTGATTTTTGAATTTTTTTATTTCAAAATGTGCGACCGAAATGATGAAAGAGAATCTTCATCTCGTAAATGTGTGATTCAAATGATTTACGGGTATATTTGTAGACGGTATTTAATCTCTTTTTCTTTTAAGGTGATTTCATCAAAAAATTGAATTTGTACAAACTCATGCGGCTGTTCAGTGTTGGGTTCGGCTATAAATTTATCCGCCGAACTTTTCGCGCGAAGAACGCTTCGGCTGGAAACTGTGCAGCCAAACCTAAGTGTTTGAAAATGTATTGATTTAGTAGAAAATGTGATTAATACACCACTCTTTCGGCTTATAACGACTAAAAAATGATACAAGTTCGGCTATAGATAGCATGGTTCGGCTAATTATTCAAAATATTTGAACAACAGTCCTCTGTTCTGCTAATACTCGGACATCTATTATAAGATGAACCCAAAATTAGCAATTTTATGAAACTAAAGTTTAAGTTCGGCTGAAAGGTAGCAAATTCGAATCAGCCGAACCTAAATCATATTCCAAACGTTATGTTAGTTGGGAGATCAATTACTAGCCGAACGTATGACTAGCAATTTTAAGCAACTCAAGTCAAAAGTTCCGCTGAAAATATAGCAAAATCGAATCAACCGAACTTTTTTTGAACTATAAACTAGGTTCGGCTCAAAATTGATATTTGTGAATCAGCCGAACCGTTCTTCTGAAACATAAAAAATTGAGAACGAAGGTAGTTCAATTAGAGACTTTGTGACAGTTTGATATCTCTAGCGCAACACTTCGTTTTACTGATTTTACAGTGGTGACTTTAATCAATGATCAAAGATTTATGAGCGAACGGTTAATCGACGACGAAAGACAATTCAAACGGTTTGAGAGGGAGAATAAAAAAAGAACAATTGAACCGATTTTGATTTTGCTTAATTTAGGTTTATGCTTTTAGTTTTGCTGAAAGGTATTTAAGTAATTTAAAATAATTATGGGTAAGTTAGTAATCTATCCATTGGTAGAACACCCATTATAAGCATACCTCTTAGATGGTATCATCATTTAGTATGCCTCAGAAGAAAAAAAAAATGTATGCTTCAAAATAGGTTTATTCTTTTTCTGACAATTACCCTAGGCGAAACAAGATTTTACACATTTTTTGGGTGCCTCCCCCACTTCTATCATTGCATGTGTTGATTAAGATTTCAATAATTCTTGATACGCCGTGAATGTTTCCCGTGAAAAATTCTAGAAGACACATCCCTAACAGGACCGCTTGGTTTTATGGTGGGTCCACAAGGCTGTGTCTCCCGTGGAATTCTTGGAGAACAACTATTTAGATTCAGAATTTTTCCAAGATGGTCTCCGTTCCAAATTTTTATATTATTCTTAACATCTTTTTCTTTTAGCTTGGAGATAAACTTAAAAGCCTGTGAGCATTCAACTTCTAAAGCCCATGCACTCTCAATTACTTCAAAACAGGGGATCTTTTTTCAGAGCAAAGGGAAAATTGTATTAAAGACAGAGCTTCATCAAAGAGATCAAACTAAGATTACAAAAGTTTGGGATTAACTAATTGTTACTAACAACTGCCTCCCAATTTGAGATTAAGGTGTTCAAAGAGTAACACTCAGATAACCTTGAATTCAAAGACCAGTTATATAGAGTACATTTATTGGAAGTGATAAGCTGATCAAAATTCCTCTGATATCCCCTTTATAGCCGACAGTTGCGCTCATTTCATACATTCTACCAAATCGCAAAAGGCAAGATACTTCTTAGTTGTCAGATGAAATTTCTGCTCCTCTTTCTTGACCACTCCCAACATTTCTCTTAACTGTTTCCGAGAATACCCATTGAACATGAGGATCTTTCATATATAATATCTAACAGCCATAGGGATACAGATTATCTACAACATTTTCTTTTTTAATAAGAACAAGTCAATCACAGAATGGCTATAAAACATACCTAGCATCAAGTCGAGTAACTAACAAATAGGGCACGACATAACATAAACCAAAACCTACTGGAACAATTTAAACATCAAAGTGTCACCCCTTGAAACTAAAAACATACCCATGAGAAGAAAAAAATATCAATCCCCCAAGCACGATATTACTGACCCCGACATTGTACATTTCAGTCTTGCTAACTGTTTGTTTGTCTTTCTGATCACTTTTATTTACAATCACAACTTTTTAAGCCTGCAATGAAATTGATTCCAATCTTTTTGAAAAGAAAAATTACATTTTCAGTAGTCAAGTCTGTCCACTTTCAGGACAAAATTTGTGCCTGAACATTAACCCCAACCAGCCACGGTTATATACTCGGACCCTACTTGATCTATTAAGAATCTAAAATGTACGTTTTGACTCTGAAAGAAAAATCTAATACAAAAAATATATCCAAACTCTTTTCTTTGTTTTAATAATGTTGTTATATATTTTTGAGATCTTCTTGTATGCGCGGACCTTTTCTGTATAATAATAACACAAGTTGATTAAATTTGGGTTTCACAATAAAAAAAAGTTGTATGCTACGACCTTTACAAGATTAGATTATTGCTTAGTAATTACAAGTTAATCATAATTCATGCAAGTTGGAAACCATACAACACCCGTAAAGTTTAGGTAATATTCAATTAGAAATGACTGATTAGATGATTCTGTTACCCACCTTTTAAAACCGCAGTATGAACAGTATTTTGCATGTAATGTACACACAAAATTATAGATTTAGTTTATTTTTTCTTCTGAATTCGAATATGGTACTTAAAAGTGGTTACATCACTACATTTTTCTTCTTCTTTAAAAGAACTAAACTTTCATTTAGCTAGCATAAGAGATTACAGACGGGATTAAGGAGTTTAAACCTCAGGTCTACTCTTCCAAAAAGGAGGAACAGCTCAGTGGAGAAAAACCCAACATCCACATATATATATATCGTTTACTTTCCCATGAGTGCAATAGTACGTACAAGGCCTAATTAATTTGTTGGCGGACACATTTAGCATTTCTGTATGAATTAAGCATGAAAGTCTTGTCTTGAAAACTGCATTTTCAATATCGAAATACTAAGATATGGAGAACAAAGTTCTCTTAATTACTTAATACCATATGGAACTGTTATGGCTTATGACTCCAAAGTGTATTTGTTTTTGAGAAGTTATCCTTATCCAACAACTGAAAACAACTTTCCACCGGCCTAGCATGATGAGCTCAAGGGATTAGACAATGGAGCTCTTATGCTAAAGCACCCAATGATTCTAAGAAAGAGTGTCAATGTAATGGTCATTTACTTTATTAATGGTTGGATAAGATGCCAAAATCAGCAGCTAATTTAGATAATACACTAGATTATTTTTTCCTCCATTTCATGAATAATCACGAAGGCAGGCTCCTGCTAAAATCATACTAGTTAATATCTGATTAAGCTAAAATTACGTTCATGCAGCAAAAACCATAATGATAAGCTCATCTTATGCATGCACGACAAGTACAGACACGAATTACAAAGGGTTCCATATTGGATCTCTAGGGCTAAAAACGCAAGACTTGACTCGGGAATTAAGCAGTTCTAGAGCGAAGCTAGTCCTGATGCACCTCGGAGTTTTGTACTGATTAATGGAAGCACCCTGACTGATGAAATGATCCATTAAAGCATCAAACGAACCAGGCTCAACCACACGTATCTCCAGTGGTCCAACGGACTTGTCATAAGTACGACAGCGTTTGTATATGTAATCAAGTCCTTCTTCAACGGCCATGCAACAATCTTCAAGAACGCTAACTTCCATTGTATCATTGGCTATTTGATCAGTGCTGAAACCGTTAACCATTGGCGGTGTATGATATACGATCTCCCAAAACAATACGTAATGTCCAGGAATAGATGAAGTATCAGCATAACTGGTGTATTCTACGAGCAGGGCACTTTCCAGGAGCTTTTTAGCTGCGGTAACACTGTTATGAAGATCTTCTTCACTAGTTTTGTCATTGTCAATGCTTAACACGACATTTCTACGGCAGATGAATCGTAGTTGCGGAGCTTTATTGTAAAATCCAGTTACCTGCACGACATCTCCGATTCGGTACCTGCATAATCCTAATATATATATGTCCCAAAAGAAAAATCAAAGGGTTATATAATTCATATGTGAAAACACTAACTAACACGAAATGAAGTCTAAAGATTTCGTCTTACCAGCAAAAGTTGTAACAACAAGTTCATAGTAAGATCCAATCCTGACATTGGCCATGTCGACTAATTTCTCCTTTTCAACCTCATCTTCATCCACTGGTCCATCATCATTCAATGGTATAAATTCGAAATAACCCATGTTTGGCAAAAGGGTAAATGCCACGTCGTCCGGTTTGCACAGTGGCTCCAAATTTACACCAAAGTAACATTCGGATGAAGCATACATTGTACAAACCAAAGGTAATTTTCCAGCAGTATAATACTCTAAGGCTGGGATATACTGCGCCATGGATCCAGTAACTACAGCTTCAATGTACTTAGTTTTGGGCCATAGATAGCCTAATATTCCGTTCCACGACTGACAACTACAAATTTCTTCGATTTCATCAGCTGCTTTTGGGTCTGGATACTTCAATACATCCAACATTGATGATCGACAACCCGCGTCTGTGATAGTTGACCCTAACTGACCAGTTCTGATGTCGTTACACAATTCAGGCCAGTTATGTTCAAGAAAGCTAATGGCTCGGAGGAAAGCTGAGGCAAACACCGCTCCGAGTCTGAGGACTTGCTTACGGTATATTAAACCAGCTAGGAGTTGACAGTACATACTTTGACGACTATCAATGCATAAGATGGTTTTATCAGGGCTCGTAAAGTCGTTGAATGAGTCACGCACTCTGCACTTAAAATGTTTGCTTTTGTAGTAGCTCGTGAGCACTGGCCGAGCTGGTAACCCAGAAGGTGTCAATGTCTCTGCTTTTACAAAGTTCAAGTACATGGCTTTTCCCTCGTCAAGGCCCGGTACATACCTACACAATTCACGTCGACATCAATGAGATAAAGGCCGTAGAACGATGAGAAGTGACTGAATATACCTTTTATGCGAAACACGCCGCAATGCACTAAACAGAGCTTACATTTCGTCATTAAATTTTTGATGCATCATATGAACGTGACATACATATTGTTCTTTACGGCACGAAAAAAAGAAGAAGTGATTCTTTGTTGCCATTAACAGAGAGAAAGTAAAACTGAAAATAGTTTATGATTAAGATTTGAAGTAAGAACTTACTGGTTCATAATCGGCATAATCAAGTTGTATAAATATGTTCGGCGATCATGGTCTTCAGCTATAGTAGGCATCAGCTTAGGTACTCCGGCCGAAGTTCCCGAACTGTAAATTAATTAATTAATAGACAAACGACTAATAATGGATGAGAATAGTTATTAATTAATTAATTAATTAAGAGTTGAGTAAGAATTTATATAAACCATAAAAGGTGGGATTTATGAACATAACGTACCTGCATAACATTTCAGTGATAGGGCGACCAGAAAGAATAGAAGAATCTTCCCCATTAGCAATTCGTTGAATATACGGCCGAATTCGAGCATAACTTACAACGGGGACACGCTTCTTAAACTCAGAGATCATTGTCTTCTTCGAACTTTTCATTGTTGAAACACCATCCATGAATTTTTTCAAATATTCAGTAGACTCATTTCTGGTTATAATCTCTTTCAAAATATTTTCTTGAACTTCATTAGCATTACTTGTTATGCGTTCAAGATCTTTTAGAGCTTCATCACCTTTATATTCCAACCTTTTACCATCCATAATGCAAAGAAAGAAAGCAAGAAGAAAACCAAGTGTTTTTGTTTGGCTCGTGAAACTTGAATAGTCTTTCTTATGTGGGGATATCAGCTCAATGAATGGTCTATTTATAATACAGTATAATTAAAGTATTTAATTAATTATGTGTTGTGTCAATTAATTAATTAAAATATTTAATTAATTAGTGAATGGAAAGTACTCTGATAATTATGTGTTGAGTTGTGTATTTGAACTTTTTCCAGCCGCTATCCAAATTCCCAATGGCCAAAATGCTTCCTATTGTCCTCAAATCAATTCCTGGTGTCACTGTAGTAGGGTGGTAAAGTCACTCAGTGATGATATCGGCGACCTGCGTTCGGTACCAAATTTTTTACCATATAAAAATAAAAAGAAGACCTCAAATCAATTTGTACTGCTAGCTCGGAGAGACTATTCCGAATCTGAAACGCGATACGTTACCACGCATCCATTTCTAACACCGTTATACTATTCTCTTCAGTGGTTTAGAGCGCGAAAGCAAATTCTTTTCAAGTCAAAAATAAATAAATATATAATAAGCCAAGAGGGGAAAAGAAAAATCACAACTTAGCAATGGTGTTTGTTCTTCTTATCTTATCTGCCCTAATAAAGAAACGATGACGTCTCAAAGGTGATCCAACAAGAAGAACCCTCTAATTTATTTCTAATTGTGATACCATCAATCTCTTCTTGGTTGAGGGAAAAAAGGAGAGGGAAATATATGGTTGGTTAGCTTGAGATTAACCGAATAAGTTTTTACTCCAATTTTACATTACATTTGTTGGGGTATTTATATTTTGTGAAAAGTGTAGACTATTATCTCTGAATTCATTTAAAACAAAACAATCATAGGTCTACTAGATTTTGATAATTCCTCATATACGTAATTGGTACCCTGTAACAGCAATGGCATTTTGCAAGTTGTAAGAAGTATAAAGGTCATTCAAAACCCATTAAAATGAAGCCTTTAAGCAATTATATTCCTCTAACTACTAGACTACTAGTTAGAAACACTGATTAGATTAGATATATCGGAATTTATCCGAGTTGGATTAGAAAGAATTCTTGTGATCGACATGGTAATCAACAGTAATATTATCTATCAACAGTAATATTATCCATCTATCAATTGATGTTTGTCCTTGTTGAGGATATCTTCATCACACATGTCCATTCTCATTGCTATATGCTTACGATCGCCGCGTCCTAATTCCTTTTTTTTTTCCTTGTCGAATACTATGCGGGTTCTTCTTGTCTATCCCCTCCTTCCCCTGCCCTCCATTATTGATTCTTGCAAAAAGAAGAATAATGTACGTACAAATTCCATTTACACTATTTAATTTACCTTGTTAGGCAATAATTTTGATAATGCATGAGAAAGTAAATATGTACTGTAGTTCTTTGTTTCTTCTCTTTGTTCTGTTTTAACATGCATGACTAGGCGCACACTCAAATGATACTACCTGCCTTCCATTACTTGAAAAATTACATGATGATCCAGGAAAGTCTATCCGAATACTTGATTGATTCCACACTGCATTCATCGATAGGATGACGTTCGCGCAACTCTTATCCACATATTTGATGGCCGCGCGCGTGTAAGATTCCCATCTCCACCTATGTCTCAAAATTGTGCTAAAGCATGGATTGCACCCTTATGGTTATGGATGACGAACAAATAATTAATCCCCTTACAATTTACATTAAGTTTTCTTTCTTTTTCATCATCACTTCCTTTTTGCTGTTTCGAATCGAAAAATCTTTTTTATGATGGTTACATCCACACAATATAGACTACTTAACAAGAAAGACGTACACGCTCAACTAAAATTTATGGGTCACTAATTGCAGGAAGCACTACAGGAGGCAGACTTTTGCAAGAAGATATAAAACACCCATTTTCATTGAAACTTAATCTTGAGTGACACTGTCTTGTGTTGTAGATTAATGGGTGTTTGATGACGCATGCAATTGTACTCGCATGAGAACTTTTTATTATTGTTTGAATTTGGTTTTGCTTTTTCAGAAAAAGGTTAAACAATGACACACCACACACTTGATGATTCGATCAGTGTTTCAGCCTTATTGAATCATGATTGAAACCAATATGGGTTTCAACTTTGAAATGAAATGTGAAAGAGAATGAAATTCTGGAATTTACATGGAAAAAGAGGTGAAATTATTGAGAGTTTAGGTATCTGTCTCCTTTTATGTATCTCAACAGTGTAAACAAACTAAGCATGCAAATGATCAATAATTTAAAACATTTCCCTTTTTACTGCATGGGTTTTCATTTCTATGACTCAGATATGAAAGGTATCGCTACTCAACTTTTTTGTTTGGTTTCCGGTGAAGAAATTTTGAGTGATGAATGGCCTAAGATAAAGTGGTTGGTATATGTCGGTTCCTATACTATTATAGATGGTTAAAGCATGGCATTTTTGTGCCAAATGTTTGGGTTGGAGAGGGAAAGAAACTTGCCAGAGCTTTGCTGAGCAAAACAGGGCATTTTTGTGACAGATGTTTGGGCGGGAGACGGGAAAAAAACTTGCTCGGAGCATTTCTGATCTAGCCAGTTGTGATCATAGTTATGAGTAAAAACTTTTCCAAGTTAACTAAATTAATAAAGTGTCTTTCATATATTTTAAATGGCCACCGTTTGAGCCATTTGACGGTCAGAATCTGCTTGCGAAAAACGGTATACAAGTGAGCTGATAAACAATCCTGTTAAAGGGGCGGGTGGTTTCATTGGAGTGGCGCCAAACCTAATAAGACAAAAAGGATCATTAGATGCTAATTCAAGTGTCCCTTATCAAAAAAATATGAAAATGACCAATTAACCCTTATTATTAATAATCTAAATTAGTGATGATAATCAAGATTAGTGTTGATAATCAAGATTAGTGTTGCAAATTAATTTTCACTTATAATAACTCTAAAATCAGATTTTTAGAGTTATAAAAAAAAAATTAGAGGAGAAGAAAAAGAAAACTTATGTGATATTTGTGAAACCCTAAATTTTGATTCACTCAACCAAAATGAGTGATTCCATTGGCAAATTTGAGATGGGTGAATCTCTATACGATAAAGAAAACAAATACTACATACATCTTGATGGAGATCCTGATATGGAGTATTTGTTAGATGGTAGAGATGTTTTAACCCATAGTGAAGGTCAATCTCAATCAATTGAAGAAATTAGCCAATAAAGTGAAGAACCAGAGCCCGAAACTGACCAAATATACTTCTAAATTAGTTCCCATTAGCTTTTTGTCGCTCAAAACTATCTAAAATACGTAAAAAAATCAAAACTTTTACATTTTCAGAATAACTTACGGTTGGAATTGTGCTCTTGACCAACTGTAACTCTGTGTTACGGTTCATAAATTATCGAATACCAACCGTAACTGGTAAAATTTGGGGAAAACCCAATCGGAATACCAGTTACGGTTGGTAAAAAAAATTCGATACGAACCGTAACCTAATTACGGTTTGAAACATGACATCATATAGCAACCGTAACAAATAACGGTTGGTAACTAATGAATCGAGACCAACCGTAACTGACTTACGGTTGGTATTTCAACTAATTTTTGAACCGAATAAATTTCTAAGACACAGTATGTTTTACGGTTGGTAAGGTTATTTGAGTTACAAGTCGTAACTCAATTACGGTTGAAACATCCAGAAAGAATTACGGTTCGTAACTTAAGTATCGAGACCAACCGTAAATCAATTACGGCTGCAAAAAAAAATCGTAACTGAACATTCTTTCTCAAAATCAAGAAATTACGGTTGGTATTTGAGTTAAATGAATCGTAACATCAACCAAATCTATAGTTACGGTTCCAATTGGCGTTATTGCCAACCGTAACTCACATGCTACACAGAAATTTCAATTTCGTTCCAAACCCTGATTTTTGATACAAAACTAACTTCAATCTTCGTTAACCTTCTTCTTCGGCATCTCTAATATAGTTTTCAATCAATGATTATCAATTTTTCAAATTTCCGATTAATCGAGGACGATGAAAATTTCAGTTTTAATGGAAGAGGAGAAGAGAAGATGAAGATGAAAAAAAAACTGTTTTGATTTTTTTGATTCATTAGGTTTAGAAATAGGGGAGGACAATTATGTATTTTCAACCAAAATAGAATGGGTAAATTAGTTAATTTACAACCTTATAGGAGATTCCCTAACCAACTAGAGGGACATTGTTATCACACTTGCCGTCCCTCTAATGGAACATGCCGCCCCTATAACAGGATTGCTGATAAATGCACATTTCATAAAACACAATTCAGTTGGCAATGAATTCATTAAGTACCGACAATGTTATAACAACAATTTTACATGGCAACTTTCAGCGCAATATTTACTTCCCAGAACAATGCTGATTCAGAACTAAGTTGACAGTGGAAACACCAGAACTCAAAGTCCATACTGCAAGATGATAAAAATTTGAACTTTAATACAAGATAACAAATTTAATTTGAACTAATAATTTAAACATATTTAAAGATGAATTTGAATTGAAGTAAATGTTATCGTGAATTGCTTACATGGTAATCATCCATGTAATCACGGCGACCACACTGAAAAGAGAAAGCCCAGGACACAAATTGAGAAAGCCCATGCACCATCTTCTTGAACGATTTTTTTGGGGACAATGGTTTTTTTTGGGGACCATGGTTTTATTTTGGGTAAAGACATTAGAAGTAATTCTAGGTCATCCCATATCTAGTTATTTATTTAATACCTAATCTACCCTCTTAATTAATTTTAGGTTATGATTAGTGAAATGATTTAGTTAAAAACAATTAGTGAGATTAAATTAAAAGATGGGTTTATTATTAGTTGAGTAGAATTATTGTGAGAGTAGAGTTAGAGAAGATGAATGAGAAAAACATGGAAAATAAAAAAAAAATCCAATTCACCCCCTTTGAGTATTCAAGTGATGAAAACTCATCTAATTCTTCATCTCCATCCTCTCCTAGAATATTTGTTAATCTTCAAAATGATCCGGATTTGGCTTATTTCTTAGATGGTGATTGTATTCTTCCCCAAAATGAAACTCAAGATGAAAATGATGGATTTTATCAACCACAACCGGAGGAAGAGTATTTGGGTGAACAGGTATGCTCCAAACTTATATAATGTATGTTGAATTGGTAAAAACTTCCCCAAAAATGTAAATTTTTGAACTGGATTTTGCACAGTTCGGTTACATTATATGAAGAACATGTAACCGAACTGTTCTGAAGGTGTAGTTCGGTTTCCTTGTGAGATGAATAAGTAACCGAACTCATTTGAAGATGTAGTTCGGTTACTTTATCCAAACACGCAGGTTACCGAACTCCATATTAATGGAAGTTATGAGATGCAGTGTTATGTTCGGTTGGTTCGCAACTAACCCAACTTTACGTAAAAATAAAGTTTAACTAAGTGTATACATTTCGGGTGGTTCGCAAACTGCATGTACCAACTATCTAACCGAACTATGTTTAATAAGTTCGGTTGTTTCGCAAACTTGAACCTAACAGCATGACCAATCGAACTTAACAAACAAAAAAAATCTGAAGTTCCAGTGTCTAGTTCGGTTATCTACATAAAATACAAAGTAACCGAACTCTGTTCCTTTTATTAGATCGATTGTTGCGATAAAATTCACATGTTACCGAACCCTGTTCCTTTTATTTGTTCGGTTGCTTTGCAACTTGCTTAACCAACCGAACAATGAGTTCGGTTTTCATGATAAAATTATTATGTGACCGAACTTATTTGTGATTGCATTGATGTTGTTACATTTCTTGTAGATGGAATCCCAACCTATACCAATTCATAATCAACCTTCTCTGATTGGTATGTTGTTCGAAGATACATCTCATCACTATGCTAATGAGTTGGTATTTGACTTACCTATTGATGCGAAGAATTGGGCTAGAGAACATGCCAAGAGAGTCAATTGCGTCTTGGTTTTTAATGGAAAAGAAAGCAACACTCGTTTTGAAATGGTTTGTGAGAGAAGTGGAGATCCCGATGTTAGTCACAAGAGGAAGGGTTATGAGTATAAAGTAAAGACGACGAGGAAGAACACAACGTGCTCAAAGAAAATCAAATGCCCGTTCAAGATAGTATTTAGCAAGAGCAAATTAACGACGAAATGGTTTCTAGCTATGAATAAGGTGGTAGGTCGTCATAACCACCCTCGTCCGGATGATCTTGAAGGGCATGCAATGGCCGCAAGGCTCACTCCTCGAGAAATGGAAAAAATAGCCGAGTATAGGAAACTGTGTATTCCACCTTCCACAATGCTTCGCTTATTAAAGCAAGATAACCCGGGTAACGTATCATCTTTGTACACCATTTACAATGCGATTGAGACGATTAAAAGGAATGAATGGAAGGATAGAAAAGTAATGCAACAATTATTTTTTTTGGCTCAAGAGAAAGGCTACGCGGTTCAAAAGAAGGTAGGTCCGGAAGAAGAAATAACTCATCTCTTCATTGCCCATCCGAAGAGTGTTCAATTGGCTCAATACTTCAATGAAGTTCTTATAATGGATTGCACTTAAAAGACAAACAAATACGAGATGCCATTGTTGAACATTGTTGGTCGTACGTTGACGAAGTCACCGTTTACCGTTGCTTTTTGTTTTCTAAAGGACGAGCAAGAACCAAGTTACACTTAGGCGTTACAACAAGTGAAGGTGATCTACCTAGATGATGAGATCCCCGGGGTTATCATGACGGACAATGACGTAGCATTGATGAACGCAATATAGAAAGTCTTCCCATTAGCACATAATATGCTTTGTACATTTCATATATGGTGCAATGTGATGAATAGGTGCAAGCCTCAACTTTGTCCACCTAAGAGGAAAGGATTGGAAGAGATTAGTAAGCTACCGGAAGATGAACAAGCGGAAGCAAAAGAGGAATTCGATAAACAATACGCCATAAATCACGCTAAATGGGTTGCCTTCTCCGGGGAATGGGAGGCATTGACTTGGTCTCTCACCGAAGAAGAGTATTATCTAAATCTTGTCGAATTTAGAGAACATTAGTCTAGCCCCGAATATCCGGACGGTATAATAACGTATGTGGTGGAGCAATGGTTGGAACCGCATAAAGAGCGCTTCGTTTATGCTTTTACCAACAACTATAAACACTTTGGGAATCAAGCGACAAGTTTGGTAGAATCGTCTCACCACCGGTTGAAGAAAAATCTCTTTGGATGTGTCGATAATTTTGTGGTTGTGTTTAACGCAATGGAGAGTTACTTCAAACGCGATATTGAGAGAATTAAAGAGAAGTTCCAAAAAAAGCCGCATCATGAAGTACACAAAGATTGTAGACAAAGATGGTAACATCAAGAAAATGGCGGACCTTCGGTTGTTTAAGGGACTCCACTATAATGTTTCACATGCTTGCATCAAGAGGTTAATGGTTGAGGTGAATTTGATTGACATATGGGGAACCAAGCCGGATGAGGTGTGTGTTTGCAACATGATGAAGTCTATGGGACTCCCTTGTCGCCACATGATATCTAAGTATGAACATGGCATAATCCCTTTAAGCGATATTGATCCACATTGGCAACACTTAAGTTTTGTCCCTCCTCCAAAGGGCGATGTCGGTGAAGAGTTTGGTGACAATGAAATGGGAAGAGCGGTTATCGAAATGTACCGGAACATGAACAACCTCTAAACGCAAATCTTTTGGGATGACATGCGACCTATCGTTTTTCCGCACACTTCGGAGAATATGCAAGAACTGAGTAAAGGCAAGGGAAGAGGTAGGCCAAAAACCAAAGAAACAAAAAAACAAGTTAGAGAATATGCAAAGGTGTTGGATAAGAAGGAAAGTTAAATGACCCCTTTTACTAGAGATCCTTGTGGGCATGAGCATACCGAGGTGAAGTACCAAGAAGATTCGAAGAAAAGGGGAAGGAATATTATTCAAAAGGGCGAGTCAAGTGAAAGGAATATGAAGAAAAAAGGACCAATGTTACGCTCTCAACCTACTCCGTCGGAACCAAGTCAAGTGAAGCTAAAGGCTCCAATTGATAATACACCACCTCCTGTTGATAAAAGGTACTTGGAAGAGCTACCTCCTTATATTATAGATTACGTCATATCCATCAATGATGTCCATCCGGATGGTAATTGCGGTTTCCACGTTGTCAAGGAACAACTAGGGCCTTTCACTCAAGGTGCCAAACTATATGGTGACAATGAAATCACTTATATTCGTCAAAGGATGAAGATGAAGCTAAAGGAAAAACCGGAATTTTACAAGAGAATGTTGTCCGATGGGGATGATAGCCTCAACATGCAATTCCTTAGGTATCAAATCCGTCTCCACGGGGGCAATCCAATCACAAGGGACCATTGGATGGGCATGCCGATATGTGGGCACTTAATCGCCGACGCATTCAATTGTGTGGTTCACTATTTCTCAAAAGGTGCTGGTTTCACATACACTCCCAAAACAACCATATGTGTCGAGAAACTTAGACGTATGAGAGTGGTGATTGCGTTGGTTAACAACAACCATTTTGTAGGCCTCCGGTTAGAAGACAATTGTCCATTGCCTCTGATATGCGCATACTCTTATTGGAATGGATTTAACCCCGACACGATGTTGGGTTGGTGCATTATGTATGAACATAACATGGAGATGTGGAAAGCTTTGGAGGAATCGAACAAAATTATACATTGACATGCAATTTCCCTTGGGGATGATTAGATGTACCCTTGGCTAGAATATATGTATGCTTTTGAACATCATCATATGAATGTAAGATTGTGTTTTTTGGTATTTGGTCTTATTTTTGTGTTATTTGCTCATATTTTGTTGTTTTTCGCATTGCATTTTATAGAAGTTCTCCACTCTTGATCTTTTCCATCAGTTTCTTCAACATTTTAGCACTAGCTAGACTTTTTCTATTTAGAGAACAAGAGCATAAATAAACGACTATTTATTCTCTTTTCAATCAAAAGCATAAATAAATGACTAGAAATAAAAGACGAGAGAAAGTTACATGAGCGAACATAACACTTAATATCCAAAACGCGTTATGAAAAAGGTTTTGAAGATGCGGAAATGATCCTCATATTTGAAATCCTTTCTTTTCCATCGTCTCCATTCATTTTTTGATGTTAAAACGATTTCCTCATATGTTTCACCCCTAAGTCGATACATCCTTACAGTACGAAATAAAGCCATAAATTCCACAACTCTATCTTTAATCTTTCCAAATCGAATGAACAAAGCTATATGATCACGGTTATGAGAGTTTGTTGTGTCGGAGCAGAATTTCTCATGAATTTTCCCCCAATAACTTTGACTCATAATACCATTCATTCGTCGTTCTTCACCCTCTTTGGATAGTATAGTATGTAGTTTCTGAAAAGAGAAAGATCTTCATCTAGAGTAAATGTAGGAGTAGTAGCTGCCATTTGTGAATATTTTGAGACAAAATATTAACTATGAGACACTTATTTATACTACTAAGGTGTATAACGGCTATAAAAATAGTTGTTACTTGAAATTTGTGTCATTCAAATTTCAAAATATATAGTTCGGTTACATAAGAAACAAATAGACAAAACCGAACTCAAGGGTTCGGTTACCTGGAAACTTTACACGTATAACCGAACTGAAGGGTTCGGTTGGTTCTGTAAAACCAAGGTAACCGAACAGTCCAAAACACCAAATTCATAAGTTACAGAGTAATGTTCGGTTACCTGGTAAATCGTAGCAGGTAACCGAACATAGGAAACTATTTTCACTGAATTTTGAACTCCACAGTTCGGTTACCTGCAAAATAATACCAGGTAACCGAACATTACTCTGTATGTTTTGAAAATTTTTTTGTTGCTGAGTTCGGTTAAATTGTAAAATCTTCAAATCTACCGAACATGTGGACCATCAAGTTCGGTTACCTGGTAAATCATAGCAGGTAACCGAACATTACTCTGTATGTTTTGAAATTTTTTTGTTGCTGAGTTCGGTTAGATTGTAAAATCTTCGAACCAACCGAACATGTGGACCATCAAGTTCGGTTGTTTCGCAGATTTACAATCTAACCGAACTGCCTAATTATTTCTTAAAGTTTTGAATTTAATGAAACAAATATGAGTCAAATTTCCGAACTAATCCTTTAAAACACAAATTAAAAACCAAATTATGAAATTCATTTACTAATCCACATAACTAAATGTTGGAAGCAAACATAAGAAAACAAACTACCAAATCCGCAAAACAAATGTCTTCCAAACAAATAGGAAACAAACTACCAAATCCGCAAGAAAACATAGTACCAAATCCACAATAAGTTTTCTAAACATAAGAAACCAAAGTACTAATTGTTGCAATCACTCATTTACCACGACCACTACGAGAAACTTTTCTATTCTTGCGTTTAGGAGCTTTAGGTTGTCCTTCGTCACTAGGAGTGCCATCTCCACTGCTTTGTTGTTGAACCATCCGACTTGAACCTTCCCCTTGTTGGCGACTCCTTTTCAACGGCATGGTCTGGCTTGGATCAACCTGACTTGTATCGACAAGGTCGGGATTAAAAACATTAGTTATTTGGTTGTAGAGGTCTGTTTGTTCTCGAGTGTCCATCGGCTCTCCACTCCGGATTTTTGCTATCAATTTCTTCAACAATTTAGCACTTGCCTTCACCTTTTCTCATCAAAAACATAAGTCACTATTATTTTTCAATACTTTATAACATTTTGAAAAACAAAAACTAGAGTAAATATCTTATCTCCGAATTCCACAAGATCAAGGACTTATCACCACACATAGGGGTAGGCTTCGTAATCTTCTGAGCCTCTTTCTCCATTGTCGTCGCTTTTGCTTTATCAACACGGGCTTGTTGGACACTGTTTATTACACGAGGATGAGAAAAATGTTCATACCATTCCATATATCCATCATCAGCGGCATTTTGCTCATCAAACGAATCTTGTAACTCTTCGACTGGAACAAGATAATTCCCAAAGTTCTTCCAGTGGTCCACTGATGGAGCAGGATCGTATTTGGGGATGGAATTCTTCTCGATGTTCTTCGTTCCGACCTTCTTTACCTTGAAGTTGAAGTTTTCCACTTGTGGGACACTTTGGACACAAGAAAGTTGTCTAAGTACTCTTCGAGGATTATACATTGTACAACCCCCGGGATGAAACAACGGTCCATTATAACCCGTAACAGGTGAGAAATTAATAACTACATCCTCCTCATCTTCATCTGATGCAATGTTGTAAGGATGGAAAACCACATCTTCCACTGTTAACTTATCCAATGTCTCCCTCAACTCCAACACATTTTTTTCCTTATTCTTTTCCTGTGAGTTCTAAAATTCATATTTACCAGCTGTAGGCTTCCCATAAGGCCAAGGAGTGTGAGCATGAGACAATCGCAGTTTAGGGAAGTGGTTGTACACCCAAACCTATTAGAAGAAGCAAAAAAATAATACATTCGCAATATGATTAGTAACAATACACATTCATTCACTTATATATTCAAACGCACAAACGATAATTTAATGGGGTACCTGAACAAGGGTGTATAAGCCTCCAAAATATAGACTCTTACGCCTCGAAGCTTTTCTGAGTTCCGCTTGAACGAATGAAAGACCCGCAATGCCCCAAGAGTACTTGTTCACCTCATTCAAGGGGTCCAATAGCTCGAGGTAATGAGCATTTACCACGTGGCCTGAAGTGTCAGGGAAGAAGATGGTTCCAAGTTGATATAACAAATAAGCAGTCACATGGTGCTTAGTCTTCTCCTCTGTCATCACCAATTTTCCTTGAGCAACCAAATCTTTCGTCCCTGAAAACTCATCAAACAAGGTTTTGAGCTTGATCTTTTTCAACTTCTTCTTGTAAATGCGGTCTTCCTCAAATTCATTATACTCATGACCTTCCTTAGGCTCTTTGTTAGCTCGCCCAAACTCACATTGTTCCTTTTTATCGCTCCATCCTAGACACATTTCGACTAGTTTTCAAGAAGTTCATAACACATCGAGGGATCGTAGTCATCTCGAACACTTGTTCCCATAATTGGTAGGGCTGTGATTCTAAAACAATCATCCGGAGTTATTGCCATCTCACCAAAAGGTAGATGAAAGGTATCCGTTTCCGGATAAGCCCTCTCGGCAAATGCAGTAACAGTGACAACATCAAATTTTTAGTGCGCATGTCGTATCCCGTTCCAGAGTACACAATCAAATACCGCGAAGCGGACCTCATCACGCTCATTTTCTATATTCCATACCTTGTTCTTTTGACGTTTCAAAACACGAACATCATTTTTATGATCCTAAAAAAACAACATCATATCTTATATACTAATACTAGGTATCACCCCGGCCTACGGCCGGGGCTCAACCTTTTTAGAAATTTATTTATTGTTTGGTCGGCCGGTCAGTATCTTTTCATATTTTAGTCTGTCTATAATAATTGGGAGCATATTTAGCTAATCCGATCATATCAGAATGGTCCCGATATTTAGTTGCTCGTGTCATATTATAGCGTGTTAGTTAGTCGGATCACAATAACATGTTTAATTAAACGGCTCATAGTAGCCGGATGGGGCTGGGGCCTCCGTGAATTAGAAAATTTAAAGGAAAATATAATATCTGCATTAAAATTGACGGTGATTAGATAAAATACATAGAGTCTTCAGATTAATATTTGATTTTATTAAGATAATATATTTATTTATTTTTTGGAAACTCGAATTTCAAAATCTTATTGACCTTTATTTTCTCGTGACTACCTGGTTTAACAATAATCAGTTTGGTAAATTAAGGATATGTAACGTATATATTCATATAATAATCTCCGAAAAAGGGCAAGAAAATCAAGAAAAGAAATCCCACACGGAAAATATGCCAGTGCATTACCAGACAAATTAAGTTGGCGCAAGAATCTATTTTTTTCTCGAAAACTTTAGAACATGTACCTTCCTTGATGAAATATTTGTCAACCGGACCCTGTATCCAAGTGTCGCTTCTTCTTTTGCTCCTCATCCTGTAGTTCTTCTTCACTTTTCTTATCATAATAAATAGACTGATTTTAGGCTGAACAACATTGTTCAATTTTATCACCTTTTTCGAATTTTATTTTTTTTAAATAGGCTGAACAACAGCTATTCTTTATTAGAAAATCTAGGATTTTCATTAGCTGGAGAAAAACAAACGTATAGGGGAAGCAAATTCTTGTGTGTACAACTTCCCACGGACTCTCTGTTATTACTGTTATATGAAAAACAAACTTGTGCTTCAAGTTGTTTTTATGCCTCGTGCAACAACCATCTTAGGAATTGGGAAGATTAGGAAATCCAGTTACAGGAGGAAAGGTAGACTCTGCGTAAAGTTTAGTCGTGTTTAGGTAAGTGGTCAGGTTAGGGTAATCTTGGTCGAGTCGTTGCATAATCTATGCCGTTCAAAACTATATTTATTAAAACGGACGGACGGATGGAGATCTATATAAATTAGCGGTCAAGTTAGCTTGGGCCGCGGCATAATCCACACCATCCAAAATCATATGTTAAAAACGGGATCGGACGGACGTCTATATAGAACTTATTACCGATCGATCCGAGCCGCAGAATGACGAAATCAATGGTCGGATTTGTAAGCCTACACACACAACACTTCTTTTTATAATATAGATATATAGAAAAGAACAATATATGTCAAAATATAATAAAATGACAAAGAAATCAAAATCTTGATGGTTAAGATTGAACCATACCTTTGTCGCAAAGATCTTGGCAGCCCATGAGTTTTTGTAGCCCATTAATATCTGCCCGCCATCTCTTGGAGTACCATATGTTGGATTCTTTGGAGGAAAACACAAATCCTTATGAGGAATGTATGAATATCTAGCACAAGGCTTTTTAGGCGTCTTTCTAGGTCTTTTTACCACTACGTCTGCTTGTTCCTCTTCTTCTTCCTCTTCATCTGAGTCCTCCTCTGATTCATCATCATCCATATCTCCATCCTTGTCTCCGTCTTCCTCATCTTTTTCACCCTCATCATCGCCACCCTCATTTCCTCCTCCTTGAGCTAGTTCATCTTCTCCACCTTGATTATGTTCTTGACTGCTCATCTCTTCCACGATCTCTTCATTAACTTGTTGGATTACGTTATCAACATTATCTCTATTGACACCATCTTGGATGACAACACCAGGTAATGACCCACCTCCATACTTAGCATTTTTGGTTCCACACTTATCGGCACCTTAGTGTTTTGGGCCTCTAGACGTGGGAGTTCTCAAATCTTCCGGTAATGGTTGGTTGGATTTCTTACCTTTGCCACTAAACAAAAAAACAAAAGAAATAAGGAATAATTCACGAAAAAAGAACCAACTCAAGAAAAAAAATCGTGTTCCAGGGTAGACTTCGGTTACTCAATTATTTTTTCGAGAAAACCGAACTCCACATATATATGTAAGTAGCCAAGAGTTCGGTTTGTCAAAGTTTTTTGCGAACAAACCGAACATATTGAAACAAGTTCGGTTATATGGGTACTAAACATATAGGGAAAAAAAGAACAGTTCGGTTACATGGCCAATTATTATTTTTTTTGTAATAAGGGTACAGTTCGATTACATGGCAGTTTTAAACATTTATGCGAAACAACCGAACAAAGGTGCTAGAGTTCGGTAGTGTGGGTGCTAGAAATTTTGGGAAAAATCAAACAGTTCGGTTACATGGAATTTTTTCCTATTTTTGGTAATATGGCTATAGTTCGGTTACATGGCAGTTCAACAATTTTTTTGCGAAACAACCGAACTCACGAGTTCGGTAACCTAGTTTTCAATCCTATAGAACCAAACTGTTCTTCGTGTTCTTCGTTTCATGGAGTTCGGTTAAGAAACTAGGGAAACAATAAAAGACGCTCTGACCGAACTAAACACTGTAACTTCAATTTGAACCCTATTTTGATGATTTCTAATCAATTGAATCGATGAAAATCAAATTAAAAGAAATGGGTTTCTCGGGAAATACCTGCGAATCGGTCCCATGGAAGAATCAGGGTTCGAACTGCGTCTATTATACTGGATTATGGATTCACTTGGCTCTTCCACTTCTCTTGGCTGCTCCACTTCTTTATGAATCTCAAAATCACTTGGCTGATTTGCTAGATGTCCTAATGGGGGACCTGTTCCTGCGAGTCTTTTGGTTTTCTTTCGAAGAACCATTCTTATAGTCGATTGATTAATCGACGATGAAAATTTTATGAATCGACGATTAATCGATGAAGATGATGTTGAAATGGGGAAGAAGAGAAGAAGAGAACTGTTTTTCTTTTCGAGCGGCTAGGTTTAGGTTTAGAGTATTTTGTTTTTGTTTTACATTAAGTTAGGGTTAATTTTAATCAGGGATAGTTATTAATATGGCTGCACATAACCGACTCGACCCGCCGACCCGACCCACACCCGTCGAAAAATACCCGTACCTGAACCGACCCACCTAAGTATGGGTCGACTATGGGTGAGGCACGTGAAAACCCACCGTATGTTGGGTCGGTTGCGGGTAGGAACTTCCTTCACCCGACCCGACCCACCAACCCGCCCAATATTCCCTAGCATGCTACCCCTTAGATTTTCTATTCTAGAATGAATCTCAGCCATTGGATTGAAAAAATAAAATACCTAACCCTAACTAAGCATCGCACTCGCAGCCCACACCTATCACTTCGGCCTCTTCTTCTCTCCTTCTCAGAGACAGAGTCACGGAGACTCTTCTTCCTTCGTCAATTCGTTGTTCTTGAATCTTGATTAGTGAACTGAAGGTATGAATCAACTTAAAACTTGTTCCCAACTAGTTGAACTCTATGTATTGTTGATTGTTCTTGACTTTCTAAATAAATCTAGGGATTCATTTGAAATTGATTTCAATTTCCCGCAAGATATAAAATATGACGGGTAACCCACCACCCGACCCAACCCAACCCGCCTTATTGTGGGTCGGGTGAAAAGCGACCCATTGTTATGGTGGGTCGGTTGCGGGTGAAAAGTTCAATTACCCACCAGCAGTGGGTCGGGTGGTGGGTGAGGCCAAACCCGACCCAACCCGACCCATGTGCAGCCCTAGTTATTAGATTAGGGGTGGTTATTAGATTAGGGTTAATTTTAATTAGGGTAAGGGTAAATTAGTAATTCCATGGACATCCCTTAAAATTGTAGGGTAGGTGGTCTAATAGGACCATGGTCCCCAAAAAAAACCATGGTCCCTAAAAAATCGTTCATCTTCTTCGTCATCCCAGAGTCAGGCTGATCAAAGCCCACGACACAAATTGATATAGTGAGACGTATGTTTGGAAAAGAGCGAATTACAATGAAAGACTAGCTTGAGCAAAAAATGAGAGCAATCATCAAAGACAAAATTAAGTATAATATGCGATTTATGAGCAATGAACGGACCTCTTAGGCTTTCGGATCAGGAACGGCAGGATGGAGTCATTGCCCTGCATATTTCAGCAGAGATTAATATTAGCCTACTTGACACTACAAAAATGTGTAACACGCAAAAATAATAACAACAGTTGTTCATTAACAATACCGGCATCGCATCACATCACAGTATTACACATATTTGTGAGAATAAGACATCGCAGGTATAGAAAACCACTTCCAGACAAGTTTGATGACAGAAACAGGTCAACTGCTATTCAATTGTGAAAATCAAACAATTTAGATTTTCTTAATTTCTTGTGCAACATGCATCAGTAAAATCTGGAGACATTCTTGCTGCAGACCTTAGCATACGATTTTGTTTACCCTCATTTCAGTGAGCGAACAGGACATTGGCTGCCAGACCTTAACTAATCAACTCCACTATCCCACATGCTGTTTAAGATCACGCGAGTCTTTCATCAATTCATGATGATCCAGTTGATAGGGTCAGCTAGACCCGCGTCACAACGCAACAAAATGAGTTATCCATGTCACCCACGGATACTCTAAAGAAAGTACGACATTTTAGGCATAACAGAAAATGCAACAGCTGAGAAATTGTATACAGACCTGTAAGGAGTATCACCACCAAATTTCTTAAGTCTGACATAACTGGAAAGAAGCATAATATAACCAGCACCACATTTCATTCTTGCTCTAACTTTATATAAAACTGGACCCCCAAATTTCTGTTTTTGTTCGAAACTCCAGGTATCTTTGCAGATACAGTGAAATGCCTGGCATCGGTAGACGTCTGAAAACCTGCAAAATTTGCGTCTCAATAAGAAACTTGTAAGTTCAACTCATTATATATAGCATCAGTTACTCGCCCATCATATGAAGATTCAGTATGTAGCATTTGCATGTCTATAATTTAACAAAAATCTGGCTTGTTTTCAACCAAATATACAGCCCATATCTCTATCGTCAGGATCACCAGAACATTTTCCTGCTCATACAATCTGATTTGACCAAACGACTTTCCCAACCATCTATTGGACAGATCAAAGGCAGTAAGCATATCAATAAAAGATAGGCGTTCTATCCAAAGAGCAATACCGTAACTCATAAGTTCAAAATGGTTAACTGATGACTTCACAAACGGGGTTGGGCACATATGCGAGGTTGATCCAAGGAAGCCAAGTCTACAGTGATCAGACAACATCTACCATTTCAAATGTCAAGTGCTGAAGACAATTGGAGTTTCATGGTTTGGTAACAGAAAATATTCCCCCACAAGAGAGCTAATCCTTACACGTTAACCTACTCAACATCATAGGTATTCACACACTTTACATATCTTAACATACTTTTTGAGGTATACAAGTTGTATCATATTCTCAGATTACACAAGCAAACTACTAGATATGGCAACTGATTTGGCCTGGTATGTGACGTTGGGTTGATCTGCAAAATGCTTTTCATTCGTATCGTGGGGTGTATAGTGATGTTTTTTCCATTTAGCTTTCTTGTTTAATAGACAAGGTAGTTTTTCTATAACGTTCATCTAATGCGAACAAATCCTGAAATAGATAACCCAATAACTTTGTCCTTCAGTGTTCAATCACAGATGTCATATTCAGAAATACTGAATCAAATGATTGTGTGCCAACCGTGGCCAGCTTCAGAGCACATATAATCAAATCAAAATAAGATCCTCCACTGGTAACCCCTCAGAGATAAGATATCAACTTCAAAATGATATAAATATAAAAACAAAAAAAAATGCAAGAATTAAACAAAGAGCAAACATGTAATACCCAGATATCTCAATTCTCAACCAAGCAAATTGAAGTATCGTTTAAAACAACCAGGGGCGGTCCAAATCAATATCTAAGCACCATCCAGAATAGACTTATCTCTCACACAAAAAAGGATTTTATATACAGTGCAGCAATAAATATGAGGATTTCACCACAGACCTATTATAAGTAACACTATTTCGAAAAAGTAACTCATTTCTAATATTCTTTCCAATCATATAGCTATAAACCATCTTCCTACTCCATTCCCTGTGGAACTCATTTAGAGTAGAGTTCAAGCATCAAGTAAAAGCTAATTGATCATAAGTACTGACACATATTTGATATTTACTAAAGAACTTAGTTTGAATGAACAATGATCAGTGATTTTACCTGTTCTTGACTGAGATGCCTTCTTTTAGAAGTGTACCTAACCACATGGTATACTCTAGATTAGTTTGGATTCGTTTAATCTGTCAAAAAAAATAAAAAAATGCATAATTGTATCCTTATTAGCCAATGGAAGGAGTACGAACCTTGTTCCTGTTGGTTTTCCAATAACATCAGTAACAATGAGAAGTCCTCCATGTGGATGTGGAGTATTATAATGAACTGTCAAATCTCTAAGTGACCAATCAGTTTTTCTTCCAAATTTGTATTTTCCGCTCATACCAATGATCCAACGTAACTCATGCAGTTTGATCTTCTACTTCCTTTTCTTCTTCTTCTTGATCTTCTTCTGTGTCTTTAGTAACAACAACCCAAACAACTCGGATTCATTACCAACTTTTCTTCCCACACCTTTCATATCTTTTTGTTTGTTGATCAACTAATAACTGCTTCGATCTATCTACTCATTTTTCATTCTCTGCGTGTTTGATGTAGTAAGTTAGAGGGTTTAGGGATTCCAGATCTCAGATTGATATATGGCTCCCAGTTGCAATTTCCCTTTCCCTTTCTAAATAGCTACACCGACACTATTGTTATTTTTACCAATATAACCTTTGGATAAAGACAGCCTACCCATTAGATAAGGGCAGCTTCTTTCCACAGCCTTGAATCTTGATTGTTCAATTGTTTCACAACATAAAAAAGAATTTTACAAACACTTGGCAAACCAAAAAAATGTGTTGCACTTTGCAACCAGTGGAAATGTTGCTATGTGAGATTTTCCTTCCGCGTTATTTCGAAACAATCATTACGGGCTACTTCTATTATCCCTCTGTGTGTCTGTCAAAATATTGTTTATGAACAAAAAGCATCCGCTGGTTTTTTGTTTGATCTATTGTTTCATTCACAAAAGAATTAAGCTAAATTTACAGATGCACTTGCAAGTCAATGTGGAAGTTTCTGATAATTACACCACAGTTATTGGGAGAGCAACAAAACCTACCAAGTTTAAACACAAAAGTTTGAACTTTATTTCTACAACCTCTTAACTCAGGCCTGGCGCAACATGGATAAGGAAAAATGCCATCGTGTTGATCTCAGACACCTATCATAGTCAGGTGGCGATTCTTTCTAGTGACCCTAAATGCAGACACACCGTACAAAAAACAGACTCGAGAGTCCACACTCTAATCACATACCCTGCACAAAGAATTAACATGTTTGCATCAGATTAAGGGCGCTACTGTGCAGTACTAAAAGCTCAATATTCATTATCTGTGGCATTTACCTTTAAATTACAGTTTTTTGAACAACTCCAAGGCCAACAAGCTTACGACAAACATCCATTTTCAGGACGATGAACTTCATTACGAATATCCCACAATCAGAGCTGCAACTGAAGCAAATGAAGCATGTGTTAGAATACACGATAATGAGAACAGTTGAATTTGCCAGCATTTTCGTAAGATTGTGGACAGGCACAAGCACAGAGATGGATCAAGGATTCAAGATACACAGATAAGAATGATAGCACAAAAGATTTCAATGCTTATGATCTGGACACTTTATTTGTCTAGTTTAGAATGTGCAAATTATACCTAAATACTTGAAAACGTTTGATACATATGCTGAGAGAATGTTTCATAAAACCCAACAACGAAGGCATTGATTAGACCACGTGAATAATATGAATGAAGCAAAAAAGAGTATAATGGTTAGATATGAGGATCTATTAGTGAACTTACCTGTATTTGTAAGTAGAATAGAAGATATGTGTCACCAAGCAACACTTTGTTCTCACTCACATCAGTTACAGACTCATCGAGGCACCTCCACCATTTGCCATCTGAACCGCGCTTGTTGGTGGTGTAATGGCCTCAAGTAGACTCATTCCCAACATGAATGATTGCTGCAACGAGTTGATACTTATATGAAGGACCCTGTGAGCACAAGGAAACTAAAGTGAGTGACTAGACAGATTCACCAAAATATTATGGATAAGTATTTGGCGCAGCAATACAGGGGAAGCTTACAAAGGCGTGACATAAATGCAAACCAAAACCAGAGCAATTGAACCATCAAAATTTCACCTCCCATAAATTCTCAAACAGGAGCATCAATGTCATTACCTTGAGAAGTGCTCAACATATACAAGTAGCTAACATGGCACTTAAGAATATAAATAAACACGGTAAATAAAAATTGTTGATGCCTAAATCTGAAAGAAACTTATGGATACAGATTTAATTAGACATTAACGTAAAGAAGAAATTACTAGGAGAACATGAAAGAGTTGTGAATGTACCTGATGATCTTTAGTAGTCCAAAATTTTAGAAAATCCTTCCAATCCACGTCGTGGGGTGTATAGTGATGTCTTTTCCATTTAGCTTTCTTGTTCCTAAAGGGTAGCTTTCCATAACATTCATCTAGTACGAACAAATCCTGAAGTAAATACAACAATGAACTTGTCATTCAATGCACAAGTCACACAATTAAATCATATGGTACACAAAACAAACAAACATAATTTAAAGAGATGGTTTTGATAACTTATCCAATAATTTTATGGTTAATCAAAATCTAATCTTACCGCCTTCTTAAAAGGCGGGGGAGTCTCAAGGGATCAAAACAAACATCAATACTAGCAGGAATAGAGTGGACATATACCACCAAACATTCTACCTGGCACCTAAAACATAAGCCAATACCTGTCATTAAATCTGAAACTAATCTAATATGTGCATATAGTGATCCAAATTGTCATGTCCAATACACTTGCCAATCTATTTGTAACAAAATTATTAGATGCCATGTAATTTTCAACATAAATGACTTGCTACGAAACATTAGAATATAAAGATAACCAAGTTAAATGGCAGTTGAAATTACAGACTTACCTTAAACCATTACACTTCTTCTGGTAAGTGTCCTAACGACGTGTTTGGAAATGGCCAGGAAGTTGACTTCAATGAACATTTGAAAAAATCAACTACGAGAAGATTATGACGCCTAAGCAGGTTACAGAATTGCCGACACACGATTGCTTATCGGCTCTGCTTGCAACTCGCTGGTCTACCACAGCAGCTCTTCCTCTAAGATTGTTAAACTTTTCGATTCCGCTCATACTGACTATCAAGATCAACAAATAAACCATTTTGTTTTTCTTCCTTTTCTTCTTTCTCTTCTGTATCACCTGATTCTTTAACAACAATTTCGATTTTCTGGTAATTCTTCTTCCTAACACCTCCATATCTTTGACAGAAAATAGAGAATACGTCTGATGATCTTGTTTTAGTATTTGGATCAACCAATAACTTAGATCTATCAACTCATTTCATACTCTCTCTGCATCTGTGAATTTTGGAATCTTCAACTCTCGCTCAATCTTTTCCATTTTATACTTAGGGTTAGGGCTGTAGGGCTACTTACCATGTACCCGATGGATTTGGGCCGGATGGGTGATGACCCATTATATTTGATAAGGAGGAAATGAAATGTTGATGCAGAAGTTTTTCTTTTTTTTTAAGAAAGATATGAATTTTATTGATGATTAAATCGAGATACTTAGTTCTTCTCTGCCGAGAGTTTTAAACCAATAATAATACTTAGTTTTACAATCACTTCCAATTCTGGAATGATCCTAATAGAATTCTACAATCACGAATAACATTATTATTTGTCCATCTCACAGTACCCTCACCCTCAGCTCCATTAATCGCTTTCACAATGTTTAAACAATCTCCCTCCAAGTGCAGAAATTGAATATTAGCTCTTTGCCCCATCTTTATTTCCTTCCAGTGTCGCAAAAGCCTTT
Source organism: Papaver somniferum (assembly GCF_003573695.1). Lineage (NCBI taxonomy): Eukaryota > Viridiplantae > Streptophyta > Magnoliopsida > Ranunculales > Papaveraceae > Papaver > Papaver somniferum. The sequence continues at coordinate 209,731,634 of NC_039358.1, forward strand.
GCCTGCTCATCATCTTGGGCTATCCCAGCTTTTAATATTACACCTCCACATATTCCTGTTACAGAGAACATAGTTAGTCATATACCCATATGTTTACTTTCTTTAACAAAGGAACCATCAAAATTAACTTTTTCAAACCCTTCCTCTCGAAGCTGCCATGAAACTCTATTCCTAACTGTGATTGTATTAACAGTTCTAGTTCCTTGTTTTTAAAGAATATTCACCCAATCAGTAATGTCATGATAACTATTCTCACAAAACTCACAGTGTTAACATTAGCCTTATCAAATACCACAGCACATCGTAGTTTCCAGATGTGCTCAGTTTAGGAAAGCTGTTTTGAGGCATACGAAATCATTACATTATTTATTTACATACCCTTCATCTAAAATTAAAATATAAACGTAAACTAACCAAAATCCAAAATCATTTTCATTCCTAACATAATTTAATCAACAATCAAACTGTTTGGAATTTATTTTCGTCAGTGATTAATTGTTGATTCATTAATATTTAATCATTGATTAAAACAAATATAAATGAGTCGTGTGAAGCGTTGCACAAAGAGATTTAGCTTCAGATCCGCATATTGGAACCGATATATATCTTTGTTCTTCTTTTTATGTTTCAGAAGAACAGTTCGGCTGATAAATAAACATGAAAATGATAGTCGAACTTCATTTTGTCTAAAAACACACTTAGTTCGGCTGTTAAGTTTTTCATTCGAATCAGCCGAACCTAAATTCGTCAGTTGCAGAGTGAAGTTCGACTGATAACTTGTCAGCCGAACCTATGATTTTATGAAAGTTTGCCTAGGTTCGGCTGGTAATTCAGAGGTTCGGCTGATAACTTTTCAGCTGAACTTAGGCATGTTTTCGGAAAAAATAGGTTCCGTTGACAAGTTATCAGCCGAACCGTTCATCTGATCAGTAGATCTAGGTTGTAAAAATTCAATTTCTTGACAAATTCAACTTATAAAAAGGGCATTAAACCTTGTTTAGAAGTTTGCCTTTGTATTAGAAAACTTTAATTATCCATTAGTTCAGCAAATATCAAAAGCCTAATTTCTTATTCTTCTTCTTTAACAAACCCTAACCTAATTATCTCTCAAAGAAAAAAAAATCTTTTAAACTAAGACTATATAGTCATTGACATTAAGCACTAATCATCATTAATATTAGATTCTAATTATTATCATTAACACTAATGAAGTAGGGGCATTATTGTCGTGATAAAAATATGATGGATAATGGGTTATTGATTTTGAGTATCCCTCAAAACCGGTTTCCAGTTTAGAAAACAAGAAATGATTTTTTTTTTTTTTTTTTTTTTTGAAGCAAAGAAATGAGTTGTTTTTGAGAAATTAAAAACAGTGGATTTAGAAGGTAAGAGTGTCCATTAACGGGCAATTAAACATTATATCCAACCATTTTTTCCAACTTGTTTCGTATATTCCTACTACAGAAATAGCCCACTGCCAGTTTAGCTTGCTAGCAACTGTAGTTTCATAAAATGGATGCATGAAACATAACTTGCAATTGTTTGACAACATCAACCAGGAGTTTTCAATAATTTACACACATAAAAAATGTGTGACATTACATAAGCACTGCAATGCTGCACAAGGAGAGCTTTTCCTTCTGCAAGAGCACAAAAGTTTAGATGGTGTGCCCGTGTGAGGGAGAAGAATAATCGAAGAACTTGGAAATGTAAATTGCATGAATAAAACCCCGAGAACGAATAGCCTTTGCTATATTTTTACCCCACTGGGTTTTGAGTCTTTATGTGAAGTTTTGCTTCTTTTGCATAAACAGATTGAGTAAGCAATGGGAAATGCTAATTAAATTTTGTAGCCTGCTTATCTCTCACTTGTGAAACACAACCCTGAAAATCACAAATGAGTAACATAGTATGCTCTTTGTCCAAGCCAGGTACCCAATTATTTCAGCCGCTAATCACGTTCCTTCGCTGTATCCAAGGTTAAACTCGTTCGCAGCACCACCAAATATTACTGTTAGGTTAATGTGTCCTCCTGCACATTATAGCTAAACACATTACTAACATGGGCAGAAATTAACGGCCTGAGTAAAATAAAATAGAAAGTGAAAGGAATTCTAAATAAAATCTCAAATCAGGGCAAGAAAGTGGTCGATTCACGAGAACCGATGGACAATCAACCACAAAGGGACTTGAACGGACTAATTGAAGAGAGCAAAAACTTTGTTCACAACTGTTGCTCCTATTTAAGTTGGACGCGGACTATGTCCTTGTAGTTATAAGATTTCTTACGACTACATTCCACTATAACTGATTCAATCTCTAGGTGATCATCATGAATTCTTGTTTTACTGACTAAAGATTAAGAATGTTTACAAGAACGATTCAAGTATTACAATAATTCTACTTGAAACTTAAGCTCACTTTCTCCCTCTTTCTATTTCCTTTCAAGATTTGTCCTAGAATCCTCCTAGAAACAATGACCTCTCCCCTTTATATAGAATTTGAACTTTCTCACAAAATGACCAACTTTTTGCCATATAATTAAGAAAATGACCATTTTTTCAAATGTTTATATAAAGTGGCCGTGTTTGACCTTTTCCGGGTAGCATTAGTTAACACTTGCGTGCCAGTTATCTGGTCCATCAAAAAGACAATTAAGTCCCTAAAATAGCTGACTGAGTCCGAGTTAGATTAGTGAAGGAGACAGACATTCATTGCTACTTCACTTCTATAGCACAAATCTCGCTGCAGATTTGAAATCACAACCCATGTCAACATCACTTTCTTTTCTAGTTTCTTTGCTTTCGAACTCTACCCGTATATATCCAACTTAGAATTTGATCCCGACCTTGCCTTTTATTCTCGCCTAAAAATGATTCAGTTCTTTTAGTTACAATGATTCTATTTATCAAACACCGAAGTTCTCAAAGCACCTGAGATTGAATCATCGCCAACAAGTTACAAAGAGAAAGAAGACCAACATGCAGTAATGAACAATCTCTGTCAATTTATTAAAGAGAACCCAGTTTTACTCAATTTGTCAATTTAGGTCTAGTTCTTTCAAGAACCCTAATTTTTTGATCCAAACAGAAAAAACATCAATACATGCAATTGAACTTGATTGCTTCCTACCCATACCTTAAATTATCGCCAACAAATGATTGAACACAGTAATCCGGGAAAATATCCAATTTTTTGTGATAGCCTCTTATGTTTTCCATCACCTGTTTTATTAGTCCCGGAGAAGATGGAGTATCATAAGAGAAATAAACTCCTACCGGCAAAAGAACAAGTTGTGGATGGTGGTGTCGGTAATCTGATGGATCTGAGCCTGGGAATGACAACAACATATGGAGGAGGTTATTTTTTGAAAACTAGTCAAGCAGCAGAACAACCATCATGATTTGGGCGGCCACTTTTTCTTCTCTCATACATACTACTGTGTTAGAGCTTGCGAGGGAGAAAGAAGGGTAGCTAGGTAATGGTTCACACATTTTTGACTCTTTCAATAACGTGCGACCAGTTTGGTGGGTCCTAACACAAAAACTAACGGTATGGCCAATTTATATAAGAGCTTAGAAAAACTGGCCGGTTTATTAATTTGGGGTCAGAAAGTTGGTCACTTTCTTAATTTGCCCATACAATTTTACATAGTGGATGACAGCTAAGAAACTCATTATTCTCGGGATCACTATGCGACACATTCGCTCATATTCGCATATCGTACCTTCTCGCACAGTTCTTCACACTTTACTCGTGACTTTGCTGACATCATCTGGTGCGTCATCTCAACTTTGTTGTGTGCGATCTTGTTCGCTTAAGTTATATTCTTTACTTCGCTTGATTACCAACGTGTGCGATATTTAACTCCTACATTTGCCTCTTCTCATATTGCTTATTATTCAGAGTGAGCGATGAGAAATTCTCCTCTTGAAAATCGCACATGCCTATCTTTTTCCATTATACTTTGTCGTCAGTTATCCGGGTTTCAAGTTCCTCTCTACACGTGTCGATTTTCTTCCCTTTTACCGGCTTGAACCGTCTTCAATCGGTTACTTATTTTCATCTATTTAAGGGTTTTTCACAATAATCTCTTCCTTCTTCATCATTTATCTTCTCTCTCTTGTTGCTATTCATCTTCATCTGTTATTACCCATTTCCGCTGATGTCACTGATTTCTTCTGCTATTGTTCTTCCACCATGAACTCTGAACCAAAGTTTGTCTCCTTTCTTCATGATGACTATTGATTTTAACCATTCTTAAATTTTTTTTTTTTCTGATCTAATTCCCATACTGTCGCAGGAAAAGCTCTTCCATTAGCGCTCTTCGAATCATGAAACCCAAGTCTTCTTCAAGTGAAAATAAGGAATCGCAGAAGAAGAAACCGAGCATTGATAATGAATCTCAAAATAAGGAATCTCACAAGAGGAAGGCTTCGCATAATAAAGAAGTAAGGAATACCCAATTATCTTAAAACAATATTGTTGCCTCTATTACTTATCTACTTTATTTTCGCAGGCTTCCGACGCTGAGATGGTTGATGGTAAGAAGCAGAAAGTTAAAAAGTCTCGCAAACCCATACCACTCTCTTCAAATCTTTCTATTCTAGATTTTAGCGCTACAGATGTTGTTCCTGTATTCACAGTTCAGCCTTCACATACTAGTCCTCCTATCACTCTGATAATAAGTCAAACTCTTGAAAAAGATGTTTCTGTCACCCATATATCTCCCCTGGTTTCTGAGAAGAATGTTCCTGCTACTCCTTCACCAACAAATCCTCTTATGGATGAGAATGCCTATGTTACTTATGACGAAATTTTTAAAGAGTCTCCTGTGAATAAGGAGCTTTCTCTTAGCCAAGTAATAAAAAGCACTCCCCTGTTGCCTCTGCGACTCCATTGCATGCAAATCAAGTTTTTTCTTCACCCATTAACTCTAGCTCTCAACCGAACCTTTTTCAAAAGAAATCCCCCATCCCAACAGATTTTACTACTCCTTCTTCTGTTTCCTTACTAAATTCTTTTCCTTTGAATAAGAAAGCTTTGGATAGTGTAAAACTTACTGCTCAAACTCTATCCGATGTCATCAACTCTGCCCAATCTTTAACTGATGATCCTTGCAAGCTTTGCTCAGGTTCTGCCTTAAGCAAGCTTTTATGTGAATTTCCCGTTGATAAAGCTTCAAGGGATGAGGTCCTTTCCCAAATTGACCCGAGTTTCCATGTTGCTCTAGATGTTCTGGTAATTATCCTTCGCACCTTAACTTTATCTTCTTTAATGATACTTCCAAGTCATACTAACCTCATTTTTTCCTTTTTAGGATTCTCATTGTCGTGTGATGCTTGCTGAAAAGCATTTTGAATCTAGTTGTTCTCAGTTGGAACTTTCGCATAAAAATGTTTCTTTGGAGAAGGAAATACAAAGGCTGAGAGGAGAACTCCAAATTCCAAATTTTGAGAATGAAAATCTTCGCAGCGAAAATCAAAAACTTAGAGGTATTTATTATTATATTTGACTCACTTATCGTATTATGTATTCCTTCGCGTACATTCATTTTTGTAAATTTATTCGTGCATTTGTTAAGATTTAAACCAGAAGCGAAAGAATGAGAGATATGACTTTCAATTCCTTGCTGAAGATACCCAAGCGAATAACGCGAAGTTGCAGTCTCAACTAAATCAATTAAATAATCAATATTCATATTCACTTGATCAGATTGACAACCTTTCCCATGAAAATGACCATCTCACTCAAAAAATTGACTTTCTTAGTGATCAAATATCTTATTTTTTTTAAATTGTCACGCGATGCTGATTTACTTCATCAATCTTTATCAGAAGAAAACCATATTCTTTCTAGGGAGAAACTATCTTTCTCGAAGAAAGAAACAATGTTTTCACATTAGTATTCAATTCTTCATGAAATTAATGAAAACCAAGCGCGAACTCTTCGCGTACTGAAGGAGCAGTACGATACTTCGCTTAAAGATTTAAGCTCCCGGAATGAGAAACTAATTCAGAATAATATAAATCTTTCTGTGAAGAAGAATCAGTTTCAAGAACAATACAGTCAATTGAAGAATTCCTATGACATTCTTATGAAAAAGAATAAATCTCTTTCTTCTGAAGAAAATAATAAATCTCTTTCTTCTGAAGAAAAGAAAATTCGCTCCCGTCTCAGTGGTTCAGTTGGTGATGGATTTGATAAGGCTATGGAAAGTATGAAGGACAATACCCTTGCTTTTTCCAAATTCTTCCAAGGTAGTTAGCTAAGGTTGACTGCCTTATTATGATTTCTTAGCACTTTTTCGCACAATATTAATTCTTTATTTCTATTTATGGTTATTTATTATTCTTTGTAGATTCTGAAATATCGCACCAGTCTGCTGTTGCTCAATTGAATTCTGAATTATCCAAGGTTCGCAAAGACTATGCAAATCTGGAATTATTTCGTGGGAACCTTGAGCTCTCTCTCTCTGTGTCTCGAAGCAGAGCACGAAGAAGATTTGCATTTCAGAAGAATTTTCTAGAGATAAATGCTAGAAATCTTGAAAGAGGAGCTATTCGCAAAGGCCACTCTAGTGCCCAATATGTTATTGATGGAATTCTCTCAAGCAACTCTCTTCCACCAGTAAAACTCCCCGTATGCAATGTGGGTGCGGATGAAGAATATCCTGAGCCAGATAGTGATTTTGACTTTTTAAGCGATGATGAAAAAGATCAAGATGATGAAGAAATTCAGCAAGAAGAAGAGAAATTTGTTAATGAAGCCAGTACTGAGATTGAAAATCTTGGATCCAGTGCTAAAGTATGAAGAGTATTTTGAATAAGATGCTACTGTTAAGCATTCTTGATTTCCTTTCTTTATTTCAACATATTTTGAGCCTTCGCATATTTGTTTGTTTCAAGGAAGATAATACATTGTTGTTTTAATTTCCATACTTGCCTCTTATTATGTTCCTTGTAAGAAACAATCGTGCGAATTTATCAGTGGTTTGTTTAATTTACTTAGGAGGTCTTATTTTTCCTTCCTATGTAAAGGTCTTATCTTGCCTCATTTTTTGCGGCGAAATCTCAGGAAGTCTTTGTATTTTAGTACATCGACCCATTGATGTCGTCTTATCTTTTTCGCTCGTATTATTTCCTCTTCAGGTTTGTCGCATAAATATCACAAGTCTTAATACTCGTTTGAGTTATAAGTATTGTGACATTTACGAGTTTTGACACAATTCATCTCCCTAATGGAGGGTGTCGTCCTTATCTTCCCCTCCGATTTCCCCTTCAAGGAAGCTTACCTCTATCGGGTTAAGATTATGGCTCTTCTCATCCGGTTTTTAAACAACCAGTTGATTTCACAATCTCGCATACACTACCTATAGGGTTTATGGCAGCAAGATCGCACCCTAAGTGGGGTATCTTCGGACCGAGTGCATCATAGTCAGGACTTTTCAAGAGTGAAGAGGTACACTCCAGACGTCCCGGGCACTCTTGACTCAACCGTGTACCTCGGCGCCCTGATCGAGTTTCTGCACTCCTTGGGAGAGCCTTTCTCACCTTAGGCTCTTAATCTAAGATTTATATCTTAGACTGAAATATTAAGGTATCTCTCCCGGATGGGCATTATCGTTTAATTATTACCCCAAATCTCCACAACTCAAGTTCCGGGGTCGGTGTAGCCTTCCCTTGAGTCATGCCTTCTAGGTATTTCTGATTATGACGTGCGATAGGTCTTACTATATTGCCTCTTGCATATGAGCGAACTTGGGTGCACGCCACATTCGGATTCCTAGCCAATATGATAATAAATATCATTTTTTGCAGCCTTTATCAAAGTCTTACTTTTCTTTTTATAGAATTTCTTAACTTTCGAGCGAAATATTCGCATTACAAACTTGTTCCAAAATATGAACTTTCAGGCTATTAATTGTTTATTCATGCGAATTGACTCGCAGGTGGCTATGGATAATATTTTTTCAAGAATTGCCTATTCCAAGGGCGATCTAGTTTACGACCTGTATTTCGTCCTTCAGGATCCATTAATTCATAGGCTCCCTCTCCAACTATTCTTTTTATTATATAAGGTCCATCCCAGCTTTTCTCCAATTTTCCATCTTTTCCTCTTTGATATACTGGAACTTCGCGCATAACTAATTCGCATGGTTCAAATGCTCTTATTTTAACCCGCTTGTTTTATTCTCGAGCTAGTCTTTTTTGATAGTTTTCCATGTGCTGGAAAGCGACTTCTCTTACTTCCTCCAAATCATCCAACTTTGTTAAAATCAAGTCCGCACTTAAATTCTTTTCCCAAACTTCTCTCTTTGTCGTAGGGATGATCACTTCTGCTGGTAGCACTTCCTCTACTCCATATGTCAGACAGAAGGGAGACATTCCGGTTGCTTCTCTTCTTGTAGTTCTGTAAGCCCATACTACATTATGTACTTGTTCGCACCATCCTTTATTGTCCCCTTCTAACTTTTTCTTCAGGTTGTCTACGATTTTTTTTTGTAGCTTCTACTTGTCCATTACTCTGAGGATATAAAGGAGTAGATTTTCCACTTTAAATTTTGAACGCATTGAGAAGCATTGTTATATTCTCGCCTTCAAACTGCTTCCCATTATCAGACACCAATTATGCAGGAATGCCAAATCGGCATATAATATTTTTAAAAATGAATGTGAAGATGTCTTTATCGCGGATATATTGAACTGCTTTTACTTCTGCCCATTTAGTGAAATAATCTGTTGCGACAATTAGGAACCTTTTTTGTCCCGTTCCTGGTATAAATGGTCCAACAATATCTATTCCCCATTTTCCAAAGGGCCACACATTTGTTGATGTATTAAGCATAGCCCCAGGTGCATGTATCTTCTTACCATGACGTTGACATTCTTCGCATCTTATCGAAACTTGTTTTGCATCTTCATGCATATATGGCCAGTAATAGCCCTGTATTTTTGCTCTGTATCCGAGTGATCTTCCTCCACTATGGTTGCCAGCATCGCCATAGTGTAATGCTTTTAGAATTTCGATTCCTTCCTTTCGCGTAAGACATCTGAGCGAAGGTCCAAGGAATGACCTTCTATAAAAAACACCATCCCTTAATTCATAATTTGTCGCACGACTTTTTAATTTGTGTGCTTCTAATCTTTTCTTCGGCAATTCCCATTTCTCTAAATAAGAGTGTATCTCAGTTCTCCAATATTTCTCGTCGCTCACATTTTTTGCTTGTGTATCGTCTATGATCATCACATCTGTTTGCACTTCTACACCCTTTTCTATAGATGGTAATAATAGTGTTTGTATTTTTATATCCCTTGCGACCGGATCTACTAACATTGATGGTATGAACGCCAATGCATCTGCGAGTCTATTATCTTTTCTCCCTATATGTCTCCAACTTATTTTTGGAATTTGCATTGCTAAATCCATAACCAATCTCTTATATTTTTGCAAAAATGGTTCATTAGTACTATATGTGCCTTCTATCTGACGAATTACCAGCTGAGAATCACTAGTTATTCGCGCATCTTCAATCTTCATTTCAATTGCTAATCTTAGTGCGTGAACGACTGCTTCATTTTCAGTTTCATTATTTGTGGATGCGAAGTCCAATCTGAATGAGTAAGCTATTCTCGCTCCCGTTGGTGAAATGAATACAATACCAATCCCATTACCTTCTCCATTGGAGGATCCATCCACCAAAATCTCCCATCTGTTTGGATTTCGCTCAGTCAATAAATCATTAGGATTTCCATGTTCTTCATCCACCTCCATCATTTCTTCTACATATTCATCTTCTTCTATTGGAAATTCTGCAAAAAACTCTGCGATAACTTGAGATTTTGGTGAAGATAAAATTTCATAACCAATCTCATAGTTTCCTAATTGTGCATTCCACCTCTCTATTCTTCTGACCTCTTTGAATTCTTCATTGTATTTTCAATTGGTACTCTTGTTAATACTTTAATTTTGTGAGCTTGAAAATAGATGCAAAGCTTGAATGATGCATATACCAGTGCGAGAATCATCTTTTCGATTTTTGAATAATTTTTTTTTCTGCGGAGTTATATGTTTTGCTTATGTAATATATCGGTTTTTCTACACCTTCCTCTGATCGTAACAGTACTGCACTTAATGCATGAGATGTTGATGCTAGATACAATAACAATGCTTCTCCCTGCTTCGCCTTTTGCATAATGGATAAATTTACCAAAGAATCTTTTATGCTCTGTCATGCTTCGTTGCACTCCTTTGTCCATTCAAATTTGGTTCCCTTCTTTAGCATATTGAAAAAGTGTTTGCATTTTTCCGAAGATCTTGCAATGAATCTTCCTAATGATGCTATCAATCCATTTAAATTTTGAACATCTTTGACTGTCGCAGGTGGTGGCATGTCTCTAATCGCCTGTACCTTCTCCGGATCAACTTGTATTCCGTCCTTGGATATAATATAGCCTAAGAATTTTCCTGATGATACACCAATTATACATTTTTATGGGTTTACTTTAATATTGAATGTTCGCATCTGTTCAAATATTGCTCGCAAATCATCAACGTGATCTTTCGCCTATTTTATTTTAATTAGCATATCATCTACATAGACCTCCAATGTTTTATGTATCCATTTTTCGAACACTTTCTGCACCATTCTTTGATAAGTCGCACCAGCATTCTTCAATCCAAACGGCATTTTCGTGTAACAATATAAACCTCCTAGTGCGAAGAAAGCGGTGTGTTTTTTATCTTCTTCTGCCAAAGGAATTTGATTATAGCCTTTATACCCATCTAACATTGTGACTCTATCACTCCTTGATGCGGATTCCACCATTTGAGGTATATCGGGTAAAGGGAAGCTGTCTTTAGGGCATACTTTGTTTAAATCTGTAAAATCTATGCAAATCCTAATTCCTTTGTTCTTTTTAGGTACCACCACCATATTTGCTATCCATTCTGGATATTTTGCCTCCCTTATAATTCCCGCATCTAACATCTTTTGTAGTTCTGCTTCTATTTTAGGATGATAATCAGTCGCAATTTTCCTTATCCTTTGCTTGAACGGCTTTACATTCTTCTTAATGTCTAATTTATGACATGCAACGGACAGATCTAATCCAGGCATTTCTTCCATACTCCATGCGAAAGTATCATTATATTCTCGCAGAATGCTTATTGTTTTTTCCTCTTCTTCTTTATCCATTTTAGCTCCAATTCTTAATATTTTCGGTTCTTCTTCAATTCCTATATTTATCTCTTTTGTTGGTTCTGCTGCGGTAAAATTCACTTTTGGCTCTCTTATAGGTGTTTGTTCCTTAATTTCTTTACTTCATCCACCTTCCTCCGCTGGTTCTTCGCCTGGTATTCCTTTTCCTTCTGTCTCTCTTATCATGTATATTCGAAATTCCTCCTCTTTCCTTTGTTCTTTGGATTTTCTTCGATCCTTTCGTTTTTTGGATCGTCCTTCATAATTTCGCACATCTATTTGATTACAAGTATTCACAACCTTAATGTCTCCTCTGATTTCACCTATATCGCTTGGAATTGGAAACCTGATGCATTGATGGAACGTTGACGCTACCGCCTTTAATCCATGTACCCATGGTCTTCCCAACAACATGTTGTATGGTGACTCAATGTAAATCACACATAGTGTTATCTTTGTTTCAACCTCTCCCAGTAATATTCGCGTCACGATTTCTCCCTTTGTCTTTGTAACTGCTCTATTGAATCCATGAACATTATAGGCTGTAGGTTTCATTTCTGGATCTTTATATCCCATTGCTTTGAATGTGCGATAAAATAATATATCAACTGCACTTCATGTATCTATCAATGTATTATCAATCGCCCACCCTTCAAATGTCCTCTGGTTTGCAATAATGTTTTGTCGCTCGACTGTGACCGTAATTACCAATGGATCTGCTCGCTGTAAGTTTTCCTCTGGAATTTCATTTGCCGAAAATGAAATCTTTACCTTTTCCCAATCTTGTAATGGTAATTCTTTCTCTACCGCTTTCACCTTCTTGCCTTCGTAATTTCTTTTATGAATTCTCCCGGTTATCGTCGCTTGAAAATCTGCCTCAGAAATTGATACTTTAGTTATGTTATTATACTGTATATCTCTGCCTCTTTCTTGAATTAATTCGACTCTTGTTGTCTTCATGAATCCCTTATGAATTTCAGATCTATTAACAGGAATTAACATCTAGAGCTGTTTGTAGCGCCAAAAATGTAGTTGTAAGATTTCTTACAACTATATTTCACTATAACTGATTCAATCTCTAGGTGATCATCATGAATTCTTGTTTTATTAACTAAAGATTAAGAATGTTTACAAGAATGATTCAAGTATTACAACAATTCTACTTGAAACCTAAGCTCACTTTCTCTCTCTTCCTATTTCCTTTTCAAGAGTTGTCCTAGAATCCTCCTAGAAACAATGACCTCTCCCCTTTATATAGAATGTTACATAGTGGATGACAGCTAAGAAACCCATTATTTTCGGGATCACTATGCGACACATTCGCTCATATACAATCGCTCATATTCGCATAGTGTACCTTCTCGCACAGTTCTTCACACTTTACTCGTGACTTTGTTGACATCATCTGGTGCGTCATCTCAACTTTGTTGTGTGCGATGTTGTTCGCTTAAGTTATATTCTTTATTTCGCTTGATTACCAATGTGTGTGATATTTAACTCATATAGTCCTGACATACGATTTGGGGAGAATCATTATGTATCTTCAAAAGTGAAAGTCGCAAAAAAACGAAGCAATAACTATATAGAATGTCCAAAAATCTAAAATTAAGAAATATTAATATTTTCATTGTATTATTTATGGTTTTCACTGTTTTCAATTTATGGTTTTCATTGTTTTCAAAAGAGAAGGAAAAAAAAACTAAGTATGGATTTTCAAAAGAGATGAAAAAACAACTAAGTATGGAACTTGAGGAATTGGCTTAGGTTCTGGATGTTTTTCAAGAAAAGCGCAAATAAGAATAGCGTTTAGCGCTATTAAGAATAGCGCCAAACGCTATTAAGAATTGCGTTTCATTCCTAACTATTAGATCTGTAACGGCTCCTTCTAATCAACGACTCACAAAAAAACGCCATTAACAATAGCGTTTCAACGGCTATTTTTTTGAATTCGAAATTTTCCCTATAAGTTGATCACTTCTCAGCTCAGACCAAAACCTTTCAATCTCTAGATTTTTCTCCATCTTCTCTAGATTTTTCTCCATCTTCTTAAAATTCATTGCAATTCAGACTTTTTTTTAACCATGGCAAAATATCTTACACCCGAAGATGTTGCAATCACCAAAGCTTGGATAAGCATTACACTTGATGGTGTTGCCGGAGTTGATCAAAAATTAAACCAGTTTTGGGAGCGGGTATTCGATACCTATGTAAGCATCTTTGGGAATAAAAATGACAGAACTGTTCCTAAGTTGCAAAATAGATTTGGTACCTTGAAAAAAGATGTCAAAAAATGGGTTGGAATCTTAAGAAATTTGCATCGAAACAATGCAAACGGATGCGGAATTGATGATCTTGTAAGTTTTATTAAGATTTCTTAATGTATATCATTTTATTTTATTGAAGGATTTCTAACTTGGGGTTTTGTTTGTTTTTTATAGGAGAGAAAAGCTAGATTGGAATATAGTAAGGTTAGCAAGTGAAAACCTTTTCAAAATGAAGAGGTGTACCGACTTTTCAAATCCCATGTTCTCGGATTCAATCCCGAAGAAATTGGTCCTACTCAAAATGTGGAAGATGAATCAGATGCTCCTAGTGTTAATGCTTCAACAAGTAGTGCTCCCGCAAGAAGCGACCCAAGATGGCATGAAGAGGATGGCCCTCGTCGACCAACGGGAAATATGGCTCAACAAAGGGAAGCTTCAGAGCTATCGTCCATCAACGACGGAACCGAGCGTATTTTGAAACATTTTAGTGAAGAGAATGCAAAGAAGATGGCAAGATTGGATGGACAAGAAGAATATTTATTAACTATTGCGGAGACAAAAAAGAAATCTGTGGATTTGGCTTTGGAGAAACATGAACTCGAAGTGTTGGATGTGGTGGTTGAGACCTTGCCGGAATGGAAGCAGCAATTTATGTTGGATAAACAAAATAAGATTTTGAAAAAACATGGTTATCCTCCTAGAACACTTGGTTATCCTAGCACTAGCAATGATCGTCATTTCAATATATGAAACCATGTAGCTTATGGAACTATGTAGCTTCAATTATGTTTTTTTTTTCAATTTGATGTAGTTGAAGTATATTTAGTTTCAATCAATTTTATCTTCTTTTTGATTTGATTTGATTCAATATATGAAACCAAAAAACGAGTTTGTTCAAGAGGAAAAAATGAGAGACTAAAAAAAAAAAAACTAAGTATAGGATTGGAGAAGTCGAGTGGCTCCTGGATGTTTTTTGTGGTTAGCGCAATTAAGATTGGCGTTTGGCGCAAATAATAATGGCGCTGAAAAACGCTGTTGTTAACAGCGCTGAACGCCATTCTTTTTAGCGCTTGACTTACGCTATTTTGATTAGCGTTCAACGCCATTCATATTGGAGTTTCTTGTCCTTTACTGCGTCAATCTTATTGGCGTTCAGCGCTATTCTTATTGGCGTTTAGATGGATTCCACGGACCCTTCCACCAAACCATGGAACGTTGCTTGGATTTTCTGTGGAAAACCCCAACTTGGACCATCTGGAGAGATAGGTGTTTCAAATCTTCCAAGGAAAAGTGTTGAATGCTGTCTCTACAACAACTTATGCGCTGAAGCTTGCAGAAGAGACAATCCAGTCTAGGACTAGTGAAATGCTTCCTCCTACAGCACAAGCTTCATTTACTCAGCAAACATATATGAATCTGCCAGATAATTGTATGATGTTATATTGTGATGCTTCATACAGGAAAAACTTTACTGATATTGGCATTGGCATTTATCTTATTGCACAGGGAACTATAGAGGCTGCAAAACAATTGTAGGGATAGCTAGAGATCCAGAAGAAGCTGAGTGTTGTGCAATTCTTGAAGCGACTAAGTGGGAAAGAAGCCTGGATTTCGATAAAATCTGCATCTATAGTGATGCCAAAAATCATGTTTCTTATTTACGAAATAAAGCTAACCAGGTTAGCTGGTTTAGTAGTTCTATCTTAGATGATAGCCTTTTTATTCTGAACAATTTCTCTTTTCATGAAGTTAGACATATCAGTAGAAATTCTGTCTTTTTATCATTAGGTTCAGAAGTTCTGAAGAATGGAAGGATACTCTGTGCCTCCATTCCTAGTTCAGTTGTAAACTTCTTTTTTGCTTAATCTACTTAATTTTTCTAGCAAGAAAAAAAAAAACCCTGTGAATTTTAAAGTTAAGAGTGTCGATTAACAGGTACTTAAACAAAATATCCAACCATTTTCTCCAACTTGTTCTGTATATAAACTTGACACTCAGAATTCCTATTACAGAAGTAGCCCACTGCCAATTTAGCTTGCTAGCAACTGTAATTTCATAAAATGGATACACGAAACATAACTTGCAAGTGTTTCACAACATCAACCAGAATTTTTCAATAACTTACAAACAAAAAAATGTGACATTTTGTAAACACTGTCAATGCTGCAGGGAGAGCTTTTTCTTCCGTATCAAAGAGCACAAAAATTTCCGGTGTTCGTGAACCATTCACCCCTGATAGAAATAACATGGGTTTGCATCCTTCAACGTGTGTCAACATATGCACACAAGAACAGGTTCGCATACAGAGGAGTTTCTTCTGGATCCTGCAAAGGAAACTGTGACGTAGCTTAACGAAGAAAAGTATGAATGGAATGCTCACGGGATAGATCATAAAGAACAGTAAATGCATCAAATACAGCTTATATCATAGATCCTCCATGTGTAAGGTAGCAACTGTAGGAGCTGAATTTATTTGGAATCAAAGTAATGGAAGACAAAATCTTATAAATCCCTCATACTTGTTTGTCAGAGTGGCATCTTATAAATGCATCACAACTCCATGAAGTTCAGTTCAACAGCATGTGACAGAAATCCAAAATCTTATCTTAAAAAATCTAATTTAGCTTTCAGTTCAACAGCATTTGATCAATACAACAAAATCTAAACTAGGCAATATGCATATAGTAATTCAATAGTCATGTATTGTTCAATACACTTGCCCATCTATTTGTAACCAGACGGTAGCAAATTTATTGTTTCTTAAGGTAATATTTTACAAAAATGGCTTGTATGGTTGGATGAAAGCAGCTCAAGCATTCTTACAGGACCTTAGAAGATTTTTTTTTAGAGAAATAGGTAGTGAGTTAAATGGCAATTGAAATTACACCTATACCTTTCATTGGATCAGACGCACTAACAGATGGCTTCAATGAAAAGGAGATTTTCACTGAAACGCAGTTATAAACTTATTAGCTATAAACCCGAACACATAAACAATAAATAAATAGTGAATCGTAAAAATTCAAAATACACATACCACATGAATCAATCAATGGCTGCTAAGCTTCATCGATTGAATCTTACAAATCGCTCAACAATAGCTTTCCCATTAATACAATTAACTTTACCGATTCCGCTCATACCAATAATACAGATCAGTGCATACATCATTTTGTTTCTTCCTTCTCTTCTTTCTGGTCTTCTGATTCTTCAGCAACAACCCAAACAGCTTTGATTCATTACTGATTTTTCTTCCAACACCAATTCTTCCATATTGGTATGTTAGTTGATCCTGTTTTAGTATTTGGACCAACCAATAGCTTTGATCTTTGCTCTATCTACTCATCGATTTGAACTTTGGATCACAAATCTGTCTCAAGATTTGTGTTTCCAAAGGAACTCTCCCTCAATACTTTTCTTTTTATAGGTAGGGTTAGGGTATTAGGGCTTAATGTGGGTTTATATTTAACATTTATCATGTGGATAAGGGCTGGATAGAGTCATGACTCACTGTTTGACAAGGTGACAAATGGATCTGTGATACAGAACTGCCTCAGTTTTGAAAACTAAAACTTGCATGTCTCAAATTGAGTTTGTGAAATCAAAAACTGTGAATTGTAGTTTGTGGAAATGTCAATGCCATTGCCCTCAGATGAAAAAGTTGACCCATTGGCAACCGTAAATCTGTAAAACTTACTGACAAGGCTAGACAAGCTAATATACCACGCGTTGATTTTGTACATTGGCAATACAAAATCATTTCCCACAGCATGTCTTAATTGTTCGATTGTTTCGCAAGATAAACTAGAATTTTAAGATCACTTGGCAAACAAAAAACGTGTTTCATTTTGTAACTAACTAGTAAAAGTGTGCAGAACCCAATAAGATTCTTTTGATTTTTCTTAAGTGTTCTTGTAGTACAAAGACAGCAACCCCCAGGGTATAAATTGTATCTAACTAGGAAATTTTTGTAGAAGCTGCCATCTAAAGTCACCAATGAAATTCATAAAGACATCTTTCTTTTGCTTCAAATCGTCAACTCGTAAGCTTTACTCATCAGATGCCCCAGTTACTCCCAATTCCTGCAAAAATAGAGAATGACAGAGGTCAGGTTAATAAAAAAAAACAGCAATAATATAAAGAACACAGGGCCGTAAGAAAAAAATTCCGTGCATTTCTAGTCAGCCCTGAAATTTGACAGGAGTCTGAAGAGGAAAATTTTATTTTCGAGGACAGTATCCTCAAATTGGCAATGAGGTGTGGGACTATCAAGTGTGGGACAAAAGTAGTCTTATATCATTCTAACAGAATGTTTGAGAAATAAAAGTAGAGTTGCTTACCAATGTGCAATTCTCGAGAGCACAAAACATCTTAAGAGGACAGTGAGTTTCCCTATGTTCATGGTTTAAGGTGTACTTCCAGAATCCATAAACCCCAGACCATGTCATGAGCCTTTCTGAGTGTATCTACCCTGTATACTATGAACAGAACATGTAATAGAAATGATAAGACAGACCTCTTTAACGACAGGAAGCTCAGCGGACTTTTCACCTTGGTTGGGATCAATATGGAAGGCAGATGTTCATGAATAATGATCTCTGCGGGACAACCATGAAGAGCTGCAAATGTCGGTGGGCCACGAGTTATTGCTCCAACAACTGTGCGTCTAAAAGCTTCATAAAAGGCAACAGTAGAGTTCACCATTTCAAACCCTGTTCCTCTGTGAGAAAATTCAGCAGAAATCTCCATCTAATTTGGAGGTCTCATATGAGGCAAACATGTTCTTCATTTCCTCGGCTCTTCCAAGTCCTTTTGACTCATTTCTTCAGTCTCCAGACACCACAACAAGGTACACTAAGTAATACAGTTATGTGCCCCGCACAATCAAGTCTTGCCATTGAGAATAGTATTGACTTGGAACGGTCTTTTGACGCACCACTGTGCCACTAAAAATCAGGGTCAGAGTTTATCAGTAATTGTATAGTACTAGTATAGTGCAAATACGAAATGGTGTGAATGAAAAAGTCATACATGTGTTCTTTGTTCTGAGTATCACTATAAAGAAGCTCCTCAATCTCTGGGTGAAAAGCAGTGAATCTCTTATTCTCCTCAGTAGTACATGTCCATATCAGCTCCAGATGAGCCAATGTTCAACTTGGGGTCAGACTATCCCGTGTACTGCTCGAGTACTTCAAGCCTAGAGATCCACCTACAACAAATTCCCTTTTCATTCTTGAAGGGAGCTCGAAGAAGGATAAAATTGCAGCTCCTGCTGAGTATGTTCACCTGATGTTTGGCTCACATCCATTCCTTATCCTCCCGAGCTTGTTTATCCCACTGGTCTATCCAGTTGAACGACTAAGATTGTTTTAGCAACACCCCGATGGCATCAAAGCAGTGATGTTTCCTCTACAAGATAATAACACCATAGTTCATACAAGTAAGGTTATTGTCTTACTGACCAACAAATCCATACAAGAAAATCTAATCTTACTGGTCAAAATATACATACCACAATCGAATGGCTGCTGAAACTTTATTGATACATTTTCCAAAGACTGCAACAGCAGCCTTTTCCTGTGAAATAGTTAACTTTTTCTAGTCCCTCATACCAATTATACAGATCAGTGCTTTCTGGTCTTTAAAGTTGCAAAGACATGGACTTGCATTACTTTCAGAATCAGGTTCAGCTGAAAACAAAGCACATCCTCGAAGTTCAGTTCAACAGCATGTGACAGAAGTCCAAAGTCTAATCTTAAAAAATCCAAGATTTCCCTTGCAGTTCAACAGCATATGATCAATACAACAAAATCTATACTTATGAGGTGAAGAAGTCTAGAGGGGTCTAAACAAACTTCAATACTTGTAGGAACTGAGTTGATATATATTACCAAACATTCTACATGCACCAATCGCTGTCATTAAATCTAAACTAGTCATCTGCATATGGTAATCCAAATAGTCATGTAGCAAATTTATTGTTTCTTAGGCTTAGGACCTCAACATTAAAAGATTTTTTTTAAGCAGCGAGTTAAATGGCAATTGAATTACATCTATACCTTAAACCATTGCATTTATCGGTACACCGGATCAGACACACCAATCGATGGATTACCAGAAAGGGAGATTTTAACTGAAACACAGTTATAAACTTATTAGCAATAAACCCAAACACATAAACAAAAAATAAATAGTGAATCGTAACAATTCAAAATATACATACCACTGGAATCAATGGCTGCTTAAATGTTAACTCGTCTAACAGCAACCTCTTCCCGTTAGCTGCTTTTCCGAGTCCGCGCATACCAATTATACAAATCAGTGACATGATTTCTTTTTTCTTCCGAGTCTTCAGCAGCAACCCAAACAGCTTTGATTTATTACTAACTTTGCTTCCTTCCATATCGTTGTGTTAGTTGATTTTGTTTTAGTATCTGGATCTACTGATTTCTCACATCTGTGAACTTTGGATCATCAACTCTCTCTCAAGGGTTATGCTTCAAAGTGAACTCTCCCTCGATCCTTTTCTTTTTATAGGTAGGGTTAGGGTATTAGGGCTAAATGTGGATTTATATTTACCATCTATCATGTGGATAAGGGCAGGATAGAGTCATGACTCACTGTTTGACAGGTTGGATATTGGATCTGTAAGTGCCTCAGTTTTGAAAACTAGGACTTACATGTCTCAAAATGAGTTTGAGAAATCAAAACTGTGAATTTGAAGTTGGTGGAATGCCATTGCCCTCAGATGAATAAGTTGGCTAAAATTTACATTCTGATATCCAAATTCAAATTAAACAGAAACTTGAACCCTTTTTTTTCCTACTTGTATGGTGTGCATAAACTTGACAAACTGGATTCGGAATGACCCATTGCTGCCAGTTTAGCTCATTGGCAACAGTAAATTTGTAATTTCATTCAAGACTTGAAAACTGACTGACAAGAATCTTAAGACAATCGTTTTCCACAGTATGTCGAATTGTTTCGCCACATTAACTAGAATTTTAAGATCACTTGGCAAACAAAAATTTGTTCTATTTTGTAACCACCGCAAAGTACAAAAAATTACAGCAACCCCAAATTGTATCTAACTAGTAAATTTTTGTAGAAGCTGCCATCTAAAGTCTAAACCAATGAAAACCACAAAGACATCTTTCTTTTGCTTCAAAACTTCAACTCAGCATTCATATTGTAATCTTTACTTGTCAGACGCCCGAGTTACTCCCACTGCCTGCAAAAATACAGAATTCCAGAGGTCAAGTAGTTAGTAAAAAAAAAGGGTAATACTATAAAGAACACGGGGCGTAAGAAAAAAAAACTGTGGATTTCTAGTCAACCCTGAAGTTTGATAGAAGTCTGAAGACAAAAAAAATTAGTTTTTGAGGACAGTGTCCTCAAATTGGCTATGAGGTGTGGGACAAAAGTAGTCTTATATCATTCTAACAGACTGTTTGAGAAATAAAAGTATAGGTGTTGCTTACCAATGTGCAATTCTTGAGAGCACAAAACTTCGTAAGATGATAGTGAGTTTCACGATGTTCAAGGTTTAAGGGGTACTTCCAGAATCCATAAACCCGACAATGTCATGAGCCTTTCTTTGTAAGATGACAGTGAGTTTCACGATGTTCAAGTTTTAAGCTTATGTCCATATCAGCTCCAGATGAGCCAATGTTCAACTTGGGGTCAAAGACATCAATTCCATAGACAACTCGGTAGAGTCCAAGTAGAGCAAAAAATGTGTGATTTTCATGATCCACGGCAATGATATCAGCTGTGAATCTGCATGACAAATGATACTTATCGTCAAACTTTTTTCAATATAGATCAGAATCAAGGTAATTGGTTTTCTCAAAAGGGGAAGTGTACTCCATAAGAAG
Organism: Papaver somniferum; assembly: GCF_003573695.1. Classification (NCBI taxonomy): domain Eukaryota; kingdom Viridiplantae; phylum Streptophyta; class Magnoliopsida; order Ranunculales; family Papaveraceae; genus Papaver; species Papaver somniferum. Next base: position 209,752,975 of record NC_039358.1, read on the forward strand.
AAGGAACAAAGAAGAAAGCAATATATCAGTTTAATTGAACTTGGCTGATAATGAATGTCTACCTTGTGTATTGCTCGAGTAAGGCCAGACTTCAAGACTAGAGATCCAGATACAACGAATTCCCTTTTCATTCTTGAAGGGAGCTCGAAGAAGGATAAAATTGCAGGTTCTGCTTAGTATGTTCACCTGATGTTTGGCTCACAGCTTATCTTTCCCCGAGCTTGCTTATCCCAATGGTCTGCCCAGTTGAACCGCTAAGATTGTTTTAGCAAGACCCCAATGGCATCAAAGAAGTGATGTTTTCTCTACAAGATAACAACATCGTTCACATAAGAAACCTTACTGAACAAAATCTGATCTTACAACTTTTTAAGGGGTGAGGGATCCAAACAAACTTCATTTGTTGGGTGTACTTGTTCAACTTCATTTTGATAAATAAAATAGCTCATCAAAGTATGCGCCACAATCTTTCAAATTGAAATTAGCAAAAGCAAATAAATAAATGCACAAATTGAATCAGAATCAAACAGTTGGTGACATGCATTAAAACTCAATACTGACAACAACTCAGGACTAAGTACCTTTACTGGAGTTTTCAGTCATTTTGCCATCAGACTCCCCTCGGCATCCTAATGTTCATTCTGAGCTTGCAACTTCGCCGCATTTGTTGAACTACATACCATTATCATTATTGCATCAGAAGGGTTAGCAGAATTTCAAAAAAAGGGTGTTCAGAATTAACCAAATCGACAAATACATTTCATGGTTACTGATTACCCTATTGACTTGTCTGTGGGAATGACTATATTTTCCAGCCCAAGACTGAAACTTATCCAATTTCTCCTTCACTTCATGAAAAGACTTTCAATATTCTTCATCCCGTTGTCGAAGTCTTTGAGAATGCCTCGAATATCTTGAAAAACTCACCAATGACTACGCTTCAATAAGTGCTTCTGTAGTGACTTCGCAGACACAGACCCCCAATAATGCAATATCACTGGCCAATTGAACAACACTTTCTGTAGAAGATGATATTAACCTAAAAAATAAAAAAATTAAACAACAAGAAATACAATACATGATAATCTTGATATGCTGCAGTTATACATAGAAAATCAATGTTACCTCAGCAGTGCAAGAGAGGGCTGGAGTCAAAAACCTAACTGCTACTCCAACACCACATACGATGAAAATGTCGTCATATGGAGTCAAACCGAAAACAAATAACCGCACACCATAGTAGGGTACCTACACGAATCCTCCCAAAGAAGACAACAAGCAGGTGCTTTGAGAGATGGTGAAGTAAAAATGTGAATAGCTTTTCCGCTCAAACCAAGTATCAAGATCTGTGAATAAACCGATCTTTCTTCCTTTTTTTTTGGTCTTCTGAATCTTCATTGACAACCCCAACTCCTATTTACTGGTAATTTTGCCTCCAACACCTTCTTCCACTCTCTCAACTCAATACACTCACTCTCTCTCTCTTTCAAGCTTTTCTTTATATAGTGTTAGCTAGGGTTTGGAGGCTGAAATATCATACCGGCTCTGTTGGTTTACATTTACTATCTAGGAAGTGGATAAGGGCAACTCATAAGTGGATATGAATGATTGAGTTATGAAAACAGGAACCTATGTTTCAAAAAGAACAGAACTTGTCTCAAATTGAGTTTGAGAAGTCAAAAACGGAGAATTTTGTAATTAGCGGAAATCGCAATATCACTGTACTCAAATGAATAAGTTAAGATTTAAGAGGTAATTAAACAAAATTTCCTGGCTTTTTTAACTGTTTTGCACGTAAACCGAATTCCAATGTTGCATTCTGGTGCCAATGGAAGGCTTCAAGATCCTGTTTTTTTTTTCCTTTTCTTTTTTCCTACTTACAGAACCTGTGAGAAAATTATTAGATTCCTATTCTAGTCATCTTCTTTGAGAAAATAAAGTCGCGGGTGCATGCTATCTCTGTCATCGAACATTTTCTCAGGAAAGGCTTCGGTGAAGAAACTCCACTGGTGGTCACGTATTGCATCAAAGATGCCCAAGCTCGACTTTAACAAAAATTTAAGATGGTGAATGTTCCTTTGAAGGTGGAAATGGTGGAACATGTGTATCTGGAGGGAACGGTGTAGGCAGTGCCATTGCGCAGTTTGGAAGCCAAAAATACTATGCTTCCCAGTGTAGATGCTAATCCACAATCCAACCTTCACAGGCTCTGTTTCACATAAGTCTTCAGTGGGGCTGACTGCACTCAGTGCACTTGCACCATACTTCCCGTTGCTGGATCTCTTCGTTCTCCAGCGCACCTTTGGAAATTGTGTTCTGCAGCATCTGATGCTTAATAGCCATACCATAATTATGCAACTGGTGCAGCATTTGGTTTTCGCCAGTTCTATGTGCGTGAATCTGTGTTCAGTTTAAGGTATATCAGGATGCTGCTAAAAAAATTAGTCCTGCGGAAACTAAAGTTGCCATATCAGTTCCGTAGATTATCAAAGAAATGAGTACTACAACCAAAATTAGTTTCACAACATGACCAGGTTTTTTTCAAAACACTCATCATAGTAAAACAACCCAATTTGGTTTTCATATCAAAAACAGAATACAATATTTTGGTGAATTGATCCACACTTCAACTGGTGGAAAGGTAGACAAATATATAGAGATTACATGCCTTTCTTACAAGGGTTACAGAGATGTTTTTGGCGTAACATAAGCTAGCAATTATAGAGAATATATTTGCAATAAATCCATATCAATCTGTAGCGTAACACAAGCTAGTGATTGATACGTGATTTTCTCTTGGCAGTTGTTACCAGAAGAGCTTTGACTGAGTCTTGATGAGATGTATTCCTAACATCCCCCCACAAGTTGTGCATGAGTGGCTCTGAGAAACTCAAATCTTACAGAAGCAAGACCCTTTGTAAAAATGTCAGCTAGCTGATCTTTTGAGGAAATAAACTTTACCAGTAGTGTTTTGTTTGCAACTCTTTCTCGTACAAAATGGTAATCAATTTCAATGTGTTTCATTCGTGCATGAAAGACTGGATTTGCTGTCAGATAAGTCGCACCCAGATTGTCACACCACAATGTTGGAACTTGTACTGCAATGCCCAGTTTATGCAATAGTGACTGAATCCATATCAATTCTGATGTATCTATGGCTATGCCTCTGTATTCAGCCTCAGTACTGGATTTAGAGACCGTTTTTTGCTTGCGTGCACTCCACGAAATAAGATTACTTCCAAAGTAAATACCGTAGCCACTTGTTGATCTTCTATCATCTAAACTGCCAGCCCAATCAGAGTCTGAGTAGGCATGAAGTGTTGTATCCGCTGAAGGATGGAAAACTAAACCATAATGCACTGTATGTTTGAGATATCGTAGGATTCTCTTAACTAGATCCAAATGCTTAACAAAAGGATTATGCATATACTGACAGACTTTGTTGACTTCTACCGCAATGTCTGGTTTGGTGAGATGAAGATATTGTAAAGCTCCACAGACACTACGATACAGAGTATGGTCCTCAAATTTCATACTTCCGTGTTTACTGATATTGGCATTTACTGGAAGAGGTGTAGAGACTGGTTTAGCAACATCCATTTTTGTTCGTTTGAGTAGATCAACTATATACTTCTGCTGACTGAGTATCACTGAAGTGTCTTGGTGGATTACTTCTATGCCTAAGAAGTAACTTAGGTTTACCATATCCTTTACTTCAAAGGCAGAGCTCATATTAGTAATAAGATTGGTGATAAGAGCAGTTTTTGAACCTGTGATGATGATGTCATCAACGTAGATGAGGACATATGTAACTCCTTCCAATGCTTGTTGTATAAAGAGAGAACTGTCAGAAATAGAACCCTTGAATCCCAGTGCAATGAGAAAATTACTTAATTTGGAAAACCAAGTTCTCGGAGCTTGTTTCAACCCATAAATCGATTTGTTGAGCTTACAGACATGATTAGGATAGTCAGGATTGACATACCCTGGTGGTTGCTTCATATATACGGCTTCAGTTAACTCACCATGCAGAAATGCATTTAGGACATCTAATTGCTTCATCGTCCAATTTTGAGACACAACAATTGAGAGAACAAGCCTTATCGTGCTAGGCTTTATCACTGGGCTAAATGTTTCATAGTAATCAAGTCCCTCACGCCGATTATATCCTTGTGCTACCAATCTGGCTTTGCGTCTGTCAATTGACCCATCAGCTTTTTCTTTGACAAGAAACACCCATTTTGAGCCAATTAGATTCATTCATTCCTCATATGGAACATAACTCCAAGTTCCATTGCGAATGTGAGCATTAATTTCATCATCCATGGGTGGTCTCCATGTTGGATCTTTTGATGCTTCGGTATAAGATGTTGGAGCAGTAATATGTGTTGTCTCTAGTGGATATTTAGTTGCTTGCAGACACAACTTGTTTACATGCTTTCTAATGCCATCTCGAGCTCATGTGACCATATGATGCTGCTGAATTTGTGGTTGAGCTTGAGAAACAGTGCTATCAGCTTCTACTGATGAAGTACCAACTGTAGTATTGTCTGTGGGTTGATCAATGACTGGAGATGATACTTCTGGCAGACCAGAGGACAACGGTTGATCAATTAAAGCTTCAGCTTCAATGGATGGTGATGCTGGTTGGACAGGTTCAAGTGATGCACTAGAAGATGGAACTGATAAAACAGATGAGCTTAAGAGCTTTGTAGTGAGTGATTTCTGTGTGAAGTTAGGAGAATTTACCTGTTGCCTGGCAGCAAATGGGAAGATTGTTTCCACAAATTTGACATGTCGAGAGATATATAGCCTGTTGGTTGAAACATGTAAGCATAAATAACCTTTGTGAGCACTACTGTACCCTATAAAAACACATGGTAAAGATCTTGGTTCGAGTTTGTTTGAGACATATGGTCTAAGACATGGATAGCATAAACATCCAAAAACTCTAAGAGAGGAGCAGTCAGGAGTCTTGTTGAACAATAACTCTAAAGGAGATTTAGACTCAGTTTTTGAAGCTGGGAGTCTATTGATGAGGTAACATGCAGTTGTGAAAGCCTCAAACCAGTAGGATTTTGGCATTGAGGCATGAAAAAGAAGTGCTAAGCCTGACTCTGTTATGTGTCTAATTCTACGTTCTGCAAGACCGTTTTGAGCTGATGTATGAGGACATGAAAATCTATGTATAACTCCTGAGCTATTTAGAAAGGCAGTGAACTTTTTAAACTCTCCCCCATTGTCTGACTGAAAAACTTTAATCTTGAGATCAGTTTGATTTTCAATGAGTTTTTTGAATTGAATGAACACAGGAAATGCATCTGATTTACGAACTAGTGGATAGATCCATGCGTAATGTGAGAAAACATCCATAAGCAGAAGATAATATCGATATCCATTTTTAGATAAGTAAGGAGATGTCCATAATTCAGACACAAGTAACCTCAATGGTTTATCGATTACAATACTACTATTTGGAAAGGGAAGTTTATGACTCTTGCTCACATGACAAGAATGACAGAACTCAAACTTCTTATTGGAAACTGGAAGGGAAAAATGTTTAATGACTCGGAAAACAGTACGGAGCATTGGGTGTCCTAGACGCTGATGCCACAGTGGAATAGTTACTAGAGCAGCTGGAGTTGTATTGGTAATCTCTCTAACATCATCAAACATGTAGAGCCCATTCTTACTCCTGCCTTGCAACAGTGTTTTCCTGGTTTTGATATCCTTTACATCAAAGAAATTGGAGTGAAATTCAAAATATACATTATTATCTTTGCAGAACTTTGAAACAGAAAGAAGATTTGCTTTTATGTCAGGCACATGAAGTATATTTTTGAGATGAAAGGATCGATTATTATGGGTAAAAGAAGCATTACCAATATTTTCAATGTGTAGAGCATTGCCATTTCCTACACGAACTTGTTCAGTTCCATCATATTCATGCCTGATGTTCAGATTGTTGAGATTTGCAGTTAAGTGATGAGTTGCTCCTGTGTCAGTCACCCAATTGTTATCAGCAAGACCACCAGGTAAAGCAAGATATGCAGCTGGTTCTCCTCTTTGTGGTGGATTGTTATCTTTGCGAAACCAGTAGAAACTTGCATTATGGTTTTTGCGATTTCAAATCCGACAAGGACCTTGTCCTTGATCTCTTTTAGGCTGTCGATTGTGTTGATTTTGCTGACGAAAACCTTGATTTTGTTGAGATCGATTCTGGGGAAACCTTCCTTGCTCTTGTTTTTGATATGGTGGTGCAGTAGATGAAGAGGCAATATTTGTCATTGGTTGCTGAATAGAAGCTAGTTGTTGCTCAAGTCTCATATCATATGCGATCAGATGTGCATAAAATGTATCCATATTTATCTTTTCGACAATGCTCAGCGAAGTGACAATTGAATCATATGCTTGATCCAACCCACTCAAGATTGATTGATGCATATCATCTTCAGAAAGTGCATTCCCTGATGTTGTAAGGGCATCAAATAATTGTTCAGACTTTGCAAAATAATCATACATGGAGCTGTTACCTTTGCGCAAACTCATTAGTTGCCTTCTTAGGTTCATCTGATGTGCCCTTGTCTTGGGTGCATATATTTTTTCAAGTGCATCCCAGACTTGTTTTGAAGTTGTTAAACCAGATACACGACCTAATACTCCTTCTGTGAGGGATGAAAGAAGCCAGCCTAGTAGGATCTGATCCTGTTGTTCATACTTTTCATATGCAGTATTTGATAATGGTGGTAAGTCAGCTTGTGTGTTTGGTATGGTTGGTGATGGTCTTGCATAAGTACCATCTACGTATTCTTCTAAACGATAGCCCTTCAGTAGTGGCTTGAATTGTGTCTTCCATAAAAGATAGTTGGTATCATTGAGTTTGATGTTGATGAGATGGTTAATATGAATTGCTTGAAGAGTGGATGTTTCTGGTGCTGCCATTGATGCGGAAAAATGAAGAAAGCGTGGTTTACGATCTTTCTAGCTGATACCAAAACAGAATACAATATTTTGGTGAATTGATCCACACTTCAACTGGTGGAAAGGTAGACAAATATATAGAGATTACATGCCTTTCTTACAAGGGTTACAAAGATATTTTTGGCGTAACATAGCTAGCAATTATAGAGAATATATTTGCAATAAATCCATATCAATCTGTAGCGCAACACAAGCTAGTGATTGATACTTGATTTTCTCTTGGCAGCTGTTACCAGAAGAGCTTTGACTGAGTCTTGATGAGATGTATTCCTAACAATCAATTCCATAGAAGCATAGATTATATATGAAACCAGTAACACAACCAATTTTGCTGGAGAGGGCATACTTCCAAGAAAATCTAACACAAACCTAAAACCCTCAACCAATCGACAACCCTATAGGCTATAGTCCGTAGGAATGACATTGCTTTTTCAGCCAAAGTTTTAACAAGAAGCTCTCAGAGGTAAGATATCAACATCAAAACAATTTGAACATAACTACTACCCTTAATTTGCTCTTAGAGGCTATAGTCTCTCTCTCTCTCTCTCTCTCTCTCTCTCTCTCTCTCTCTCTCTCTCTTAGCTGCTTTAATCTATCTACTTACTGATTTCATACTCTGCATATCTGTGAAACTTTGGTCATCTCTCAAGATTTGTGCTCCAAAAGAGAACATCTCTCAATCCTTTTCTTTTTATAGGTAGGGTTAGGATATTAGGGTAAATGTGGATTTATATTTAACATTTATCATGTGGATAAGGGCGGGATAGAGTCATGAGTCACTGTTTGACAAGGCGACAAATGGATCTGTGATACAGAAGTGCCTCAGTTTTGACTAGGACTTGCATGTCTCAAAATGAGTTTGAGAAATCTGAAGTTGGTGGATATGTCAATGCCATTGCCCTCCTCAAATGAATATGTTAGCTAAAATTCACATTCTCATAGCCAAGCTCAAATTAAACAGAAACTTGAACCCTTTTTTTTCTTACTTGTATGGTGTACATAAACTTGCCAAACTGGATTCAAAATAACCCATTGCCAGTTTAGCTCATTACCGTTGCAGACATGAAAACTGACTGACAAGGCTAGACAAGCAAATATACCATGCGTTGATTTTGTACATTGGCAAGACAGAGAATTTTAAGATCACTTGGCAAACAAAAATTGTGTTCCATTTTGTAACCACTGCAATGCTGCAAGGAGAGAATTTCCTCCTGCATTAAAGTGTGCAGAACCCAGCAACATTCTATTTGGATTTCTCTTAGTGTTCTTTTTTGTAGTACAAAGAATGACAGGAACCCCCAAGGTATAAATTCTATCTAACTAGTAAATTCTTGTAGAAGTTGCCATCTAACTCTAAACCAATGAAACTTTAAATTCATAAAGACATCTTTCTTTTGCTTTACTTGTCAGATGCCTGAGTTACTCCCAATGCCTGCAAAAATAGAGAACGACAGAGGTCAGGTTAGTAGAAAAAGGGTAATACTATAAGGAACACGAGGCGTAAGGAAAAAAAATTGTGCATTTCTAGTCAACCCTGAAGTTTTACGGGAATCTGAAGGGGAAAAATTTACTTTTTGAGGATAGTATCTCGAATTGGCTATGAGGTGTGGGACAAAAGTAGTCTTATATCATTCTAACAGACTGTTTGAGAAATGAAAGTAGAGTTGTTGCTTACCAATGTGCAATTCTCGAGAGCACAAAACATCTTAAGATGACAGTGAGTTTCACGATGTTCAAGGTTTAAGGCGTACTTCCAGAATCCGGAAACCCCAGACAATGTCATGACTAATGAGCCTTTCTAAATGTATCTACCCTGTATACCTATGAACAGAACGTGTGATAGAAATGATAATACAAGACTATTTAACGATCAATCTCAAATCAATATGAAGTCTATAACTCAGTGTTACACTTCTCAAAGAAACTGACAGGAAGCTCAGCGGACTTTTCACCTTGGTTGGGATCAATATGGAAGCCAGATTGTTCATGAATAATGATCTCTGCTGGACAACCATGAAGAGTTGCAAATGTTGGTAGACCACAAGTCATTGCTCCAACAGCAGTGCGCCCAAAAGCTTCATAAAAGGCAACCGTAGAGTTCACCATTTCAAACCCTGTTCCTCTGTGAGAAATCCAGCGGAAATCTCCATCTAATTTGTAGGTCTCATATAAGGCCAGCATGTTCTTCGTTTCCTCAGCTCTTCCAAGTCCTTTGGACTCATTTCTTCAGTCTCCAGCCACCGCAACAAGGTACACTAAGCAATACAGTTATGTGCCTCACACAATCAAGTCTTGCCATTGAGAATAGTATCGACTTGGAACAGTCTTTCAACACACCTCAAATCACTCAGACCAGTAACTACTCCACTACAGACCTGTATGTGTGCAACCAAAGATGCCACAAGCTTTCCATCACTGTAGTTACCAACTATCAGATCTGGCTTTCCGTTCGATTCGGCGGCAAGTTCTTTTGCAACATCCTGTCAGAGATGCTATAAACTATATGTTTCCAGAATATTGAAATCGTTAACAAATGGTAATTGAACTTGGCTGATAATGAATGTCTACCACGTGTATTGCTCGAGCAAGGCCAGAATTCAAACGTAGAGATCCACCTACAAACATTTCCCTTTTCATTCCTGAAGGGAGCTCGAAGAAGGATGAAATTGCAGGTTCTGCTGAGCATCTTCGCCTGATGTTTGGCTCACAGCCATTCCTTATCCTCCCGAGCTTGCTTATCCCACTGGTCTATCCAGTTGAGCCGCTGAGATTGTTTTAGCAAAACCCCGATGGCATTAAAGCAGTGATGTTTCCTCTACAAGATAACAACATAGTTCATATAAGTAAGGTTACTGACCACCAGATCCATACAACAAAATCTAATCTTATGTCTTTTTAAAAGGTGAGAGAGTCTCAATGGATCTAAACAAACTTCAATACTAGCAGGAATTGAGTGGACATATACTACCGAACATTCTACCTGACACCTAAATAGTAAACCAATACCTGTGATTGAATCCATAACTAAGAAAAAGAAAATATGTGCATATATAGTGATCCAAATTGTAATGTCCAATCCCATCTACTTGTAACCAGACAGTAGTGAAGTTATTTCTTAAGTTCGAACTTTCTAGATGAATGACTTGTATGGCTAGATTAAATTAGCTTATTTCAACCCATTCTTACAGGACTTTAGAATATAAGAGGAGTTGGACAACTAAATAGTGAGTAAAATGGCAGTTGAAAATTGAAATTACAAACTTACCTTAGACCATTGCATTTCCAAAGATACACACCACGTGAATCAGTTGCTGTACCTTTCCTCCCTGTTGGGTTTCTATAAAGTCCTGATCTTGTCTAAGATCGCTGATCTCGCTCACAGTCCGCGCTTGAGTACATCAGCCTGGACTATTACCGCACACACTGGTTTGATGAAATATCAGACTGTGTTGTTAATTACCTGCATACACTAATTTGATGGAAGAATATTCATCTCAACATCCGTTTAACAATTCAACCTTACGAGAAGAAATTTTTAACTCTCCCGAGTCCGTTCATACCGATCCTCAATATCAGCAAATCCTTTTCTTCCTTTTCTTCTTGATCTTCTGAGTCTTTAGCAACAACATCAACCCAAACAACTTTGATTTATTCATATCGTTTATGTGGGTACAAAATACCGCACACCTATCAGTTATGCGAAATAACATCCATAATGAATGAGCGAAGATAGCCGCGTTCTACTTATCCAGAATGACGAATCATATGACATCACCTGAATCACGAGTAAAGTGTGAAGAGTCGTGCGGTTGTAAAGAAACCGTGCGTCAATGATAAAGTCTGCGCGACATTGACGCACGTCAGATCCGAAATTAGGGCTTTATTAGCTGTCATCCACTATGAAAACTCATATATAAGGAGCCGAGCGACCTTGTATTCAGCAGAGATCTTTTTGAGAGTTTAGACAAGATATTTAGGAGAGAGAAAGATTGTTTGCTTCCCAAGTTAGGGTTTTCTTCATAACTTTATATTTGTTCTTGAATTCTAATAAAGATTCTTAAAGATTTCACCATGGTTTCTTAGATTGTTTGTTAGAATATCATAAGAGCAACCACAGTCATGAAACGGACCAAATACCAAAAGCCATACTAAAAACCAAAAATTTTTGGTATTTTGGGTGACCCAAGCGCAGTGGGATAACACCAAATTTGGTGAAGCATAACTTACACTAACGCCCGATGCCAGACGTAACTTATACTCACGTCTGTTGATGAAGCGGATTTTTATTATGCGTTTGAATGAAACGGAGGTATAATGCCCGCTTGATTGAGGCGCAAGTATAACTAACGCCGGATATGGGACGGCGATGGAAAGTGCGTCTACTGGGACGGAGATGAAAAGTGCGTATCACTCGTACGGAGATATAAAGTGCGTATGTTTCGGGCGTTAATGGATTATGCGTATGTTTCGGGCGTTAATGGATTATGCGTCTGGGTGAGACGTTTATAGAAGAAGCGTCTGAGTGGAACGTTTGTAATACCTGCGTCTATGTGGGACGTTTGTAATACGTTCGTGTGAGAGGGACGGTTGTAATACGAGCGTCTGAGTGGGACGTCTGTAATACATGCGTCTGAATCAAGCGTTTGTAATACGTGCGTCTGAGTGAGGCGTGCACGGAAAATCCGTCTGGATATAGATGTGATTATCTCTTCTTCTCCTCCTCCTTTTACATAAACAGTTTTTACAGAAGAAAAAAAAAAGACGAAAACAGACGAAAAATCTAGGGCAAAACCTAAATCGAATGTGACGGAAATTTGATTGGGTGCGGGGAAACGAGTTCTTGCGAAAGAAACGAGTAATCTTATTCGTTAATTGGGTGCGGGGAAATTTGATTGAAGATTAAAGGTATGATTTGTTTTTGGGTAATTTGTTTTTGGTTGGATTGAAGATTAAAGGTATGATTAATTAGGCTGTTTTTGGGTGGAATGAGTGGATTGCATGTTGATTTCATTAAGCATAACCGTGTTTGTTTGATTTCATTAACCATATAACATGAGGTTACTGTTACTGTTCTTTGTTTGATTATGTTTGATTATGTATAGAATGATTTGAGTGATAGAATATGAATAATTTGTTTGTTTGATTATGTATGAATAATTTTACTGATAGAATACAAAGGGGAGATACAAAATGTTGTTGTTGATCTTCACTGATAGAATAATTTTACTGATATACTAAGTTCACTGAAATCCATTAAACATGAATTGTTGTTGCTCACAAAGGGGAGATACAAAATGTTAAACAGTTGTATTATAAAGACGGTGTCTAGATTTTTTCTGTAAATTTTTTTGATCTTCTATACTGTAAGTAAATAAAATATAATCTTGGGGTTTATTTACTGTAAATTTTTTGGATTTTCTATACTGTAAATTTTGATCTTCTATAATATAGAATAGAACTTTTTATGGATGCTGTAAACTCAGAAAAAACAATTACTAACTTGTATTTATATCGTGCTCAGATGTTGAGCAGAATAACGTCGAGATTTGCACAAGGAAAAAAGATGAATAATAAGAAACGCAAAGGTAAAGGTCCAATGGAGCCTGAAATAGACCCTAATGTTGGAGATTTGGAAGTTCCAGATACCGGGTTCGATGAAGATAGCGAAGATGAAACAACACCGTCCGTGGTATCCCTAGATAACTACAATTGCCTGGAAGATAGTGACAAACACGCTTCTACAGATATTACATATTCAAGCGATCCAAAATTCAGGTACCAACATCGTGGTTCACTCTTTTCGGTCATTGTTTATTATAAGGAGATAACAAAACATAGTCCAAAAATTAAATACATTATCGACAAGGCAGGATGGGGACGTTTATTAGCCATGGAAATAGGAGAAGCATCACACCCAGTGATTGATTATCTTGTTGAACGTTGGTGGGATACAACGCATACTTTTCACTTCCCTTTTGGTGAAATGGGATTCACGCCGCTTGATTGGGTAGTGTTGACAGGATTGAGTATTGGAATTGGGGATGATGTTCCGTATAACCCAGTCAAGTACAAATTTGATTATGTCCGTGAGCATGTTTTTCCAGAAATAGAAGAACCCTTAGATTATGAAGATCCCCCAATCTCTGGAAAAAAAGACGGTTAGGGTATGGTTGTAGGATTTCCTGCAACTACATTTTGGCGCTAGAAACAGCTCGGAATGATATACCCTGTTGGTGATAGAAAATATTCATAGTTTTTCATCGCTTTATTCACAGTTTTTGAAAGTTTTAGAAGTTCAGATCTAATAAATTCAAACAAAAGTTTCAATCTCAGAAAAACAATTTCTCATTGTTATAGTTTTCAGGTCATTAAAGAATACTTTTTCAGTTGTTGTCAAGAGAAGATTTTATTCTTAAAACAAGAAAAAGGAAAAGTTGAAATTATCAAATCTGTACAAATGGGCGAAAGAAGAAACAACTTCCACCAAATTCAAGAGCAGATCCAACAGAAGAACAGATGCAGAAACAAAGCAGATGCTGAAACACAAGACAAACAGGCGGAAGAAATAAAGACGGTTAGAGCAAAAGAAGGAGGCAAAAATATACAATGTAATTCAATAACTAAAACGAATATCTCCGATGCAGATTTCCACGCAGGAATAACAGGAAGATTACACAAGCGAGATTATGAAGGAAGGAAAATCATGCCAGTGAATAAAGTGTCTCCCTTAAAAGAATGGGAAAAGAAAAAGATAACATTTGCAACGGAGGAGATCCCGGAGGAAAACTTAAGGCGAATAGATCCATTGGTGGTTACAGTAACAGCAGAGCAAAAAGAAAGAAGTGAAAAAACGAAAATATCAGATGAATGGGCGATAGATAGAACCTTGGTAGATACGAGAAGCTCAGTAGATATTTTACTCTATCGTGCGTTTAAAGGTATGGGATACAAGGATGAAGATATGACACTCTCTACATACCACATTTATGGCTTTAACAAAACGATAGCAAAACCGAAAGGTGAGATAACCATGCGAATACTATTGAGAGAAATAGAAACACATGTAACATTGTGCATAGTCGATGTAGAATCACCGTACAACATGCTATTGGGACGACCGTGGGTGCATGCGATAAAAGGAGTAGCATCAACTCTCCACAAGTGTATGCGATTCCCAATACCAAGCGGGATAGGTGAAATCAGAGGAGATACTAAGAGTGAGAAAATATGAAGTCAAATAGATGTAAAAAATTATGAAGGAAGCGCAAAGAAGCGAAAAGATAGGTGGAGAAAAGCAATAGAACTAAAGAATGAAGAAGAACTAAGAATATATATGATAAGAGCACAAGAAGGGAAGGGAATACCACCGATACACAAAATAAAAGAACCCACACCATTAGGAGAGCCAAAGGCGAATTTTACTGCATCGGAACCAACGAAACACATCAACGTGGGAACAAAAGAAGAGCCAAAGACATTAAAGATTGGAACAAAGATGGACAAAGAAGAAGAAGAAAGAACAATCAATCTCCTGGGAGAATATAAAGATGTCTTCGCATGGAGCATGGATGAAATGCCAGGAATAGATCCCAATGTTGCATGTCACAAGTTAGACATCAAAAATAACACAAGGCCATTCAAGCAAAGGATAAGAAAGATAACCACAACGTATCATCCTCAAATAGATGCGGAGTAGCAGAAAATGTTGGGTGCGGGAATGATCAGACCAGCAAAGTACCCAGAATGGATAACAAACATGGTGGTAGTGCCAAAGAAAAATAAAGGAAAACGCATCTGCATTGACTTCAGTGACCTGAATAAAGTGTGTCCAAAAGACAGCTTCCCACTCCCAGATATACCACAAATGGTGGAAGCAACATCAGGAAATGAAAGATTATCATTAATGGATGGATATTCAGGGTACAATCAAATACCATTGGCGGAAGAGGATCAAGAACATACAACTTTCTTCCCACCAAGAGGGTTATATTGTTATACTCAAATGCCCTTTGGTTTAAAAAATGCAGGTGCGACATATCAAAAAATGGTAGAAAAGTTGTTCGCGAAATGGATACATACGACATTAGAAGAATATGTAGATGACATGCTTGTGAAAAGAAAAAAGTCGAAAGATCATGTTGAAAACTTGAGAGAGATATTTGAACAGATGCAGCAATATAAGATGAAGATAAATCCAGCGAAATTTGTTTTTGGAGTAGCATCAAGAAAATTCTTAGGTTATATCGTATCAAAGCAAGGAATAGAAGTGGATCCAGAAAAGATGCAAGCGGTTCGTGATATGCCATCTCCTACAACTGTAAAAGATGTACAAAAGTTAAACGGGTTACTAGCCTCATTAGGTCGGTTCATTTCGCGCTCATCTGATAAGTGCAAACATATTTTCAACATCCTAAAGAAGGGAACCAAATTTAAATGGAGAGAGGAGTGTGAGAAAGCACTGCAAAGTATCAAGAACTATTTCATGAATTTATCTATCTTGCTGAAAGCAGAAACAGGAGAAGAGCTATTAATATACCTAGCGTCAACATCGTACGCATTAAGTGTTGTATTACTTCGCTTGGACTAGGGAGTTGAAAAGCCAATATATTACACAAGCAAAACATACAATGCCGCAGAGAAGAATTAATCAAAGATTGAAAAGCTTATCCTTGCATTAGTTTATGCGACTCAAAAGCTCAGAATTTACTTTCAAGCTCACAAGATTAAAGTCTTGACAAAAGTGCCAATCGAATCAGTAATGAAGAATTCAAAAAGATCAGGAAGAATAGAAAGATGGAATGCACAAGTAGGCCACTTTATAATGATGTATGAAACATTATCTTCACCAAAATCACAAGTTATCGCAGATTTCTTGGCAGAATTTCCATTAAAAGAAGATGAACACGTAGAAGAGATGATGGACATAGAGGAAGAACAAGGAAATCCTAAAGACTTGCTCAAAGATCATAACTCAAATAAATGGGAGATACTAGTGGATGGATCATCAAATGGAGAAGGAAACGGAATTAGAATAGTATTCATTTCGCCAAAAGGAGCAAGAATGTCCTACTCATTTAGGTTGGAGTTCGCGTCCACTAATAATGAAACCAAATATGAAGCAGTGGTACATGCATTACAGCTAGCAATTCAAATAAAGATAAGAGATGCTAGAATAACAAGTGATTCACAATTGGTACTACGTCAAATAGAAGGAGTGTATAATACAAATGAACCATCTCTACAGAAGTACAAGAAACTTGTCGAGGAGTTGTCAACAAAAATTCCAAGCATGAGTTGGAGAGACATAGACAGGATAGATAACTGATTCGCAGATGCCCTGCCGTTCATTTCTTCTATGTTAACAGATCCAACTGCAAGGTATATAAGGATACATACGCTCTTTTCACCATCAATCAAAAAAGAAGGAGAAAATGACGCAGACATAATGATGGTAGATGAAGCGGTGGAAGAACATGCGAATAAAGACGCAGACTGGAGAACACAACTTCATCTATATTTAGAAAAAGTAGAAGTACTAAGGAATAGATTGGAGATGCATAAGTTAAAAATTCGAGCAACAAATTATGAGCTGAGAGAAGGTGTGCTCTATCGAAAATCCTTCCTGGGACCATCACTTAGATGTTTAACGCGAAAAGAAGGAATGGAAATCCTAAATGCATTACATTATGGAGATGCATGGAACCATAATGGAGGAAGGTCTTTAGCGTACAGAGCGAAGATACAAGGGTATTAATGGACCTACATGCATGAGGATGCGAAAGAAGTATCAAGGCGATGCGAAGAATGCCAACGATATGGAAAAAATATACATGCACCTGGAGCGGCGTTAAACTCAACAACAAGTGTATGGCTACTCGCGAAATGGGGACTCGACACTCTAGGTTCATTCATACCAGGAACGGGATAGAGGAGATACCTAATAGTTGCAACAGATTACTTTACAAAGTGGGCAGAGGTGAAAGCAGTACAACATATTCGAGATCGAGATGTCTTCACCTTCATATTTGAAAACATCATTTGCAGATTTGGGAACCCCGTACAATTATTCTCTGATAATGGAAAGCAATTCGAGGGCGAAAACATAGAAATGTTGATTAACGCATTCAAGATACAAAGCGGAAAATCAACTCCTTTCTATCCGCAGAGTAATGGGCAGGCTGAGGCAACTAACAAAACAATTGCAGATATACTGAAGAAAAAGCTTGAAGGGCACAATAAAGGATGGTGCGAACAAGTTCATAACGTAATGTGGGCATACAGAAAAACGCAGAGAGAAGCGACAGGAATGTATCCCTTCTATTTAACTTATGGAATAGAAGCGGTGTTACCAACTGAAGTCATCATACCTAAAATGAAAAAAGAGGCATGGGAAAAGAATTTAAACACAGATCTGATCTTAACAAATCTTGATGATTTAGAAGAAAGTAGAGAAATTTCTTTATAACACATGGAGAATTACCATAAGAGACTAGCTAGAGAATATAACAAGCGCGTCAAAGAACGAGAATTCCAACCAGAAGAGCTAGTATTGAGAGAAATATCGTCGTATCAGAAAGGAGGGGACGTAAAACTGGAGAAGAGATGGGATGGACCATACATAATAAAAAGGATAGTCGGAAATGGAGCGTATGAGCTAATGGATCCTGAAGGGAAGAATACAGGTCGCAAGCTTGAACGTCCATGGAACAGGTTATATTTGAAGAAATACTATCCGTAGGTCATGCGGTGGTAACCGCACATATGAAAAAGACAATTACATGCGACTCAAACGCAACACATGCAGTGGAAGATACGAAATTTTTCTTTTTCACAACTCAGCGAAGATGTTCTGATAATGCACATAAATAAAATTAAAGTCTCTTCTTTATACATGATGAATACTTCCAGAAAAAGGCAAAAATAAGACCTTAATAGAAGGCAACAGAAGTAACGACTCCAATTAGGGAGGCTAGGCATCCAATTGTGGCGTGCACCCTACTTCGCATATACAACAAGTGGCAATAATAAGACCTAACACACGTCATAATTGGGGAAAACCTAGTTAGCATGACTCGGGGGAAAGCTACACCAACCCTGAAACCTGAATCATGGAGATTTGGGGTGAAACGAAAGATCATCTAGAAGAGGCGCCTTAGTTAAAAGACTAAGGTGACAAGGTCTCTTCTAAGGAGTGCAGAAACTCGATCAGGGCGCCGAGGTACACGGTTGAGTCAGGAGTGCCTAGGGCGTCTGGAACGTACCTGGTCGTTCTTGACAAGTCTTAACTATGATGCACTCGGTCCAAAGAAACCCCACTTGGGGTGCGGTCTCGTAACCGCAAGCCATATCAGTGGAGGGATAAGAGGCCTCCAAAAAAACTGATCGTTGCATCACTGGATGGGAAGAGCCCATCCTAACCCGTTAGGGGTAAGCTTCCTTGAAGAGGCAGTCAGCGGGAATATAAGGACGACACCCTCCATTAGGGAGTTGAATTGTATCAAAAGACGCAAATATCATGAGGCTTTTTACTCACGGGGGTATTAAGACTTGTCGTATTTGCGCGTCAATAAAACCTGCAGAGGCAATAATACGAGAAGATGATAAGGCGAGATCAATGGGTCATTACATGAAAATGTAAAGACCTCCTGCGATTTCTCCGCACAGAAGCAAAAATCATATCTTAGGCAAAATAAGACCTTTAATTAGGAAGGCCACATAAGACCTCATGAGAAAAACAAAATTGAAACAAATATTGTTTTGCAGGAGATAAAACAACCGATGCACGGGTATAACAACAAAACGAAAAGACAAAGGGTATCTCTCACAAGGAGAATAATAAGAGGCAAGTATGGGAATAACAAAAAGAAGGTACTATTCTCATTGTTCAATACAATCTTGTTTTGAAGTAACAGATGCATCTACATAGTCAAGAGTAAATATGCAGAGTTAAAATACATCCAGACGCAGAAGCAAGTGAAGAAAGAAAAACGCTAAGCATCATTTGGAGATACATTCGCTTCAGCAACAACCTCGGAATTGGGATCAACATCAAAACTTGGACCTTTAGGGAGATCAACACCAGACCCATCCTCTTCAAAATGACTTTTCTTAAGAAGAGTTTCCTCGCCTTTACTCTCTTCATCTTCATCATCATCACTCACATAATAGTAATCACTATCAGGCTCAGGAAATTCCTCATAGGAATCCACGTCAAGAGGTTTCACTTCTACTGGGGAATTGAATTATCGAGGCAAACTCGATTTACAAGGATCTGGGACTTAATATGAGCTTCTCATGTAGCAACCTTCTAGGTATTCTCTAAGGCAACTGCCATGAAATTTTCAAGATACGAAAATCTCATATTCGCTCTATCTCGGGAAGAGGCAAGTAAAAATGAAAGTTTCCCGCGCTCTTTGTTGGCCTTAGTCAGATCAGACCTCAATTTGGAGATGGTAGACTGGTGCGTTCTTTCAGATTCTGCAAAAAGGAGACATCTTATTATTATCGAAGCGAAAATTTTGCACACACAAGATGGGAATAAGTAGAAAGTGCAAGTAAACTGAGGCATTCAGCTTAATGTGACTACCTTCCCTTTGAGATATGAGGTATTCAGAAACGGCGAGACTACTACTTTTCATATTTTCCATAACCGTGTCAAAGTCATCACCAATTAAACCTTGAAGACGAAAGCGAATTTTCTTTTCACCTTGAGAAAGAGAAGAATTTTCCTTTACAAGTGTGAGGGTAAATCACACAATGACCACGTGTCAACATCTCAAGAGATGGTATCATGATGAGATGATAGGGTAGAAGAACCGAATCATCTGGTGAAAAGGTGATTTCGTCTGAATCGAGACACCTGCTACAAACGTCACATGAATGACGCGTGTAAAGAGTAGTCTAATCTGCTCATACGGTCAAGTCTAAAAAGGAGGACCGCATTTAATGAAGAGATAAGAGCGGATCTAAATCGTGAGGGAAGGCTCGGGCGATCTACAACCCAAAGGTGATGCAACACGAGGTTCTCCAAGGAAGAGCTACACGATGGCGAGCAGAGCGAGATAATTCGGGAGGAGAACCCACCAAGCCATCACGAGGGATAGTATAGAACTCGCTCGAAGCAACGAAGACGATGTATGATGACTCCACCAGCTCGATGAGACCAGACCTTCACGAGTTTAGTTTCCTTATAAATACCAGACCATGTAGAAGGAGATGGACAACTTATGTATTACTATATGGTCTTTCTATAAAGAATTCCTGAGAGATATCTAGATAGAGAAAGAGTAAGAAAGCTGAGTGATATTTGTATCTCTTTTAAGGGTAAGACCTTATAATCAATAAAGAATACATCTTCTTCCCGTGGACGTAGGTCTTCATGGCCGAACCACATTACATGCTTGTGTTAATCTTTATTTTCCATGTTCTTTACATCTTGTTTATCTTGAATCTTGAATGTTTAGATAGTTTATATCCTTTAGATTTACTTGGGTGTAGCCATCAGAAAAGATGCAACTACATTTTGGCGTTAGAAACATGGAGGTATGAAGATTTAATCTACCTCCCTAATTACAGCTCTATATCATTTTCATAATCTCCATGAGAAAAATGGTTTTCATACCACTAAGTAGATCTCTATTAAGATTTATGAGTAGAGCTGACTCAAATATGGTCTACATGATCTGAGAAGTCCAGAAGACCCTCAAAATCAACAGATCTACGTGTTTTTACTAGTTTTCCATAAGATTTTTCGTTCCTTTGCGATTTTCTTTATCCTCCTCAAGATACTCAGGAGAGTTGAAGATCAGAGTGAAAATGGAGTTTAAACACTTCGGCGCTCAAACGATCTCCTCCATGAAAGAGCTGGGAAGAGATATAGTCAGTAGACTTCATAGGGGGAAATATCTTCATATGAAAGTTGAAAAGACGAACTATTCATAATGTTCTTCATCTTCAAAAGAACTCAAGATAATCCACAAACTTCTTCTTAGAAATATAACTCTAAGTCAAGAGGAAGGGTTAATGAGTACATAATCATTCATCAAACTCAACATTTGTTCAAAATCAAAAGTTTAAAGACAATGATAAATATTTCCTAAAATGGAAAGATATGCTCAATCGTCGTTATTTGATTTTTTCCTAGCGAAGGTATGACGTGTAGAAGGTGTTTTTCTCGAAAAGGGAGACAAAAAAACGCCTTTTTTCCATCACTAAAGCCTCATGCAAATAGGAAATGTTTTGACATTTTCACATGTCTCCAAAATTTACTGCAAAGTCTTCCTGTACTAAACTGTCCAGTCTGAATTATGACTTAGTAATTGCACGTGACCTGCAAATCTAGGGTCCCACTTTTCTGATAGAAGAGACAAATTAAGTATTATTGCATATATCGCAGGTAAGGCGATGGTGACGCGGCGATCTTCTCGCATGAACCAAGGTGAAAATGGTGGAGCCCAGCCAGAGGGATTAGATGACATGGAGCCAGGCGAAGCCATGAACAATGACGTGATCCCATGAGAGGGACAACCCGATGAGCAGTATCATGAAGGATTATTTGACAATTATAGCTCCGAAGAAGAGGGAAACCTCTTCGAGAGACATGATGATGTCCATCTAACTCAACCAGGAGGGTTGAACTGTTTGCCAAGGAAAACAGCGAACAATGGGGCTAAGAAGGACGATCCTTCTACCCTCGGCGATGCCAATGCTACCATCGCAGCCATCCTAAAAGCACAAGATGCTCAGGATGAGAGAATGAAGAAATTAGAGAGACGTAACAGGAGGCTAGAACGGAGAAACCGCAGGCTGAAATGTAAAGTGAAGAAAAAGGTGTCACTCGCTACCATTGAGGAGACCCTCGAAGTGGAGAATCCATTTGAAAATTTGCAGGACGACGAGCGAGTCCTTATCCCTGATACCTCGAATGAGAAAATATCAGATCTCTTTCCCAAGGGAAGCCGAGGCGTTCTAAACCAGGAGAACAACCCATATGAGGGATCATCAGACGTTGACCCCAAGCACATGCTAGAGAAGAATAGAAACGATGAAATACAAACCAAGTGTGAGGCCGAGAACCTCGCATCTGCAAATACTAGACAAGGGGAGACCTCGAAGTCGACTCGTTCCAAGATTGTATCGTACGCCGAAAAATCGGACGAGGACTCTGGGTGGTCGAGATATCGCCGACCAGAAGCTTATTTCTCACCCGAGAGAGCACTGGAAGGAAGAAGAAGTCCGAAACAAGACACAACGAGGATCAATTACAAGCCCGACTCTGTCTTCTCGAATCAATGTGCAGAGAGGCCACAAGGAAGCAAGAAAGTAAAAAATTGGCAGAGGTAGTACAAGAGGCAGAAGAATCCCCCTTGTCCAAGAGTCTGTTGGTTCAGCCATTTCCAAGGAAATGTTCGCTTCCAACGTTCACTACCCCATTTACAGTTACCGGTGACGTAATTGAGCACCTCCGATCGTACCGAATGATACTGACCCAATGGAACCAGTAAGACGTAGTGATGTGCAGGTTCTTTCCCGCTAGTATAAAAGATGAAGCTCTAATGTGGTTCAAAAATTTACCAAAGGTGTCAGTTAGGTCATTTGACCACCTATCCGAGTGGCTTCTAGAAACATACATACATAACGTCCGAGTCAAACCAGAAGTCGATATGCTGTTCCAAATGAGCCGAGGACCAAACGAGTCCCTCCGATCATTGGTGGCTCGCTGGAGGAAATTATGCGCTGAGATCGGACGATTCACAGAGGCCTACGCGATCTTGGGGTTCAAAAACAGTCTAAGAAAGACATATCCCATTTTTGTTCGCATGTACGAAACCATGCCTCGCAACTTGGGGAAATTGAGAGAAATACAAGATGACTACATATCCTTCGAAGAACTCCAAGATGGTACTTATGACAAACTGGTGAAAGGAACCAGTAGAGGATAAAACGTGGTAGAGCCACGGGACCCTCAGGCACCAGTCCGAGGAGCAGGACGATCCAACAACGGATCAACCAAGTTCGATAAACATCGGAGTGGAGGATGGAAAGGGAGATACCCATCCCAGTCGAAGAAAGGAAAGTTTGTAGACCCAGTCTACAAAAAGTTAAACACTTCCATATCTGAGATCTTCAAAAAGATCGAGGGAAAATATAAAATCACCTATCCATGGAATAGGAGACAGCAGCCCGAGCGGGCCAAAAACATAACCGAATTTTGTGAGTTCCACCAATTCCACAGTCACACGAAAGACTCGTGCAGAGACCTGAAGAAAATGGTGCAGGATATGATCGAAGAAGACAAGCTCTAGGAGTACATCGCGCAACCAGCGATTCAACCAACTGAAGGTGCACCCATACATCGTGTGAAAATTCCTCGTGAAGCGCAATACTTGGGATGCAATACAATTTCCCACTCAGCTGTCACAGCTCCCATGCATGAAGAAAATATCACAGGAAGAATTCATAAACGCAACTTCGAAGGCGATGAGGTTTTCAGCGTAGCAATTGAACCTCCCATGCAGGAGTGGATGAAAATACCTATCAACTTCTCAGCATCTGAAGCACCTGATGGAGGACGAAACCACAACGATCCGCCAGTGGTCACGATGGTTATAACACTCCCCGAACACGAGGAACAGGAGGAGAAACCCAAGGCACTGCCATGGGCCCTGCCCAAAATTCTAATTGACGGCGGAAGCTCCGTCGAAATTTTATTTTATGAAATATTCAAGCAAATGGGTCTTAGAGACGAGTGCCTAATACCGTCAACCTATGGCATATTTGACTTTAACGGCTCATCAACCCTCCCAAGGGGCGAGGTCACTCTAGAAATTCGGGTAGGCAAGATCCTCACCCTAACCACTTCATGTGTAGTGGATGTAATTTCCCCCTACACGGCCATTGTCGGGAGATCCTGGGTCCATGGTATCAAGGGAGTCTCCTCGACCTACCATCAAAGGATAAGATTCCCAACGCCAGATGGGATCTTCGAGATCAAAGGTGACTTAGGCGAGGCCAAGTACTGTTACAACATAAACGTACAGAACGGCGAAAAGAGGGTGAATTCCTCCAAAGCCAAGAAAAACAGGGCCAAGAATGCTAGGAGCCAGGACGAGATCGACGCTTACATAACAAGTACAAACGAAGCAAGGCGTTCGAACGAAGCGCCAGCCTCGGAAAGAATCCCAACCTCGGATGAGCCGATGGGACCCATACAAAACCTTTCCGATGTGGGAGAACTTAAGTCGAATTTCTCGGCCTCAGAACCCAATAAGGAAGTAAACATCAGAACACCCGAGAACCCGGGTATGGTAAAGATAGGGACCCTCCTCGGACAAGAGGAAGAAGAAAAGTTAGTCCAAGTACTAAAAGAATATTCTGATGTCTTTGCATGGCGCATGAAAGACATGCCTGGAATAAACCCGGAAATCTGTTGTCACCACCTGAAAATCAACCCAAAACATAAACCTATGAGGCAAAAATGCGAAAGGTGGCACCAGAATATCATGAGGAAATTCAAAAAGAATTAAAGAAAATGGAAGCCTCAGGAGTTATCGGAGAGGTGCAATACCCGATATGGATCTCCAACATGGTGATCGTGCCCAAGAAAAATGGAGGAGTGTGAATCTGCATTGACTTCAGCGATCTCAATAAGTGTTGTCCCAAGGACAGCTTCCCACTGCCCAACATCTACCAGCTCGTAGAAGCAGCCTCTAGGTATGGATTACTATCCCTCATGGACGGATACTCAGGTTATAACCAGACCACCCTCGCCGAGGAAGATCAGGAGCACACCGCCTTCTTTACTCCCCTAGGCCTATACCGTTTTACTAAGATTCCATTCGGATTGAAAAACACAGGGGCGACTTATCAAAGAATGGTAGAAAAAATGTTCGACAATTGGATACATAAAACCCTAGAGGTATATGTGGACGACATGCTTTTCAAGAGAAAGCTCCCACAAGATCACGCTAACGATCTCAAGGAAATTTTGAACAAATGAGAAAGTTTAATATGAAGATTAATCCCGCAAAATGTGCTTTTGGGGTAACCTCAGGAAAATTCTTGGGATACTTGGTCACCAAACGAGGAATCGAGGTGGACCCGAAAAATTACAAGACATACTAGATATTCCTTCACCCGCTACATTCAAAGACGTGCAGAGGCTAAGAGGCCGACTAGCATCCCTTGGAAGGTTCATAGCTACGTCGTCCGATAAATGGATGGACTTCTTCAATACCTTAAAGAAGGGTGAAAAATTCTCATGGAGCGCTGAGTGAGAGGAAGTTTTTCAAAATATCAAAGAACATCTGGAAGCCTTGCATATTCTTCAGAAACCCGATCCGGGTGAGAACCTCTGCATCTACCTATCAGCCACTAACACTTCAATCAGCACGGTGTTAACTCGTATATACAAGGAGGTGGAGCAACCCATTTACTTCATAAGTAAGACTCTGACATAAACTGAGAAGAATTATTCCAAGATTGAGAAAATAGTGTTGTCTCTTGTCTATGCAACGCAAAAATTGGGAACGTATTTTCATGCACACACAATGACAGTCATAACCAAGGATCCAATAGAGTCTGTGCTAGACCGTGCTGACAGGGAAGGTAGAATCTTCAAATGGGGGGCACAAATTAAACAATTTGGGGTGGAATATCAGCCCCAGACAGCAATTAAAACCCAAGTGGTTGCGGACTTCTTAGCTGATTTTCCGTTAGATAATCTCGAAGAGATCGAGGAAATCCCAGGAATAGAGGACGATCTCGAAGATCCTCCCGAGCTACTTCGCTCGGAAAACCCAAGGCGATGGGAAGTCTTCGTGGACGGGTCATGCAATTCGGAAGGGTCCGGCATCGGGATGGTCTTCACGACCCCGACAGGTCGTAGGATCATTTACAGTCTAAGGCTAGAATTCTCCGCCACTAATAATGTAACTGAATACGAGGCAGTCATACATGCCCTCAGAATAATCATTGCACTCGGCATTACCGAGGTGAGACTCACAACTTATTGTCCGAAAATAAACGGGACATATCAAGCCTCCAATGCATGTTTGCAGCGATATCTTCATCTCGCGAAGCATTACATCGAACAAATACCAAACATTACATTCCGACACCTAAACAGGAATAAAAATAGGCACGCGGACGCATTGGCATTCATAGCCTCCATGACAAAAGATCCGGAGTTTACCCATTTCCGAATCGAGAGAGTAATGCTCCCTTCCATACCCATAGAAGGATACATGGAAATCCTTAATATGAGCACAATAGACCAAAACGAGGCACTACCCGGAGACGATTGGAGAACCCCGATCATAAAGTATTTAAACAATGGTGATCTCCCAAGCGACCAACAGCTGGCACACAAAATAATATCTCGATCGGGAAACTACTAGCTTAGGGATGGTGTGTTGTACAAACAATCGTACCTCGGACCACTGTTTAGATGCCTTTCCTTCGCCGAGGGGCATGACATACTCAAAGAAATACACTATGGTTACGCCGGAAACCATAGCGGAGGCAGATCTCTAGCTCACAAATCAAGGCTACAAGGTTACTTTTGGCCTCGCATGAACGAGGACTCGAAGCGGATGGAAAAATCATGTCTAAAATGCCAAAAATTTGGCAAAAGAAGGCACGCCCCATCAATTGATCTAAATCCGTACTCAGCCCTTGGCTATTTTCCAAATGGGGGGTTGACATTGTCGGGCTTATCCGAGCTGGCACAGGATAGGAAATACTTAATCGTGGACACTGACTACTTCACCAAATGGGTTGAAGCTTCTTCCCTTAGACATATTAGAGACCACGATGTCTTTAAGTTCCTTTTCGAGCACATCATATGCCACTTTGGTATTCCAGCTGTTATTGTGTCCGATAACGGGGCACAACTCAGAGGAAAGAACATTGATCTCCTCTTTAATTGCTTCAAAATTAGGAAAAATAAATACACACCAATCTACCTCGAGATGAATGGCTAGGCAGAAGCCACTAACAAAACCATTGTTGATATGCTTAAAAAGAAGCTAGATGGACATGGGGCCAGCTGGTGTGAGCAATTACACAATGTCTTGTGGGCCTACCAGACCACACGAAGAGAAGCAACAGGGATGACTCCTTTCGCTCTCACTTATGGCACGGAAGCGATTATACCAACTGAAGCAATGATCCCAACAACAAAGACCGAGGCTTGGGAAAATAATATCACCTCGTACATGATACTCGCCAAACTAGATGATTTCGAGGAAAACCGAGAAATAACCCTACAAAAAATAGAAAACTACCACCGGAGGTTTGCCCGAGAGTATAAAAAACGTGTTCTCCAGAGGCAATTCAGCCCGGGCGACAAGGTCTGGCACGAGATCCCGCCATACCAGCGCGAGTCTGGAAAATTTGCTCCCATCTAGGAAGGACCACTAACTGTTGTCGCCAAGGCATATGATGGAGCTTACAGATTTCTCAAACCCAATGGGGAAGAACTAGAACGCCCCTGGAATATCAAATACCTCAAGCAATACAATGCTTAAACAACTCATCGCGTAGAAAGATATATCATGAAAATGGGGCAAGACCTCCTACTTGTAAAAGGTCACAGTACCTTACTTGAATGTACTAAGGGCTCATAAGCCCTCTTTTGAGAATAATAAAACTAATCCTTTTGTGTACTCATCTTATTTACTTCTTTATTTTACCTTTTTTATTTACGATTTTCGTTTAATTTTTTGCGTTTACTTTTCTTTTTACTCTTTCCATATAGCATCATCCACTACAGGAAAAATATACATCTACAACTGGAAAAATACAACGCTTTTTTAAATGTCGTAGTACATCCCATGTTTTACAACCTTTCTCAACGGAAGTGTCATATAATGGCATCACTACCCACCCCTAAAACCCAAGGGTTGAGACAAGAAAACAAACGACAACCCATTAAGAAAAAGAGTTGGCATCAACCATCCTTGCACTTCACAAGTTTGGGGTTTTTATGTTATTTTTGTATGGAAATGTACAACAACATTTATAAGTGTGTTGAAGACAACCAAAATATGAAAATAAAAAATAGTGTTGAGGGGATTCGAACGTGAACCAACTATGCGTTAGTCTAACCTAGCTATCAACCATCCTTACACTTCATAAGATTTGGTTTATCGTGCCTTTTTTAAATGAAATTGTATAACAATCTTTATAAGAGTTTTTGAAGTAAAAATATAGGATGTTGGAAAAAAATGAGGTTGCGGGGATTTGATCCTAAGCTTACTGCGTGCAAGTCCACGCCAGCAATCATTCCTACATCATCAGAACTCCGTCATGTTTGTGGTTCTTTTTTATACAAACTTTATGACATGCTTTGGCAACCTTTATAAGAGTTGCGAAAACAAAACCTGTTGTACAAAAATATGGCTCAGTCATCTGAGCCGCAAACAACGCCTTCCCTGTAAACAATCACATACATTCTGCAAGCCTTCTCTGTAAGCAATCACATACATTCTAAAATGATAATGCATCTCATTTCATATCTATTAGTTCCCTGGCAGTTCATTTCACATTTCAAGTACCTAATTTATTCCAATCCACCATAAAACATTAACAAAAAGGGAATTTTTTTCAGAAACAATGACAATCCATAGCACGAAATGGTAACTAAAAACAAAAAAGAAGATAAATTACTCTGCATATCTAGTCCTCTGACTGTAAATGACTATACCATCACAAATTTCCTTCTTCTCTCCTCCTTTTTCCGGGCTTGAGACCGACAATGAAATGATAAATCAATTTCACTGGCGGAGTTAAAAAAGGGTGTTCACTAGGAACTAAGATCAAACATCACAATCACAATCACATTTACAATAACAGTAATAAGATCAAACATCACAATCACAAGAAAAATACTAGTTTCAGAAAAGGAAATGCATAAGAACTGTGACAACAAGATCCACAATGATGGCAACGAGAACGACGAAGACAATAAAAAAATATACAGTAAACACAATACATTATATATTTACCTAACTTGTGAACTTATTTTTCTTCTTCCTCTTGTTCTTCTTCTTTGTCGGAACCACTACGATAAGTTCAACATCCTCTCTTGCGTAACTCTCGCTCTCACCATCATCCATTTGTAAGGCAAGAGTTGAAGTATCCACAGGTTGGCAACTGGTGTCATCCTTTTTATTGAATTCCTCTAATTCATGGAAATCCCTAGGTGGTGGTTTTATCATCACATACCAGTTAGATGTATCTTACTCTCGAGAATAGAAAACTTGTCGCGCTTGTGATGCTAAAATGAACGAGTCGTTACAAAATTGGTTCTTATGCTGCTTTAAGTTGACTAATGTGAAGCCTTTCTATACCTTCACACCAAAGTAGGTGTGAGCCCAGTCACATTTGAATATGGGAACTTGAAGAGTAATGTAATCCAACACTAGAATTTCTTCTAAAACACCATAGAAACCAGTGGTTTCTGATCGTCCTGCAACTAAAGTTTTTGATTCAATTGAGACACCACTGTTTTGTGTGACTCTTTGAACATCCCTCCTAAGAAACCTATACCCATTAATTAGCAAGCCTTTATATGACACACAGTTTTCCAAAGGCCCTTTTGCCAACCACTCTACCGTGTTTGATACTGACATGCCTTGTTCAATTTGCATATAAACCTACAAATGCATACTCAGAACATAAATACATAACTAAAATGGTTATCTGAGCATGAGAAGAAATTTTTATATAGCCTGTGTCTAGACCTCCAAATAAAATATCTTGAACCCATACATGAAAACAGAATCAAACAATCTACATATCACATCCATGGACGATGGTTCTATTTGAGTTTTCTGAAGTCTCAAAAGCCATAAGTGATTAAACTAGCTACTAAGGTGCGCAATCTTACTAAAAGTGGGAAAAATATACCTTTTTTTTAA
This sequence comes from Papaver somniferum, assembly GCF_003573695.1. Lineage (NCBI taxonomy): Eukaryota > Viridiplantae > Streptophyta > Magnoliopsida > Ranunculales > Papaveraceae > Papaver > Papaver somniferum. The sequence goes on from NC_039358.1 coordinate 209,782,878, forward strand.
ACCAATCTGCGAATGTGTCTGACTGTATGGAAATGAGCTGGTCTTCATTGGTAACAGACCTCCCAACGGAAGATTTTAACTCATCCATATGCATTCTAAGATAAAAGTAAAATCAAAACATGACGTATTAACTGAAAAACCATTTCTAATGAACAACAACGTGATACTTACATCAGATATGGATCAATTTTTGCTGTGTTAAAAAGCATATATCTGTGAGCAATTTTTAGCTTTTCACTATCCATATGCAGTTGTTCACCTTTAGAAAGAGGACGTGCTGCTGCTGTGGTACCATAATTTTTATCAAGCCTTGGGTTTTCTCTTATTTCAGCTGCTTGATCCATGAGAATAGAATACCTAACACACTCCATTCCAAGATAACAATCTGTTATACAAGCTTCAGGTAGTGCGTAATTTTTAACATATTCTTTGAATGTCTTCATATACCTATACAAAAGTAGCATATGAAACAGTTATAACACATAAATATTAGGTAGTAACTCTAATATACAAGGGAGAGCTTGCATAACACACCTTGCAAATGGATACATCCAACGATATTGTACAAGTCCACATAAACACACTTCTCGAGCTAGGTGAATTGTCAAGTGCACCATCACATCAAAAAAGAATGGAGGGAAGTACATCTCCAACATACACAAAGTCCCAGCAACTTCTACTTCAAGTTCTACTAATCTTTCGAGATGAACTACCCTTTCGCATATTTCGTGAAAATAAGAACACAACCTGAATATCGCCTTACTTGGCCCCCCAGGTAAAAGTCCCCTCAAAGCTATAGGTAATATTTGTTGCATAAGAACATGGTAATCATGAGCCTTAAGGACACCTAAGCAGCCATCTTTCGAGAAATGCATCCTAATATCCGAACCCATATGGAACCTTCAAATTTCTCATCCTATTATAAAGTATAGCCTTATTCTTGTTGCTTAAGCTGTATGGTGCTGGTCGAAGAATTGTTTCGCCATATCCCTTTTCCGCTTCCCATTACGCGAATTAACATCCTTTGCACCTTTTGCCGCACTACTCTGACCCTTCTCCTTTGTCATCTTCTTCTTCATCTTCTTCTTATTATTATTATTCTTATTTTCCTCCTTTTCTTTCCTTTTATCCTCCTCATTTTTCTCCGCTTTCCCAAAATCATTTATAATACTACTCTGACATTCAAATACCGCAGCACTAGACATAACAGGTGGTTTTTCCCTCTTCTCAATTTCCCCATTAAACAAGTCTTTTTCCTGTCGAAAAGGATGATTATGACGAAGGAATCTCCTATGATTCATGTATACATTTTTACGACTAAAAGGCAACCAGTTGCTAAGTGTATTATCACCACAAAGAGGGCAGGCTGCCTTCCCTTTATACGTACATCCAGATAGATTTCCATATGCAGGGAAATCATTAACTGTCCACATCAATAAAGCCTTCAAGTTAAATTCTGGTTTACTAAACTAATCATATACCTTCACGCCTTTCTCCCACAACTCAATCAGATCATCAATCAATGGCTGCAAGTATACATCGATGTCCTTACCCGGTTGCTTTTTTCTTGGAATCAGCATGCTCAGAATAATGTTATCGGCTTGCATACACATCTGAGGGGACAAATTATAAACCACGATCATCACCGGCCAACAACTGTGGGAAGGGGAAAGATCGCCAAACGGATTGAATCCATCAGCAGCAAGCCCAAGACGCAGATTACGCGAATCTGAAGCAAATTCGTGAAATCTTCTGTCTATGTGCTTCCAAACCAAAGAATCTGAAGGATGACGTATCTTCCCATCTTTACTCTGGTTCGTCGCGTGCCATATCAACTGCTCATCCAGCTTAGTTGATTCATACATTCTCTTCAATATCGGTACAATGGGGAAGTATCTAAGAACCTTCACCGGTATCTTCTTTTTGGTCTTGTCTATCATGTCCTTATCGTCCTCCATGTTCGATTTGTCTTGATTCCACCTAGAATAATAACATTTAGGACATTCATCTGCATCTTTCAAATCTTTTCTAAACAAGCAACAATCATTCTCACAGTCATGTATTTTCTCATAAGTCAGTTGATAAGATTTCAGCAGCTTCTTCACTTCATATGTGCTTTTAGGAAGACAATGACCTGGCGGCAACAGCGAACCAATTGTCTTGAGAAGATCGTGAAAAGCCTTCCTAGATATACCACTAACTGTCTTGTGCCTATACAACTCAACCGTGATAGATAACTTTGTGTGTGTTTTACAATTAGGGTATAATGGAGTGTCAGCCGCCTCATCCACCTGGTTGTCCAACCCCTCTTCCTGCCTGATTTCATGGCCCTGATCTTGATGTGCATAAATTTCAACATTATCCTCTACATACATCTGTTATGAACCATGTGTCGCTCCCTCTTGGCGAACATCATTAGAGATGATAGCCGACTCCCCGTGCAAAACCCACTCGGTGTATGTAGGATCCATACCTCGTCTCAGCAAGTGAAGATGCACTTCTGTCGGAGGAAGTGGCAAAGCAAGATTCTTACAATCAACACAAGGACAACTGAATTTAGAAGGATTTCCAAGTTTCTGACAAACAGTCTTTATGAAATTCTTCAATGCATCCTGGTATGGAAGACCACCCCTACATAAAAGATAGATAAAATCAGAACACCGTAATAATGTAAATTAACAATATCTAGCAAACCAAAGTAAAGAATTTAATATATCCTTAAGTTAAACATATTAACCTTGGCCAATGAATCCAATCTTTATTCATCATTTAGAACGAATTCAGTCAATCTATATACATGTTAAAATGAAACTTGAATCTCCGCGCAACAGAAAAAAGCAAGAGTTAAAATATGGCTCACACATTTAAATATTTCCACAATCCATTATTGCAAGGACCTATATATATATCCTTTAACTTCACCATGGTCATTTAGGAAAACACACACACACACATTAAACAAAGAGCTTTAGAGTCTGTATAGAACAATGACAATGCTCAAAATATGTTTTTAATTAGATGGTGAAGTACAACATATTTTTTTTAAATAAGGTCTTACACACATAATTGAAAATTATTACATATGAAGACTTTTCCCTAGCTTTGTAACTAGTTCAGCTATTTGATTAGTAGAAACTCTAACTTTCTCTTTTGCAACAACGAAGATAGCATCTGAAGCCCATGTAAAAGGTCCACATTGTTCACATACAAGGTAAGCTATGTGCTTATTGTGTTGATTGTTGCATATTTTTAGGGTGAGTTTGCAATTGCAGGTTGAAGACAAGCACAACTGATTGTGCAGTGGACAATGTTTAAAAGAGTGATCATCTTCTCCACAAGCATTACAGCTTGTCTCTGATGGTAACAACAACAACTTGGCTTTGCAATGGTCAGAAGCATCATTAAACCATTCAAAGTAGGTGCAGGTCGGTATGGTGCACTTGAAGAACATTTTCCCATAGGTTTCAGTTGTTTTAGATCGTATAAATGCTCTCACACCATTACAAGGAACATGCTTGCACCTAAAATAGAGCCAAGGACACACTTTTGTCCCATGGTTCCCTTGTTCACACATAGAACACTCAGTTAGGATTTTTTTCATTCTCATCTTACTGTTGATGTTGTTGCAGCTACTACTGCTACTTGGAGAGTCTTTCACACCTCCACCCATGACTGATTCAATGTTTTTAAAGCTAATTATAAGCTAATTTCAGTCTTTAGCTAGTAACGCAATCCTGCCAAATTTAACTACTTCTTTTAACAACACGTAAACACACACACAGGTACATGCATTAAACAAAGAGCTCCAAAGTCTGTCTAGAATGCTCTAAATATCTAAATCAAGCATACCTTTGAACTCTTTTCTCAAATTAAGCAAACACACAGATCAAAGTCTGTCTAGAATGCTCTTTTCACTTCGGTAAACACATACACACATTACCCCTCCCAGTTCATCCAAGTATGTGTAAATCCTAAACTGATTTCAAGAAAAAATTGAAGCAAATCCTTCAAAAAAATAATCAAATTTTAATTAATATAATACAACTTACCTGAACTTAATGCAAAAAAATCCAATCATTTGAATTAAATGCAACTTAATTCAATGCAAAACCTAATTCAAAATATTAATGCAACTGATTTTATTGCAACCACCTTAATTTAATACAGACGAATTAAATGAACCCAATCATCAAACGAATTAAATGAACCAAACATCAAACGAATTAAATGAAATGATTGAAAAACAATTAAAAATCAAATTCAAAAAAAAATCGAGAATCAAAATCAAAAATCAAATTAAAACCCTAAACAGATCGAGAAACCCGATTTGCAGACCTGTGTAAGTCTTCAGCTATGTTGATGTGTTGATTGTTGTAAGTCTTCAACTCGATCTGTTTGTGAAGAAAACTTCAGCTCCCTCGATCTGTTAGGTTCATGATGGTGGGTTTAATTTGATGATGGTGAGATGTTGGTGATGAGCTATTGATGATGGTGAGCTGTTGATGATGGTTGTTTTGATGGTTAGAAAAATCAATCGGTTGGGGAAGATGGTTATTTTATAGAGAAGTGATGAAGGAAGAGAGGCTAAGGAAGTGCTGCAGAAGATAAGGTTATAATGAAAAGAAAAAGAAGTGGAGGAGAAAAGGTTAAGGAAAAAGAAAAAAATGGACGGTTAGAGATTAAATGGATGGTTAGGATTAAAGATTTTTTACAAGCCCTTTCGCAACCTTTATTATAAGTCGTCATAGGGGTTTTTTACTTCTACTAATTTTTTTCACTTCTGCTAATTTCACTTCTTCTAATTTTTTCACTTCTGATAAAAAAAATTCACTTCTGCTAAATCTTATCTATATTGGTCCAGTTTTAGATCTTGGAGCCACTTTCTTTCTCAAAGTTGATGAAATTTAGGGTTTGGTTAAGGTCTCGGCAAATATCTACATGGAATCTTACCCGCAGACTGTTGGATTCATTGTTCATACGAAGGAATCTTATCTATATTGGTCCAGTTTTCTATCTCGGAGCCACTTTCTTTCTCGAAGTTGATGAAATTTAGGGTTTGGTTAAGGTCTCGGCGAATATCTACATGGAATATTACCCGCAGACGGTTGGATTCAACGTTCATACGAAGGAATCTTATCTATATTGGTCCAGTTTTTGATCTCGGAGCCACTTTCTTTCTCGAAGTTGATGAAATTTAGAGTTTGGTTAAGGTCTCGGCGAATATCTACATGGAATCTTACCCGCAGACGGTTGGATTCATCGTTCATACGAAGGAATCTTATCTCTATTGGTCCAGTTTTCAATCTCGGAGCCACTTTCTTTCTCGAAGTTGATGAAATTTAGGGTTTGGTTAAGGTCTCGGCAAATATCTACATTGAATCTTACCCGCAGACTTTTGGATTCATCGTTCATACGAAGGAATCTTATCTATATTTATCCAGTTTTCGATCTCGGAGCCACTTTCTTTCTCGAAGTTGAAGAAATTTGGGGTTTGGTTAAGGTCTCGGAGAATATCTACATCGAATCTTACCCGCAAACGGTTTGATTCAACGTTCATACGAAGGAATCTTATCTATATAGGTCCAGTTTTCGATCTCGGAGCCACTTTCTTTCTCGAATTTGATGAAATTTAGGGTTTGGTTAAGGTCTCGGCAAATATCTACATGGAATCTTACCCGCAGACGGTTGGATTCATCGTTCATACGAAGGAATCTTATCTATATTGGTCTAGTTTTCGATCTCGGAGCCACTTTCTTTCTCGATGTTGATGAAATTTAGGGTTTGGTTAAGGTCTCGGTGAATATCTACATGGAATCTTACCCACAGAATATTGGATTCATCGTTCATACGAAGGAATCTTATCTATATTGGTCCAATTTGCGATCTCGGAGCCACTTTCTTTCTCGAAGTTGATGAAATATAGGGTTTGGTTAAGGTCTCGGCGAATATCTACATGGAATCTTACCCGCAGACAGTTGGATTCATTGTTCATACGAAGGAATCTTATCTATATTGGTCCAGTTTTCTATCTCGGAGCCACTTTCTTTCTCGAAGTTGATGAAATTTAGGGTTTGGTTAAGGTCTCGGCGAATATCTACATGGAATATTACCCGCAGACGGTTGGATTCAACGTTCATACGAAGGAATCTTATCTATATTGGTCCAGTTTTTGATCTCGGAGCCACTTTCTTTCTCGAAGTTGATGAAATTTAGAGTTTGGTTAAGGTCTCGGCGAATATCTACATGGAATCTTACCCGCAGACGGTTGGATTCATCGTTCATACGAAGGAATCTTATCTCTATTGGTCCAGTTTTCAATCTCGGAGCCACTTTCTTTCTCGAAGTTGATGAAATTTAGGGTTTGGTTAAGGTCTCGGCAAATATCTACATTGAATCTTACCCGCAGACTTTTGGATTCATCGTTCATACGAAGGAATCTTATCTATATTTATCCAGTTTTCGATCTCGGAGCCACTTTCTTTCTCGAAGTTGAAGAAATTTGGGGTTTGGTTAAGGTCTCGGAGAATATCTACATCGAATCTTACCCGCAAACGGTTTGATTCAACGTTCATACGAAGGAATCTTATCTATATAGGTCCAGTTTTCGATCTCGGAGCCACTTTCTTTCTCGAATTTGATGAAATTTAGGGTTTGGTTAAGGTCTCGGCAAATATCTACATGGAATCTTACCCGCAGACGGTTGGATTCATCGTTCATACGAAGGAATCTTATCTATATTGGTCTAGTTTTCGATCTCGGAGCCACTTTCTTTCTCGATGTTGATGAAATTTAGGGTTTGGTTAAGGTCTCGGTGAATATCTACATGGAATCTTACCCACAGAATATTGGATTCATCGTTCATACGAAGGAATCTTATCTATATTGGTCCAATTTGCGATCTCGGAGCCACTTTCTTTCTCGAAGTTGATGAAATATAGGGTTTGGTTAAGGTCTCGGCGAATATCTACATGGAATCTTACCCGCAGACAGTTGGATTCATTGTTCATACGAAGGAATCTTATCTATATTGGTCCAGTTTTCTATCTCGGAGCCACTTTCTTTCTCGAAGTTGATGAAATTTAGGGTTTGGTTAAGGTCTCGGCGAATATCTACATGGAATATTACCCGCAGACGGTTGGATTCAACGTTCATACGAAGGAATCTTATCTATATTGGTCCAGTTTTTGATCTCGGAGCCACTTTCTTTCTCGAAGTTGATGAAATTTAGAGTTTGGTTAAGGTCTCGGCGAATATCTACATGGAATCTTACCCGCAGACGGTTGGATTCATCGTTCATACGAAGGAATCTTATCTCTATTGGTCCAGTTTTCAATCTCGGAGCCACTTTCTTTCTCGAAGTTGATGAAATTTAGGGTTTGGTTAAGGTCTCGGCAAATATCTACATGGAATCTTACCCGCAGACTTTTGGATTCATCGTTCATACGAAGGAATCTTATCTATATTTATCCAGTTTTCGATCTCGGAGCCACTTTCTTTCTCGAATTTGATCAAATTTAGGGTTTGGTTAAGGTCTCGGCGAATATCTACATGGAATCTTACCCGCACACGGTTGGATTCAACGTTAATACGAAGGAATATTATCTATATTTGTCCAGTTTTCGATCTCGCAGCCACTTTTTTCTCGAATTTGATGAAATTTAGGGTTTGGTTAAGTTCTCGGCAAATATCTACATGGAATCTTACCCGCAGACGGTTGGATTCATCGTTCATATGAAAGAATCTTATCTATATTGGTCTAGTTTTCGATCTCGGAACCACTTTCTTTCTCGAAGTTGATGAAATTTAGGGTTTGGTTAAGGTCTCGGGGAATCTCTACGTGGAATCTTACCCGCAGACTATTGGATTCATCGTTCATACGAAGGAATCTTATCTATATTGGTCCAGTTTGCGATCTCGGAGCCACTTTCTTTCTCGAAATTGATGAAATTCAGGGTCTGGTTAAGGTCTCGGCGGTTATCTACATGGAATCTTACCCATAGACTGTTGGATTCATCGTTCATACGAAGGAATCTTATCTATATTGTTCCAGTTTTCGATCTCGGAGCCCCTTTCTTTCTCGAAGTTGATGAAATTTAGGGTTTGGTTAAGGTCTCGGTGAATACCTACATGGAATCTTACCCGCATACTGTTGGATTCATCGTTCATACGAAGGAATCTTATCTATATTGGTCCAGTTTTCGATCTCGGAGCCACTTTTTTTCTCGAAGTTGATGAAATTTTGGGTTTGGTTAAGGTCTCGGCGAACATCTACATAAAATCTTACCCGCAGAATGTTGGATTCATCGTTCATACGAAGGAATCTTATCTGTATTAGTCTAGTTTTCGATCTCGGAGCCACTTTCTTTCTCGAAGTTGATGAAATTTAGGGTTTGGTTAAGGTCTCGGGGAATATCTACGTGGAATCTTACCCGCAGACTATTGGATTCATCGTTCATACGAAGGAATCTTATCTATATTGGTCCAGTTTGCGATCTCGGAGCCACTTTCTTTCTCGAAGTTGATGAAATTTAGGGTTTGGTTAAGGTCTCGGCGGTTATCTACATGGAATCTTACCCACAGACTGTTGGATTCATCGTTCATACGAAGGAATCTTATCTATATTGTTCCAGTTTTCGATCTCGGAGCCCCTTTCTTTCTCGAAGTTGATGAAATTTAGGGTTTGGTTAAGGTCTCGGCGAATATCTACGTGGCATCTTACCCGCAGATGGTAGGATTCAACGTTCATATGAAGGAATGTTATCTATATTGGTCCAGTTTTCGATCTCGGGGCCGCTTTCTTTCTCGAAGTTGATGAAATTTAGAATTGGTTAAGGTCTCGGCGAATATTTACATGGAATATTACCCGTAGACTGTTGGATTCATCATTCACACGAAGGAATCTTTTCTATATTGGTCCAGTTTTTGATCTCGGAGCCACTTTCTCGAAGTTGATGAAATTTTGGGTTTGGTTAAGGTCTCGGCGAACATCTACATAAAATCTTACCCGCAGAATGTTGGATTCATCATTCATATGAAGGAATCTTATCTTTATTGGTCAAGTTTTCGATCTCGGAGCCACTTTCTTTCTCGAATTTGATCAAATTTAGGGTTTGGTTAAGGTCTCGGCGAATATCTACATGGAATCTTACCCGCACACGGTTGGATTCAACGTTAATACGAAGGAATATTATCTATATTGGACCAGTTTTCGATCTCGGAGCCACTTTGTTTCTCGAAGTTGATGAAATTTAGGGTTTGGTTAAGGTCTCGGTGAATATCTACATGGAATCTTACCCGCAGACTATTGGATTCATCGTTCATACGAAGGAATCTTATCTATATTGGTCCAGTTTGTGATCTCGGAGCCACTTTCTTTCTCGAAGTTGATGAAATTTAGGGTTTGGTTAAGGTCTCGGCGAATATCTACATGGAATCTTACCCACAGACTATTGGATTCATCGTTCATACGAAGGAATCTTATCTATATTGGTCCAGTTTTCGATCTCGGAGCCACTTTCTTTCTCGAAGTTGATGAAATTTAGGGTTTGGTTAAGGTCTCGGCGAATATCTACATGGAATCTTACCCGCAGACTGTTGGATTCATCGTTCATACGAAGGAATCTTATCTATATTGGTCCAGTTTTCGATCTCGGAGCCACTTTCTTTCTCGAAGTTGATGAAATTTAGGGTTTGGTTAAGGTCTCGGCGAATATCTACGTGGAATCTTACCCGCAGACGGTAGGATTCAACGTTCATATGAAGGAATATTATCTATATTGGTCCAGTTTTCGATCTCGGGGCCACTTTCTTTCTCGAAGTTTATGAAATTTAGAATTGGTTAAGGTCTCGGTGAATATTTACATGGAATATTACCCGCAGACTGTTGGATTCATCATTCACACGAAGGAATCTTATCTATATTGGTCCAGTTTTCGATCTCAAAGCCACTTTCTTTCTCGAAGTTTATGAAATATAGGGTTTGGTTAAGGTCTCGGCGAATATCTACATGGAATCTTACCCGCAGACTGTTGGATTCATCGTTCATACGAAGGAATCTTATCTATATTGGTCCAGTTTTCGATCTCGGAGCCCCTTTCATTCTCGAAGTTGATCAAATTTTGGGTTTGGTTAAGGTCTCGGCGAATATCTACATGGAATCTTACCCGCATACTTTGGGATTCATCGTTCATACGAATGAATCTTATCTATATTGGTCCAGTTTTCGATCTCGCAGCCACTTTCTTTCTCGAATTTGATGAAATTTAGGGTTTGGTTAAGGTCTCGGCAAATATCTACATGGAATCTTACCCGCAGACGGTTGGATTCATTGTTCATATGAAGGAATCTTATCTGTATTAGTCTAGTTTTCGATCTCGGAGCCACTTTCTTTCTCGAAGTTGATGAAATTTAGGGTTTGGTTAAGGTCTCGGGGAATATCTACGTGGAATCTTACCCGCAGACTATTGGATTCATCGTTCATACGAAGGAATCTTATCTATATTGGTCCAGTTTGCGATCTCGGAGCCACTTTCTTTCTCGAAGTTGATGAAATTTAGGGTCTGGTTAAGGTCTCGGCGGTTATCTACATGGAATCTTACCCACAGACTGTTGGATTCATCGTTCATACGAAGGAATCTTATCTATATTGTTCCAGTTTTCGATCTCGGAGCCCCTTTCTTTCTCGAAGTTGATGAAATTTAGGGTTTGGTTAAGGTCTCGGTGAATACCTACATGGAGCTTACCCGCATACTGTTGGATTCATCGTTCATACGAAGGAATCTTATCTATATTGGTCCAGTTTTCGATCTCGGAGCCACTTTTTTTCTCGAAGTTGATGAAATTTAGGGTTTGGTTAAGGTCTCGCCGAATATCTACATGGAATCTTACCGACATACTGTTGGATTCATTGTTCATACGAAGGAGTCTTATCTATATGGGTCCAGTTTTCGATCTCGGAGCCACTTTCTTTCTCAAAGTTGATGAAATTTAGGGTTTGGTTAAGGTCTCGGCAAATATCTACATGGAATCTTACCCGCAGACGGTTGGATTCATCGTTCATACGAAGGAATCTTATCTATATTGGTCAAGTTTTCGATCTCGGAGCCAATTTCTTTCTCGAATTTGATCAAATTTAGGGTTTGGTTAAGGTCTCGGAGAATATCTACATGGAATCTTACCGGCACACGGTTGGATTCAACGTTAATACGAAGGAATATTATCTATATTGGTCCAGTTTTCGATCTCGGAGCCACTTTGTTTCTCGAAGTTGATGAAATTTAGGGTTTGGTTAAGGTCTCGGTGAATATCTACATGGAATCTTACCCGCAGACTATTGGATTCATCGTTCATACGAAGGAATCTTATCTATATTTGACCAGTTTGCGATCTCGGAGCCACTTTCTTTCTCGAATTTGATGAAATTTAGGGTTTGGTTAAGGTCTCGGGGAATATCTACATGGAATCTTACCCGCAGATTATTGGATTCATCGTTCATACGAAGGAATCTTATCTATATTGGTCCAGTTTTCGATCTCGGAGCCCCTTTCTTTCTCGAAGTTGATGAAATTTAGGGTTTGGTTAAGGTCTCGCCGAATATCTACATGGAATCTTACCGACATACTGTTGGATTCATTGTTCATACGAAGGAATCTTATCTATATGGGTCCAGTTTTCGATCTCGGAGCCACTTTCTTTCTCAAAGTTGATGAAATTTAGGGTTTGGTTAAGGTCTCGGCAAATATCTACATGGAATCTTACCCGCAGACGGTTGGATTAATCGTTCATACGAATGAATCTTATCTATATTGGTCTAGTTTTCGATCTCGGAGCCACTTTCTTTCTCGAAGTTGATGAAATTTAGGGTTTGGTTAAGGTCTCGGTGAATATCTACATGGAATCTTACCCGCAGACTGTTGGATTCATCGTTTATACGAAGGAATCTTATCTATATTGGTCCAGTTTTCGATCTCGGAGCCACTTTCTTTCTCGAAGTTGATGAAATTTTGGGTTTGGTTAAGGTCTCGGTGAATATCTACATGGAATCTTACCCACAGAATATTGGATTCATCGTTTATACGAATGAATCTTATCTATATTGGTCCAATTTGCGATCTCCGAGCCACTTTCTTTCTCGAAGTTGATGAAATTTAGGGTTTTGTTAAGGTCTCGGCGAATATCTACATGGAATCTTACCCACAGACTGTTAGATTCATCGTTCATACGAAGGAATCTTATCTATATTGGTCCTGTTTTCGATCTCGGAGCCCCTTTCTTTCTCGAAGTTGATGAAATTTAGGGTTTGGTTAAGGTTTCAGCGAATATCTACATGGAATCTTACCCGCATACTGTTGGATTCATCGTTCTTACGAAGGAATCTTATCTATATTGGTCCAGTTTTCGATCTCGGAGCCACTTTCTTTCTCGAAGTTGATGAAATTTAGGGTTTGGTTAAGGTCTCGGCGAATATCTACATGGAATCTTACCCGCAGACTGTTGGATTCATCGTTCACACGAAGGAATCTTCTCTATATTGGTCCAGTTTTCGATCTCGGAGCCACTTTCTTTCTCGAAGTTGATGAAATTTAGGGTTTGGTTAAGGTCTCGGCGAATATCTACATGGAATCTTACCCGCAGACTGTTGGATTCATCGTTCATACGAAGGAATCTTATCTATATTGGTCCAGTTTTCGATCTCGGAGCCCCTTTCTTTCTCAAAGTTGATGAAATTTAGGGTTTGGTTAAGGTCTCGGCGAATATCTACATGGAATCTTACCCGCATACTTTGGGATTCATCGTTCATACGAAGGAATCTTATCTATATTGGTCCAGTTTTCGATCTCGCAGCCACTTTTTTTCTCGAATTAGATGAAATTTAGGGTTTGGTTAAGGTCTCGGCAAATATCTACATGAAATCTTACCCGCAGACGGTTGGATTCATCGTTCATATGAAAGAATCTTATCTATATTGGTCTAGTTTTCGATCTCGGAGCCACTTTCTTTCTCGAAGTTGATGAAATTTAGGGTTTGGTTAAGGTCTCGGGGAATCTCTACGTGGAATCTTACCTGCAGACTATTGGATTCATCGTTCATACGAAGGAATCTTATCTATATTGGTCCAGTTTGCGATCTCGGAGCCACTTTCTTTCTCGAAGTTGATGAAATTCAGGGTCTGGTTAAGGTCTCGGCGGTTATCTACATGGAATCTTACCCACAGACTGTTGGAT